>NC_080694.1:72282390-72908597 GCF_030445035.2 Dasypus novemcinctus | reverse complement strand
TATGGTTTACACTTTGACCACATAATTTTACAGGTTTTGAAAAAATGTATAATGACCTGTATCCATCACTGCAATGTCATGCAGGACAATTCCAATAACCCCAAAATGCCCCCAGGTTTCACCTGTTCTTCCCTCTCCCTCCACTCAGAACATCTGGTGGCCACTGCCTTTTTATCAATGATACAAGTTCTTCCATTGCTAGAATAATCATAAGTCTACTTTAGCTCTTAGTTACTTTCTTCCTTATGCTTGTTCATTTTTCAGTTTTGAGTATTTGGGGATAGTGATGCCCGCTCTGCTTTCAGTTGAGACAGGGCTTAATCTCATGGATGGAACTGCCTTGCTTGCTGTTGTAAATACTCCCTATTATTTCTAATGGGCTGTCCATCATCATCCTTTTGTTAGTTGTCCTGGGCAAGTCCTATGAACTGGAGAGTAGGGGTTGCCTGCAAATATGCTCAGAATCAGGGCTCAACAGGCATATAAACAGCCAGAAGTTTTAAGTCTCTGGAACACACACTGAACGGGTATAATGCTAAGTATAGGTTCAAATAAAAGAGACATTAAGAATCATGTGTAGGAAAATTATAAATGAATCCAACTCCGAAACATTGGGGAGATAGGATATCATATATTCCAAGGTCAGGCCCACCGACAGGGCAAATTCCTGGGATTGTCTGCCCTGCCTATAGTGTCCAGATGTCTCTAGAGCCCTCAGGATCCCCTGCTTGAAGCACTGTTTACTGTGGCAACCGTGAGACCCTGCTGGGGCCTGCATGAGCGTAACCTCCGGAATGACCTCCCAACTCATGTTGAAGTCTCTTAGCCATAAAAACTCATTTGTATTTAATATTTCTCCCTTGTGGTTACCAAATAACTTATTATTGTTCCATGTTTTTTTCCTAATGAGGTGTATGTTTTAACAACTTGCCTGAGATCCCACAACTCATAAGTGACAGAGTGGGAATTTCAACACAGATGAACAAATTATTTTATACATGTCTCACCCTCTTGGTGCATGTACAAAATACTTAAATAAAGAGAAACAGAATAGGAAAAAATAAAGAACTAGAGGTTTTCCTTCTATTTTCTTTTACCTCTTCTACCACCTTCAACATCAGTTATAAGAGAGGGGTTGGGGCTAGAAAATTTTCCCAAATTCAGTGGATATGCCTGTAATGGAAGGCAAATCGTGACAACCTTGCCATTCCTCATCAGAGTTTGTGGAAATGAGCCCACAGCTCAAGAAAACTTTGACTTCCTAATAGTCAAGGTGTTTTCTTATCTATGAGCAGCAAGACATAGGGGTGAGGATGGTGCTGCTTTCACCATTCTAGTTTTAAACACCACTTCTTTTGCTTCTTGAGGAGTAAAAGAACTCTCAAGTCAATCAATCCTCTTTTTAAAATGTATTTTTCATTTATTTTTAAAGGATACATAGATCACAAACAATACCTTTGAATAGATGAGTTTTTAACTTTGGTGAAGACCAGCTTATAAATTATTTTGTAATGGATTATTTTTTAGTTTCATATCTAAGAAATCCCTGCCTAATGCAGCGTTTCTCAACAGTGGCATTACTGACTCTTTGGACAAGATAATTGTTCACCTGGGGGCTGTCCCGGGCACTGTAGAATGTTTAACAGCGTCCCAGATACCTGCTCACTAGACTCCAGCAGACTCTCGCTCCTACAGTAATGGCAGTCATTCCTCGTTAAGAACCACCGGCCTAAAATAAGCTGCTCTCCTATGTTTCCTTCTAGAAGTTTTATGATTTTATATTTACATTTAGGCTTATGATTAATTTTGAGTTAATGTTTGTATGTTTCTATATGAGTGGTATGTCCATATAGGTTCATTTTTTGGTATATGGTTATCCAAATTTTCATGACCATTTATGGAAAGACAATCCTTGTTCTCTAAATTGCCTTTTGATGGTTTTGAAAAAGTCAGTTGTCCTTATATGTGTGGATTTATTTCTGGTTTCTCTATGTTGTTCCTTTGATTTGTTTGTCTATCTTTATGTCGATATCATACTGTACTGATTACTGTAACTTAATCATCCATTAATTCTTGAAATCATATAGTGCTAACCCTCCAACTTTGTTCTTCATATTCCAAGTTATTTTAGCTATTCTAGTTACTTTGAATGTCCATGTGAATTTTAGAATCAGGTGGTTGATTTCTTCAAAAACAGCCTCCAGGGGTTTCTGGAGATTATGTTGAATTTATTTATCAATTTGGGAAAACTTGAAATTTTAAAATATTAAGTTTTGTGACATATGAGTTATGATCCATTTATTCAGGTCTTTAATTTCTCTCAGCAATGTTTAGTAGTTTTAAGTGTACAGGTCTTGCACATATTCTATAAGATTTCATAGTTTTTGATGTTATTGTAAATGATATTTTTAAAAATTTCATTTTCCATTTGTAAATAGCTAATATATAGAAACATGCTTGATTTTCTAAGTTCTGGGAATTTTTGCTGAGATTCTTTAGAATTTTCTACAGACACAACCCTAACTGAGATTAAGGATAGTTATATTTCTCCCTTTCTAATCTCTATGCCATTTATTTACTTATTTAGCCCTATTCCACTGATTAAGACTTCCAGTGTGATGATGAGTAAGAATGGTGAAAGTGGACCTTGTACTTGCACTCAGGGTAAAAGCATTCAATCTTTCTCCATTATGTTTGATGTATTATGTGTAGGTTTTGTTTTATAAATTCCCTTTGGAGAATTTTCCTCTATTCCTAGTTTTCTGAGAGTTCCTAATCATGAATGCCTGTTGTATTTTGTTCAATGCTTTTTTCTCCATCAATTTATATGATCAAGTTATTTTTCTACTTTTGATTGTTAAGATGGTGAATTACATTGACTGATTTTCTAATATTGAACCAGCCTTGCATTTCTGGGATAACCACCATCCTCTTGTATTGTTATTATTTTTATTGCTGGATTTAATTACCTAATCTTTTCTTAAATATTGCTTCCATGCTCACAAGGGGTATTTTTCGTTTTATTTTATCGTCTTTGTCTGGTGGTGCTATCATAGTAATTTTGGGCCCGTTAACTATTTTGAAAATTATTTCTTCCTTATCTATTTTTTTTTTCTGAAAGTTATGGTGTATAATTAATATTTCTTCTTTAAATATTTAATATCACCTGTAAAGCTACCTGGGCATGTATAATCCTTTTGCCCAAGGTTTTAACCATGGATTAAATTTCTTCAATAGTTACAGGATTATTCAGTTTACCCATTTCATTTATATCGAGTTTTCCTAGTTTCTGGTTTTGAAGAATTTGTCCATTTCATAAAAGTTGTAGAATTTATTTGAGTGGCATTTCTTATACTATTTTCATATTAAATTTTAATGTCTAGGAAATATTTAGAGATACCTCTTCTTACATTCCTGGTGAATTGTGTCTTCTTTAATATTTTTTGACAGTCTTTTTAAAGGTTTATCAGTTTTATTTATGATTTCAAAAAAACAGCTTTTATTCTCATTGATTTTTCTACATTGTTTTTTCCCCCAGTTTCATTGATTTCTGTTATTATTTCTGTTCTACATGATTTGGGTTTATTTGCACTTCTTTTTTTTTTTATTTTCCTAAGGTTGAAGTTTAATTTTTTTACACTTACTATTTCTGTTTTTAAAATTTATTTTGTATATCACTCATATATAATGTTTTGTATGCTTGTTTTCTAAGTTCACAACTATTACTATACACTTCCTATTTATGAAGTTTAAATTTTTTATTTGATGTCATTCTTTTCTTTTATAAAGATTTATTTTTATTCAATTTCTCTATCCCTCCCTCCCCCCATTTCCCCCATTGTCTGCTCTCTGTGTCCATTTGCTGTGTATTCTTCTGTGTCTGTTTGTATTCTCATTAGGTAGATCCTGGGACCTTCCAGTGTAGGAGAGAGGCAATTGCTCTCTTGTACCACCTCATCTCCCTGTTCTTCTGTGTCTTCTTATTTTCTCTCTTCTGTGTCTCTTGTGTCATCTTGCCACACCAACTCTCTGCATCAACTGGCACTCCTGCATGGGACTGTTTTCTCACTAGAGGTGGTTTTCCTGGGTGGGGCAACATTCCCACGTGGGGCAGCACTCCTGCGTTGGGCCTCCTTCCTGGGTGGGCCAACTTGCCCTCACCAGGAGGTCCTGGGGATCAAAACCTGGACCTCCTAATTGATAGACAGGACCCCAGTTGGTTGAGCCACATATGGTTCTGTGACGTCATTCTTATTTCCTAATAGAAAAACTTAATGCTGTGTTTCCCTCTGAGCATTATTTTGGCTATATTTCATACATTTTAATGTGCTGTATTTAGATTTTTGTTCATTCCAAATTAAGTCCTAGTTCCCCTTGAGACTTTCTCTTCGACCAGTGCATTTTATAGCAGTATGTTGTTTAATTTCCAAGTGTTTAGATATTTTCTTGTACCTTTTCTGTTACTGAAGTCTAGTGTAATTCTATTGTGTAATATACTTCACATAATTTAAATTATTTAAAATTTATTAAGGACTGTATATTACCCAGTCTATGCCTATTTTGGTGATTGTTCCATGTGTTCTTGGGAAGAATAAATATTCTGTTGCTGCTGAGTGGAATAATTTTATAAATGACCTTTAGAGGCTATTGAGTGAAGCTATTGTTCACTTCTGTATCTTCACTGATTTTGTCTACTTCTTTCATTTATTGCTGAGAAAAAAGTAATGAAGTATCTAAGTACAATTTTGGAATTGCTTGCTTCTCTTTTCTGTTAGGTTTTGCTTCACATATTTTGTTGAAACTCAGTTGTTGGGTGGCATACACATTTAGCACTCTTTTGCCTTCTTAGTAAATTGACCCTGTTATTATTATATCATGTCCTTTTTATTCCTGGTAATTTTTATTTTTACTCTGCAGTCTACTTTACCTGATATTAATAGAGACACTCCAAATTTCTTTTTTTTTTTATTGACTTTGTAATAATATTACATTAAAAATATATATGTGAGGTCCCATTCAACCCCACCCCCCCCAACAACACTCGTTCCCATCATCATGACACATCCATTGGATTTGGTAAGTACATCTTTGGGCATCTCTGCACCTCATAGACAATGGTCCACATCATGGCCCATACTCTCCTCCATTCCATCCAGTGGGCCCTGTGAGGATTTACAATGTCCGGTGATTACCTCTGAAGCACCATGCAGGGCAGCTCCATGTCCCAAAGACGGCTCCACCTCTCATCTCTTCCTGCCTTTCCCCATACCCATCGTCCACCATGTCCACTTTTCCCAATCCAATGCCACCTCTTCTATGTGGACATTGGATTGGTTGTGTCCATTGCACCTCTATGTCAAGAGGAGGTTCAGATTCCACATGGATGCTGGATGCAATCCTCCCATTTTCAGTTGTAATCACTCTAGGCTCCATGGTGTGGTGGTTGTCCTTCTTCAACTCCATCTTAGCTGAGTGTGGTAAGTCCAGTAAATCAGATTGTAGGTGCTGGAGTCTGTTGAGGCTCAGGACCTGGCTATCACATTGACAGTCCAGAGATTCAAATCCCCTAAATATATCTTAAACCCCAACGTTAACTGCACCTCCAGCACATTAACATGAAAGTCTTATGAAGGGAAATCCCATCTGAGTCCAGATTCATCACACATAAACACCATTTCCAAAGAGGGGCCATCTGCCCTGGTAGTTAACCCCATCGGCCATGACCATAACTCTCATGGGTCTCTTTAGCCTTCAAAGGAACCAATATCTGGGGGTTGTATCTGCTTTATCTGTCTCTCTGACTCTGCTCAGTTGTGCATGAGGGCAATCCTTCTGCCAGCCTCCAGACTCTTTTTTAGAAACTCGTAGCCATATAAACTCATTTCTCCTTTCCATTTCCCCCTTACTTTAGGTCAAACAGCATTTTAAATTCATGTTATTTTATGTAGACATGGATATTCTGCTGATCCGCATTGAACCTTCCGTATAAGGTCCTTTTCCATTTGCATCATCAGTTGGTATTTGATAGTGGTCCCTCGTTGCCAGGGAGGCTCATCCCCGGGTGTCATGTCCCACGCTGGAGGGAAGGCATTGCATTTACATGCTGAGTTTGGCTTCGAGACTGGCCGCATTTGAGTAACATGAAGGCTGACAGGAGGAAATTCCCAGGCACAATGTTGCTCTAGGCCTTGTTCTTATTTTAGGTTTATCAGCTCACAAGCATAGTCATTAGCATCAGGGGCTCACTGTTGAACCCTCACTCCCTCCCGGTCCCCGCCGCTGTACCTGGGAGACTGTCGCTGCTCCCCTAGGGACCACGACAGAGCACCACTGGCCAGGAACCCAGTACCCCCCCTGCTGTGGTTTTTAATTGTTGCCACTATGAGTATATCCAATCATTACCATGCACCCTGGACATATGTTCTGTACAGCTCCCTGTCAGCCATATATCACCTGTCATTGGTATCCCATACCAGTATCCCTCCATTGCCATTGTTGAAACACTCTGTGATCCAGAACTCCCCGAAATTTGAAGCCCAATATAATGTCATGGTCCCTTACTAGGGAATGGCATATAGCGATGGGTTTAAAGGATAGATAAAGAACTTGGATAAAGTTAGATAAAGAACTTAGATAAAGAATGTTGACTTGAAAAAATTCCACATCCTATCCTTTTTTTTTTTTTTTTTTTCCCCCCCCCTAATTATTCAGCATTTCTTCACAGGAGTCCTAGACCACAACAATGCATATATATAATATACAGCACTCCCATACATCCACCACAAAACCTTTTTCCTTCCACAACGATACTCTTACACCCTATTCACATCATATTTACTTAACGTGATGTACAGAGTCTGAGACACTAGCTTTCTAACAAGGTAATATCTGTGCTTACATTATGGTGCATACTTTAGGATACACAGTTCTTTACATTTTTAGGTATCCTATGTTTTACATTATGGTTTACATTATCAGTCTGTCATCTCCTATATGTTATGGTGTAATATTACATGTTTTATATCCATCCTTGTGTACTCTCAAGAAACTCCTCTCTTGCCCCCCATTTACTTTGGTTCCACACATTTAACGTCCATTTTCCCTTCCACCTTGGTGCCCACCGTGACAGCCAACCTCCGTTTCCTGAGGAACCACTTCCAGAGATAGATGGAATAGTGTTCAGGGCCTAACTTGCTCAACTGCCCCAATGCCCTGGGAGCCACCCTTTCTCTCGAGGGATACAGTTCCCTCTATTTGGTGGCATTAGTCCTCCCCAGGATGTGGGTCCACCCCCACTCTCACTACTTGGGATTCTACCCCATGGTGTCACCCACTCTGGCAGAATGAGCATTTAGACATTCCCCAGGAGCCTGTCCTGCATCAGACCCTCCCCTCCGAGCATTCTAAACAGGTAACCCTCTTTATTATATTTTGATATGATTTTCTCGGCATTTTACTCTCCACCACCTCCTGACCCTCTCCTGTGTTCGTATGCTACCCCTCCCTCCCCCCACTTTTGGGCAACGTTACCCAACCGTCCCTCCCCAGCCACCCTCAAACCCGTAAAGCCCCAACCAAAGGCAACCCCTTGCCCCCTTTTTATCTCTTCTTTGTGTTCATACTTACCACCATCTCGTCTTAAATTCCACCCCTGCAGACATCGGCTCATATCCTTCCTCCACCCTCCGATTTCCTGTAAGCCTATCGTTCAGTCTCTTGCTATCTAGGGCAGCTTGTTTATTTCATATCATTGAGGTCATGTAGTATTTGTCCTTCAATGTCTGGGTTGCTTCACTTAACATAAGGTTCTCAAGATTCATCCATGTTATCACATGTGTTTGTAGTGTGTTTGTTCTTACAGCCGAGTAGTATTCCATTGTGTGTATATACCACATTTTATTGATCCACTCATCTGTTGATGGGCATTTGGGTTGATTCCAACTTTTGGCAATAGTGAACAATGCTGCTATGAACATTGGTGTACATATATCGGTTTGTGTCCTTGTTTTCAGTTCTGCTGGGTATATACCCAGCAGTGGTATTGCTGGGTCATATGGCAAATCTATGGCTAGTTTTTTGAGAAACCGCCATGCTGTCCTCCAGAATGGTTGGATCCTTCTGCATTCCCACCAGCAGTGGATGAGTGTTCCCCTTCCTTCACATCCTCTCCAGCACTTGTATTCTTCTGTTTTTTTCATAGCTGCCAATCTTATGGGTGTAAGATGGTATCTCATTGTAGTTTTGATTTGCATTTCCCTGATAGCTAGAGATTTGGAACATTTTTTCATGTGCTTTCTTGCCATTTGTATTTCTTCTTCGGAGAAGTGTCTGTTTAAGTCTTTTTCCCATTTTTTAAATGGGTTGTTTATCTTTTTATTTTCAAGATATAGGAGTTCTTTATATATGCAAGTTATAAGTTTCTTATCAGATATATGGTTGCCAAATATTTTCTCCCACTGTGTGGGCTCCCTTTTTACTTTCTTGACAAACTCCTTTGAGGTGCAGAAGGCTTTAATTTTGAGGAAGTCCCATTTATCTATTAGTTCTTTTGCTGCTCGTGCTTTTGGTGAGATATTCATAAATCCATTTCCTATTGCAAGGTCCTGTAGATGTTTCCCTACACTGCTTTCTAAGGTTTTTATGGTCTTGGCTCTTATATTCAGGTCTTTGATCCATCTTGAGTTGATCTTTGTATAAGGTGTGAGATGGTAATCCTCTTTCATTCTTCTACATATGGCTATCCAGTTCTCCAGACACCATTTGTTGAATAGGCCACTCTCTCCCAATTGAGAGGGTTTGGTGGCTTTATCGAATATTATGTGGCTGTATATGTGAGGTTCTATATCAGAGCTTTCAATTCGATTCCATTGGTCTATGTGTCTCTCCTTATGCCAGTACCATGCTGTTTTCACCACCGTAGCTTTATAGTATGTTTAGAAGTCAGGTAGTGTGATTCCTCCAATTTCGTTTTTCTTTTTCAGTATGTCTTTGACTATTCGGGGTCTCTTTCCTTTCCAAATAAATTTCATAGTTAGTTTTTCTAGTTCCTTAAAGAAGGCTGCGTTGATTTTTATTGGGATTGCATTGAATGTGTAGATCAGTTTTGGTAGGATAGACATCTTAATAATGTTCAGTCTTCCTATCCATGAACAAGGAATAGTCTTCCATTTATTTAGGTCTTCTTTGATTTCCTTGAACAATCTTGTATAATTCTCGTTGTATAAGTTCTTTACCTCTTTAGTTAAATTTATTCCTAAGTATTTGATTTTTTTATTTACTATTGTGAATGGTATTTGTTTCTTGATTTCCTCCTGATCTTGCTCATTATTGGTGTACAGAAATGCTACTGATTTTTGCGCATTGATCTTATAACCTGCGACTTTACTAAACTCATTTATGAGTTCTAGAATCTTCGTTGTAGATCTCTCAGGGTTTTCTATGTATAGGATCATGTCATCTGCAAATAATGAAATTTTGACTTCTTCCTTTCCAATTTGAATGCCTTTTATTTCTGGTTCTTGCCTCAGTGCTCGTGCAAGTACTTCTAAGACAATGTTAAATAGGAGCGGAGACAGTGGGCATCCTTGTCTTGTTCCTGAGTTTTGAGGGAAGGAGTCTAGGATTTCTCCATTGTAAACAATATTGGCTTTAGGTTTTTCATATATACTCTTTATCATGTTCAAAAAATTCCCTTGTATTCCAATCTTTTGGAGTGTTTTTATCAAGAAAGGGTGCTGTATTTTGTCAAATGCTTTTTCTGCATCAATAGATATAATCATGTGATTTTTTTCCTTCAATCTGTTTATATGGTGTATTACGTTGATTGATTTTCTTATGTTGAACCATCCTTGCATACCTGGAATGAATCCCACTTGGTCGTGGTGTATAATACGTTTAATGTGTTGTTGAATACGATTAGCAAGTATTTTGTTAAGTATTTTTGCATCTAGGTTCATTAGAGAAATTGGTCTGTAATTTTCCTTTCTTGTGATGTCTTTGTTTGGCTTTGGTACTAGGGTAATGTTGGCATCATAGAAGGAGTTGGGTAATGTTCTTTCCGTTTGGATGTTTTGGAATAGTTTCAGCAGGACTGGTGTCAGTTCTTTCCGGAATGTTTTTAGAATTCACCTGTGAAGCCATCTGGTCCTGGGCTCTTCTTTGTTGGGAGATTTTTGATAACTGATTCTATCTCTCTGCTTGTGATTGGTTTGTAAGATCATCAATTTCTTCTTTCGTCAATATGGGCTGCTTATGTGTTTCTAGGAATTTGTCCATTTCCTCTAGATTGTCATTTTTGTTGGAATATAGTTTTTCAAAATATCCTCTTATGATAGTCTTTATTTCTGTGGGGTCAGTGGTGATATCGCCTTTCTCATTTCTTATTTTGTGTATTTGCATCTTCTCTCTTTTTTTCTTTGTTAGTGTTGCTAAAGGTTTGTCAATTTTGTTAATCTTCTCAAAAAACCAGCTCTTGGTCTTGTTTATCTGTTCATGTGCTTTCTTATTTTCTATTTCATTTAGTTCTGCTCTTATCTTTGTTATTTCCTTCCTTCTTCTTCCTGTTGGGTTACTTTGTTGTTGTTTTTCTAATTCCTTCAAATGTACAGTTAGTTCTTCAATTTTTGCTCTTTCTTCTTTTTTGATATATGAATTTATGGCTATAAACTTCCCTCTCAGTACTGCTTTTGCTGCATCCCATAAATTTTGGTATGTTGTGTTATCATTATCATTTGTTTCAAGGTAGTCATTGATTTCTTTTGAGATTTCCTCTTTGACCCACTGTTTTTCTAAGAGTGTGCTGTTTAATTTCCAAATCGTGGTGTGAAATCTGGGCTTCTGTCCCTTGCAAATCTCCAGCTTGACTCCACTGTGGTCAGAGATAATGTTTTGTATGATTTCAATCTTTCTGAATTCGTTCAGCCTTTCTTTGTGGCCTAGCATATGATCTATCTTGGAGAATGATCCATGTGCGCTTGAGAAAAATGTATATCCTGCTGTGTTTGGGTGTAGCGATCTATATATGTCTATTAGATCGAGCTTCTCTAATATACTATTCAGATGTTTTGTTTCTTTGGTGATTCTCTTTTGAGATGTTCTGTCCAGAGTTGATAGTGGTGTATTAAAATCCCCCACTATAATTGTAGATGTATCTATTCTTTCACTTAGTTTTTCCAGTGTTTGCCTGACGTATTTAGAGGCACCCTTGTTAGGGGCATAGATATTTATGATTGTTCGATCTTCTTGACAGATTTTCCCTTTCACTAAAATGTAGTATCCTTCTTTGTCTCTCACAATTGTTTCACATTTAAAGTCTATTTTGTCTGATATTAATATAGCTACTCCTGCCTTTTTTTGGTTATTGTTAGCTTGTATGATTGTTTTCCAGCCATTCACTTTCAATCTCCATGCGTCTCTGGGTCTAACATGTGTCTCTTGTAGACAGCATATGGATGGGTCATATTTCCTTATCCATTGTCCCAGTCTGAATCTTTTGATAGGTGAGTTTAATCCGTTGACATTCAGTGTTATTACTATCAAGGAATTATTTGTGTTAGCCATATTTTGATTGGATTTGTGTTTGTCATATTCTGTTTGTATATTTTTTTTTGTCTTTTTTGTTGTTGTTGTTGGTCTTATACTCTCCTCCAACTTTGCCTTTCCTGTTTTTTCCTTTCTTCCTGCAGAACTCCCTTTAGAATTTCTTGAAGGGGAGGTTTCTTGTTGGTATACTCTTTCAGTTTCTGTTTGTCTGTGAATATTTTGAACTCTCCATCATGTTTGAATGCTAGTTTAGCTGGATAGAGTATTCTTGGTTGGAAGTTTTTTTCCTTTAGTACCTTGACTATATCATACCACTGTCTTCTTGCCTCCATGGTTTCAGAAGAGAAATCAGCACTTAATCTAATTGAGCTTCCCTTGTATGTGATGGTTTTATTTTCTCTTGCTGCTTTTAGAATTTTCTCTTTGTCTTGAGCCTTGGATAATTTGATAAGTATATGTCTTGGGGTGGGCCTGTTGGGGTTTATGACTTGTGCAGTGTGCTGTGCTTCTTGGATATGTACATCTGTCCCTTTCAGTAGATTTGGGAAGTTTTCAGCCATTATTTCCTGCAACACTCCTTCTGACCCCTTTCCCTTCTCTTCACCTTCTGGAATGCCTATAATACGTATGTTTGAGTGTTTTGCATTGTCATTCAGGTCCCTAAATCCTAATTGGATTTTTTCTATCTTCTTATTGACCCCTTCTACTATCTGTTTGATTTCTGATGTACTGTCTTCCACATCACTAATTCTCTGCTCTGTCTCTTCTAGTCTGCTGATATTTGCTGCAAGTGTATTTTTGATTTCTTGAACTGTGGTGTTCATTCCCATCATATCTGTTATGTTTTTGCGTATGTCTGCAATTTCCCCTCCAAGTGATGTCTTCATGTTGTTAACCTCTTTCATTACTGCATCAAATTTGTCGGTGATAAATGTTCTGAGTTCTTTCATTGCTTGTGCCAAGTTTTGCTCCCCTTCGTGATTATTGGTTTGTTGATTGGATTCAGTCATGTTTTCCTGATTATTGGTTTGGTTTGTAGATTTTTGTTGCTTTCTGGTCATCTCTTTATTTTGACGAATTTAATCAGTTCCTTAGCTTCTTTGTCTGCTTTTGGAGGTTAATTAGTTGTTATTTTTGCATAGGTTTTGTATCTTCTCTTTGTCACTTTTTTCTTCTTACTCAAGTTACTTGTTGTTGGTTATGTTCACTTTAGAAGAAAGTATTAGTGTTGGGGAAAGGCAATTGTGTCAGCAAGGGAAAAGTGTACAGTAGTATTGGTAATGTATGTTAACAAAGCAAGAATATGAGATCTGGGAGGATGGAGGTTAGATTCATGTAGATTGTATAGAGTTATAGCTGTAGGTAGAGTACCTTTTATGAAGTAGATGACTGAATATGGGCGGAATATGGTATGAACTACAAAGCTATTGTTTTCATGAGAGAGGGAAAAAGAAAAGAAAGGTAATAGTTTCAAGAGTGGATAACAGACAGAAAACAGAACAAAGGTATTAGAAATTAAGAGTTAGACACTTTGTGGATCAAAGAATGGGAGGTGGGGGGTGGAATATAGGAGAGACAGTAGATGATAGTGGATATCAAGATGCAGGGGAAGGGGGATAGTGTAGGTAGCCTAAATCAGTTCACACAGAAATGAGGCAGTGGAGGATGGGAAAACCCAGCAAATGTGAGGTGTTCCCTATAGCACTTATTGTGTACTTGAATTAAAATAAAATAAGTGGAAAATGAGGGACAAGAGGGAAAGAGAAAACTGAAAAAAAAAACTTTAATTATAATAAAGAAAAAAAGAAAGACAAGAAGAAAGGAAGAAAGAAAAAGAGGATAGGCAAACGGTGGGGAACAGATAGGGGGAAGAGAGATACAGGTATACACGTGTCACAATTGCAACACTATCTAAAACAACAACCAAAAAAACCCCTAAATAACTGTATAAAAAAAAAAAAGGACTTTGGGGGACACGCTAGGAGAAAAGACTAGGGGATAATGCAATATTAGCAATCAGGGCGTCAAAAAGAGTAAAAAATAAGATAAAGTGAAAATAAAAACAAAACAATATGAACCAATAAAGATAATACGCAAACGTTAAGGTCCAGGGCACTCAAGGACCCCAGGTAGACCCCAGGGCATGATGGATTCAGGGGTGGAAAGTCTGAGACACTGAAGACTCAGGAGGTGTGAGTCTGGGGTGTGGATCGCCAGAGTCCAGGGGACCCAGACCTGCCAACCTGAAATCTGGTCCACAGAAAGCTTAGGAGCCCCGCAGTGCAACACAGCCCTCAGGGATCCCCATAGCTGGGTGCCAGCCCCGTGGGGGAAGCCAGATCCGCGAATTCTATATTGAATGTCTGATCCCTGAAATTCACCTAACTCCTCAGGGTATCAGCCTTTGGACAGCTCCCTCCCTGTGCTCCCACGCAACGGCCACTTGAGGGCGCCTCTACACCATGGCCAGTTCAATGACCCAGATCCCAAGCCCCGCCGGGTGGGGTGGGCTTCAGCTGGAAATGCCGAAAACAGACTCTAAGATCCGAAATCCCAAGCTTTGCAAAATATTCCCCAATCAGCTTCCAGACGTGTCCTCCTCCCTCACTGCACCCTACAACAGTCTCCCAATTGTGTCCTCTTATTGCCCAAAATCCAATTCCGTTGCAGATCGGCGGCCGGACCTGTGGGGATGGGGCTCCAGGCGGAAGCGCTACCCCCCCTGTCCGGCGACGAAAACGTCCCCCGCTTCACAAGGAAACACCGTCTGTCTCCCCAAATCAATCTGCAAAGGAGTCTTGTCCCAACAATCCCTCACCAGCCAGCCCAGTATCCGCGAATTTCTCAGCACCGCAAAGCCTCCAGAAAAAGGAAAAAAAAAACAAAAACCCTGGCCGCCGCGGCTCCGGAGCTGCAGGAGCGCCTGCTACCGCAGCTCCGCCCACCCAAGGAGGGAACTTCCCGCGCCCAGCTGGGACCTCCGTTTATATATTATAGACGTATCCTCTCTGTTACCTTCCCACCGAATTGACGTCCAGACACCTTCTAACCAGCAAAAATCCCCGAAACAGCGCGGTCCCAAAGAGGCTTCAACGCTGCCCAGCCGCCCCCTGCAGAGACACTACCAGGCAAGCTCACGCAGCCACCATCTTGCCTCTCTCTCCCCAAATTTCTTTTGATTAATATTTATATCATGTATGTTTTTCCAACCTTGTACTTTTGACCTATCTACATCATTATATTTTGAAGTAAGTTTCTTGTAGACAGCTTATAGTTGTGTCTTATTCTTTTACTCATTCCATCAATCTCTAGCTTTAATTTCCTGTATTTAGAGCATTTATATTATATGTAATTCTTGATATGTTTGGATTTAGGTCTGCCATTTTAGTAATTGTGTTTTATATGTTGCTTTTGCTTTTTGTTCATCTGTTTTCCTTTCTCCGCATTCTTTTAAATTATTTGGACTTTTTAAAATATTTCATTTTAATTTATTTTGATTTTGTTTATATCTCTCTTAATTTCTTAGTGGTGGTTCTTTTGATTAAAAATATATATGCAGCTTTTCACATGCTACCTAGGATCATTTTTTTTTTCAGCTTCAAATAGAATATAGAAAATTTACTCCCACTTTACCCTCTCGCATATTATAATACAGCTGTAAAACCTATTATGTCTTCATACTTTGAAAACTTCATCAGGCAATGTCATAGTTTTACCTTTCAACCATCAAACATATTTTAGATAACTCAAGAGAAGAATAATATATTATTACTAATATTTACCATTTCTGTGTTCATTCCAAAGGCTACAAGTATACTTTTGGTAACAATTCTCTTTTGTCTAAGAACTTCCTTTAGAAATTCTTTTAGAGCAGTTCTGCTGGCTACAGATTTCTTAGTTTTTCTTCATTTGAGAGTATATTTATCTTACTTCAGTCTTAAAGGACATTTTCATTGGGTATAGAATTATGGATTGATTTTTTCTTTCACTTATTAATTGTTTTTTCACCTCCTTTTGGTCTCCATGGTTTATACTGAGTATTCTAACATCATTTGAATCATTGGTCCCCTATAATTATTTTGTTTTTATCTGGCTGTTTTCAACATTTTTTTCTTTAGATTTCAGTCATTTGACTAAATATGGTTCTGTATTAAAAAAAAATTAAACCTGTTTGAGGTGCTCTTCCTGAATCTGTAGATTTATGTCTTTGAAGAAACTTGGGGCATTTTCTGTAATTATTTATTCAAATAATATTTTAGTGCTATATATTTTCTATTTCTAGGGAATTATAACAGAAACGTCATACCTTTTGTTATTATCTTACAGTTTCATGATATTCTCATTTTTCCCCAATATTTCTACTCTCTTTTTTCAGACTGGATAATTTTGCTTTTGCTTCAGGTTTCCACTCTTTGCTTTTCCCTCTCCAGACTACTATTGAGTCCATCCAGTAGTTTACTTTTATATATATGAACAAATAGTGTTTGTTTGAATATTAATTTCTTGAATTTATTGAAACTGAGCTTTTCCAAAATATATTTAAATTTTAATATTTTGACCATCTCATTTTTTTAACAAGTCAATTTTATCTATACATGTTAATAAGGCATAAATCCATCCAAAGTGTACAATCAATGGTATTCGGTATGATCACATATTTGTGCATTTATCACTTCAATCATTGTTATAGCACTTTCATTATTCCAAAAATAAGAAACAACAAACAAACAAAACCCATCACCTCCAAACTTTCTATGCTTCCCCTTCAATACATAGCTGCTATTCTATTTCCTTTTTTCTAGTATAATTGTATTTATACTTTGTAAAAACAGTCTTCTATATGCAATATCACAAATATTCCATTTTACATGAGTTTTTGCTATTTTGTACACTCCCATGTTACAGTTTTTAGTTTTCCTTCTAGTAAAATACATGACCTTAAACTTTCCCTTTCAACCACTGTCATACCAATAAATAGCTCTACTAGTGACTAATATTATGATATAATTTCAACATTTCTATTCATTTCCAAAGATTTACAAACAACAATTTTACTAATTCTGCAACTATTAAACCTCAGCTTTCCATTTCTCTACCCTCCTTCTATTTTCTGGTGACCTATATTCTAATTATTAACTCCAGGAGTTTACACAATATAGTTAGTTCATAAAAATGCAGTAACACAGTATTTGTCTTTTTGTGTCTGGCTTGCTTCAGTCAACATACTGTCCTCCAGGTTCATCCATGTTGTCATATGCTTCATGACTTCATTTCTTTTTACAGCTGCATAATATTCCATTGTGTGAATATACCACAGTTGGTTTATCCACTCATTGGTTGATGGATACCTGCCTTGTTTCAAGCTTTTGGCAATCTTGAATAATACTGCTATGAACATCAGTGTGAAGATGTCTGTTTGTATCTGCTCTTGGTTCTTCTGTGTATACACTTCCTTAGGATCTGCCAAACAGTCCTCCATGGTGGCTGTACGATTCTACATTCCCACCAAATTGCATAAGCTTGCCTATCTCTCCACATCCTCTCCAACATTTACAGTTTTCTAACTTTTTGATAATGACCAGTCTAATATATGTGAAATGATATTTCATTGTAGTTTTGATTAGCATTTCCCTAATCACTAGTGATAAACATTTTTCATGTGTATCTTTGCCATTTGTATTTGTTCTTTGGACAATTGTATCCTCAGGTTTTTTGCCCATTTTTTAAATTGGTTAGTTTGTCTTTTTACTGTTGAGTTGTGTGATCTCTTTATATATCATAGATATTAAACTCTTACCAGATATGTGATTGTCAAATATTTTTTCCAATTGAGTTGGCTGCTTTTTCATCCTTTTGACCAAGTCCTTTGAGGTGCAAAAGTGTTTAATTTTGAGGAGGTCCCATTTATCTATTTTCTCTTTTGTTGCTTGTGCATTGGGTGTAAGGTTTAAGAAACTACCACGTACCACAAGACCTTCAAGCTATTTCCCTACGTTTTCTTCTAGGAGTTTTATGGTTCTAGTTTTTATGTTTAGGTCCTTGATCCCTTTTGAGTTAATTTATTTTATATGGTGTGAGGTATTAGTCTTCTTTCTTTCTTTTGGATATGGATAATGTATTAGTCAGGGTCCTCTAGGGAAGAAAACCAACAGGAGATATCTGTAAATAGTATGAGATTTTTAAAGATTCTCTCATGTGACCATGGGGATGCACAAGTCCAGGTTCTGCAGACAGGCTGCAAAACCAGGGGCTCTGATAAAAGACCAATGAAGGTCCTTGATGAGTTTCCAGGAGATGAGAAGATGGCTGTACAAAGACGAGCTGCAAAATTCTCCCTGAATGCTGAAATCACTTCCTTTTTAAGGCATTCAACTGATTAGATAAAACATCAGTCAATGCTAAGGGCAATCTCCTTAGCTGATTGTAGCTGTAATCAGCCATCTATGCAGTAAACTCACTGATGACATAAGTCCATAAATACCCTTGTATTACAATTAGCCCAGAACTTGCTTTACCAAACAACTGGGTACATTTACCAGGCTGAGTTGACAAATTAGCTGAATCTTCACAGATATCTAGTAGTTTATTTTGATTATTGTATTCCTGGTTCAAAAATTTCCATTTGGTTCTTTTTTATATCTTCTATTTCTGTGCTATGAATGTGTTAAACCAAGCTTACCTGGAGGAAATAACCTATCTAATATTCAGATAAAACACTTGAAGACTAACAAAAAGTCTTTTTGCATACAAGCTCCGTTTGTCTCCCTACTCTTATTTCCTCTGTATAAAAGCCACTGAAAAATTCTATTTGGGGCTCGGTTTTTATTAGGACAGGAGTTCCTCGAGTCTGTCAGTCAAAATAAATCAACTTCCTTTTCAGAGTTCTCGTGTCCTGGCCTTCAATACCACGTACATCCGACTTTTCTACAACATTTCTGGGGGCTTGTGCGGGATTGCGCTGAGAAGGTCAGAGGTGGCAACAGTTGTTTGCCCCTCCTGGACGTCTCCAAGGAGGCCGGGAGGGCCTGGGTGAAACCCTGCTCTGGGTGCCCCTGGACTCCCCATTCAAGTCCAGAAAGAGGTCGTGGTCTTTGCTGGAGCCCTCCCAGATGAACTGGAGGCACCAGAGGGTTTGTGAGACCCTGAGAATGAAGCAAGGAATTCCGCACGTCAGACTGGTAAGACCCCCAGTGGCATAGTGCCGGTAAAGCTTAATTCTAAAATTAAGAGGGAGCCTGATCAACTCTCTAAAAGGGGAGGCCCCAGTACTCTTGAGAAGACAGGAGGAAGCCATCTCCTCTCCAGGTCCGAGGAAAGGAAAGGGGGGTGGTTGTGTGCATGTGCTTGTGGCGACTGAGTGAGACACAAAAAATCACTTCTGCAGGGCTAGTGCAGAGTCCTGATCCACGGTTCCGTGATGACCTCATATGATCAAGGGCCATTTGGGGGTCCCTGCAAAGGGACCCTCTTCCGTATCGGGGGCTTATACCAAACTGCTAAGGTTAAGAGGCACCGAAAGTTCCCACAATGGAAAATGCAGACTAGCTGCTTTTACAGCCATTGGCCCCTGGCAACGCCTCTGCAGCACTGCCCATCAGTCAGGAAGGAGATGCTGAGAGGCAGCAACTCAAACCATGGGAAGCCCTGGGGGCAGAGAAAACAGAGAGAAAGGCTGCCTTCCTGCTACCTCTCCATGAAGCCAGGACCCCATTTTTTTATGATTCAGATGGCCAGGTTCAGGGGGGAAACCGGACATTCATCTATCAGCCGTTTATGGCAACCGACCTCTTTAACTGGAAAAGCTGCACCCCACCATTCTTGGAGAAGCCTCGGGCCATGACTGACCTTTTCCAGTCCAGCATACAGACCCACAAACCACTGGACTGATTGTAAACAACTTATAATGACTCTATTGAACTTTGAGGAGAGAATGCGTGTCAAGCAGGGAGTACTAACCTGGCTTAGAGAGCACCCATCTGATGGAACTTTGGACAGTGATCAATATGCCCAATTGCAGTTCTCAGAGGAAAACCCCCTGTTGGATCCAAATAGTGCCGTCGGGCTCAAACGACTAGAAACGTTCCATAGGGCCTTAGTTGAAGGGTTCAAGGGGGGGGAGCCACAAGGCAGTGAATATGGCAAAGACCAGTTAAATTCTACAGACTCTGGATGAGAGTCCTGCTCAATTCTATGAGAGACTGTGCGAAGCATTTCGTGTATACACGTCCTTTAACCCAGACGCTCCTGAGAGCCAAACAATGGTCAATGCAGTATTCGTTGCCCAATCACAGACTGACATCCAAAGAAAGCTGCAGAAGTTGGATGGGTTTGCTGGAATGAATATCTCTCAGCTCATGGAAGTAACTACCAACCGTGTATGTATGTCAACCGTGATGTAGAAACAAAAAGGAAGAAAATCAGAAGATGAGAAAAAAGGCAGATCTTCTGGCAGCGGCAATCATGGAAAAATCCATTCCTGTGTCAAGGAGAGTAACCTGGCAAGCCTCAGCCCCAAGGAGAGGGAAAGGCCCATGTCTAGGGTGAAATCAGTGTTCATACTGCAAAGAGGATGGGCATTGGAAGCAAGAGTATCCCAGCCAGCCACTTCACCCAGCATCTGCAGCCAAAACATTAGCCAGAAAAGCTAGTGGGGCACCACAATCCAAATGCTGGGTCTGCAAAATATCAGAAAAAAAACCCCTGCAAATCAGATCATTGGACTGGCAGGAATAGAAGACTCTGATAGAGATTATTAGGACAGACCGGGCTCCTATTCTCTCGGCCCCATGGAGCCTATGGTCAGAGTCCAAATTGGGGGCCACACCATACATATGATGGTTGACACTGGGGCTCAACATTCTGTAATGACCAAGCAGTTGGGACTCTATCAAAAAGACAAGCCACTATCGTAGGGGCAACTGCCAAAATACCCAACGGTCCTTCCTTCAAGCCAGGACCTGCAACATTGGGGGAAAGGAGGTCACTCACAAATTCCTCTATCTTCCAGAGTGCCCAGTCCCCCTCTTGGGTCAAAACATGTTTTCTACACTGCAGGTTCAAACTACCTTTGATGCCACAGGGCAATCCACACTGGCAGTGGGGCCACAGGACCCTCCGAAAATAGTGCTAACCCTTCCTCTGCAGGAGGAATGGAGACTGTTTGGCCTCAATGAAACTGACCAATCCATGCCCATGCAGCTCTCCTTTGAAGATGTGCCCAAAGTATGGGCAGAGGGTAACCCAACGGGGATGGCATGGGACATTCCTCCAATTATTATTGAAATAAAGCTTACAGCCAGTCCTGTAAGCCTAAGGCAATATCCAGTTCCACTCAAAGCACAAGAAAAGGTCCAGCTACATTTTCAGAGGTTGCTGAATGAGGGCATATTGAGGCTGTGCCAGTCTCCATGGAACACCCCACTCTTCCCAGTTAAAAAGGCTGATGGAGATTACCACCCAGTCCAGGATTTAGGAGCAGTTAATTTGGCAGTAATAACCCTTCATTCTGCAGTTTCTAATCCATATACTCTTCTCAGCTGAATACCCTCATCAGCAATCTACTTTTCATACCTAGATCTTAAGGATACCTTCTTCTGCATTTGGGTAGCACCTCAGAGCCAGCTGATTTTTGCCTTTACAGGGGAAAATTCAAACTCAGGTGAAAAGCAGCAGCTGACATGGATGCGATTGCCTCAGGGATTTAAAAATGCACCCACTATTTTTGGACAAGCCCTGGCCAGTGATCTCAAATCCTTTAAAGCAGGAAGCCATAACTGTTTTCTCCTCCAATATGTAGATGACCTCATTCTTGGAAGTCCCACCTACCAAGACTGTGATGGTAGAACCCATGTTCTTTTAAAGCTTCTACAGCAAAAAGGCTATTGGGTGTCTAAGAGAAAAACCCAAATCTGCCTACCTCAGGTCAAATATCTAGGTTATAAAATAATGCAGGTGCCATGAATTGGGACTTGAAAGAAAGAAAGCAATCTGTAGTCTTCCTGAGCCCAATATCTGCCAGAAGCTGCGAGAGTTCCTCAGGGCAGCTGGATTCTGCCGCAAGTGGACCCCCAATTATGGGGTCCTCATGTGCCCTTTAAATGAAGCTACAAAGGGGTGAGATTGTGATCCCCTGCACTGGGAAAGCCCACAGAAAAATGCTTTCACTGCTCTCAAACAAGCTTTAATGGAAGCACCGAGCCTCGGACTTCCAGATCTCACTAAGCTGTTCTACCTCATGTTCACAACCGTGCATGGCAGTAGGAGTACTCACTCAATACCTCAGTTCCTGGCAAAGACCTGTAGTGTATCTATCCAAACAACTGGACACAGTAGCCCAGGGATGGCCCTCATGTTTGCAAGCCATAGCAGCTGCAGCCATGCTTACAGTAGAAGCTATAAAATTAACTCTTGGACAGCCTATAATTGTCCGGGTTCTGTATGCAGTAATCACTATTTTAGAAGCCAAAGGAACACATTGGCTTACTAACAGCCGCCTGGTTAAATATCAAACCCTATTATGTGAAAATCCATCCATCCAGATGGAACTTATAAAAACCCTAAATCCCACCACCCTGCTACCCATGGAACCAGGGGTTCCTGCCCATAACTGCCTGGAAACATTGCAAAAAGTATATTCCAGCTGGCCAGATCTCCAAGACCAACGACTGGCAAATTCTGACATGGGGTTCTTCACAGATGGAAGTAGCTTTATGCAAGGCAGCAGTCAGTGAGCAGAATACATTGTAGTAACATCCAAGACCACAGTAGAGGCTCAGTGCATCCCAGATAACACATCAGCACAGAAAGCTGAACTCATTGCCCTCACCTGAGCCCTGCAACTTGCAGCTGGAGCCAAAGTTAACATCCACACAGACTCCAAATATGCCTTCCTTTACCCTGCATGCACATGGAGCCTTATATAAACAAAAGGGACTCATTAACTTGGGAGGGAAGAGCATTAAATATGGCACACACATTCTGGAGCTACTAGAAGCAGTTTGGGAGCCTGTCAAAGTGGCTGTAATGCACTGTAAGGGACACCAGACAAGCCACAGCCCCATTGCCCAGGGAAATCAGAGGGCAGATGCTGAAGCATAAAGAGTGGCATGGGAAGGATCACTATCTGAAAACCTGGCCACCATTCTCATTTCTCAACCTCTTAATTATCAGAAACTCCAGTATACACTGCCTGCTCTTGTTCTGCAGCCTCTGAGTCACCAAGAGCTGCAATATACTCAAGCTGAGAGGGAGTGGATACTCTCTCAGGGTGGGACACAAGGAGGAAATGGATGGTGGACATTGCCTGATCACAGAACAGTTGTGCCACAAATATTAGCAGCAGCTGTAGTTCAAAACTACCATAAGAAACATACTTGGGGAAAACCCATCTTAAGGAAGTGTTAGAAAGATTCTTCTACATCCCAAGACTAGTTGCTATCACCCATGCTGTATGCCAACGGTGTATGACATGTGCAAAGATTAACCCTCACCAAGGGCCCACAGGATCCCCAGGGGTCGAGAATTAGCAGTATGCCCCTTGAAGATCTAGTAGTTGATTTCACTGAAATGCCACAATTCAGAAGCTATAAATATCTCCTAGTCCTTGTTTGCACATT
This sequence comes from Dasypus novemcinctus, assembly GCF_030445035.2. Lineage (NCBI taxonomy): Eukaryota > Metazoa > Chordata > Mammalia > Cingulata > Dasypodidae > Dasypus > Dasypus novemcinctus. The sequence continues at coordinate 72,885,441 of NC_080694.1, read as the reverse complement.
TTCTGGCTGGGTGGAAGCCTTTCCCACTCAAACAGAGAAAGCTGAAGAAGTAGCCAATGTTCTTCTCAGGGAAATCATTCCTCACTATGGGCTACCCCTCTTGATTGGCGCTGACAATGGACCTGCCTTCATCTCTGAAATCACTCAAAAGATTGCAAAGGCACTGCGCATCCAATGGAAACTGCACATGGCTTACCGTCCTCAGAGCTCAGGAAAAGTAGAGTGAATAAACTGTACAATAAAGACTTACATTGCCAAGATTTGCCAAGAAACTGGGTTAACATGGGTGCAAGTACTTCCAAGTGCTCTCCTACAAGTTTGAGCCAGCCCAAGCCAAAAACTAAGCCTAAGCCCTTATGAAATCCTCTTTGGGAGGCCCCCTCTCTTAATCAGAAATATAGAAGGGGGTTTCAGAGAAAGAGGAAACTTATCAATAGCTTAGCAAATGATCAGCTTAGGAAAAACCCTACAGAACCTGCATCACTGGGTCCAAGAAAGGGCCCCCATTAGCTTAAGCAGCTCCGTACACCCGTACAAGCCAGGAGATGCAGTTTGGGTCAAAGACTGGAAGTCAGCTCCACTAACCCCTCAATGGTGAGGACCCTATCTTGTCATTTTATCCACACCCACTGCAGTTGAAGTAGTTGAAATCACCCTGTGGATACACCATAGCTGAGTCAAGAGAGCTGTCCCAGAGTCCTGGACCTGTATTCCAGATACCCACAGCTCAACCAAACTCATCTTGCAAAAAAACAGAACACTAAGCCCTGCTCCAATCATACCCTGGAAGTTGACTGGTCCATGCATGGCTGAAAATTGAGGACGGAACACGAAGCCCTGCTCCAGTTACACCCTGGAAGCTGACTGGTCCACGCATAGCTGAAGATTGAGAAAGAAACACTGAGCTCTGCTCCAATCACACCCTGGAAGCTGATTGGTCTACACACAGCCAAAGAATAGGAATCCAGTTTAATTCATTACAATGCTCCTTCAGCTATTTTTCCTACTTCTAGCCTTGACCCTCCTCTGGTCCCAGGTCAACACCACAGAGTATGAGCCTTATACTCAAAAGGTGCGTACAGGGGGCCCATGTCAACACCACATTAATATATCATAGTCATTACACCTGCAAGGACCAGATAACCACCTGTCAGTTTCAGGGAATTGCCTATAGTGTCTGTAATGCATCTGGCCAAATAGCCTGCTATGACCTAGACCCCCAACAGTCTCCCATAAATGGGAAATAAGAGTGCTTGATCAAAATGGGGAGCTAATTTCCTCTACCCCAGTCACTAGCCAGAACCAACGAGTGTCCCTCACATTTGATGCATGTCAAGTTATACACTCTGGGATACCATGGAACACAAATTGTGGAGGGATCAGCTGGGAGCAGACATATACTCATAACAATAAGTATATGTGCACTCCAGAAATGAAAAGTGCAGCCTGGGGGTGGGGGGTGGGGGCTTTGGGTGCAAATACATAGGCGCATATTACTGCCCCTACTGGTCCTGTGTCACCTGGGCCACCTGGAACACAGACACAGCTAAACAAACAGCCATCCTCACCAAGGGTATGGCCCCGGCTAACTGTTCACATGGTCAATGTAACCCCTTGAACCTTACCATCCTTAAACCTGAATCCTGGCAGACTCAGGGAGTCCAAATGGGTCTCCACATTGATAAACCCAGGAAAGGAATAAACCCAGGAGCCTACATCTGGGTTGGGTATCAGGAATACCCACCACAAGTAAAGCCCATTCTGTATTCCACTCCATCCATGAAGAAATGGAAAGGCCCTTTTTCATCCCATAAGCAGCAAGAAACCTCTTTATAAGCCTGGATGAAGTGGTAGGGGCAGCCTTAACTGTCTCCTCATGCTATGTATGTGCAGATACTAATATGGGAGACCAATGGCCCTGGAAAACCAGGAAATACAATTACAGCCAACCATATAATGCAATGGCCTCCCGGCTGTCCCCTGAGATAGTATGTGGCCTTTGCAAACTTCTGTCATAGGAAAATATTGTGCTTCAAGGGCCTGCATAAGCTCCTCTATAGCTGTTAGAAACCTAACATGTAAAGGGGGAAAATTCCAAAATTATACCACAAGTACAACAGAGCCTTGGGGAACATGGAACGAATCTGACCTCATTTTCATAAATCATACTTTCCCCAAATTAATCACAGTGTGGAACTCCACTGCAAAGGGCCCCTTTACTGCCCCAAATGGTTTGTACTGGATTTGTGGGAGGTTGCATTCTGAGAACTTCCATGAAACTGGTGTGGTACTTGTATGCTCGGTACAATAAAACCCTCCTTCTTTCTCTTTCCCTTAAAAGAAGGGAAAGAGCTAAGTCAGTCAGTGTATCAAAATATAAAAGGATAAAGGGCTTTCATTACCTGGGGAGGTAAAGAATGACCCCTTGAGCATATAATCCAATACTATGGGCCAGCAACTTGGGCAGAGGATGGCATGTGGGGTTATCAAATCTCTATCTATATGCTAAACTGAATCATCCACCTACAAGCTGTGGTACAGATAATAACTAATGAAACTGCCTGTGCACTAAACTTACTAGCCCAACAGCAAATTAAATTCAGAAATGCTATCTATCAAAACCATCTTGCCCTAGACTATCTCTTGGCAGCTGAAGGGGGAGTTTGTGGAAAATTCAATCTAACTGCTGCCTTGAATTAGATAGCACTGGAAAGGTTATTGATGAAATTATAAGCAAAATAGTAAAAATTGCTCATGTCCTAGTGCAAGCCTGGAATGGCTGGAATTTAAATAATCCCTTTGGAAGTTGGCAGTCAATAGTAAACAATTTCAAGCTTCTACTGGGAATAATTGCCTTCCTTATAGGAGCATGCACCATCCTTCCTTGCCTCCTTGCTTTCATCCTAAAAAGAATGCACATCCTAATAAATGGTATAGTAAAAAGGCACACAGCTGCCCATTTCATGGCTCTATATGCATACCAGTCAGTCTAGAGGGACTCTAACAATAGTGATACTGAAGTTTAATAACGTAAGCTTGGCATCAAAGGGGGGAATATAATATAACCTGTGCATAAATTCAAAATTGTTTCCAAGTGTACCTAGTCTCTAGAAATCCAAATAAGTAATATAGGCCCTACTGTCTTTGAGTGTTCAGAAAGGATGTAAGACTGAATGTGTATTCAAGGTTGCATCCAGACAAAATGTGTAGGATATGCTAAATTCAAGCTGGCTTGGAATGTGGGGAATATGTGTTAAATCAAGCTTACCTGGAGGAAATAACCTATCTAATACTCAGATAAAACACTTGAAGAAACTAACAAAAAGTCTTTTTGCATATAAGCACCGTTTGTCTCCCTACTCTTATTTCCTCTGTACAAAAGGGACCAAAAAATTCTATTTGGGGCTCAGTTTTTATTAGGACAGAAGTCCACCGAGTCTGACCAGTCAAAATAAATTAACTTCCTTCTCAGAATTCTCATGTCCTGGACTTCGATACCACATACACCTGAATTCTCTGCAACATGACTATCTATTATTCTATCCATCCTATTACCAAGCACCAGCTGGTGATTCAACTAGAAAAATACCTTGAATAAAAGAGGGAAATGGTAAAGACAAATGAGTTTATATGACTAAGAGCCTTCAAAATGAGTTGGGAGGTCTTCAGAGGGGTTGTGTTTGTGCATATCTCAGCAGGATCTCAGAGACAACCAAAGTAGTTACAACCTCGGGTAGGGGTGCTCCTTAGGGCTACAGAGACACACAGGTTCTATGGTCATGAAAGATGGCTCTGGATGCTCCCTCTGTGGTTTCTGTCTGAATTTCATTCTACTTATGAAGGATTCTAGTAGTAGGGTTAAGACCCTTCCTAACTGAGGTGGGCTACACCTCCTTAACTGAAGGAGCCTCATCAAAACCTCTGCTTATGATGGTTCACACCCACAGGAAGGGATTAAATATAAAAACATGATTTTCTGGGTACATACAGCTCCAGACCACCTCAAGGGTGCTCAAATAACTTCCCATGCACTCTGTTCCAGTTGGATAGCTGCATTCCATGTAAAATAGAGGATGAATGTGCTTACTCCATCACACTGGGAAACAGAACAATATTTTGAAGTTAGATTAAACTTGAACAAAACAAAATAATTGGTGCTTATTTCTCCCAGATATGGTTTCCATCCTGTTTTCAGAAGAGGTGACCTATAATGGCAATTGCAGATGAGGGTGGAAACAGCTGTGAGGTAGTGGAGCACCAGGGTTACATCAGAAGACAAGTGATTGAAGTTAGACATTCCTGCTCAGTACTAGGGCAATCTTAGTCTAGGTCCTGTGGTTTCCTTATTTTAGATTTTCCTTTCTGTAAAATGAACATGACTTTTAAAAACATAAATGCAAATGTACTTTGTGAAATAAATGACCATGGAAAAATGACACATTGTTTTAGGGTAGTAGAATGAGAGCTAACATTTCTTTTGTGCTTATCAGGTGTGACACTATTCATGTGATTAGTAATCTCCAATCCATTTATTTAATATGTAGAGCAAGCCCAAGAGAGGCTCTAGTTCTATCTTTTTTACAGATAAATAATTGAGCCATAGAAATGTTAATCAGCTTTCCTAAGGGCACATACCTAAGAAATGAAGAGACCATTGTTCAAACTCAGGGAATCTGCCTCCAAAGGCTTTTTTCTAGTTGATATATATACAAATTGAGAATTAGCAGGGAGATTAATTTTTTCCAGTGGAACTAAAGACAGAATGAAGCACTGAGTCAGTGTATTCTGATTATTTCTTTAGATTGTTCCAGCTCATTTAAGCATAAACCAGAGAATTTAAAATTTTGAATTTTGAATGCTTTCTCCTAATACAGAGAGTACCAGTTAACATTATCTTGAAGGTCTTCTAGGATTTACTTCTTCTCTGAAGCTACAGGTTATAACAATTGTTAATCTGTAGTAAAGACATTTGATCACTTAGGCCTGTACAAGGAAGTAGTTCAGCTTTAAACACAAAGCAAACAGCAGCTGCTTGAAGCCATCGTTTTGCAGTTTGCAATTAAAAAGTCTTCTTGAAAATTGGCTGTTGGTTTACCTGTAAGTCACTTGGGGACTCATTAGAAAGCTTACTGATAATTGTATCATTAAAGAATTATAAATGTTCTCACAAAGCCAGTAAACACATAATTATTCAGGTGTTTCCAAAGACGATTCATCAGGGCATATCTACCAAATGCTTTCAAGCCTGTTCCAGAGGTGCCAGCTTTGCTGGGCAGACACCAGTGCGTCTATCTCTATTTGGCCTGGTGGTTTTTGCAATTACTCCTGGAAGAGGTCTCTGGAGGCAGACTACTTATCAAACTGCATGGAAACTTTTCCTTAAAGTCTAAGGCTTCCCAGGTAAAAAGGGTAACTGAACACAGAGCAGTCAACTGCACACAGAAAAGAGTATTTTACTATTGAAACTGGGAGAGGCTTCAAGAAACCTCTAAGGTATTTCCTTTAAAAGCTGCTCACCCCAGAGAGAATGAGAAGTGGATCCTTGCTAATATGGTTGATGTATATTCATCAGTTATTCCCTCAATTCTGATATACTAGATGATTGTTAAAATAGCTTGCTGATGGTAGGGTGAGGGAAGAAGAGATAATTATGTGCAGCATTTTCAGGATTTGGAGTTGTCCTGGGTGGTACTGCAGTGACAGATGCTGGACATTGTGTGTCCTGCCATGGCCCACTGGGTGGACTGGGGAGAGCGTAAACTACAATGTAAACCATTATCCATGTAGTGCAGCAGTGCTCCAAAATGTATTCACCAGGTGCAGTGAATGTACCACAATGTTGGAAGAGTTTGGTGATGTGGGAGGAGTGGGCTAGGAGGGTGGGCGGTATATGGGGACCTCGTATTTTTTTTAATGTAACATTTAAAAGAAAATAAAGAAGGGAAAAATAGACTAAAGGGCACATGGGGTGAACATGTCTTGCATCCTTTACAATGGTGGATCTGACCTGTATATGAAAATTAAAAAGGGACATTATTGTAAACTACATATAAATTAAATACAAACAAGTATAATAAAATGTGTAAATTCTTTAAAGGCAATTAAAAAAAATAGCCTACCATAGTCAAAGTTCTAAATAAGCCACAAATCAAATAACGATCCAGTACTATATGAGGGTAAAAAATGTGCCTCACCTTACAACATGGAAACTTTTTTCCATATGATATTTACATTGTAGCATTTTAAATAATTTAATTCAGTTTTATAATTTAAAGCCATGCTTTTCTACAGAAAACATGGTACAGAAGTTTCATATATGAACATAATTTACTGTTGGGTATGCTGTCAGATATTTGTTATTAGATGATGCATAAATTATTTTTATCTACCTTTTAAAAGCTATATAATATTATAAATTTATGTATAATTTCATATGTTCCTATAAATCTATATACAGATTACAAATCTATGCACATATAGACACATGTAATAAATTTATGTACATTAAAACATATGTATATTTTATTAATAAAAATCAGTAAAATGTTTACTTGATTTGTTTTCTTTTAACTAATATTAAAGTTGTTTATATCTTGAAGTCATCACCAGGAGACTGATGGGGGAGATAAATGGTGAGTTAGATAATATTAAAATCTGATTTATGATTCAAAATTACACCATAGTAAAATTGAGAATGCAGGTTATTGCCATTTGAATTAGATGACATGTTTTTAACGTGATCTTAAAATATGTTCTTTGCCATTTTGAAAGGGGTAAAGGTATAGGTTCTGTTTCAAATTAATAATATGAGAATACCCTGACATAATGTACATCTGCCCCATACAATAATTTGTTTAGTTATTGAATAGTTGATACTTTTGCATATTTTAGAAAGTAAAATGTATGACATTCATGCAATGAAATATGTACTTCTTATTCCTTTACCACATCCATCCACACACCCTCCCCCCAAAAAATACTGCTACCAATTTCTTGATACACACACAAAATAACCCAAATCAGAATAAGAAAAACTCGGGGCCAGGTGAATTCTTTTAGCAAACAGCTATGCACATATTTAAACTCAACAAGAAGTATTTGTTGTAGAGAAGTTGGGTGTATGTGGTAGCGAAGGCCAGAACTCTGAGAAGGAAGTTGATTTATTTTGACCAGGTGGCCTTGGCAGACTCCTGTCCTAATAAAAACCAAGTCCTGAATAGAATTTTTTGGTCCCTTTTATACAGAGGAAATAAGAGTGGGGGGACAAAAGGTGCTTGTATGTAAAAAGAATTTTTGTTAGGTTTTTCAAGTGTTTTATCTGAGTATTAGATAATGATTTCCTCTAGATAAACTTGATTTAACACATATTCCCCACATTTCAAGTCAGCTTTTAGCACAAACCCCCCACCTTCCAGGTAGGCTTTTAGCACATTTGGCTTACATCCTCCCTGAATATCCAAAGTCTACAGAGTTTACACTTCTCAATTGGCTTTCTAGGCATATTTGGATATAAAATAATTTTGGATACAATTTTGAATTTATGCACAGAATGTATACATATATTTTTAATATTTATTTATTTATTTATTTCTCTCCCTTTCCCCCTCCCCCCACCCCAGTTGTCTGTTCTCTGTGTCTATTTGCTGCATCTTTTTGTCTGCTTCTGTTGTTGTCAGTGGCACGGGAATCTGTGTTTCTTTTTGTTGCATCATCTTGTTGTGGCAGTTCTCTGTTTGTGTGGCACCATTCCTGGGCAGGCTGCACTTTCTTTCGCATGAGGTGTCTCCTTATGGGGCACACTCCTTGTGCATGGGGCTCCCCTTATGTGGGGGACAGCCCTGCATGGTATGGCACTCCTTCCACACATCAGCACTGCATGTGGGCCAGCTCCACACAGGTCAAGGAGGCCCAGGGTTTGAACTGTGGACCTCCCATGTGTTAGACAGACACCCTAACCACTGGGCCAAGTCTGCCACCATAGGCTATATTATATTGTCTTATTTTGGGCTCCTCTTAAAGCAGAGTCTGGAACAAGGACTATGTAATTAATTTGGAGGGTGAACTTCAGAAGCAAAATTGGGGGAGTGAGGCAAGGAAGGACAGATGAGTAAAGTGTGCATCATTAAGTAGTGCCTGCTGGGCACTCTCTGAGAACCACAAAGAATATTCAACTCAGAATCTTGTCTGAAATGTGAGAGGCTCAGGCATGGATCCACTGAACCAGTCTCCAGTGACTGAGGTTTGCCCTGGGGCCATCAGTTCTTCCTTACTTGCAGGTTGTCTGCTGCACACTGAGGAGGCTCCCCTGGCTTTGGAGAGATCCTGAGGCAGAAAAGTGAAGACAATCTGAGTTCAGCATGTAAAGTCTTCAGCGTGCATGGCTGTGCTGGAACCAAAGGAAGATGGAGGGCCACAAAAACATTGCCACACCTTTGCAGCATCGTCTGAAAGAACACAGTTCAAAGATACCTCAAAATTATTAGTTTATTGCATAAGGGGGGTTGAAATAACAAGCACAAATAGAAAATGAATTAAGTCCTCATTATTCTTCTTACTAAATTTCTCCCTATTAAATGCATGAGTGAATGCACATACAAACACAGATTTTATGAGAGCAGATTATTACCTGCTCCTAACCTAGACTGGGTTAGAGAGGCTGCTTGGAACCTAACAATGATCTGAGCTGATACCTGAATGAAGAGAATGGATGTCTAGAAAAACTGGAATGAGGATTGAGACTTCTGGGCCAATGTTCAAATGTGCTAATCTCAGAGTTGAGAAAGACAACTTGAAGAATAACTAGCACACAATCTAGCTGGCATGCCTGACGCAAGTACCCAGGTTTCCTTGTAGAATTTGAGAGAGGTTCAATTACTTGCCTATAGAGAGGCCAGGACTCAGGAATGATTTTGAGAAGGAAAAATGGTTTATTGATGGCTGGCCGGACTCGGGAGCTTTCTGTTTCAATCTCAAGCCTGGAACAAGATTTTTGAGTCCCTTTTATAGAGAGGAAAGGCCAAATGGTCCTTTTGTTTCAGTTCTCAATAGGCTTGAATTAGCATATATATCTTCCACATTTTAGGTAAGCTTTTAGCATGGACCTCAGGCATTCTAGATTAGCTTTTAGCATATTTGGTTCCCATTTCCCCTGAATACTTAAAGTTTATAGACCTTGCATTGTTAAACTGTTTCCTGGGAATGGAGTCCTTGCCATGGTCACTAAGGGCAGGACTGCAGCCTTTTATCACCCCACACCCACAAGTCACAGATAGTTTAGGTTATCTCTGAAAAAACAAAGAGTCTCCCACCCAGAGCCCACATCATCCTAACAGTAGGTTGTATGAGAGCCTTTTACATAGCATGAGATAACTCATGACTTATGTCAATCACAAGCTCTAAGATACTATTATCAGAAACACAGGACACTATTTCCAGCTACTTACCTAGGACCTAGCATAAAATGACTCACTTCCACAGCTGTGGTCTAGACATGGCATAAGGCTCTGAGGCATATTCGACAAACATCCCTTTATATTTAAATCCCATTCTTCTGTTTCTCCCTCATGCCTTTTTGTGGAAGAAGAGATTCATCCATTCTATTCAAAGCCTGTTAATTCTCAACACATGAGTCCTTGGAACTACCCAGTGGTTTTATGCCATTCCAGGACTTCCTAACTCCTAAATAGGTTTTATCAGGAAGAAAGGAGATAATAACATGAAGACATAGAACAATGTTCTTAACCATTATGGGTACATGAAAAAGGATAATAATATGAAGAATAGAACAATTTTCTTAAGCGTGATTGATAGATAAAATGGGACAATAATATAAAGACAATAGAACAATGTTCTTTACCATTATGAAGAGTGAAGGGAGATAATAACATTAAGAAATAGAACAATGTCCTTAACCATTATGGGTAGATGAGAGTGGATAATATTATGAAGACATAAAACAATGTCCCTAACCATTTTGGATGTAATTATTAGGACTCACAGCCACTAATTATCACTAATTTTACTGCTAATTTTTTTAGGTCAGTACTGTCTTGATATTTTGGAGCAGCACTATCTAAAATGGTAGGTACTAGCTACAGGTTTAAATTAATTACAATTAAATAAAATTAAAACTTCAGTTCTTATTCACATTTGAATCAATGACATTTGAAGTGCTGACCAGCTGTGAGGCTAGTGGCTACCATGGAAGACAACCCAGATCTAGATTATTTCCATCTTCTCAAAATGTTCTTTGGACAACACTGTTCTAGAAGATCCAAATAAATGAAATTTGTAAGAAAATATCCTTAGATGAGGAAGCTGAGAACTGTCATAACTAATACAACTGTGCAACAAAGCTGGTTTATATGGGCCAGATGCATTCCACCTGAGTCCTTCAACCTTTTCAAGTATGTCTGCAATTAAATAGATTGGGGGCATTTGACATAAAATACCTCCAATGAGGATCTGGTTAAAAATAAGAACAAAATTAAAAATCCTTGGCAATGCCACAGTAATCCCAAATTACCATCTATAAATGTTAAATATTCTTATGAGTTAGATTAATACTGTGGGGTGAGAGCCTTTATGAAATGAGAGCACTGATGTAAGAAACAAAGATTAGATTAGTTTTCACATAAAGGTATGTAACCTGGCAGCCTACTGCCTCAGTCTTCCACTCCCGGGTTAAACAGCAACAAAGAAAACCAGCTAGTTCTATAGGGAGTGAAAAAAAAAAAAAAAAAGGAAGATGCCCCAGAAAGAGCTAAGCCAATACCAATTCAGCACCACATTCCATTCCTTATTTGGCAGAGGGGAGCAGGTAAAAACAAAAATGGTTCGAATGTGATGAGGGAAGCAGTTAATCACAAACTTTTGTGTGGGAAAGTTAGATCTTCTCAGATAGGTTGTGACTTCTGAAGTATCCAATCTATGGAGAAACAGAGGAAGGGCTTGTGTGCTAGGCTTAGGGATATAAATTGTGTCATTTTTCTTTGTTCGCAGCGCCGGCCATGTTTTCTGGTTGCGCGCCCCTTCTTGCAAGATTGAAAATAAATTCTTTTCTTCTCCACAATCGGGTGAGCCTTATTTTCTTCCAGAAGAAGATTTCTTTCTAACAGCCATAGGGGCTCATCTGAGATTCTGAGTCTTCAGAGAGCGGACCCCGGGGGTGGACGACAGGGAGGCGGGCCCCGCTGTTTAAGCGGTCTTGGACTCGCGCCGGCCGGGGCCTCGCCTCTGGCAGCCAGGAGGCCTGAGAACAGACACTTAGATCTGCTGATTGTGGATGAGAAAAAGGGAAGGGAAAATCTGCCTCTTGTTGACCAAGTGACTCCATGCATGGACCAAGGTAAGAACAAAGGCTATTAAGTATTACCTTGCTGTTCAGGAATTCTGATGAGTCTGAGGTTCACTGTGTGTGCATGAGATGGATGACACACAGTGTCAAGTGAGTGCAGAGTCCCAATTCGCATTTCCCTTCTCCTGTGAGGGAAAGGGCCGGAGACAGACAAAGCAAAAGATTCAAAAGAAAGAGACCCAGACAAGATTCAGAGTGGGAAATAGAGGCAGTCAGCCAACTGGGAAAAAGGGGAAAGGGGTATCTGTAGGATCCCCTGGAGGCATTCCTCCAGATAGTCTACTAGGGAGGATTTTAAAGCATTGGCCCGATAGTAATCAGACCAAGGGAAAAGACAAGCAGAAAATGGTTAAATACTGCTGTTGTATCTGGATGAAGGAAAGTATTTTACTGCGTGATGTATTCTGGCCAAAATACGGGGCAGATGAGGATTGGCTTTATACTGAGCTTGTACTGTATGTTAATGGAAAAACACCCTTCTCCAAAGAAGAGTCTGACTATGCCATTTGCAGGTTAAAGGGAAAGGGGGCCACTTTCTAGCCAATGAAAGCTGAAAATCCAGGCCCCAAGACTAAGCTTGCAGAAACTGAGGCTGCAGAAACAAAAGCTGCAGAAACTAAACCCTGGAACCCCCTGTCTAATCTCCCTCCTCCTTATGTTCCCTCTCCCCTCCAGGAGAAGGGCCATTAGATTTGGAGGGCCTGATAGAACCCATTGTAAGCCCTGGGGAACCAGAGAATCAAGCGGGGCCAACAGCCCCACTGGTTACAACCCACCAACAGTTGAGGAAAGAATTGGAACAGTGTAAGAGAGATATACAAAATTTTCCATTCCCCAGAGCATCTGAGGAAAAGGGAGTGAAAGAACAAAACCCCATTAAGCCTTTGTATCCACTGAGAGAAGTACCAATGGGGCCAGGGGAGATTGGCTATGTAAATGCCCCACTGACAAGAACTGAAGTAAGAAACTTCAAAAAGGAGATGAAATCTCTAATGGAAGGTCCAGTGGGGCTGGCTGAACAAGTAGATCAATTCCTAGGTCCTAGTTTATACACCTGGCCTAAATTATATCCATACTGAATATCCTCTTCATGGGAGAAGAAAGAGGAATGGTGCCGAGGTCAGCTATGAAGGAGTGGGAAAGGCAGCATCCACCTGGACAGGGGGTAATGGCAGCAAAACAAGTTCCCAAACACAGACCCTAATTGGGATAATAATGACCTGGGGGACAGAGCACAAATGAAAGATCTTAGAGACCTCATTATACAGGGGATCAAATTGGCTGTACCCAAATCTCAAAACTTGAGTAAGGCCTTTGAAGTAGCCCAGGAGGAGGATGAAACTCCCTCTGCTTACCTGCAAAGATTGAGAGACCAAGTGAGGAAATACTCAGGGATGGACCCTGATGATCCTGTGGCTCAGGGAATGTTAAAAGTCAGCTATGTGAAGGGGTCTTGGCCTGACATTCAGAAGAAGATTCAGAAAATAGAAGGATGGATGGATAAGTCATTGGAAGAGTTATTGAGAGTGTCCCAGAAAGTGTTTGTAAGGAGAGAGGAGGAAAAGCAGAAACAGAAAGCAAAGGTTATGATTAGGAAGTCAATCAAGTGGTTAGGAAAAGACTGGAGATGAGTCAGGGAGGAGACTGGCAGAGGCAAGATAAAGAAGCAAAATAGGGCTATTTAGATAAGGGGACAAGGAGAAGGCAAGGCTCTGCTGGGTGCTATCACTGTGTGAGGCCTGGTCACTTCAAAAGGGAATGCCCAAGTTTAAAGAAAGAGAGTCAGGTAATTCCCCTCATGAATTTTGAGGATTAGGGGAGTCTGAGGCTCCTTACTTCTAAAGCTCACTGGGAGTCTTTAGTAAATCTAAGGGTGGGCCCATATCAGGAGAAAATTACATTTCTAGTGGACACTGGCACAGCCTGATCCTGTGATTCATCTCCCCAGAGGGACCAAATTCTCTGGCAGTTCCCTTACAGTCTCAGGGGTAAAAGGAGAAAGATTTGAGGTCCCCATTCTTTCTCCCACTAATATTTTTTTTCTTATTTAGTTATTTATTTTTATTGATTTTGTAAAAATATTACATTAAAAAAAATGAGGTCCCATTCAACCCCACCACCCCCAACCCACCACTCCCCCCCAGCATCACTCACTCCCATCATCATGACACATCCATTGCATTTGGTAAGTACATCTCTGGGCATCTCTGCATCTCATGGTCAATGGTCCACACCATGGCCCATACTCTCCCACATTCCATCTAGTGGGCCCTGGGAGGATTTACAATGTCCGGTGATTGCCCCTGAAGCACCATCCAGGGCAACTCCAAGTCCCAAAGGCGCCTCCACATCTCATCTCTTCCTGCCATTCCCCATACCCATCAGCCACCATGTCCACTTTTCCCACTCCAATGCCACCTTTTCTCTGTGGAACCCACTAATATTTGTTGGGCAGACAATCAAATTGTAAGCCCTTTGTTGTATATATCAGAGCTAGAACTAACTTGCTGGGAAGGGACTTAATAGTATTCATGGGTTTGGATTTGTATGTAAGGGATGGGCAGATAGAAGTAGTCTTAGCCATGGTCACTGAAGAAAATAAAAAAAAATCAGAGAGGAAGTGTGGGTAAGAGAAGGGAATAGAGGGGGTTTGCAGGTATGCCCTATTAAAATCAAATTGAAAAAGGAAGGGGAAATTATTTGTCAAAGACAATATCACATTCCCCTTAAGGGGAGACAGGGACTTCAACCCATCATTGAAGGCCTCCTTTGGGATGGGCTCTTGGAGCCCTGCATGTCTCCCTTCAATTCTCCTATCTTGCCTGTTCAGAAATCAGATGGTAGTTGGAGGCTGGTACAGGATCTAAGGGCCATTAATCAAATCATTCAGGTTCAACACCCAGTAGTCCCAAATCCATACACTCTCCTTAGTAAGATCCCCTGCCATCATAAATGGTTTAGTGTAATAGATCTAAAAGATGCTTTTTGGACCTGTCCCCTTAATCCAGAGAGTAGAGACTTGTTTGCCATTGAGTGGGAGGCTCCCTTTATAGGAAGAAAACATCAGTATAGGTGGACAATTTTACCCCAAGGCTTCACAGAATTCCCCCAACCTCATTGGGTAGGAACTGGAAAAAGTATTGGAGAAATTTGCAGTCCCACCTGAAGTTTCCCTTTTACAATATGTAGCTCATATGCTATTATCAGGTGAAGAAAGGCAGATAGTGGTCTGAACCACAAAGAGCTTATTGAATTTCCTGGGGGATCAAGGGCTAAGAGTGTCAAAAGGTAAGCTACAATTTGTAGAAAAGAATTCAAATACCTGGGTCATCTCATTAGTGAGAGAAGGAAGAAGATCAATCCAGAAAGAATTCAGGCCATTACTGAATTACCTCTTCCCCGGACAAAAAGATAACTAAGAAGATTTTTGGGATTGGTGGGATATTGTAGATTATGGATAGATTCTTATGCATCCCAAACCAAAGGGTTATACCAAAAACTGTTGGAGGAGGAGCCTAACAGGTTAGAATAGAAGGACGAGGAAATAAAGGCCTTAGAGGGGCTCAAGCAGGCATTAGTGCAAGCCACTGTTCTAGCCCTTCCCTCTCACAAGAAGCCTTTCCATCTGTTTGTGACAGTGGATAAGGGGACAGCCTTGGGAGTCCTATCCCTGATCTGGGGAGGCCAAAAGAAGCCTGTGGCCTTCCTTTCCAGAATCCTGGATCCTGTCTCCAGGGGATGGCCAGTGTGTGCTCAGGCCATGGCAGCAACTGCTCTCTTAGTAGAAGAAAGCAGGAAACTGACCTTTGGAGGGGCCTTAGTTGTTAGCACCCCTCATCAGGTCAGGACTATTTTGTCTCAAAAAGCAGGAAGATGGTTAACAGATTCCTGAATTCTGAAATATGAGGCTATTCTAATAGAAAAAGATGATTTAATACTGACAATTGATCATAGTCTGAACCCAGCTTCTTTCCTTTGGAAAAGTCTCAACCAAGTAGAAACTCCTGAACATGATTTTCTCAACTTAATTGAATACCAAACCCGAGTCCGGCCTAACTTAGGGGATCTTCCCTTACATTTGGGGGAAAAATTGTTTATAGATGGGTCTTCTAGGGTCCTGGAAGGAAAAAGGCATAATAGCTATGCTGTTGTTGATGGACTAATTTGTGAAGTGAAAGAAGCTGGCCGACTGCCCAATGATTGGTCAGCTCAAAATTGTGAGCTGTATGCATTAAATCAAGCCCTTAAATTATTAGAAGAAAAAGATGGTACAGTCTACACACATTCTAAATATGCCTTTGGCGTGGTCCACATCTTTGGAAAAATTTGTGAAGAAAGGGGATTGATCAATAGCAGAAGGAAGGAATTAGTCCATGTGGAACTGGTGAAACAAGTGTTAGCCAGTCTGCTTTTACCAAGGGAAATATCTGTGATACATGTAAATGGACATCAGAAGTGTCACACTTTTGAAGCAAAAGGCAACAGATTGGTGGATGAAAAGGCCAAAGAGGGAAACAGACTTTGGCCCAGTGGTTAGGGCGTCCGTCTACCACATGGGAGGTCCGCAGTTCAAACCCCGGGCCTCCTTGACCCGTGTGCAGCTGGCCCATGCACAGTGCTGATGCGCACAAGGAGTGCGGTTCCACACAGGGGTGTCCCCCGCGTAGGGGAGCCCCACGCACAAGGAGTGCACCCATAAGGAGAGCTGCCCAGCGCAAAGGAGGGAGCAGCCTGCCCAGGAATGGCGCCGCCCACACTTCCCGTGCCGCTGATGACAACAGAAGCGGACAAAGAAACAAGATGCAGCAAAAAAAAAAAAAAAAAAAAAAGAAGACAGAAAACAGACAATGGGGGAGGGGAGGGGAATTAAATAAATTAAAAAAAAAAAAAAAAGAAAAGGCCAAAGAGGCTTCCCTCTGTTCTCCTCTGGAACTAATGGTCCTGATACCCTCAATCTCTAAAGAAATTGGAATCCCTATATTCTCTGAAAAGGAAGTAAAAGAACTAGAACAACTGGGGGCAACCTTAGATAGCCAAGGGAAGTGGATCCTCCCAGATGGCCGGCAGATGTTGAATAAGCAAATAATGAGGGAAGTACTAGCGGTTTTGCACCAAGGGAGTCACTGGGGAGTACAGGCCATGTGTGACCTGGTTCTCAAGCATTTTGGGTGTATGGGCCTTTATACTATAGCCAAGCAAATAAGTGAACAATGCATAATCTGTCAGAAAGTTAATAAGAATGTTTTAAGAAAGCAAGTGCCAGGGGGGTGGGAGCCTGCCTCAGACCATTCCAGAGCATTCAGGTTGATTATACTGAAATGCCCCCTGTAGGTCAATTAAAGTATATTCCAGTTATTGTGGATCACCTAACAGGGTGAGTGGAAGCATACCCTCTTGCTTCAGCTACAGCATCAGGGACTTCAAAAATAATCCTTGAACAACTCATTCCCTGATACGGGTTAGTAGAAAACATAGATTCAGACAATGGTAGTCACTTTAAGTCCAGAGTGTTGCAAAATATTATGCAGGGTCTAGATATCACATGGAACTTCCATACACCCTGGCACCCCCCATCCTCAGGGAAAGTGGAAAGAATGAATCAAATCTAAAAAAAATGTCTCTCGAAGTTGGTCTTAGAAACCAAATTACCATGGGTTAAATGTTTACCTATAGCTCTGTTAAGGATCCAAACTGCCCCTAGGAGCGAACTGGGAATTTCTCCCTATGAAATGCTTTTTGGCCTGCCCTTCCCTGGGAAGTCTGGAGAACTCCCCTCCTTTGAGTCGAAGGATCTCTTTCTTCAAAATTATATACTGGCCTTGTCTTCTACTTTGTCATTCCTCAGACATCAGGGTTTGCTAGCTCAGACTCTGCCTCTTGAATTTGCAGTCCACCAACACCAACCTGGCAGCTGGGTCCTAATCGAGTCATGGAAAGAGTCCAAACTCCAACCGACCTGGGAAGGGCCTTATCAAATCTTGCTGACAACTGAAACAGCAGTCCGAACAGCAGAAAAAGGCTGGACTCATTACACCCGAGTAAAGGGACCAGTACATGAACCAAATGATAAGTACTCAACAACTTCATCTGAGTCTTAGAAAATAATTTCAGCCCCAGATCCCTTAAAAATTACACTGAGAAAATAATAACTGGGGAGGAGGGGGAAAGAAGTTGAGCTGTGTATTGTCCTGGTCAACAATGGCCCTGGTCCTATTAGAACACCAAAGGAGAAATTCAGATTTTAAGTTACAGGTGAAAATAATCTTATTAGCCAAGATATTTCAAACCCTAGAAGCAAAGAGCCCCATCAAATTAATTATAAATGTGACTGAAGGTCTGGAGTCCCAGACGGTGCACTTTGATGCCTGCCAAGTAATAGACTGTGGGGATTTAGAGTACCAGCGATGGCTGAGTGGGGAAAATAAATACCTATGCCCAGAGCCAGTGGGGAATGGTTACAGTCAAGCCCCCCCTTCCCCCTCCTGGGATGATGTATGGTGGACTACCCAGTATAAGGGATGGACCATAAATATGGGATGGGTCTCACCGAGTTCAAAGCCATTAAAGAGTAAGATAACCTTTTATAAAGGTAATAGCCCACCAGACTGCAAAAGTCTTCAGTGCAATCCAGTAGTAATAACTATTAAGAAAGCAGACAATGTAAAAACTAGGAGCAGCAGCAGGGACCAAGTGGTGGATACAGTCTATGGAATGGGAGCAGATGTTACAAGTAAAGATCCTCTGGGGAGGTTCTGTATCCAAGTCCTTCCTGCCCCTGTAGATATGACATTGACAATGCCCTCTCCAGCCAACCCTTCAGAAATACCACAGAAAAACGCACCAAAGGCCAGTTCCCCAATTCAAAATGATCCCAAAGCAGTTAGGATACTTAAGGCAGAAGATTTAAAGCAAACTATAGAAATAGAGACAGAATATGGGGACATAAATGCCTGGGTAGAATGAATCAAACATACAGTCCAGAGTCTAAACAAAAGCATCTGTTATGCTTGTGCAACAGGTCACCCCACAGCTCATATTGTACCCTTTCCACTCGGTATGGAAAAGCATGAAAAAGAGTTTAAGTGTATGATACTCCTCTTTCAAAATGCTACTCCTGGTGAAAATTGTAGTGCGTTGTCCTCTCTCTTCCCACCAGTCAAAAATGGAAACATCAAGGCCATACCTGCCTCATTTCTGGGCCCAGGGAATCACTCTGCTTGTCTCTCTAGACAGGGGAAAGGATTCCAGAACCTTGGAACTATGGCCTCGTGTACACAAGTGTGGAATATAAGCAGTGATCATACTGACAATTTCTCCAGTTTGACTAGACCTCGAGCAGACCTGTGGTGGTACTGTGGAAAGGGTGTTCTCTGACCAATACTGCCTGAGAGGTGGGGCGGAACCTGTGTTCTGGTCCAATTGGCTATCCCATTCACCATGGCATTTGAAAAAGAAGCGAGAATATCCCAGGGAGGGAGAGAAAAAAGAAGTTTACTTGGTTCTTTTGATGACTGGATCTATTTAGACAATATAGGAGTTCCCTGAGGAGCCCCAGATGAGTTTAAGGCTAGAAATCAGGTAGCAGCTGGGTTTGAATCATTCTTGTTCTGGTGGGTCACCATTAATAAAAATGTAGACTGGATTAATTATATCTATTATAACCAACAGAGATTTATTAATTACACCAGGAATGCAGTTAAGGGAATTGCAGAAAAATTAGATGCTACTAGCAGAATAGCATGGGAAAATAGAATGGCCTTGGATATGATGCTAGCTGAGAAAGGGGGTCTGTGTTATGATTGGAGGCAGTTGCTGTACATTCATCCCCAATAACACTGCCCCTAATGAAACTATCACTAAAGCTTTACAAGGTCTAACAGCCTTATCTGAGGAATTAGCAGAGAATTCTGGCATTAGTAATTCACTCACAAAATGGCTTGAAAATTGGTTTGGAAAATGGAAAGGGGTTGCACTGTCCATCTTAACTTACCTCATTATCTCAGCTGGGGTGCTTACCACAGTCAGATACTGTATCATTCCATGTGCCCGAGGGCTAGTTCAAAGACTCATTGAAACTGCCCTAACCAAACAAATGCCCATACAGTGTAAGCAAAACAATCAGTACCCCCTTAAAGGAGATTCTTATGATGAAGTGTGAGATAGTACTTAGAAAATTTGAAGAACGGAAATGTGAAAACTAAAAAAAAAAAAAAAAAAAGGAATTTAAAAAGAAAGAGGGGCAATTGTAAGAAACAAAGATTAGTTTAGTTTTCACATAAAGGAATGTAACCTGGCAGCCTACTGCCTCAGTCTCCCACTCCCGGGTTAAACAGCAACAAAGGAAACCAGCTTAAGCCAGTCTTATAGGGAGGGAAAAAAAAAAAAAAAAGGAAGATGCCCCAGAAAGAGCTAAGTCAATACAAATTCAGCACCACATTCCAGTCCTTATTTGGCAGAGGGGAGCAGGTAAAAACAAAAATGGTTCGAATGTGAAGAGGGAAGCAGTTAATCACAAACTTTTGCACAGGAAAGTTAGATCTTCTCGGATAGGCTGTAACTTCTGAAGTATCCAATCTATGGAGAAACAGAGGAAGGGCTTGCGTGCTAGGCTTAGGGGTATAAATTGTGTCATTTTTCTTTGTTCATGGCGCCAGCCATGTTTTCTGGTTGTGCGCCCTTTCTTGCAAGATTGAAAATAAATTCTTTTCTTCTCCACAATCGGGTGAGCCTTATTTTCTTCCAGAAGAAGAAGATTTATTTCTAACACTGAGAAGCCTATAAACGTTATATATATGTATTGATCCACTACACATGCAAATATATGTTAGAGGTATTTATTATATATATATAGATTTTGCTATACTCAAACCACCTATAGTAGATTATTGTATGGATAATTCCATTTAATCTTTAAAATTTATGAGGCAGTTCTGTTATTTACATTTTAAAGAGAGGAAATTGATTGTTATAGCACTTAAAAGACCTGATTGGTTTCATATGCATATACAGAATTGTTTTATGATCTTTGCAGGTCCCTAGCCATCAGCAAGGATTCAACTGAAAGCATCCTTCCAAAGTTTATAATCCAGGAGACTTTGGTGCCTGTTAATTATGTCCAGATATCTATCTCTTATCTGATATTTTAGTGTCCCTTGATTTATTATCCCTTGATGACTTTTACTATATCATAAACCATGGATCAACCAAGAAAATAGGATGGCTACTCAGGTTAAGTGCTCAGGAAACTTACTGCCTGTGGGTGAGTGGCTGCACCCAAGCTCAGATGTTATGCTGCTGCCACAGTATCCTAAGAGTCTCTTCATCATTCAGAAGAATAAATGTGCTCCTCATGACTGACCAGACCACACCAGGAGGGGAGCCAGCTTTGTACCTCCACCTTGAATACCTGCCTCCAGGCCACAGGCAAGAGGGGAGTATTTACCTGCATCTTCTACACTGCTTGAATTTTTATCCCATGCAGGCAACCAATTTTTGTCTGTTTTATTGGATTTTAATATATGAAGTCAAAATGGTGCATAAAAACAGTCATGTGTAAAGTGTGATAAATTTTCATAAACTGTGTATAGCCTTGCACAGGCTCCAGATGAGGAAACAGCATTAGCTGTGGGCAGAGTTCCTTCCTGTGCTTTCCTGCAGAACTCCCACCCCCAGGACAACAGGTGGTTTCATTCTAAGTGCAGAAATTAAATTTGCCCATTTATGTACTTTATATAAATGGCTTTTTATAACTCAATATCTCCTTTTACTATGAACATAAATTTTGAACTAAAAAATACATATTAAATCTCTTGTATGGTGAAGAAATGATATAAAAATAAGTAACATTGTATAAATACTCAGAAATTTTATATTTATGTTGAAAGTTTAAAAGACTTTCATTAGGTCTTTTTTTCTCATTTTCAAATGAAAACAAACCAGAGCTGGGTATAAAAGTATATTCTAATATAAGTAAAAATTTATTTTTTCTTATCACTAGAGTTCAGATACAGGCAAGAATGTTTAACAATCCTCTACAGAGTTCTGTAAATCGCATTTTATGGCTGTACAATGCCCCTCTCCATCAATAACTGTTTAGAAGCACCCATAACAGGTTATTAAAATTAATTTTGACTGAGACTTTTATAAAAATTAATATGGTATATGTAAGAAAAAAAGACACCAAGAGATAAAGAGAATGGAAGATATATTGATATAGAAACAGAGCATGTTAAGTCAAGAAAAAGACAAAAAATCTAGAAATGCTCAAATATCTGTGTAGATTCATAATTCTACTGGAAAAAGTAAACAGTTGAGTTTTCATATGTATATCAAACCACCAAATAATTGACAAAATTTCTCCTGTTTGCATCTAAAAATACAATCAGTGTATCTCAAGACAGTTCCAAGATCAAAAGAATATGTGGGTATTTCATCTTTCTTAACATTAATGATTATTTTCACATCTCTAATATCTTGCAGGTCAGTTCACTTATCCTGTTATATCATTGTGATGATATCAGGTATCAAACAGAATATTGTTTCTACTTTAGATAAACACTTTCCATTCATCCAAGATTTTATCTCCATTACTCTCTCCAGTATCTTCTTCAGCTGTCATAGTTTGCCTCACATGACCATGATTTCTGTTCTTATCTGATTCTTTTTTGTAAAGTATAAACTCCCCAAGGGTGAAGATTATGATTTATTTATAACCCTTATTACCTGAAAAGGTTATTTTTTTTTCCAAATTCTACTCAATTTATTCATTTTTAAAATAAATATTACATTAAAAAAAATGTGAGGTCCCCATTCACCCCCACCACCCCCACCCCACCACTCCCACCACAGTAACACTCTCCCCCATCATCACAACACATCCATTGCATCTGGTGAGTACACCTCTGGGCATCGCTGCACCCCATGGCCTATGGGCCACACCATAGCCCACACTCTCCCATGTTCCATCCAGTGGGCCATGGGAGGACATACAACATCCGGCAATTGTCCCTGAAGTACCACCCAGGACAACTCCAAGTCCTGAGAATGCCTCCACATCTCATCTCTTCCTCCCATTCCCTGCACCCAGCAGCCACCATGGCCACTTTTTCCACACCGATGCCACATTTTCTCTACTATTAACCACAATAGTTCATGAATAGAATATCATTAAGTCCACTGTAATCCCTACTGTATTCCTCCTTCCTGTGGACCTTGGCTTGGTTGTGTCCACTCCACATCTATGTCAAGAGGGGGCTTAGATTCCACATGGATACTGGATGCAATTCTCCTGCTTTCAGTTGTAAGCACTCTAGGCTCCATGGTATGGTGGTTGACATTATTCAACTCCATGATAGCTCTAGCTTATCATAGATTTCACCCATGTAGATGTCAGCTTACATTCTTCCTCTACCCCCCAATTTTCTGTAAGCCTATCTTCCAGTCTCTAGCTCTCTGAGGCCACTTGCTTATTTCATATCATTGAGGTCATGTAGTATTTGTCCTTCAATGACTGGGTTGCTTCACTCAACATAAGGTTCTCAAGATTCATCCATGTATTCAGGTGTTTGTAGTGTATTTGTTCTTAAAACTGAGTAGTATTCCATTGTATGTATATACCACATTTTATTTATCCATTCATCTGTTGATGGGCATTTGGGTAGATTCCAACTTTTGGCGATAGTGAACAATGCTGCTATGAACATTGGTGTGCATATATCGGTTTGTGTCCTTGTTTTCAGTTCTGCTGGAATTACTGGGTCATATGGCAAATCTATGGTTAGGTTTTTGAGAAACTGCCAAACTGTCCTCCAGAATGCTTGGATCCTTCTGCATTCCCACCAGCAGTGGATGAGTGTTCCCATTTCTTCACATCCTCTCCAGCATTTGTAGTCTTCAATTTTTTTAATAGCTGCCAATCTTATGGGAGTAAGATGGTATCTCATTGTAGTTTTGATTTACATTTCCCTGATAGCTAATGATTTGGAGCATTTTTTCATGTGCTTTTTAGCCATTTGTATTTCTTCTTTGGAGAAGTGTCTGTTTAAATCTTTTTCCCATTTTTTAAATGGGTTGCTTATCTTTTTATTTTCAAGGTATAGGAGTTCCTTATATATGCAAGTTATAAGTCTCTTATCGGATAGATGGTTGCCAAATATTTTCTCCCATTCTGTAAGTTTCCTTTTTACTTTCTTGACAAACGCTTTTGAGGTGCAGAAGTCTTTAATTTTGAGGAAGTCCCATTTATCTTGACTAAACTCATTTATGTGTTCTTGAAGCTTTGTTGTAGACCTCTCAGGGTTTTCTATGTATAGGATCATGTCATCTCCAAATAATGAAATTTTGACTTCTTCCTTTCCAGTTTGAATGCCTTTTATATCTGGTTCTTGCCTCAGTGCTCAAGCAAGTACTTCTAAGACAATGTTCAATAGAAGGGGAGACAGTGGGCATCCTTGTCTTGTTCCTGACTTTAGGGGGAAGGATTTTAGGATTTCTCCATTGTAAACAATGTTGGCTGTGGGTTTTTCATCTATACTCTTTATCATATTCAAAAAATTTCCTTGTATTCTGATCTTTTGGAGTGTCTTTATCAAGAAAGGGTGCTGTATTTTGTCAAATGCTTTTCCTGCATCTATAGATATAATCATGTGATTTTTTTCCTTCAATATGTTTATATGGTGTATTATATTGATTGATTTTCTTATGTTGAACCATCCTTGCATACCTGGAATGAATCCCACTTGGTCGTGGTGTATAATTCATTTAATGTGTTTTTGAATATGATTAGCAAGCATTTTGTTAAGTATTTTTGCATCTAGGTTCATGAGAGAAATTGGTGTGTAATTTTCCTTTCTTGTGGTGTCTTTGTTTGACTTTGTACTAGGGCAATGTTGGCATCATAGAAGGAGTTAGGCAATGTTCCTTCTGTTTCGATTTTTTGGAGGAGTTTCTGCAGGATTGGTGTTAGTTCTTTCCAGAATGTTTTGTAGAATTCACCTGTGAAGCCATCTGGCCCTGGGCTCTTCTTAGTTGGGAGGTTTTTAATGACTGATTCTCTCTCTTTACTTGCTTTGTTGAGATCTTCAATTTCTTCTTTTGTCAGTATAGGCTCCTTTTGTGTTTCTAGGAATTTTCCATTTCCTCTGAATTGTCATTTTTGTTGGAATATAGTTTTTACAAGTATCCTCTTATGATAGTCTTTATTTCTGTGGGGTCAGTGGTGATATCTCCTTTCTCATTTCTTATTTTGTGTATTTGCATCTTCTCTCTTTTTTTCTTTGTTAGTTTCGCTAAAGGTTTGTCAATTTTATTGATCTTCTCAAAATACCAGCTCTTGGTCTTGTTTATCTTTTCAAGTGCTTTCTTATTTTCTAATTCATTTAGTTCTGCTCTTACCTTTGTTAATTCCTTCCTACTTCCTGTGGTGATTACTTTGTTGTTTTTTTTCTAATTCCTCCAAATGTGCAGTTAGTTCTTCAATTTTTGCTCTTCTTTTTTGATGTAAGAATTTACGACTATAAATTTCCATCTTAGTACTGCTTTTGCTGTATCCCATAAATTTTGGTATGTTGTGTTATCATTATCACTTGTGTCAAGGTAGTCATTGATTTCTTTTGAGATTTCCTCTTTGACCCACTGTTTTTCTAAGAGTGTGCTGTTTAATTTCTATATATTGGTGTGATATATGGGCCTTTGGCCCTTGCAGATTTCCAGCTTCACTCCACTGTAGTTAGAGATATTATTTTGTATGATTTCGATCTTTCTGAATTCATTCAACCTTTCTTTGTGGCCTAGCATATGGTCTATCTTGGAGAATGATCCATGTGCACTTGAGAAAAATGTATATCCTGCTGTGTTTGTATGTAATGATTTGTATATGACTATTAGATCCAGCTCCTCTAATATAGTTTTCAAATATTTTATTTCTTTAGTGAATCTCTTTTGACATGTTCTGTCCAGAGTAGATAGTGGTGTATTAAAATCTCCCACTATAATTTAGATGCATCTATTCTTTCACTTAGTTTTTCCAGCATTTGCCGCACATATTTAGAGGACTTCTTGTTAGGAGCATAAATATTTATAATTGTTCATTCTTCTTGAGAGATTGTCCCTTTCACTATTATGTATTATCCTTCTTTGTCTCTCACAATTGTTTCACATTTATTTATTTATTTATTTTTAAAGATTTATTTATTTATTTAATCCCCCCCCCCTGGTTGTCTGTTCTTGGTGTCTGTTTGCTGCGTCTTGTTTCTTTGTCCGCTTCTGTTGTCGTCAGCGGCATGGAAGTGTGGGCGGCGCCATTCCTGGGCAGGCTGCACTTTCTTTTCACGCTGGGCGGCTTTCCTCACAGGCGCACTCCTTGCGCGTGGGGCTCCCCCACGTGGGGGACACCCTTGCGTGGCATGGCACTCCTTGCGTGCATCAGCACTGCGCATGGCCAGCTCCACACGGGTCAAGAAGGCCCGGGGTTTGAACCACGGACCTCCCATATAGTAGACGGACACCCTAACCACTGGGCCAAAGTCCGTTTCCCAATTGTTTCACATTTAAAGTCTATTTTGTGTGATATTAATATAGCTACTCCTGCCTTTTTTTGGTTATTGTTTGCTTGTAAGATTGTTTTCCAACCATTCACTTTCAGCCTCCATGAGTCTCTGGGTCTAAGATGTGTCTCTTGTAGACAGCATATAGATGGGTCATATTTCCTTATCCAATGTCCCAGTCTGAGTCTTTTGATAGGTGAGTTTAATCCATTGACATTCAGTGTTATTACTTTCAAGGAATTATTTATGGTAGCCATATTTTGATTGGACTTGTCATATTTTGTTTGTTTGTTTGTTTTTCTTCTCTTTTTGTCTTTTTTGTTGTTCTTCCACTCTCCTCCAACTCTGTCTGTCCTGTTTTTTCCTTTCTTCCTGCAGGAAGCTCTTTAGCATTTCTTGAAGAGGAGGTTTCTTGTTGGCATACTCTTTCAATTTCTGTTTGTCTCCATCACTTTTGAATGCTAGTTTAGCTGGATAGAGTATTCTTGGTTGGAAATTTTTTTCTTTTAATACCTTGACTATATCATACCACTGCCTTCTTCCCTCCATGGTTTCAGATGAGAAATCCACACTTAATCTTATGGAGCTTACCTTATATGTGATGGTTTTCTTTTCTCTTGCTGCTTTTAGAATTTTCTCTTTGTCTTGAAAGTTGGATAATTTGACAAGCATATGTGTTGGGGTGGGCCTGTTGGGGTTTATGATATTTGGAGTATGTTGCACTTCTTAGATATGTACATCTGTCTCTTTCAGTAGATTTGTGAAGTTTTCAGCCATTATTTCCTGCAACACTCCTTCTGATCCCTTTCCCTTCTCTTCTTCTTCTGGGATGCTTATAATATGTATGTTTGTGTGTTTTGCATTGTCATTCAGGTCCCTAAGTCCTAGCTGGATTTTTTCTATCTTTTTATCGATCTATTCTACTATTTGTTTGATTTCCGATGTACTGTCTTCCATATCTCTAATTCTCTGCTCTGCCTCTTCTAATCTGCTGCTATTTGCTGTGAGTGTGTTTTTGATTTCTTGAACTGTGGTGTTCATTCCCATCATATCTATTATCTTTTTGCATATGTCTGCAATTTCCCCTCCAAGAGTTGTCTTCATATTGTTAACCTCTTTCTTTCCTTCATTAAATTTGTCTGTGATATATGTTCTGAGATCTTTAATTACTTGTGCAAAGTTCTGCTCCCCTTCCTGTTTTTTAGTTTGTTGATTGGATTCAGCCATGTTTTCCTGATTACTGGTTTGGTTTGTAGATTTTTGTTGCTGTCTGGTCATCATTTTATCTTGACAGGTTTAATCAGTTCCTTAGCTTCTTTGTCTAGTCTTGGTGATTAATTAGCTGTTTTTTGTGTGTAAGTATTTTATCTTCTCTTTGTCACTTTGTTCTTCTTATTCTAATTTCTTATTGCTGGCTGAGTTCACTTTGAAGGAATGTATTAGGGCCAGGGAAAGGCAATTGTGTAAGAAAGGAAAATGTTTAAAGTAGTATTGGTAATAAATGTTAACAGAGCAACAAAATGAGATCTGTGAGGATGGATATTAGATTCGTGTAAGTTTTGTAGAGTTATAGCAGTAAGCAGAGTACCTATAATGAAGTAGTCGACTGAATATGAGAGGAATATGGTATGAATTAACAGGCTAGTGTTTTTGTGAGAGAGGAAAAGAGAAAAGAGAGGGAATAGTTTCAAGAGTGGATAGAAGACAGAAAACAAAACAAAGGTATTAGAAATTAAGAGTTAGACGATTTGGGGATCAAAGAAAGGGAGGTCGAATATAGTAGAGACAGTAGATGATGGAGGATATCAAGATGTGGGGGAAAGAGGATAGTGTAGGTAGCCAAAATCAATACATACAGAAATGAGGCAACAGAGGATGAGGAAACCCAGGAAATGTGAGGTGTTCCCTGCAGCACCTTCCCACGAAATCGATGTCCAGACACCTCCTGACCTGCAAAATCCAGAAACAGCCTGGTCCTGAAGAATTTCTAATGCTCAAAAAATTGTTTTTGAGACCAGCTGAGGGAGCAGCCAGAGCAGCTGCAGCCTGCGCCTTCTCCCGCCCGCCGAGACAATTGAAAAGGTTAATTGAATCATGTACAGATAAGTTAAATTGTCCCAAATAAAGTTGTTTCTGATAGCAATGACTCTATACATATGGTAAAGGTTTTAAAATACTTTGTTCTGTGCATAAAGAGGACAATTAATAGGAAAGAACTAAATTCAAATCATCTTCATTATGAGTAAATCAAATCAAACCTCCATCACACCCATAGCCTAACAAATTTACACTATGGACATTTCTTTAGGGTTAATACAGATAAATAATAATTCAGCTCATCTTGGTACATGATTTGCATACCACACACATGAGTTGACAGCAAATATTCAAGGTTATGTATTCCAAATACACCCAGAATTGAATTACTCCTATAACTCCCACCATACCGCCCAGGTCTAAGCCTCCTTCAACTGTTCTCTAGAAGATTTTCAGGGACTCCCAGTGGATTCCATCCTTGCTCTCTTACTCTTTCTCAACCCAACCCAGGTGGGATTCTTTCAACACAAAAGTTGTATCAAGTTATTTCATTGCTCAAATGCCCCCAGCCATCCTTTATCACTTAGAGTAAATGTGAACATACTCAAAACAACCCAATAAGGTGCCCTTGACATGATCACCACCCATCACCATCCTCCTCTCCTGTGCCTCTCACCACCCTGTGAGATCTGGAACATCATCTTGCTTTACCCACAGGGAGCCACACACGCTTCCCCATAGCTCTTTCATTGGATGTGGTCTCCATAGAATCCACAGATACCTGTGTGGGTCTTGGCTCCATTTCTTTGAAAGTCTCCTCAAATGTCAACTTCTTGGAGAAGGCTTCACTGATCTAACCATGCAAAGTAGTACCCACCTGGGCATGCCATTTCTTTCTTGCTTTGCATTTCTTGGTCCATGCGTTGATTGTCCCCTCAAATGAAACTTAGAGGCATGTCTTCATGTCTGTTCTCTTGGCTTTTTTTTTTTTTGTGACACCTTTATTATATTCCTTTATTCTATACACAATTTTCTTTTATAATTCTCAATAATATTTTGAAGTTTTCTTCAATTACATCATTTTATTTACTTGTTATTTGGCATCATTTCATACTTTTTCTGCTATTATAATCAGGATCTCAGTTTTCCTTATAATTTATAAATGATTTTGATGTTATAAAAGCAAGTTATTGATTTTTATGTATTATTATGAATTCAACCACTATACAAACTCATTAATTCTCATGTTTTTTTCCACTTTTTCTTCCTTTGGGTTTTTTATAGATATATTTTCTTTGTAAGTAATAATAGGTGTTTTTCTTTTTTTTCTTTTTTTCTTTATTTACTTTTTAATATTACGTTAAAAAAATATGTGGTCCCCATATATTCCCCATCCCCCTCACCGCACTCCTCACCCCATAACAGCAATCTCCTCCATCATCATGAGACATTCATTGCATTTGGTGAATACATCTCTGAACACAGCTGTGCCTTATGGTCAATGGTCCACATCATAGCCCACACTCTCCCGCATTCCACCCAGTGGGTCATGGGAGGACATACAACTGTCCCTGCAACATCACCCAGGACAACTCCAAGTCCTGAAAATGCCTCCACATCTCATCTCTTTCTCCCATTCCCTACCCCCAGCAGTCACCATGGTCACTTTCTCCACACCAATGCCACATTTTCTTCAATTACTAATCACAATAGTTCATGAATAGATTATCGGTAAGTCCACTCTAATCCATACTCTATTCCTCCATTCTGTGGACCTTGGAATGGTTGTGTACACTCCACATCTGTATCAAGAAGGGGCTTAGATTCCACATGGATGCTGGATGCAATCCTCCTGTTTTCAGTTGTAGGCACTCTTGGATCCATGTTGTGGTGGTTGACCTTCTTCAACTCCATATTAGCTGAGTGGGGTAAGTCCAATAAACCAGAGTGTAGGAGCTAAAGTCTGTTGAGGCTCAGGGCCTGGCTATCACATGGTCATCTCAGAGAGTCAGGTCCCCTGGGTATATATTAAACCTCAGCACCAACTACAGTTCCAGTAAAAGTAACAGGAGAAGTTTGTGAACAAAGATCACATCTGAGTCCAGCTCCATCACACAGAAACACAAACTCCAATGAAGGGCCAACTGACATGGCACTGAACTCATCTGCCATGACCATAGAACTTGGGGGTCTCTGTAGCCCTTAGAAGAACAAGTACCTGGGGTTGTATCTACTTTATCTGTCTCTGGGACTCTGCTCAGGTGTGCATAAGGGCAACCCCTCTGATAACCTCCTGGCTCATTTTGGAGACTCATAGCCATATAAACTCATTTGTCCTTTCCATTTCCCCCTTGATTCAGGTCAAAAAGCATTTTTAACTCCTGGTATTATATGTGGATTGAGATAGTCTGCTGATCGGAGTTGACCCTTTTATTCAAGGTCATTTTTTTCTCTTATGATATTTAGACCTCTTTTTTTCTTTCTATTTCATTTTTATTAAATTGGCCAGAATGTCCAGAAAAATATCAGAAAGTAATGATGATTATATAAGCTTCCTTACTTTGTGCCTCCTTGATGAAAATTCCTTCATTAACTCACTGTTTCCCAGGACACTGGCTGTTGGTTTAGCATGATACTTTTTAACCAGGTTAAGAAAGTTTTCATCTTTACTTTTTTTCCCCGGTGGTCCTGATTTCTTTTTTTTTTTTTTTTTCTTAGTTTTTTTTCACTGTTTACCTTGAACATTGTCTGCTCAAAAAATATTTTGAATGAATGAGTAAACAAACAAATGAATAAGCAATTAGTCATTAGGTTTGTCTGTGAGAAGAACTTCTTACTGTGATACAAATTTTTGAAAGGAAAATAAAATTCAAGAAATGCATCAACTGTCATGAAATTCACATGCAGTTTGCATGTGTTCTAGTGTAGCCAATGGTCATGTTTTGGCAAACGGCTCCTCCCAGAGACCTTCCTCAGCAACAACATAACTTCCTTATTCCTGAGGGTGTATACTAGTGGATTTATCACTGGTGTGACTGTGGTGTGAATAATGGCCACAAACCACTCCTGTATGACAGAGTTGGCAGAGGTCATATGGATGTAGGTGAGGCCCACAATCCCATAGAAGAGGCCCACCACCACAAAGTTGGAAGCACAGGTGGACAGAGCCTTGTGGAACACACTGCAGGACCAGCTCTTGAGCAGAAGAAAGTCAATAATGTAAATGTAGGAGAGGAGGGTGAGCAAGCAAGCCACCATGGTAAAGCTGCAAGTGGCAGTGAAAACAAGCCTTATGTCACCACAAGCCAGTTCCAAGAGGGGCTTCACATCACAGAAGTACTTGAACTTCTGAGAGCCACAAAAGTTCAGGTGAGCAGTCAGGACTGAATGCATAAGAGGGTAAAGGAAGCTGGAAAGTCAGGCCATAGCTGCCAGCAGAGCACACACCTGGGGGTTCATGATGATGGTGTAATGGAGTGGGTAGCAGATGGCCACAAAACAGTCAAAGCCCATGGTGGCCAGCAAGATGGATTCGATGCAACCCAGGAAGTGGAAGAAGTACAGCTGAGTCATGCAGCCAAAGAAAGATATGGCCTTACATGTGGAGTCGAAGTTCGACATGAGATTGAGAAGTCACCGAAGAGTGGCAGATATCCAAGGAGGAAAGATTTCTGAGGAAAGAATACATAGGGGAGTGGAGTCTTGGCTCTGAGGTGACAGTCACTATTATGGCCCCATTTCCAAACAGGTTCATCAGATACAGAAAAAGGAAAATCATGAAGATTACAGGCTGCAACTCCTGAACACAGGTCAGTCCACAGGAAGGATGAATAGAGTATGGATTAGAGTGGACTTACTAATAGTCTACTACAGAACTATTGTGATTAGTAATGGAAGAAAATGTAACATTGATGTGGAGAAAGTGGCCACAGTAGCTGCTGAGGGTAGGGAGAGGGAAGAAGAGATATGATGTGGAGGCATTTTCAGGACTTGGAGTTGTCCTGGTGGTACTGCAGGGACAGATGCTGGACATTGTATGTCCTGCCATGGCCCACTGGGTGGACTGGGGGAAAGTGTAAACTATAATGTAAAGTATTATCCATGTCATACAGCAGTGCTCCAAAATGTATTCACTAAATGCAATGAAAGTCCCATGATGATGAAAGAGGTTGTTGATATGGGTGGCATGGCATGAGGGGGTGGGAGGTATATGCAGACTTCATATTTTTTTAATGTAGCATTTTAAAAAAAAAGAGAAAAAAGAAAACATAATGTCAAAAAACAAAAGTCAAGTCAGATAGTCAAAGAAGCCATATTAAAAAGTAAGAACAAAACTCAGTGTGACCTCACCTATGGCATAAAAATTAATTTATTTGATCAAAGTCCATCAAAGGCACACTTGTAGAAACTGAAAACCTGTTTCAATGGAGGCATGAGGCACAATTACTTCTGGGTACTAGTCAGAAATGACCGTCACCTAGACACAAATGACCATTACCTAGACACAAATGACCATCACCTAGACACAAATGACCTCTCTTGCCCAAAAAGAAGTTCTGTACATCCCAAGCTTTCGCTGACCCTGGAAGATGTTAACCACACACACTTAAAGCCACATTAGGAAAAGTGAGCTCAGCCCAGTGACATTGCTGATAAGATTTACAAGGAGAATACATGCTGGAGGGAAAAACCCTAAGTCTTGAGAAAGCTCAGCAGTAAGAGACACTGCAGACACCAGAATAGTCAGCCCTGGAAAAAGAGGGTCTCTCTCTGACTACAAATTGCTGTGGAAACATCAGAAAAGAGTGAGGCAAGATGTAGGCAATGAGCAGAGAGGAAAAAAGCATGGTGCTGCCAGGACCAGGGGCCTTGAGTTGGAAGCTGGGGATGCTGTCTTAACCTCTCTGTCCAAAAATACCTTCTGCTTGTTAAAATATGAACAATAAATGGGAAAAAAAACTTCTGCATCCACATAAAGGTATAATAAAAAATACAAAAGTAGAAAATCAGTATCTCAACAGAAGAAATCTTGGCTGAAAAGGTTTGTAGTGAAATATAGGGAAACTGCAGTACAACAGTCCAAACAGAAGCAATTCAAAATGTGAGAGAATACTTTTTAAATAGACAAAAATGTGCAAAACAAATTAAATTTCAATGACATTATTTAAGTTTGAGGGGGTTAATTACATATAAGCAGTGGTGCAAATTGATTCAACCTCTCTATGGGGCAATTTATCAATAGTTATCAAAAATGAAACACTCATGACTTTGAGCTAGCAAGTCCACTTCCTATCATTTGTTTTTCAGATGGTTTGCATATGCCCCAAATTATGTATGTACCATGATATTCATTTAAGCATGACAAAAGTTTGAAATTAAACTGAATAACCATCCTTAAGGCACTGGTTAAATCCTTTTCAGAACAAAAGAAATTTTAAAATAAATGAGGCCGCTGTATATGGTGTGCTTTACCACATACACACACAAAAAACACAAATACACATGTAAATGCACATATGCAACTAGACTTACTTAAAAAAAAAAGTGAGTGATTAAACATGAGAAAATGCAAGTTTTTTCTAGCTAGCAACCTGTGCCCTAAGTCCACTTGTTCTACCCTATGTAACTTCCACAGCATAAATTCAAAGAGGTTTCCCAGTTACTCTCACTTGCTCCATCTTGGCCTCAAGTTTCTTCTGTTAAAAAAAAACTCCTTCTAATGTAATCTCTTTTGTTCAACCTATATTATTCCCCATATTATTTATACCTGTTTATGCACACCTTGGATAAAGATATCCTTTTGGTGCATAAGGAAATCCAAGAATAAAGGTTGTGGTATGGTGAGTACCCCTTTGAATTAATGAAGAGTTTGGCTGCTTACAGCTTCCTTTGACAAAGAACTTTTATTGGCAGACTTTGCCTTTTCTTATTTTGAATGGAAACTAAGCCAACTGAATCACTTCTGAATTTCTCCAGACATGGATGTCTTGGGGCCTTCTCTCAAAGGCCTTATTCTCTCAATTTTTGTTTTCCATAAATATTAATTTATTTTCACTTTTAGTGTGCTATGAAGACACTGTGTCACTTTTAACAAAAATAAAAACTTATACAAAGCTTTGTGTTGTTCACTAAAACAGAAAGGAGAAGAAAATATGGAAGAGAGAAAAGGTACAACACCTACCCTTGGGAATCATAGCAGATAAAAGCATGCCATCACTTAGAGAAATACATTCCAACACTAAAAGATGATAAGCTGAGTCCTTTGGGCACAGAGGAGATATATGTTCCTGCTTGAGAGCCTTCAAATGAGGAAGAGCAGACAAAACAAACTTTTATTTAAGACTTATTTTATTTTTTAAAATTTATTTCTTTCCCCTTCCTTCTCCCCCCTCAGTTGTCTGCTCTCTCTGTCCATTCACTGTGTGTTCTTCTGTGTCTGCTTATATTCTTGTCAGCAGCACTGGGAAATCTGTGTCTGTTTTTGTTGCCTCACCTTGCTGTGTCAGCTCTCCATGTGTGTGGAACCACTCCTGGGCAGGCTGGACTTTCGCACTGGGCGGCTCTCCTTATGGTGCACACTCCTTGTATGTGGGGCTCCCCTACATGGGGAACACCTCTATGTGTCATGATACTCCTTGTGCACATCAGCACTGTGCATGGGCCAGCTCCCTACAGGTTTGAACCCTGGGTTTGAACCCTGGGTTTGAACCCTGGACCTCCCATGTTGTAGGCAGATGTACTGTCTGCCGAGCCAAATCTGCTTCCCCCAAACATCTTAAAAACAATCAGAAAAGAGCTTCAGAAACAGCTAGCGGGAAAAAGAGGTTATCTTCAAGGGAGCAGTAATTAGACTGTCAGCTGATATCTCCATGACAACAATGAAAACAGAAGTCAGTGAAGTGAAATACTCAGTTGTACTTAAAGTTATTATCTATCCATAAAGAATGGTAAAAAAAAGGTTATTGCACATTTTTCTAATGTAAATACAATAGGGACATTTTCAGGCAAACATTAAATTATAGGACTTACTATCTGTAGGTCTTCACTAAGAGAGATCCTACAGGATCTTCAAAGAGAAGGAAAGAGAAATAAGCTGAAATGTTTGAAATACAAGAAGAAATAAATTAAAAAACACTGGTCAATGATTGGTAAATCTGACTGTATAAAACTTGATGATGTTTGTTGGTGTAAAAAAAAGAAATAAGTAGTGTTAAAAATTCTAGTATGCAAAAGAAAATGCATGTTTCAATTTCATGGGCAATAATATAAAAGAAGAAAAACACAGTGCCAAACTTCCACAGTAGCAGAGAACTTAAAACACATGATAAATCATATTCAGTTAAACCAAAAGAAGAGAAGAGGGCTCAAAAATGTTTGAGCAAATTGAAAGCACAAAATTGAGTAAACATTGTTTCATAAAAATGTTCATGCATAATTGCGGCCACCCCTCAGGCTGAAGTGTGGTTTGCTGGCCTGGCGGGGGGCGGCGGCCACGGTAGGCCTATTCCAAACCGCTGCCCCCATAATAGGGTGGTTGGTCGGGCCCACCGCCACCCCTGAAGGAAGCTCGGCATGGGCGCAGAGTGCCCTTGGGTCTCCCCTTCTCGGCAGCCATGCTTCCGTGGCCGCCCCTCCTCCCAGATAGCACCACATGATGCCTTCTTCTTCTTTCTCCCTGTGCAGGCGCAGGGCAGAAAATTCCAGTCTGCCCTTTCCCCCCCCCCCCCCCCCCCGACAGCAGCAGCAGCCAGGCATGGGCCGGAAACTCAAGTCTGCCCTCTACCCCAGCAACAGCAGCCACCAATCCCTAAACCCTGCCACTTCCCCCAGCAACAGCAACAGCCAATCCCTAACCACCACCCTTCCCCCTTCCAGTACCTCCCACTGACCTTTCTCTGGCAACCAATCAGAACAGGGTGTGGCTTCAACCAATCAGCCTTCCCCAGCCCCTATAAAACTGTTGCCTCTCCCTCAATAAAGTGGACTTGCATGTTTACCTTGTCTCCGCGGTAGTTCTTCTGCTGTGCGCCCTCCAGTCCTGAGAGCCCCCGACAAGGGCCTGGCCTCCCTTGTCCCCAGTTCATCGCCTGCTTCTCTGGGTGACCCCTTCATTGCCGGCTTCGCTGGGCGACCCTGTCAGCTGAACCGCGCAACCCCTGTGAGACTGACCCCTCGTCTGCTGCCGGACCGACCCCTCATCCCAAGTGGGACCAACCCCTCATCCTAAGCTGGACCGACCCCTCGTCCACAGCCAGACCCCACCTCTACCGACCCAGCAAGCTGCAGCACATAATTATTACAATAAATATGAATGGACAAAAAGTCACAATTCAATAACAAAGATTATCAGGCTGGATTTTTAAAGACATGATAGCAATGGGTTTTCCATATTCAAGTATTCAAGAAAAAATTACCACTTGTGGGGGTGGGGAGTGCAGTGCAACAGGCAGAAAAGATGATACCTCAGAAACTATCTTTGGAAATTTTTTCTTGAGCTCATTTAACTCCTGATTCTGATTGGAAGAGAAAGTGACAGATTGTTCTTACAACCTACCTGAGCACAACACTTCTCAATGGTGATTATTATATATATGCATATATGTTGAAAGCCACAGAATCTGGAATCAGACTACCAGAGATTTAAATCCTTCTTCTCTTACCCTTTAGCACTGTGATTTTGAGCAAGTTAGTTAGCCTTTCTGGGGCACAGTTTCTGCTTCAATAAATTGTAGATGATAAAAAATAATCATAAATAGTAAAAACTTAACTTGATTGATGTGAAGATTAAGTAAATATTTGTAAGTGAATATACTCTCAATAGATGTTGGAAATGATGTTTAAATGGATGGATGGATAATAGAGAGATAGATGATAGATAGATAGATAGATAGATAGATAGATAGATAGATAGATATAGATGCCCATCGCTAATAAGAATTCCAAATAAGCATATAGTCCTTTTAAAAAAAGTAAGAGAAACTGTGATCATGAGAATCATAGTCTGCAAATCCAATCACATATCTCCAGAATTTTACCCTACTTTTCTGCAGCATGGTACTTGTTCAAGTATTACTATTTATCTAAACCCAAATATTTTTCTGTTTTACAAAAATAGACAAGATTATTCTAAATTAACACAGAGGAATAGGAAGTTATGTAATAACTAAACAACTTAATAACAAACAAGTAGGTGAAGAGGAAAAGACTATCCATTTCTCATATCTTGTCAAAGCTATTGTGATTAAAACCTTATGTTACCAACACAAATATTTGCAATTAAGCCTACAAAACAGCTTACATGATTTATAAACAGATCCACTTATATTCAACATCTTGAAATTTGATAGAGGTGAAATTATATATCAGGTGGAGAAAAATTAATTCTGGAAAAGCTGACTATTTCATTTTTTTAAAAGATAAATCTACATAACAATTTTCCATCATCTCTCCTTCTTTCAGAAAATGACAGATGATTTGGGACATGAATATGTAAAATAAATATTTTAAACATTTAGAAAAATACATAGAATATCTTCATGGTACAACAAAATTAGAGTCATTGAGCAAAGATAGCTGCATTTGAACCACATTAAAATAAAAAACAAAACACCTCTGCATGAAAGAAACACCATTAATGATGTTAAAAATAAGGTGGACTAGGAAATATATGGCAAAAAATGATAACTGTTGCATCCTTTCTAAGGCAAAATAGAAATACAGGTGGACCATTGACCATGAGGTGCAGCAGTGCTCAGAGATGTATTCAGCAAATGCAATGAATGTCTCATGATGATGGAGGAGATTGTTGCTATGGGGCGAGGAGTGGGGTGAAGGGGATGGGGGGTATGTGGGGCATAATATTTTTTGAATGTAATGTTAAAAAAATAAATAAAGACAAAAAATAAAAAAGAAATACATATATAAAAATGCTACCATAAATTGATAAAAAAAGTTGGAAGAGTTGACAAAAGAATCCTAAATAGACAATTCACAGAGGAAGAAAATCAAATGACCATTAAAAATATGAGTATGTGCACAGCTTCATGAAGTCAGGGACATTCAAATTTTAAAATTCATAAATATATTTAGTTTAAACAACATCATCTTAAACAATTAGTAGGTCAAAGAAGAAATTGCAAGAGAATTCAGCAAATATCTTGAGATGAATGAAAATGAAAACACAATATATCAAATCCTATGGAACACCACAAAGGAAATCTATAGTCTACAAGACTTATATTGAAAAATAACAAAGAGCTAAAATTGATTATCTAATTGCACACATAGAAGAACTAGCCAAAGACCAACAAAATAATCCCAAACCTAGCTGAAGGAAGGAAATAGTAAAGAACCAAACAGAAATAAATGAAATTGATCATAAAAGAATAATATGAACAACTGAATGCCAAAAAAACTAGAAAATATAGACAAGATGGACAAATTCCTAGAAACACATAAACCACCTACACTGACTTTAGAAGAAATAGAAGACCTCAACATACCAATCACAAATGAAGAGACTGAAACAGTCAAAGAATCTTCCCAAAGTTGAAAAGCCTGGGACCAGATCTTTTCAGAGGTGAATTCTACTTATCATTCAAAAATGAACTAATACCAGTCTTGCTCAAGTGCTTCCAAAAAATTGAACAGGAAAGAATGCCACCAAACTCATTCTATGAAGCCATCATTACCCTAATACCAAAGCCAGATAATGATACTACAAAAAAAAAAAAAAAAGAAAGAAAATTACAGACCAATATGTCTAAAGAAGGTAGATGGAAAAACCTCAAATACTTGCAAAACAAATCCAAAAGCACATATAAAGGATTATACACCATAATCAAGTGGGTTTTATTCTAGGTGTGCAGGGTAGTTTAACATAAGAAAATCAATTAGAGTGATAAACCACATTGACAAGTTAATGAAGAAAAACCACATGATCTTCTCAATTGATGCAGAAAAGGCATTTGACAAAATACAACACCTTTTCTCAATAAAACACACCAAAAGATAAGAATAAAAGGAAGCTTTCTCAATATGATGAAGTGCATATGTGAAAAATCTACAGTTAACATTGTACTCAAAGGTGAAAGACTGAAAGCTTTCTTGCTGAGATCAACAGGAAGACAAGGATACCCACTGTCACCTTTATAATTCAATATTGTGTTAAAGGTTCTAGCTAGAGCAATTAAGGTAGATAAAGAAATAAAAGGCTAAAGACAAATTAGTTTATATGGCTAAGAGACTTCAAAGTGAGTCAGTGGTCATCCCAGATATAATGCTTATGCACATCTCAGCAGGATGTCATTGACTGCCAAAGCAGATACTACCCCAAATAGTGGGGCTCCTGAGGGCTCCAGAGACACCCAGTACCCATGGTCATGGCAGATAGCTCTGGAGTTTGGTGCCTTGCCAGTGGGCCCTACTTTGATGTTTGTGCTCCTGAGTGTGACAGATTTGGCCTCAGTTATAACTTCTCTACACATGCTAATTCTGTCCCTTCTATTTGAACTTACAGTTGGTCCTGGAGTTTGTAGGTGTACATCCAAATACTTGAATCTCTGGGCTGTCAATGTTCCAGCTTGCCTTGAGTCTCAGCAGAGTTGCAAACCCTGCACTCTAGTTCATTTTTTTTCAGTTTCACAGTTGAATTTTTTTAAATTCATTTTTAAAAATATTACATTAAAAAAATATGAGGTCCCCATTCACCCCCACCACCCCTACCCCACCATTCCCCCCACAGCAACACTCTCCCCCATTATCATGACACATCCATTGCATTTGGTGAGTACATCTCTGGGCATCACTGTACCCCATGGTCAGTGGTCCACATCATAGCCCATACTCTCCCATGTTCCATCCAGTGGGTCATGGGAGGATCTACAATATCTGGTAATTGTCCCTGCCACACCACCCAGGACAACATCAAGTCCCGAAAACACCTCCACATCTCATCTCTTCCTCCCATTCCCCGCACCCAGCAGCCACCATGGCCACTTTTTCCACATCAATGACACATTTTCTCTATTACTAACCACAATAGTTCATGAATAGAATATCAGTAAGTCCACTCTAATTCTTACTGTATTCCTTCTTCCTGTGGACCTTGGCTTGGTTGTGTCCATTCCACATCTATGCACTCTAGTTCACTGAACTCACCCAGCACAACTAAAAAAGAGGTGAGGATGAACACCCACCATACCAAGGAACCGAGAAGAGACTACAACTGCAAGCAAGAGAGTAAGATTCATCAGTCATATTGGATCAAGGACTCCTATCAATTAGAGGTGGAGTGGGCATAACCATCCCAGAATCCTCAGGATTGAGGAACAAAATATGTACTACAGTGTACTTACTGGTATTCCACTACTGACTTATTGTGATTCTAGCAATGGAAGAAATTATTGATGTGGAGACAGTGGCCACTGGTAGTGCTGGAGGCAGGGTGAAGGAAAAGGAGGTGGAATACGGGGGCACTTTTGGGACTTGGAGTTGTCCTGAATGTATTGCAGGGACAGATGTAGGACATAATATATCCTGCCATAACTTACAGAATTCAGTGGGAGAGAGTATAAACTATAATGTAAACTATAATCCTTGCTGTATGGTAATGCTCCAAATGTGTTCATCAATTACAATGAATGTACTTCACTATTGAAAGGAGCTGTTAATGTGGGGAAGGGAGGAATTATGGGGAGTGGGGCATATGGGAATCCCTTATATATTTTAAGCAATATTTTGTGCAATCTAAGGATCTTTTAAAAAAATAGAAAATATATTTTAAAAGTAATGTCACCTAAATAGGAAAGAAAGTAGAACTTTCATTAGTTACTGATGACATGATCCTATATCTGGAAAATCCTGGAAAATCTTCAACAAAACTACTAGAATTAATAGATGAATTCATCAAAGTGGCAGGGTACAAGGTTACTAAGCAATATTCAATAGCATTTCTATCCACTAGTGATATGCATTCTGAGGAAGAAATCAGAAACAAAAATTCCATTTATAACAATCACTAAAAGAATCAAATATTTAGTAATAAATTTAACCAAAGACATAAATTGCATTCCTTTTTAACCATTTTTCTCCCTCATGTTTCTTAATTGCACACTACAGTACCAACCCTAACTGTATTAAGAGTAAATAAACTTTATAATGAACATTGAGAACATCACAAAGTCTCCTGGAAGGAATGATAATAAAGCTTGGACACTACTGGACACAAACACCGGTTCCACTGTGGAAACTGCACACTGCATCCAAGAATCCAGTGTTGCTCAACCCTAAGAGGATTCTGAGACCAACATACTCCACAGCATGGGATTCCACATAGTCTCTGCTTTCTAACATTCCTCTTCTTTAAACTGACGGCTGAGCATGCAGCATCTAAACTGTTCCCAGGACACATGCCTGCATTCAAGTTCTAAGGAAGACTGGGAAAGGCAGTTTTTGTTCTCTTTTGGGAATTATTATTGGGCATGTGAGAATTTCCATAATTTAAGATGCTGTTCATTGGTGCTTGGTGGCTTTAATGCACATGAGCATGAATAGAAAATGAGTTACATTTATATTATCTACTTTATTTATTGAAAAAAAATTTTGAAAGAAGTTTTAGATTATATAAATGTTATATGGAAAATATAGGGGAGGTTTCCATATATCCTACCCACTCACTTTCCCCCATTAACAACATCTTTCATTACTGTGGTACATTTGTTACAATTGAATACATGTTGAAGCATTGCTGCTAAACATGGTCTATAGTTTACATTATATTTTAAACTTTGCACTGCACAATTTTATAAGATTTGGCCTATATCCATCATTGCTATGTGTAGCAGAACAATACCAATGTCCCCAAAATGCCCCTTGTTGCACCAATTCTTCCACTCACTCTCCTCAGACCCTCTGGTACCCACTACCTTTAAATCAATGTTACAAGTTCTTCCATTGCTAAAATAATAAGTCTTGTTTAGTCCATAGTTATGTTACCCTTGTCTGTTTGTTCATTCTTCAAACTTGAGGATTTTAGAATAGTGATGCTCCCTTTGTTTGTATTGAGAGGGCCTTAGGTCCCATGGGGCAGGTGGATGGAACTATCTGTATTCTAAAGTTTCTTTAAAAATAAAGCAAAAAATAAGACACTGGGGAAATATATGGGCGAAATTGTCACTCTACATAAAAGATAACATCTTACAGTGATGAAAGATACAATGAAAATTTTTATTTTTAATTTTTGTATTTTACTTGTTTTATTATTTTTAAGTTTTATTATTATTTTTATCTATTGATTTTTTAACTTTGTTTTGGGGGAGGCTTTAAATTGCAGAAGGGTCACAACTGTGGCAGGGGTAGGTCACTGGTGTGGTATGTCAATGAAGGGAGAATGTGAGAGGAAGGATGCACCTGGGGCATGCCTCTTTGGCATATGAATATGTTCTTGTGGTCCTGGGGTGTTGTCTTGGTGGATGGAGACCCACACAATAACCTAAAGAATATTGAGTCCCCATCCTGGGGAGTCCTGCCACATTCTCTAATAGAGCAGGAAGAATCCCCTGAGTACAGGGGCAGTGATTAGTGCAGACGGGCAGAACAATATGTCAGGTTCTTGACATTGATGTTTGTACTTATGAACCTTGTTCTGTGAAATTAAAACTTGGCCTAGTATTACACATTACCTAAGTCTTACTTCCTGAAATCCTTCTAGTTGTTCAAAGGTGGCCTCTCTTTAAGCCAAACTCAGCATATATAAATGCACTACCTTCCCCCTCGCATGGGGCATGATTCCTGGGGACGAACCTCCCTGGCACTG
Organism: Dasypus novemcinctus; assembly: GCF_030445035.2. NCBI lineage: Eukaryota > Metazoa > Chordata > Mammalia > Cingulata > Dasypodidae > Dasypus > Dasypus novemcinctus. Next base: position 72,842,690 of record NC_080694.1, on the reverse strand, counting down.
GGGGATTATTACCAAGCACCAACTGGTAATGCATTTGGAAAGAGACTTTGATCAAAAGTGGAAATATTAAATATAAATGAGGTTTTATGGCAAAGAGATTTCAGAGTGAGGTGAAGGGTCATTCTAGAGGTTATGCTTAGGTATGTCTCAGGAGGATGTCATTGACTGTCTCAGTAAACATGCCTCAAGCAGTGGGGCTCCTGAGGGCTCTGGAGACATCCAGAACCTATACACAGGCAGACAAACTTAGGAATTTGGCACCCTTTCAGTGGACCTTACTTTTGAATATATGTTCCCCTATATAACAGTTATACTCATTTATAATTTCCCTACACATGGCTCTGCTGCCCCTTTAATTTGAACCTATTATTAACACCATATTTAAATATAGGACCCAGGGGCTTAAATCTTTCATCTGTTAATATGCCACTTGAGCCTTAAATCTCAACAGATTTGGAACATCTACACTCTAGTTCACTGGACTCACCCAGGGCAACTAACAAAAGGATGATGATAGACAATGCCCATCCAAAAAAAGAGTATATTCAATGGCAAGCAAGACAGTTCCACCCACTTTCCCCATCGTCTACTTAAAAAAAATAATAAACTATGTGTTTTGAGAAAAGTGAGTTACTTTCACAAAGATAATTAGCAAAATTTTCTTTGGAACAGACAACAAAACTTACAGTATTCACTGGTGAAAACAAACTTTATAATTTTAAGGAATATAAAATTTAACAATATAGCTTTTAAATTTTGAAGGATTGAATTCTGTGGAAAATAAATGTAATATGTAAAGCAATAGATGAAGTGATTCAGAATTTTTTTTGAGATTAAGAATATAAGTCAACAAAAATAATTTATAGTTCTTCACTTTCAATTTCAAAGACTGAGGGACAGAAAGTAGGCTCTGTTTTGAGAAGGTAGAAATTTAGTATACATTGATTTTTTACTGTGACTTGTTCAGGACCACATTTTTACAAAATTCCTTCTTTCATTTAATATTCTTTCTGGAAAAAAAGTTCTATTAAAATTGTTTTAGTTTAATATAGAATAGTTTTTTAAATTAGAGCTCATTTTGAAAAATTCTGACTATAATACAAATGTATGCCAATACCTTCCACAGTAAGTAGTATTCACAGACAGTTGTTCTGATCGACAGTTGTTCTGATCAAAGGGCTTAGACAAATTTCTGGGATATTCATATTTGAAGATCTCTTATTAATGAACAAATTTGACTTAAATCTAACCAAAAATTGCAAAGTAAGACACTGCTAGAGTCAGCTCCTGCTACTCAGCAATTAGTAATCACCCAAAGTTACCTAAAACACCTGTTTCAGTGCTCCAGGAGAACAGAAGAACATCCTGCAACATCCTTTAAAGAATGGAAGAAGGAGACTGCCCACCTACAGAGAAGATTAATAAGTAGAGCACTCCATGCCACAGAGGGCAGTGCCCATTCTCCACTGGCAGCACAAGCCTCCCCAGGGTTTATTCCACTGCTGGAATTGGATGCTCCACTTCCCCAGAACAGGGTGGGAAGAGATGGTTGGTCACCAACTTCAGTCACTGATTAGAAAACTTCACTGGCCAAAGTTCAACCCTAAGAATGGCTTAAGTTTGAACCTATCCAAGTCAGAAAGTGGCCAGTAGCTGCTGTTTAAAATCTGCCCCTGGTATGAGGGGAAGTGGGGCTGACTGGAAATCATAGTGCTTGTAGGGATGATCTTCTTTCCATCAAGACCAGATTGCAACTTTAGTATAAGCTCCAGTCCCACCTCCAGCAGGGAGGAAGCTGGGGGTACCTGCTCCAGCTTCTCCAGAAAAATACAGGCCATGCCACAGAGGCTGGTGATCATTCTACTCTGGCAGTGCAAACCACTTTGGGAGCTATTCCTATGGCTGGAGTTAAAAGTTCCATTTCCCAAAACTAGGGAAGGAAGAGATGTGTGGCCACCAACTTCAGCTACTGATTAGTAAATTCATCTGGCTGAAGTATGACCCTAAAAAAGCTAAAGTTTGAATCTTCCCAGGTCAGAAAGAGGCTGGTAGTTTCCATTTTGACTCTGCCCCTGGCATGAGGGAAAGCCAGGCAGGTTGAAAATCACAGTGACAGTAGGGACCAGTTTCTTCCACCTATATCAGCCTAGAGCCCTAACCTAGGCTTCAGACCCACCTCTGGCAGGGAGGAAGCTGGTAAGCCCTACCAGCCTATCCAGGTAACCGCAGGTACAGTTGGCTGTCAAAGATTGTATAATCAGAAGGAAGTATACTGGGGTACAAAGGTCATCTTGGACCCAAACTACATAGATAGTAATTTATGCAGTGTGGAAGGGATGTGAAGCTTCATCAGGCTCTCCAGGCAAGGAGAGTATAGGATTGAATGACTTGGATTAGTACACATGGTTGTAGTTCTGCCCCTACCCTTGGCAAAGGAGAAAGTTTGGAGAAGCTTCATCAGTCCTTTGGACAATGTGGGCAGCATGAGCCTCCACAGCTTACAGCACTAACTACATCCTTGGCTCCTACCACACAACCAGCAAAGTTGAAAGTGCAAGAAAGTCCTAAACTAAAGCAAGAAACTCCACTCTGAATATATACATCTAGTAAGCCAATGCCAAGATGCCAATAAAAATTACAATCCATGTCAAGAAATGGGAAGATATGGCAGAGTTAAAGGGACAAGGTAAAACTACAGATTACATGAAGGAGTTGAGACAGCTAATCACAGATATTCAAACAAATCTCCTTAATAATTTTAATGAGATGGTTGAAGAGATTAAGGATATTAGGGGGGCAGGGCAAGATGGTGGTTGAGTGAGTGCACTTGATAGTCTCTCCTGCAAAGAAGCAGATGGGCAGCATTAGAAATTCTTCAGGACCAGGCTGTTTCAGGATTTTGCAGGGCAGGAGGTGTCTGGACATCAATTTCGTGGGACGGTAACAGAGAAAATTCGTGTAAAAGATAAAATTGAGGCTTTCTTACACGGAGTCAGGGGCTGCATGCGGGATGCTCCCCCCTGGGGCGGGTGGAACCGTGGCACCGGCACTGTGGCGGCGATTCCTGGAGGCTCTGCGGTACTGGGGAATTCATAAGCCCTGAGCGGGATATTACGGGGCTAACAGGGCAAGGGGCCTTCGCAAACCGTATTGGTGAGACAGACGGGATTTTTTTGTGAGGTGGGGAATTTTTGATTTCTGACACAAATAGTGCTTCTGGCTAGAACCCCGCCCCCAAGTCCGGCTGCTGATCTGCAGCAGCCTTAAATCACTCCCAGTAAAGAGACATCACCAGGAGGCTATTTTGGGGCATAGCAGGGTGGGAGACATCTGGAAGCCGATTAGGGGAATCTTTTGCGAGGCATGGGATTTTCAGTTTTGGACACTGATACAGCGCTTCCAGCTAGAGCCCCGCCCCCTAGGCCTGGCTGTGGTTCTGCAGCATCCTTAAATTGGCTGCAATATAGAGGCACCCCCGACTGGCTGTTTCAGGGGCTTGCAGGGCAGGAGGTGTCCTGAAGTCGAAATTGGTGATACAGCCACAGAAGAGACCCTAGAGAGATGGGGAATTCTGGGTTTCAGACACATAGGTCAGAGTTTGCAGATGTAACCTCTCCCATAGTGCTGTGTTGAACTGTGGTGCTCCCAGGACCCCTGTTAACCAGATTTGAGGGTGCCAGGTCTATGTCCCCTAAACCTTCGTGGCCCACACCCCAGAGACTCACACCTCTTGAGTCTGCAATATCACAGACTTTCCATCCCTGAATCCACCATGCCCTGAGGCCCATTTGAGGTCCTTGATTGTCCTAGCCCTCAATGCTTGTGGTTTTTTTTTTTTAATTTTCATTTTTAATTTTTTATTGTCCTGGTTGCTAATATTACATTGTTTCCTAGTCTTTTATCCCCTTGTATCCCCCAAGATCTTTTTTATTCCATTTATTTAGGGATTTTTTGCTGTTGCTGTTGTTGGTGTTCTATATCTTTTTTCTTTTCCTTACTTTACCCACACCCCTTTTTCTTTCTTTCTTTCTTTCTTCTCTGTTTTTTTTTCTCTTTTCTCTTCTCCCTCATTTTCTTCTTATTTTATTTTATCTTAATTATACAATAGGTGTGGCAGAGAACACCTTGTATTTGCTGGGTTTCCTCATCCTCCATTGCCTCATTTCTGTGTGAATTGATTTTTGCTACCTACACTATCCCCTTTCCCCCACATCTTGATATCCTCCCTCATCTACTGTCTCTCCTATAATTCCATTGCCCTTTCTTGGATCCCCAAATTGACAAATGCTTAATTTTTAATAACTTTGTTTTGTTTTCTGTCTTTTATCCACTCTTGAAACTATTACCTTTCTTTTCTCTCTCTCTCACAAAAACACTAGCACATTAATTCATACCATATTCCTCCCATATTCAGTCAACTACCTCATTATAGGTACTCTACTTACTGCTATAACTTTACACAACTTACATGAATCTAATATCCATCCTCCCTGATCAAATATTGTTGCTCTGTTAACATTTATTACCAATACTACTTTAAACATTTTCCTTTCTTACACAATTGCCTTTCCCTGGCCCTAATACATTCCTTCAAAGTGAACTCAGCCAGCAATAAGAAATTAGAATAAGAAGAGCAAAGTGACAAAGGGAAGATATAACACTTACACAAAAACAACAGCGGATTAATCCCCATGACTAGACAAAGAAGCTAAGGAACTGATTAAACCCATCAAGATAAAATGGTGGCCAGACAGCAACAAAAATCTACAAACCAAACCAGTAATCAGGAAAACATGGCTGAATCCATTGAACAAACTAAAAACCAGGAAGGGGAGCAGAGCTTCACACAAGTAATTAAAGACCTCAGAACATGTATCACAGACAAATTTAGTGAAGTAAAGGAAGAAGTTAACAATATGAAGACAACACTTGGAGGGGAAATTGTAGACACATGCAAAAAGATATCAGCTATGATGCGAATGAACACCACAGTACAAGAAATCAGAAATAAACTTGCAGCAAATAGCAGCAGATTACAAGAGGAAGAGCACAGAATTAATGATGTGGAAGACAGTACATCAGAAATCAAACAGATAGTAGAACTGATCGATAAAAAGATAGAAAAAATCGAGCTAGGACTTAGTGACCTGAATGACAATGCAAAATGCAGAAACATATGTATTATAGGCATCCCAGAAGGAGAAGAGATGGGAAAGGGGTCAGAAGGAGTGTTGCAGGAAATAATGGCTGAAAACATCCCAAATCTACTGAAAAAGACAGAAGTACATATCCAAGAAGCACAATGCACCCCAAACATTATAAACCCAAACAGGCCTTCCCCAAGACATATACTTGTCAAATTATCCAATGCTCAAGACAAAGAGAAAATTCTAAAAGCAGCAAGAGAAAATAAAACCATCACATACAAGGGAGGCTCCATAAGACTAAGTGCTGATTTCTGATCTGAAACTATGGAGGAAAAAGGCAGTGGTATGATATAGTCAAGGTACTAAAAGAAAAAAATTTCCAACCAAGAATACTCTATCCAGCTAAACTAGCATTCAAAAATGACTGAGAGTTCAAAATATTCACAGATAAACAGAAACTGAAAGAGTATGCCAACAAGAAACCTCCCCTTCAAGAAATTCTAAAGGGAGTTCTGCAGGAAGAAAGGAAAAAACAGAACAGGCAGAGTTGGAGGAGAGTGTAAGAGCAACAAAATAGACAAAAAGAGAAGAAAAAACAAACAAACAAAATATGACAAACACAAATCTAATCAAAATATGGCTAACATAAATAGTTCCCTGAAAGTAATAACACTGAATGTCAATCAGACTGGGACATTGGATAAGGAAATATGACCCATCTATATTCTGTCTACAAGAAACACATCTTAGACCCAGAGAGTCATGGAGGCTGAAAGTGAATGGTTGGAAAACAATCTTACAAGCAAACAATAACCAAAAAAAGGCAGGAGTAGCTATACTAATATCAAACAAAATAAACTTTAAATGTGAAACAATTGTGAGAGACAAAAAAGGATACTACATATTAGTGAAAGGGACAATCTCTCAAGAAGAATGAACAATCATAAATATTTATGCTTCTAACAAAGACACCTCTAAATATGTGAGGCAAATGCTAGAAAAACTAAGTGAAAGAATAGATGCATCTACAATTATAGTGGGGGATTTTAATACATCACTATCAACTCTGGACAGAACATCTCAAAAGAGAATCACAAAAGAAACAAAATATTTGAACAGTATATAAGAGGAGCAGGATCTAATGGACATATGCAGATCATTACACCGAAACATAGCAGGATATACATTTTTCTCAAGTGCACATGGATCATTCTCCAATATAGACCATATATTAGGCCACAAAAAAGGCTGAATCAATTCAGAAAGATTGAAATCATACAAAATAATATCTCTGACTACAGTGGAGTGAAGCTGGAAATCTGCAATGGACAGAGGCCCAGATGGCACACCAAGATATGGAAATAAATCAGCACATTGTTAGAAAAACAGTGGGTCAAAGAGGAAATCTCAAAAGAAATCAATGACTACGTTGAAACAAATGGTAATGATAACACAACATACCAAAATATATGGGATGCAGCAAAAGCCGTACTAAGAGGGAAATTTATAGCCATAAATTCATACATCAAAAAAGAAGAAAGAGCAAAAATTGAAGGACTAACCACACATTTGGAGGAATTAGAAAAGAAAACAACAAAGTAATCCCACAGGAAGAAGAAGGAAGGAAATAACAAAGATAAGAGCAGAACTAAATGAAATAGAAAATAAGAAAGCACTTGAAAAGATAAACAAGAACAAGAGCTGGTGTTTTGAGAAGATCAATAAAATTGACAAATCTTTAGTGAGACTGACAAAGAAAAAAAGAGAGAAGATGCAAATACACAAAATAAGAAATGAGAAAGGAGATATCACCACTGACCACACAGAAATAAAGACTATCATAAGTAGGTACTTTGAAAAACTATATTCCAACAAAAATGACAATTCAGAGGAAATGGACAAATTCCTAGAAACACATAAGGAGCCTATATTGAGGAAAGAAGAAATTGAAGATCTCAACAAATCAATCACAAGTAAAGAGATAGAATCAGTCATTGAAAACCTCCCAACTAAGAAGAGCCCAGGGCCAGGCAGCTTCACAGGTGAATTCTGCAAAACATTCCGGAAAGAACTAACACCAATCCTGCTGAAACTCTTCCAAAAAATCAAAACAAAAGGAACATTGCCTAACTCATTCTACTATGCCAACATTACCCTAGTACCAAAGCCAAAGACACCACAAGAGAGGAAAATTACAGATCAATTTCTCTAATGAACCTAGATGCAAAAATACTTACCAAAATACTTGCTAATCGTATCCAACAACACATTAAATGAATTATATACCATGACCAAGTGGGATTCATTCCAGGTATGCAAGGATGGTTCAACGTAAGAAAATCAGGGGAGGAAGCAAGATGGTGGCTGAGTAAACTTGCCTTGCAGTCTCTCCTGGGAAGAGGTGGCTGGGCTCTGCTGGAGGTTCTCTGAGGCCGGGCTTTTTCGGGATTTTTGCAGGGCAGGAAGTGTCTGGACATCTATTTGGTGGAAAGGTAACGGAGAGGATTGGTCTATAAGATATAATTTGGGTTCTGTTGCCCGGAGGTGAGACCTGCACACGTGTTGCTCCCCCTTTGGTGGTGGGTGGAGCCATGGTATCAGGATGGCGGCTCTGCTTTTTGGTGGCTCTGTGGTGCTGGGGAATTCGCGAGTCCTGGGTGGGCTGTTGGTAGGTTGATGGGACGTGATGCCTTTGCGGATCGATTTGGGGAGACAGACGGTGTTTTGTTGTGAAGTGGGGGAAATTTTGATTGTGGACACAAATAATAGTGCTTCCGCCTGGACCCCCGCCCCCACAAACCCGGCTGCCAATCTGCAACGGAATTAGATTGTTGGCAATAAGGGACGTAATTGGGAGGTTGTTACAGGGTGTGGCGAGGGAAGGGGACACGTCTGGAAGCCGATTGGGGAATATTTTGCGAAGCTTGGGAATTCTGGTTTTGGAATCTGTTTTCAGCATTTCCAACTGGAGCCCAACCCATGGGCCGGTCATCGGATCTGTGCCATTAAATTGGCTGTGGTGTAGAGGCGCCCTCAGGTGGCTGTTTTTTGGGATAACAGGGTGGGAACAGTCCAAAAGCTGAATTGACGATATACCCACATAAATAAACCCTAGTGAGTAAGTGAATTGCAGGGTTCAGACATAATATAGAGTTTGCGGATCTGACTTCCCCCATAGGGCTGGCACCCGGCTGCAGGGAGCCTGAGGGCTGTGTTACACTGCGGGGCTCCTAGGCTTCCTGTTGACCAGATTTGTAGTTGCCAGGTCTGAATCCCCTAAACTCTGGTTGCCCACACCCCAGAGACTCACACCTCTTGAGTCTTCAATATCTCAGAGTTTCCACCCCTGAATCCATCATGCCCTGAAGTCCATATGAGGTCCTTGAATGCCCTGGCCTTAAACGTTTGTGTTTTTTCTTTATTGTTTCATTTTGTTTTGTTTTTATTTTCATTTTATCTTATTTTTTACTTTTTTTAATGTCCTGATTGCTAATATTGCATTATCCCCTAGTCTTTTCTCCCAGCGTATCCTCCAAAGTCTTTTTTTTATTCAGTTATGTAGGGTTTTTTGTTGTTGTTGTTGTTGTTCTAGCTGGTGTTGCAATTGTGGTTCGTGTATATCTGTTTCTTTCTTTCCCCTACCTGTTCCCCATCCTTTGCCCACCCCCTTTTTCTTTCTTCCTTTCTTCTCTTCTTTCTTTTTTTTTCCTTCTGTTTTCTCTTTCCCTCTTTGCCCTCATTTTCTACTTATTTTCTTTTAACTCAATTATACAGTAGGTGCGGCAGGGAACACCTCACATATGCTGGGTTTTCTCATCCTCCACTGCCTCATTTCTGTGTGAACTGATTTGGGCTACCTACCTTGTCCCCTTTCCCCTACATCTTGATATCCACCAACATCTACTGTCTCTCCTATATTCCACCTCCCACCTCCCTTTCTTTGTTCCACAGTGTCTAACTCTTAATCTCTAATAGCTTTGTTTTGTTTTCCATCTGTTATCCACTCTCAAAACTATTGCCTTTCTTTGCTCTTTCCCTCTCTCACGAATACAATGGCTTTTTAGCTCATTCCATATTCCTCCCATATTCAGTCATCTACTCCTAATAGATACTCTACCTACTGCTATAACTTTACACAATTTACATGAATCTAACCTCCATCCTCCCAGATCTCATATACTTGCTTTGTTAACATATATCACCAATACTACTTTACAATTTTTCCCTGCTTACACAATTGCCTATCCCTGGCACTAATACTTTCCTTTGAAGTGAACTTAACCAGCAACAAGAAATTAGAATAAGAAGAACAAAGTGACAAAGAGAAGATATAACACTTACGCAAAAACAACAGCTAATTAATCTCCAAGACTAGACAAAGAAGCTAAGGAACTGATTAAACCCGTCAAGATAAAATGATGACCAGACAGTAACAAAAATCTACAAACCAAACCAGTAATCAGGAAAAATGGCTGAATCCAATCAACAAACTAAAAATCAGGAAAGGGAGCAGAACTTCGCACAAGCAATTAAAGATCTCAGAACATTTGTCACCAACAAATTTGATGAAGAAATGAAAGAGGTTAACAACATGAAGACAACACTTGGAGGTGAAATTGCAGACATACACAAAAAAATAACATATATAATGGGAATGAACACCACAATTCAAGAAATCAAAAATACACTTGCAGCAAATATCAGCAGACTAGAAGAGGCACAGCAGAGAATTAGTGATGTGGACGACAGTACATCAGAAATCAAACAGATAGTAGATTTGGTTGATAAAAAGATAGAAAAAATCCATCGAGGACTTAGGGACCTGAATGACAATGCAAAACACTCAAAAATACGTATTATAGGCATGCCAAAAGGAGAAGAGAAGGGAAGGGGGTCAGAAGGAGTGTTGCAGGAAATAATGGCTGAAAACTACCCAAATCTACTGAAAGAGACAGATGTACATATCCAAGAAGCACAGCGCACTCCACTAGTCATAAACCTCAACAGGCCCACCCAAAGACATATACTTGTCAAATTATCCAATGCTCAAGACAAAGAGAAAATCCTAAAAGCAGCAAGAAAAAAGAAAACCATCACATACAAGGGAAGCTCCATAAGATTAAGTGCTGATTTCTCATCTGAAACCATGGAGGCAAGAAGGCAGTGGTATGATATAGTCAAGGTACTAAAGGAAAAAAATTTTCAAACAAGAATACTCTATCCAGCTAAACTAGCTTTCAAACATGACGGAGAGGTCAAAATATTTGCAGATAAACAGAAACTGAAAGAGTATACCAACAAAAAACCTCCCCTTCAAGAAATTCTAAAGGGAGTTCTGTAGGAAAAAAGGAAAAAACAGGACAGGCAGAGTTGGAGAAGAGTACAAGAGCAACAAAAAAAGACAAAAATAGAAGGGAAAAAATAAAAAAAAATATGAGAAACACAAATCCAATCCAAATATGGCTAACACAAATAATTCCTTGAAAGTAATAACACTGAATGTCAATGGATTAAACTCACCTATCAAAAGATTCAGACTGGGACATTGGAGAAGGAAATATGACCCATCCGTACGCTGTCTACAAGAGACACATCTTAGACCCAGAGACATCATGGAAATTGAAAGTGAATGGCTGGAGAACAATCATACAAGCAAACAATAACCAAAAAAAGGCAGGAGTAGCTATATTACTATCAGACAAAATAGACTTTAAGTGTGAAACAATTGTGAGAGACAAAGAAGGATGCTACATTTTAGTGAAAGGGATAATCTGTCAAGAAGATCGAACAATCATAAATATTTATGCTCCTAACAAGGGTGCCTCTAAATACGTGAGGCAAACGCTGGAAAAACTAAGTGAAACAATAAATGCATCTACAATTATAGTGGGGGATTTTCATACACCACTATCTACTTGGACAGAACATCTCAAAAGAGAACCACTAAAGAAACAAAACATTTGAACAGTATATTAGAGGAGCTGGATCTAATAGACATATATAGATCATTACACCCAAACACAGCAGGATATGCATTTTTCTCAAGCGCACATCAATCATTCTCCAAGATAGACCATATGCTAGGCCACAAAGAAAGGCTGAATGAATTCAGAAAGATTGAAATCATACAAAATAATATCTCTGACCACAGTGGAGACAAGCTGGAAATCTGCAAGGGATAGAGGCCCAGGTTCCATACCACAATTTGGAAATTAAGCAGCACACTCTTAGAAAAACAGTGGTTCAAAGAGGAAGTCTCAAAAGAAATCAATGACTACCTTGAAACAAATGATAATGATAACACAACATACCAAAATTTATGGGATGCAGCAAAAGCAGTACTGAGAGGGAAATTTACAGCCATAAATTCATATATCAAAAAAGAAGAAAGCAAAAATTGAAGAATTAACTGCACATTTGAAGGAATTAGAAAAACAACAACAAAGTAACCCAACAGGAAAAAGAGGGAAGGAATTAAAAAAGATAAGAGCAGAACTAAAAGAAATAGAAAATAAGAAAGCATTTGAAAAGATAAACAAGACCAAGAGCTGGTTTTTTGAGAAGATCAACAAAATTGACAAACCTTTAGTGAGACTAACAAAGAAAAAAAGAGAAGATGCAAATACACAAAACAAGAAATGAGAAAGGCGATATCACCACTGACCCCACAGAAATAAAGACTATCATAAGAGGATACTTTGAAAAACTATATTCCAACAAAATTGACAATTTAGAGGAAATGGACAAATTCCTAGAAACACATAAGCAACCCATATTGACGAAAGAAGAAATTGATGATCTTAACAAACCAATCACAAGCAGAGAGATAGAATCAGTCATTAAAAATCTCCCAAATAAGAAGAGCCCAGAGCCAGATGGCTTCACAGGTAAATTCTACAAAACATTCCGGAAAGAACTAACACCAATTCTGCTGAAACTATTCCAAAAAATTGAAACTGAAGGAACATTGCTGAACTCCTTCTATGATGCCAACATTACCCTAGTTACAAAGCCAAACAAAGACACCACAAGAAATGAAAATTACACAACAATTTCTCTAATGAACCTAGACACAAAAATACTTAACAAAATACTTGCTAATCATATTCAACAACACATTATACGAATTATACACCACGACCAATTGGGATTTATTCCAGGTATGCAAGGATAGTTCAACATAAGAAATTCAATCAACGTAATAGACCATAAAAACAAATTGAAGGAAAAAAATCACATGATCATATCTATAGATGCAGAAAAAGCTTTTGACAAAATACAGCATCCTTTCTTGATAAAAACACTCCAAAAGATTGGAAAGAAGGAAATTTTTTGAACACGATAAAGAGTATATACGAAAAACCTAAAGCCAACATTGTTTACAATGGAGAAATCCTAAAATCCTTCCCTCTAAACTCAGGAACAAGACAAGGATGCCCACTGTCTCTGTTCCTATTTAACATTGTCTTAGAAGTACTTGCTCGAGCACTGAGGCAATAACCAGATATAAAAGGCATGCAAATTGGAAAGGAAGAAATCAAAATTTCATTATTTGCAGAAGACATGATCCTATACATAGAAATCCCTGAGAGATCTACAACAAAGCTTCTACAACTCATAAATGAGTTTAGTAATGTCACAAGTTATAAGATCAATGCGCAAAAATCAGTAGCATTTCTGTACACCAATATTGAGCAAGATCAGGAGGAAATCAAGAAACAAATACCATTCACAATAGTAAATTAAAAAATCAAATACTTAAAAATAAATTTAGCTAAAGAGGTAAAAAACTTATACACCGAGAACTATACAAGACTGTTTAAGGAAATCAAAGAAGACCTAAATAAATGGAAGAATATTCCTTGTTCATGGATAGGAAGACTGAATATTATTAAGATGTCTATCCTACCCAAACTGAACTACACATTCAATGCAATCCCAATAAAAATCAACACAGCCTTCTTTAAGGAACTAGAAAAACTAACTATGAAATTTATTTGGAAAGGAAAGAGACCCCGAATAGTCAAAGACATATTGAAAAAGAAAAACGAAATCGGAGGAATCAAACTACCTGACTTCAAACATACTACAAAGCTACAGTAGTGAAAACAGCATGGTATTGGCATAAGGAGAGACACACAGACCAATGGAATCGAATTGAAAACTCTGATATAGAACCTCACATATATAGCCACATAATATTCGATAAAGCCACCAAACCCTCTCAACTGGGAGAGAGTGGCCTATTCAACAAATGGTGTCTGGAGAACTGGATAGCCATATGTAGAAGAATGAAAGAGGATTACCATCTCACACCTTATACAAAGATCAACTCAAGATGGATCAAAGACCTAAATATAAGAGCCAAGACCATAAAAACCTTAGAAAGCAGTGTAGGGAAACATCTACAGGACCTTGTAATAGGAAATGGATTAATGAATATCTCACCAAAAGCACGAGCAACAAAAGAACTAATAGATAAATGGGACTTTCTCAAAATTAAAGCCTTCTGCACCTCAAAGGAGTTTGTCAAGAAAGTAAAAAGGGAGCCCACACAGTGGGAGAAAATATTTGGCAACCATATATCTGATAAGAAACTTATAACTTACATATATAAAGAACTCCTATATCTTGAAAATAAAAAGATAAACAACCCATTTAAAAAATGGGAAAAAGATTTAAACAGACACTTCTCCAAAGAAGAAATACAAATGGCTAAAAAGCACATGAGAAAATACTCCAAATCTCTAGCTATCAGGGAAATGCAAATCAAAACTACAATGAGATACCATCTTACTCCCATAAGATTGGCAGCTATGAAAAAAACAGAAGAATAGAAATGCTGGAGAGGATGTGAAAAAAGGGAACAGTCATCCACTGCTGGTGGGAATGCAGAAGGATCCAACCATTCTGGAGGACAGATTGGCAGTTTCTCAAAAAACTAAACATAGATTTGCCATATGACCCAGCAATACCACTGCTGGGTATACACCCAGCAGAACTGAAAACAAGGACACAAACTGATATATGTACACAAATGTTCATAGCAGTATTCTTCACTTTTGCCAAAAGTTGGAATCAACCCAAATGCCCTTCAACAGATGAGTGGATCAATAAAATGTGGCATATAAATACAATGGAATTCTACTCAGCTGTAAGAACAAATACACTACAAACACACGTGATAACATGGCTGAATCTTGAGAATCTTATGTTGAGTGAAGCAACCCAGGCATTGAAGGACAAATACTACATGACCTCAATGATATGAAATAAGCAACCTGCCTCAGAGAGCTAGAGACTGAACGATAGGCTTTCAGGAAACCGGGGGGTGGAGGTAGGATGTGAGCCAACGTCTGCAGGGGTGGAATTTATGATGAGCTGGCATTAAGTATGAACACAAAGAAGAGATAAAATGGGGGCAAGGGGTTGCCTTTGGGTGGTGCTTTTCGGGTTTGAGGGGAGCTGGGGATGGGCGGATGGGTAATATTGCCCAAAAGTTTGGGGAGGGAGGGGTGGCATATGAACACAGGAGAGTGTCAGGTGTTGGTTGAGAGTAAATGCTGAGAAAATCGTATCAAAATATAATTAAGAGGCAGATAAAGTAGATACAACCCCCGGTATTGGTTCCTTTGAGGGCTAAAGAGATCCATGGGTGCTATGGTCATGGCAGATGGGGTTAACTGCCATGTCAGATGGCCCTTCTTTGGAGCTGGTGTTTATGCGTGATGAATCTGGACTCAGATGGAATCTCTCTTCATAAGACTCTCATCCTACTGTGCTGGAGTTGTAGTTGGTGTTGGTGTTTAAGATATATTTAGGGGATCTGAATCTCTGGACTGACAATGTGATAGCCAGGCCCTGAGCTTCAACAGACTCCAGCACCTACAATCTGATTTATTGGACTCATCTCACTTAGCTAAGATGGAGTTGAGGAAGGACAACCACCACACCATGGAGCCTAGAGTGCCTACAACTGAAAGCGGGAGGATTGCATCCAGTATCCATGTGGAATCTGAGCCTCCTCTTGACATAGAGGTGCAATGGACACAACCAATCCAATGTCCACAGAGAAAAGGTGGCATTGGAGTGGGAAAAGTGGACATGGTGGCTAATGGGTATGGGGAATGGAAGGAAGAGACGAGATGTGGAGGCGTCTTTGGGACTTGGAGCTGCCCTGGATGGTGCTTCAGGGGCAATCTCTGGACATTGTAAATCCTCACAGGGCCCACTGGATGGAATGGGGGAGAGTATGGGCCATGATGTGGACCATTGACCATGAGGTGCAGAGGTGCCCAGAGATGTACTTACCAAATGCAATGGATGTGTCATGATGATGGGAACGAGTGTTGCTGGGGGGGGGGGGGGGAGTGGTGGGGTGGGGGTGGTGGGGTTGAATGGGTCCTCATATTTTTTTTAATGTAATATTTTTACAGAATAAATAAAACAAAACAAAACAAAACAAAAAAACATTACCCAAAATCAAAAAAAAAATATATATATGTAATTAAGAGGGTTACCTGTTTAGGATGTTCGGAGGGGATGGTCTGATGTGGGACGGGCCTCTGGGGAATGTCTGAATGCTCATTTTGCCAGAGTGGATGGTACCATTGGGTAGAGAACCAAGTAGTGAGAGTGGGGGTGGACCCACATCCTGGGGAGGACTAATGCCATCAAATAGAGGGAACTCTATCTCTCAAGAGAAAGAGTGGCTCCCAGGGCATTGAGGCATTTGAACAAGTTAGGCCCTGAACACTGTTGCAAGTATCTCTGGACGTGGCTCCTCAAGAAATGTAGATTCCCTGTCACTGTGGGCACCAAGGGGATGGGAAAATGGATGTTATATGTGTGGAACAAAGGTAAATGTGGGGTAAGAGAGGAGTTTTGCAAGAGTACACAAGGATGGATATAAAACATGTAATATTACACCATAAACATATAGGAGATGACAGACTGATAATGTAAACCATAATGTAAGACATAGGATAACTAAAAATTTAGAAAACTGTGTGTCCTAAAGTATGCACCACAATGTAAGCACAGATGTTTGAAAGCTATTGTCTCAGACTCTGTACATCAATTTAAGTAAATATGATGTGAATAGGTTGTAAGAGTATCGTTGTAGAAGGGAAAGGTTTTGTGGTGGATGTGTGAAAGTGCTGTATATTGTAAATATGAATTGCTGTGGTCTAGGGCTCTTGTGAAGAGAAGTTCAATAATTAGGAAAAAAAATAAGAAAAAAGATAGGATGTAGAATTTTTCCAAGTCAACATGTATTCTATATCTAACCTTTAAACCCATTGCTATATGTCATTTTGCTAGTAAGGGATCCTGACATTATATTGGGCTTCAATTTTCTGGATCACAGAGTGGTTCAACAGTGGCAGCAGAGGAATACTGGTTTGGATACTCTTGACAGGTGATATATGGCTGACAGGGAGCTATATAGGGCATATGTCCAGGGTGCATGGTAATGTTTGGATATACTCATAGTGGCAACAATTAAACACTACAGCTGGGGGGGTACTGGGTTCCTGGCCAGGGATGCTCTGTTGTGGTCCCTAAGGGAGCAGCGGCAGTCCCCCAGGTGCAGCGGCAAGGACCGGGAAGGAATGAGGGTCCAAGAGTGAGACCATGATACTAATCACTATGCTTGTGATCCTATATGCCTGAAATAAGAACTAGGCCTAGAGCAACAGTGTGCCTGGGAATTTCCTCCTGACAGCCTTCATGTTACTCAAATGTGGCCAGTCTCAAAGCCAAACTCAGCATGTAAATGCAATGCCTTTCCCCCAGTGTGGGACATGACACCCAGGGATGAACCTCCCTGGCACCGAGGGATCAATATCAATTACCAACTGATGATGCAACTGGAAAATGACCTTGAATTGAAGGTTCGATGCAGATCAGCAGAATATCCCTGTCTACATATAATAACATGACTTTAAAATGCTGTTTGACCTAATGTAAGGGGGAAATGGAAAAGAGAAATGAGTTTATATGGCTACGAGTCTCTATAAAAGAGTCTGAAGGCTGTCAGAAGGATTGCCGTTATGCACAACTGAGCAGAGTCTAAGAGACAGATTAAGTAGATACAATCCCCAGGTATTGCTTCCTTTGAGGGCTAAAGAGACCCACGGGTTCTATGGTCATGGCAGATGGGGATCACTGCCATGTCAGATGGCCCTTCTTTGGAGCTGGTATTTCTGCGTGATGAAACTAGACTCAGATGGGATCTCTTTTCACAAGTCTTTCATGCTACTTTACTGGAATTGTAGTTGCTGTTGGGGTTTAAGATACATTTAGGGGATTTGAATCTCTGGACTGACAATATGATAGCCAGGCCCTGAGCCTCAACAGACTCCAGCTCCTACAATCTGATTTATTGGGCTCACCTCACCCAGCTAAGATGCAGTTGAAGAAGGACAACCACCACACCATGGAGCCTAGAGTGCCGACAACTGAAAGCAGGAGGATTGCATCCAGTATCCATGTGGAATCTGAGCCTTCTCTTGACATAGAGGTGCAATGGACACAACCAATCCAAGGTCCACAGAGAAAAGGTGGCATTGGAGTGGGAAAAGTGGACATGGTGGCTGATGTTTATGGAGAATGGCAGGAAGAGATGAGATGTGGAGGCACCTTGGGGATGTGGAGTTCCCCTGGATGGTGCTTCAGGGGCAATCACCGGACATTGTAAATCCTCTCAGGGCCCACTGGATGGAATGGGGGAGAGTGTGGGCCATGATGTGGACCATTGACCATGAGGGGCAGAGATGCCCAGAGATGTACTTACCAAATGCAATGGATGAGTCATGATGATGGGAGTGAGTGTTGCTGGGGGGGGGGGGGGAGTGGTGGGGTGGGGGTGGGGGTGTTGAATGGGACCTCATATATATATATTTTTTAATGTAATATTTTTACAAAATCAATGAAAAAAAAAGAAAATCAATCAATGTAATACACCATATAAACAGACTGAAGGAAAAAAATCACGATTACATCTGTAGATGAAGAAAAAACATTTGACAAAATACAGCACACTTTCTTGATAAAAGCACTCCAAAAGATCATAATACAAGGAAATTTTTTGAACGTGATAAAGAGTATAGATGAAAAACCCACAGCCAACATTGTTTACAATGGAGAAATCCTAAAATCCTTCCCCCCTAAAGTCAGGAACAAGACAAGGATGCTCACTGTCTCCCCTTCTATTTAACATTGTCGTATAAGAAATTGCTTGAGCACTGAGGCAAGAACCAGATATAAAAGGAATTCAAATTGGAAAGGAAGAAGTCAAAATTTCATTATTTGAAGAAGACATGATCCTATACATAGAAATCCCTGAGAGATCTACAACAAAGCTTCTAGAACTCATAAATGAGTTTAGTCAGTTTGCAGGTTACAAGATCAATGTGCAAAAATCTGTAGCATTTCTGTACACCAATAATGAGCAAGATCAGGAGGAAATCAAGAAACAAATACCATTCACAATAGTAAATTAAAAAATCAAATTCTTAGGAAAAAATTTAACTAAAGATGTAAAAAACTTATACACCAAGAATCATACAATACTGTTCAAGGGAATCAAAGAAGATCTAAATAAATGGAAGAATATTCCCTGTTCATGGATAGGAAGACTAAATATTATTAAGATGTCTATCCTACCAAAACTGGTCTACACATTCAAAGCAATCCCAAAAAAATCAACACAGCCTTTTTAAGGAACTAGAAAAACTAACTATGAAATTTATTTGGAAAGGAAAGAGGCCCTGGATAGCCAAAGACATATGGAAAAAGAAAAACGAAATTGGAGGAATCACACTACCGGACTTCAAAACATACTACAAAGCTACAGTAGTGAAAACAGCATGGTATTGGCATAAGGAGAGACACCCTGACCAATAGAATCGAATTGAAAGTTCTGATATAGCACCTCATATATATAGCCATATAATATTCAATAAAGCCATCAAACCCTCTCAACAAGGAGAGAATGGTGTATTCCACAAATTGTACCTGGAGAACTGGATATTCAAATGTAGAAGAATGAAAGAGGATTACCATCTCACACCTTATATAAAGATCAACTCAAGATGGATCAAAGACCTTAATATAAGAGCCAATACCATAAAGACCTTGGAAAGGAGTGTAGGGAAACATCTACAAGACCTTGTAATAGGAAATGGCTTCATGAATATCACACCAAAAGCATGAGCAGCAAAAGAACAAATAGATAAATGGGAGTCCCCAAAATTAAAGCCTTCTGCACCTCAAAGGATTTTGTCAAGAAAGTAAAAAGGGAACCTACTCAGTGGGAGAAAATATTTGGCAACCATATATCTGATGAGAGACTTATAACTTGCATATATAAAGAACTCCTATATCTTGAAAATAAAAAGATAAACAACCCATTTTAAAAATGGGAAAAGATTTAAACAGACACTTCTCCAAAGAAGAAATAGAAATGCCTAAAAAGCACATGAAAAAATGCTCCAAATCTCTAGCTATCAGGGAAATGCAACTCAAAACTACAATGAGATACCATCTTACTCCCAAAAGATTGGCGGCTATGAAAAAACAGAAGAATACAAATGCTGGAGAGGATGTGAAGAAATGGGAGCACTCATCCACTGCTGGTGGGGATGCAGAAGGACTAACCATTCTGGAGGACAGTTTGGTAGTTTCTCAAAAAACTAAACATAGATTTGCCATAAGACCCAGCAATTCCACTGCTGGGTATATATCCAGCAGAACTGAAAACATGGACACAAACTGATACATGCACACCAATGTTCATAGCAGCATTGTTCATTATCACCAAAATTTGGAATCAACTCAAATGCCCATCAACAGATGAGTGGATCAATAAAATATGGTATATATATACAATGGAATACTACTCGGCTTTAAGAAAAATACACTACAAACACATGTGATAACATGGATGAATCTTGAGAACCTTATGTTGAGTGAAGCAACCCAGGCATTGAAGGACAAATACTACATGACCTCAGTGATATGAAATAAGCAAGCTGCCTCAGATAGCTAGAGACTGGAAGATAGGCTTACAGGAAATCAGGGGGTAGAGGAAGGATGTAAGCTGACATCTACATGGGTGAAATCTATGATAAGCTAGAGATCAGTATGTGTACAAGGAAGGGATAAAATGGGGGCATAGGGTTAACTTTGGGTGGGGCTTTGGGGGCTTGAGGGGGACTAGGGATGGGCGGATGGGTAATATTGTCCAAGAAATTGGGGTCAGGGTGGGGCAACACATGAAAATAGGAGATTGTCATGTGTTGGTTGAGAGTATAATGCTGAGAAAACCTTTTTAAAATATAATTAGGAAAGTTACCTATTTGAGATACTCAAAGGGGATAATCTGACACAGGACAGACTCCTAGGGAATATCTGAATGCTCATTTTGCCAGAGTTGGTTATACCATTGGGTAGAGACCTATATAATGACAGTGAAGGTAGACCCACAACCTGGGGAAGACTAATGCTATCAAATAGAGGGAACTGTATCTCTCAAGCGAAATGATGGCTCCCAGGGCATTAGGGCAGTTGAGCAAGTCAAGCCCTCAACACTGTAGCAAGTATCTCTGAACATGGCTCCTCAAGAAATGTAGATTCACTGTCACTGTGAGCCCCAAGGGGAGGGGGAAATAGATATTGAATAGATGGAAGCAAAGTAAATGTGAGGGTAAAAGAAGTGTTTCACAAGAGTACACAAGGATGAATATAAAACATGTAATATTACACCATAAACATATAAGGGATGACAGATTGATAATGTAAACCATAATGTAAAACATAGGATAACTAACAAATTTAGAAAACTGTATAGCCTAAAGTATAAACCACAATGTAAACACAAATGTTACCTTGTTTGAAAGCTATTGTCTCAATATCTGTACATCAGTTTCAGTAAATATGATATGAATAAGTTAAAAGATTATCACTGTGGAAGGGAAAAGGTTTTATAATTGATATGTGGAACTACTGTATATTGTATATATGAAATACTGTGATCTAAGGCTCTTGTGAAGAGAAGCTCAATAATTAGGGAAAAAAGAAAAGAAAAAGATAGGATGCAGAATTTTTCAAAATCAATATGTATTCTCTATCTAACCTTTAAACTCATCGCTGTATTCCATTTTACTAGTAAGGGAACCTGACATTATATTGGGCTTCACTTTTCAGGAAGATTTGGATCACAGAGTGGTTCAACAATGGCAGTGGAGGAATACTGGTATGGGATGTTATTGACAGGGGACATATGGTTGACAGGGAGTTATACAGGGCATGTGTTCAGGGTGCATGGAAATGTTTGGATATACTCATAGTGGAAACAATTAAAAACAACAGCCAGGGGGTTACTAGATTCCTGGCTGGGGGGGGGGGGCTCTGTCATGGTCCCTAGGGGAGCAGTGACAGTCCTCCAGGTGCAATGGCAAGGACCAGGAAGGAATGAGGGTCCAACAGTGACCCCCTGATACTAATGACTATGCTTGTGAGCCTATACACCTGAAATAAAAACAAGGTCTAGAGCAGCACTGTGCCTAAGAGTTCCCTCCTGACAGCCTCCATGTTACTCAAATGTGGCCAGTCTCAAAGCCAAACTCAGCATGGAAATGCAAGGCCTTCCAACCAGGGTGGGACAAGACACCCAGGGATGAGCCTCCCTGGCACCAAGGGATCACTACCAAGTACCAGCTGATGACATAACTAGAAAATAACCTTGAATTAAAGGTTCAACGTGGACCCGCAAAATATCCCTGTCTACATATAATAACAGGAATTAAAAATGCTGTTTGACCTAAAGTAAGGGGGTAATGGAAAGGACAAATGAGTTTATATGGCTATGAGTCTCTAAAAAAGAGTCTGGAGGTTGTCAGAAGGATTGCCCTTATGCACACCTGAGCAGAGTCTCAGAGACAGATAAAGTAGATACAACCCCAGGTAATGGTTCTTTTGAGGGCTAAAGAGACCCACAGTTTCTATGGTCATGGCAGATGGAGTTCACTGCCATGTCAGTTGGCCCTTCTTTGGAGCTGGTGTTTCTGCGTGATGGAGCTGGACTCAGATGTGATCTCTTTTCACAAGCCTTTCATGCTACCTTACTGGAATTGTAGTTGGTGCTGGGGTTTAAGATATATTTAGGGGATTTGAATCTCTGGACTTACAATATGATAGTCAGACCCTGAGCCTCAACAGACTTCAGCTCCTACACTCTGATTTATTGGACTTACCCCACTCAGCTAACATGGAGTTGTAGAATGTCAACCACCACACCATGGAGCCTAGAGTGCCTACAACTGAAAGTGGGAGGATTGCATCCAGTATCCACATGGAATCTAAGCCCCCTCTTGACATAGATGTGGAATGTACACAACCAAGACAAGGTCCACAGAAAGGAGGAATACAGTAAGGATTAGAATGGACTTAATGATATTCTATTCATGAACCATTGTGGTTAATAATTGAGAAAATGTGGCATTGGTGTGGAAAAAGTGGCCATGGTGGCTGCTTGGTGCAGGGAATGGGAGGAAGAGATGAGATGTGGAGGCATTTTCGGGACTTGGAGTTGTCCTGAGTGGTGCTGCAGGGACAATTGCCAAACATTGTATGTCCTCCCATGGCCCACTGGATTGAACGTGGGAGAGTGTGGGCTATGGTATGGACCACAGGCCATGGGGTGCAGCAATGCCCAGAGATACTCACCAGATGCAATAGATGTGTCATGATGATGGGGGAGAGTGTTACTGTGGGGGGAGTGGTGGGGTGGAGGCGGTCGAGGTGAATGGGTACCTCATATTTTTATAATGTATTATTTTTTAAAAAATGAATAAATAAAATGAAATTTAAAAAATTATATTAGGAAGACAATGGATGAGTAGAAAAATACATGCATGGAAAAAGCCTTTCTTATGGGAATGAAAGGTACAATAAATGAGTTAAAATACATTGGAATCATATAATAGCAGACTTGAGGAGGAAAAAAAAGAATTGGAGAGATTGAAGAAATTCCTCTAAAAAGAAACATACAAAAGAACTGAAAAATAAAAGGATGGAAAGAATTGAACAAGGTAGTGGGGAACAAAAGGACAGTTTGAGATGTGCAAGCATATATATCATGGGTGTTCCAGAAGGAGAAGGGAAAGGAAAGTTGGCTGAAGCAATATTTGAGGAAATAATAGTAAAAATTTTCCAACACTATTGAAGGACATGGATATCCATGTCCAAGAAGCACGACGCACTCCCATCTGAGTAAATCTGAACATACCAACTCCAAGACTCATACTAATCAGAATGTCAAACGCCAAAGACCAAGAAAATTCTGAGAGAAGCTAAAGAAAAACAACACTTAACATATACGGGATATCCAGTAAGGTTAAGTGTTCATTTATCATCAAAAATCATAGAAGTAAGAAGGCAGTGGTATAATATATTTAAGATAGTACAAGAGAAAAAAATTCCAGCCAAGAAACTTATATCTGGCAAGACTGTCTTTCAAAAATAAAGATAAGTTTAGAATATTCACAGATATGTAGAAACTTGGAGTGTTTCTAAGCAAGAGATTTGCTTTGGAGAAAATACTAAAGGGTGTGCTACATTCTGAAAAGAAAAGAAAGGAGAGAGAGGCTTGAATGAGAGTCTAGACATGAAGATTATATCAATATAACCTTAAAAGTAACAAAAAGTGTCAAAAGAGTGGTGAAAATAAAATATGACAGGTAAAACACAAAACTCATAATGGGTGAAATAAAAACTGCCTTTACTGTATTAACATTGAATGTTAATGGATTAAATTACCCAATCTAAAGATTGAGACTGGCAGAGTGGATAAGAAAATATGAGCCAACTATGTGCTTTCTTCAAGAGATTCACCTTAGATCCAAGGATACCAACACATTGAAAGTGAAAGGTTGGAAAAAGACATTCCATGCATTCAGTAACCAAAAACAAACAAACAAAACCCACAGTACCTATAATTACATCACAAGAAAGACATTAGTAATGTACAAACTGAGTGGGAAGTCAGGGGAAAAAATCCATTTACAAAGCAACTAAAAGAATCAAATATTTATGGATAAACTTAACCAAAATTGTAAAGCACTTGTGTTCAGCAAACTACAACTCATTGTTAAAAGAAATTTATAAGGACCTAAATAATTGGAAGAACTTTCAATGCTCATGAATTGGAACACTAAATATCATTAAGGTGCCAATTCTACCCAAATTCATATATAGATTCAATGCAATCCCAATAAAAATTCCACAAGCATATTTTAAATAAATGAAAAACATGATTATCAAATATTTTTGTAAGGAGTCCCAAATAGCCAGAAATATCTTAAAAAGGAAAATGAAATTGGAGGACTCTCACTTCCAAACTGTAAATCATATTACTTCACTACAGTGGTAAAAATAGCATGGTACTAGCATAAAGACAGATGCATAGACCAATGGAACTGAATGGATGGTTAAGAAACAGACCCTCATATCTATGGTCATTGATATTTGACAAGCCTGTCAAACTCACCCAGCTCAGAAAGAACAGGCCATTCAACAAATGGTGCTGAGACAACTGGATATTCAAAGCCAAAAGAAGGAACGAGGACTCTTATCTCACATCTTACACAAAAATTACTCAAAATGGAACAAAAACCTAAATATAAAAGGGAGAACCATAAATCTTCTAGAAGAAAATGTAGGAAAATACCTTCAAGACCTGGTGCTAGGTGGCATATTCTTAAATGAGATAAGAGGAGGACTGAGATGGACTACTGAGGTTTAATGTATGAAGAAATTTTAATTCATTTTATAGTAAAAGTGTAGAAAAGTATAGAGTTGATGGTAACACATTATAATAAAAAAGAATTGGTTTATCAATTGGAATGAGGCTGAAAAGTGTAGTCTAAGGGATGAAAATGCCAATTGAAAGAAACCTAGAGATAATCTTGGGATGAAGAGCACAGCAAACTCAGAAGTGGATGAGAACTGTAGTTGATGGTTTAGATGCTAGAATATCCTTTGTGAGCTACAGCAGATGTACATCACTATTGCAGGGTGGTGGGAATGTGGAGAAGCATGGGGAAAAATACAACTGGAGTGACCTATGTACTGCAGTTAACAGTCACTATATGCTATTCTTGGATCTAAGGTAAAGCTGTACTATGTTGATAATGACAGAGTATGGAAAAAGTATGCCAAATATATGCTATGTACCTTGTAATAGTCTGATGATATTATAATCTGTAACAAATGTTCCACCACAGTGTGGTGTGTTGATAGAGGGGAGTGGTATGTGAATCCTGCACATATGCATGATTATTTTGTAAGTTTAACAACTTTGGTCATTAAAATATATTTTAAAAAAATAATAGTAGGGTAAGTTTGGGGAAAATTCACAAATGTAATATAAGGACTACAATTGGTAAGGTTTTGATGATATTCTTTCATCATTTGTACAAATGTCTCAGCACAATGCAAGGTATTGGTAGTGGGTTGATGTATGGGATCCCTATATGGTGTTATGCATGTTTGCTTTGTAAATTTACAATTTTAACTATACACTAATTTTTCATGTATGTTCATATATAAAAAAGAAATAATTGGGAGGGTTGAGGGAAAAATACACCAAATGTAAGATACTTTGGTTGGTGGTAATATTTTGGTAGGATTCTATTCAATCAGTCTTTATAAATGTTTCACAACAATGCAAGGTGTTGTTGTGAGGTATGATGAGGTATGATGTCCCTGTATGATGTTATGTATATTTGTTTTGTAGGTTCACAACTATTACTACATACTTACTGCTTATGTATGTTTATGTATGTGTGATATGCTTCAACACATTTAAAACATTTTAAAAATCATGAGACATGTGGAAGAGGTGGCAGGGCTATAAATTGCTAATGGTTACATAAAATGATTAAACATTTTGGAAAGGAATGTGGCCATAAGTTCAAGAGCCTTTAATCTTGTATATTATTTGATTCAGCAACACCATTTATGGAATTATGTAGATTGTAAAATCAAAATTTGTTCATGATTTATGAGAATGAAAAACTTGAAATAACTTACCCAAATGAAATAGATAAATGACCAAACATATTATGATATGAATTCTATTTTCTAATGTGAATAATTCCATTGAACATGTAAAACTATGTAGCTGTATATGGTAATGGTATATAACTTTGTACCAATATGCACATTTTGTACATATAAAAATAAGAATTCACATCTGATTCCGACTCCATCACATTCAGAAGCACAAATTCCAAAGTACAGCCCACTGGCAAGTCACTAGAAGTCCAGAGCCATCTGCCATGACTGTAGGACCTGGGTGTTTCTCTAGCCCTCAGGATAAGGGGGAATTTTCAGGATTTGGAGTTGTCCTTAATGATATTGCAAGTACAGATGCTGGACATTATATATCCTGCCATAACCCACTGAATGGACTGGGGGAGAGTGTAAACTACAATGTAAACTACCATCCATGCAAAGTAGCAGTGCTTCAAAATATATTCATCAAATGCAATGAATGTGTCATACTGATGAAAGACGTTTTTGATGTGGAGGAATATCAGGGGATGAGGAGTGGGGTATTTGGGAACTTCATATTTTGTAATGTAACAGTTTGTGTGATCTATGTATCTTTTTTAAAAAAAAGACAATAAAAATTTTCATTAAAAAATACCTAAGGGGGGAATAAGAATTAAAGTGGACATTTAAAATGAAACATCTGAAGTGAAAATAGTTGAATCCTTTGGTTAGTGGGATTATGGAATAATCATTTAGTTCTGTATTATATTCTATTCCAAATACAAGAAAAGCTAGCTTATGTTTGTCAGTGTGTCTACATCATGTGGCGGTATATCTATATGTATAGGGAGGAAATGGAAATAAGTGGATCTCAATTTCAAAACTTGTAATTGTTAATTTTGTCTTAATTTGAAAGAATGGAAAAAGGGATTAAATGACTAAGTCAATGAAGGATTCATAAAAAGTCACCAATAATAACAATGATTTATATTGCATGTTGAATCTATAGGAAAAAATGTTATTGCTTTCCCTAACACCACATATTTAAAGACGTCTGTTATTTCTGTAAGTTTCTTGTATGTAATATTGGACAGTCATTAAACAGGAAAAAATATTTTCTTTCTAGTGAACTTCCCATTAAAGATATCAGCTCCTGGGTAAAGTGTTCTCAATTTGCAAGAGTGAAACAAAATCGATTCAATGACTTAAAAGATATAGTCAGATGAGTTTCCATAATAATAATGATTATGTTATATATTTAATCTATAGGAAAAATGCTGTTGCTTTCCTGCAATATCACATATTGCAAGGTTCCATTATTTCTAAAGTTCTTGTATGTAATATTGGACAGTCATCCACAACTGGATAAATTTTTTTTTTCCCCCCAGGGAATTCCCTACTCAACAGTAACTTTTTCAATTCTCTCTTCATGGCCCCATTCCTCAGACTGTAGATAATAGGGTTGACTGTTGGGGGCAACACTATATAAAAGATAGAAACCATAAGATCAAAAGCACTTGGAGAATCGGAAGTTGGTTTTAGGAACTTAAAGGAAGTGGTGGCGAGAAAAAATGAGGCAACAAAGAGGTGAGACAGGCAGGTGGAGAAGACCTTGGATCGGCCTTCAGCAGAGGGCACTTTTAGAACAGTGGAGAAGATGGGGATTAGGAAAGAACGATGGAGATGGAGCAAATGAACACCATCAGAAAAATGAAACCAATCACCCCAGTCACTCCAATGTAATTGGAGCAGGAGAGCTTCAGCAGCTGGGGTATGTCACAGAAAACTGATGGATGACTTTGGCCTTGCAAAATGTGATGGAGAACGTGGCTGCTGTGTACAGAATTCCAGAGGCAGCCCCACTCAGCCATACAGATGCCATAGCCCCCCAATATGTACCAGGATCCATGATAAGCTTACAGTGCAGTGGGGGGCAGATAGCCACATAGCAGTCATAAGATATCACCTAAGAATGGCCACCTTAGCCCAGGCAGGGGGGTGAAGAAGAAAAGTTGAAGCACATACTGACCATGGGATATATGGCCATCACCTTTCAGGGCACTGACAATGGATTGAGGGACTGTGATGGAAATGAAGGAGAGGTCGAGGAGGGAGAGGTGCTTCAAGAAGTAATACATTGAGGATTGGAGAAGCTGGTCCCATGTGGTGATGGTGATGATGATGAAGTTACCTGCCAAGGCCAATAAGTACATCACCAAGAACAGTAAGGCATGTACCATCTGCAGGTCATGGTTGTCAGAAAACCTCATGAGGGAGAAACCATCCATTGTGGTTACATTTTCAAGAACCATTTTGAAGATACAAAATGAGAAGGTGGTGGCTGGAACATAAGAGTAAATGGGAAATGCAATGGAAAGGTATTACCATGTATGTCCATTCATTTATTTATCATTATTTCTTTAGAAATTCCTTAATAAACACTGTTAATGATCAGCTGTGCCCTACATATTGGGGATCCAGAATTTAAGAGATGTGTGTCTTGCATTCATGGAGCTTACATTCTACACTAGTAAACTAGTAGCTGTAGCTGAGTGCACTTGTAGTCAAAATCAGTGGCCTTTTTCCAGAAAAATTTTTACATCTGCACCAAAACAAAAGAAAACAAAATTATTATTCCATTCCCACAGGTTCAAACTATTGTTTACTTTTAAGTTAGCTAAAAGAAGATTCTGAAATTGGGTGGGGTTGCATCTGTGTGTGGTAAATAGCTCTATTTTTGCAAATGGAATGACTTTTAGAGGAAACAGGGCAATACAAATTGAAGCATAAGTTAGTTGGTTGAACAGGGTGATACCAAGGTCCTTTCATGCCAAACACTTCTGCTCTTATAAGAGCCGCCTGTATATGTGGACACAACACCAAAAGGTATAGAGTTATCCTCCTTCCAATTAATATATATTTTTAAATTTATTCAAATATATCACTCATATATAAACAATAAGTGTATAATAGTTGTGAACTTACAAAACAAACATATATAACATCAAACAAACATATATAACATCTCACCCTACCACCAATAACTTGCATTGTTGTTAAATCTTTTTAACTAATGATTAAAGAGCATTGTCAAAATGTTATTACTAAACAAAGTATTTTCCCCTAACCAATCCTATTATTATCTTTATGTCATTTATATATGAACATACATAAAAAATTAAGTGTAGAGTAAAAGTTGTGAACTTACAAAGCAAACATGCATAACATCATAAGGGGTCCCATACATCAACCCTCTACCACCAACTTGCATTGTCAAGAAAGGTTTGTTACAAATTATCAAAAAATATTGTCAAAATCTTACTACTAATCATAGTTCTTATCTTACATTTGGTGTGTTTTTCCCCCAACCCACCCTATTATTTTTAATGTATTTTTTAATGACAAAAGTTGAAAACATAAAACAATCATGCACAAGTGCAGAATTCCCAAGCAATACCCTTCTATCAACACACCACTTATGGTGGAACATTTGTTACCAATTAGATAATATCATCTGATTGTTACCATGTCCATAGTATATACTTAGCTCACTTTTTCCATTCTGCCTCAGTATCAACATAGTATATCTTTGGCATAGATGCAAGAATATTATATTATTACTATTAACCACAGTCCATAGCTCATTCCAGTTGTATCTTTCCCATGTTTCTCCACATTCCAACACCCTGCAGTAGTGATATACATTTGCTCTAGCTCACAAAGGACACTCCTGCATCTGTACCACCAACCACAATTTTCATCCACTTCTTGGTTTACTGTGTTCTTCAGTTCCTAGATTATTCTCTAGCATTCTGTCACTTGGCATTTATATCCCTAGACTACCATTTTCAGTCACATTCCCATTTATAAACTAGCTGTTACTCACTGTGTGTTACCATCCACTCTAAACATTTCCACAATGTTACATTAAAGCTAATTAAAACTTCTACATACATTAAACATCGACAGTCCACTCAGTCCTTCTCATCTCCTTTAAGAATCCATCACCTATCACCAGGTCTTGAAGATATTTTCCCATAATTTCTTCTAGAAGTTTTATGATTCCTGCTTTTATTTTTAGTTTTTTGATCCATTTTGAGTTAATTTTTGGATAAGGTATGAGATACGGGTCTTCTTTCCTTCTTTTGGCTATAGATACCCAGTTCTTTCAGCACCATTTTGCTGAATGTTCTGTTCTGACAGAGCTGTGTAGGTTTGGCAGGCTAGTCAGCCTCCTCTTGACATAGAGGTGCAATGGACACAACCAATCCAATGTCCACATAGAAGAGGTGGCATTGGATTGGGAAAAGTGGACATGGTGGACGATGGGTATGGGGAAGGGCAGGAAGAGATGAGAGGTGGGGGCGTATTTGGGACGTGGAGCTGCCCTGGATGGCGCCTCGGGGGTGATCACCAGACATCGTGGATCCTCACAGGGCCCACTGGATGGAATGGAGGAGAGTATGGGCCATGATGTGGACCATTGTCTATGAGGTGCAGAGGTGCCCAAAGATGTACTTACCAAATCCAATGGATGTGTCATGATGATGGGAACGAGTGTTGTTGGGGGGGGAGAGGGGGGGGTGGGGGGGTGGGGTTGAATGGGACCTCACATATATATTTTTAATGTAATATTATTACAAAGTCAATAAAAAATAAAAAATAAAATAAAAAATTAAAAAAAAATCACTTGACTATACATGTGAGGGTTTGTTTCTGAACCATCAGTTTGGTTCCATTGGTCTATTGTGTCTGTCTTTAGGCCAGAAACCATGATGTTTTTACCACTCTACCTGGTAGTATGATTTAAAGTCTGGAGATGAGGTTTTGCTTTTCCTTTTATGATATTTCTGGCTATTAAAAACCCCCTACCCTTCCAAATAAATTTGCTAATTGTGTTTTCAATTTTTTTTTTCAAATGCTGGTGGAATTTTTTATCAGGGTTGCATTGAATCTGTATATGAATTTGAGTAGAATTGACAACTTAATGATATTTTGTCTTCAAACCATGAGCATGGAATGTTCTTCCAGTTGTTTTGGACTTTTTTGACTTCTTTTAACTTTGAGTTGCAGTTTTCTGAATACAAGTACTTTACATCATTGGTTAAGTTTATTACTGACTACTTGAGTTTTATCTGTCATATTTTATTTTCACCACTCTTTGGACACTTTCAGTTACTTTTATTGATATAATCTTCATTTCTACACTCTCTTCCCGGCCTCTTTCTCCTGTTTTTTTTCTTTCCAGTCTCTAGCACACCCTTTATGGTCTCTTGCTTAGAAACTCTCAGTTTCTGTTTATCAGTGAATATTCTAATCTTGCCCTTATTTTTGAAAGACAGTCTTGTTGGATATAAAATTCTTGGCTGGAAAATTTTCTCTCTTAGTATCTTAAATATATCAGGACACTGTCTTCTTGCCTCCATGGTTTCTGGAGAGAAATCAGCACTTCATCGTATTGGATATCCCTTATATGCTATGCATTGCTTTTCTCTTACTGTTTTCAGAATTCTCTCTTTGTCTTAGGCATTTGACATTGTGATAAGTATATGTCTCAAGTTGGTCTATTCAGATTTTTTAAGGTGGGAATATGTTGTGCTTCTTGGACATGGATATCTATGTCCTTCAATAGGGTTGGGATATTTTCTACCATTATTTCTTTAAATATTTCTTCTGCCCCTTTTCCCTTTTCTTCTCCTTCTGGGACACCCATGACATATATGTTTACACATCTTCAACTGTTGTTTAGTTCTCTAAGTCCTCCTTCAATTTTTGCCATTCTTTTCTTCATCTGTTCTTTTGTATGTTCACTTTCAGAGGCTATTTCTTCAAGCACACCAATCCTTTCTTCTGCCTCTTCAAATCTGCTTTGATATGATTCCAATGTCTTTTTACTTTCATTTATTGTGCTTTTCATTCCCATAAGATATGCTATTTTTTATGTATGCGTTCAAATTCTTCTTTGTGCTCATCCAATATCTTCTTAATATCCTTAATCTCTTTAGCCATCTCATTGAATTTATTAAGATTTGTTTGAACATCTATAATTAGTTGTCTCAACTCTTTTATGTCATCTGGAGGCTTATCTTATTCCTTAAACTAGGCCAGAGCTTTCTGTTTCTTGGCGTGGATTGTAATTTTTGGTTGGTATCTTGGCATCTGGCTTACTAGAGTATTTATTCTGGGTGCAGTTATTCTTTTTTGTTTAGGGCTTCCTACCTTCCTCCCTTGCTGGTTGTTCAGTAGAAGCCAAAGGTGTAATTGGTGTTATAAACTGTGAAGGCTCAAGCTGCCCTCATTACCCCAAGTATTGATGAAGCTTCTCCCAACTTTCTTCTTTGCCAGGGATAGGGACAGAGTCACAGTTGTGTGGAATAATCCAAGTTGTGCAGGCCTAGACTGTACTTGCCCAGAGAGACTGATGAAGCTTCACATCACTTCCTTCCCTGCCTAGGGCATTGATGGAGCTGCAGGTGTGGGCAGTAATCTATGCAGTGCAGGTCCAAGATGACCAGTTTCCTCAGTAAACTTTTACTCAGTTTGTGCCAGTTAAAGGTACCCTCAGTTACCTGGATAGGCTGGTGGTGAGCTAACCATCCTCCTTCCTGTCAGAGGTGGGACTGAAGCTCAGGCTAGGGCTGCAGGCTGACTGAGGTGAAAGAAACCAGTTCCTACCATCACTGTGATATTTCGTCAGGTCACCTTCCCCTCAGGCTGGGGGTGGAGTCAAATTTGTGGCCACTGGCCTCTTTCTGACTTGGACAAATTCACACCCCAGCCATTCCCAGGGTTATTTCTTAGGCATCCGAGTCTACCAATTAGTAACCCAAATCGGCAGCCAACAGTCTCCTCCTCCCCTGTTTTTTTGGGAAATGAAGCTTCCAATTCTGGTCAAAGAACAGCTCCTGGGGTGGCTTGCACCACCAGAGTGGGACTTTCACTGTCCTCTATGGCTTGGCTTGCAATTTCCTGGAGAGGTTGGCACAGGTCCCTGCAGCTTCCTTCCTGTTGGAGATGGCACTGGGCTTAGGGTAGACCTGCAATCTGACCAGGATGGAAAGAAGCCAGTCCCCATCAGCACTTGGATTTTCAGTCCATTCTGCTTCCCCTTGTGCCAGGTGTGGAGTTAAGATGGTGGCTTCCAGTCTCTTTCTGACTTGGACAGGCTCAAACTTTAGCTGTTCTCAGGATTATACTGCAGTCCACTGAATTTTACTCATCATTAGCTGAAGGTGGTGCCCAATTGTCTCTTCCTCCCCCATTTTTGGGAAGTGGAACTTTCAATTCCAGCCACAGAACAGCTCCTGAGGTGACTTGTGCCTCTGGTTGGTGGATGGGCACCAGCATCCATGGTGTGGAGCACTCTACTTATGAGTCTTCTCTGCAAATGGGCAGTCTCCTCCTTCCACTCCTACAAGAATGTTGCAGAATGCCCTTCTGACCTCCTGAATCCCTCAAACAGGTGCTTCAGCTAACTCCAGAGAGCTCTGGGTGTTTAATAACTGCCCTACAGCAGGAGTTGACTCTAGGAGCTCCTTACTCTGCTGCCATCTTGCTGTCTCTCTCCCCTTTTATTTTTAATAGGTCATCACTCATGCTAAGTAGCTTATATTCTCTTAGGGTCAGAACTCTTGCTGTTGCTCTCTGGGTTACTGTTGTTTCAATGAACCTGATAAGGGCATTGACTATGCAGTGGTCAATTGTGACTAACATGAGTAAAGTGATTAGGGGACCTGCAAGGGGTAGGAGCCAAGAAGATCATTGTCGCAGATTCCAGCTCCATGACTATTATTGTTCCCTTTTTCTTTTCTGAATCTTGTCTCTCAGCCCCTTAACTCTGATATAAACTATTCCTGATTGGTTGATGTAGTAACAGCATTATTCCCTGAGGGAGATGCATGTTTCTCTTTTTTCTGCTGTCAATAGGTCTAGGGCTATCCTGTTTTGCAGGGTTACTGCAGCTAGTGAGTTTACTTGGCTCTTGAGGAAGACTAGGGAACCAGCAACTCACCCTATGTCCTCATTTAATTCTTGGGAGAGTTTGTAATAAAGTTGAAGGAAGAACCTAATCCTCCCAGTCCAGTTCTTATTCCCATCACTATACCTGCTCTTATAAGGGTGGTGGCAAGCAGAGCTCATTTGGACCACTTTTTTTTTTTATTTTTTATTTTTTATTGACTTTGTAATAATATTACATTGAAAATATATATGTGAGGTCCCATTCAACCCCACCCCCCCACCCCCCCTCTCCCCCCCCAACAACACTCGTTCCCATCATCATGACACATCCATTGGATTTGGTAAGTACATCTTTGGGCACCTCTGCACCTCATAGACAATGGTTCATATCATGGCCCATACTCTCCTCCATTCCATCCAGTGGGCTCTGTGAGGATTTACAATGTCCGGTGATTACCTCTGAAGCACCATCCAGGGCAGCTCCATGTCCCAAAGACGCCTATTTGGACCACTTTTGATGCAGGTTTAAAGTTTGTTCTACCTCATTTTCAGTATATACAGCCATGTCTGGTGTTCAGAATACCATGATACAACTCCCTTACCAATTGGCTTCTAAGCATCTATATGCAGAGCTGCCAAATAGGAAGAATGATCCTGGGGGTTTACACCAGATCAAGTTATTTGCTAGAGTTTTATTGGCAATACATAAGTTTGCAGGGATGATCCTGACTGATTCTGATGTTAGATTGGAGTTTTTACCTAGATAGCAGGTTACATTGTTTTTATTGCCTTCTGAGAGAACTAGTCAGATGTTGAGGACCATGTGGCCAAAAAGGGTGACTTAATTTCTAATTTTAGCTGCAGTTTGGTTGGGGGTCCACTGTGGAGAAGATGGGGTGCCTATAAAGGTTTCTTGAGTGGGGTAGGCACAGCCAACAGATGTTGGCATCTGGGTGAGCATTAAGGAAGAGGGTATAAGTGATGTCCACTAGCCACTCCACCTGCCAAGTGGAGGCTATGAACCGAGTAAGTTGGTGAAGTCCTGTGAAGTTTATCTGGTGATATTGATATTTGGGGCCTTTGGCTAGTTGGATGAGTTTGGCATGGACCTGTTTTAAGACTTATTTCTGGGCTTGGTCCTGCACTCCTTCCCCATTGGACATGCCTATTTGTGGGAGATAGTTCCAGCATATAGTTTCTCCTGGGTTACCCCAGGTTTTGCAGTTGCCCCAGTGTTTTACTGTGTCTATCCAGAACTTTTGCCATAGGAATGTTCAGAACATTCTGAACATAGGGTAACAGTTTGGACATCATAACATTTTTCTGGTACATAAGTGTGAAAGCTAAAGGCAGGGACAGGAGACCATTGTCCCTTGAGCTGCTTTAGCCTCTGTATAGCAGTGGGTACTATGGCCTTGTAACACCCAGTACAATGGGGTAGGGGTTGGCAGTGGCCCCAAACCAAGTGAAGAAAAAGAACTTAAAGTAGCAAAGCATCCTACAAGACACAAGTACACTATTAAGATTAGTGTCCTTTCAACTACACTCCAGTCTCTGGGAGCTGTAGCTGCCAGTCCAGTCCCAAACAGCAAGTTGAGCATTCCAAAGAGGAGTAGGAACCAAAGGGAACAGGAGTCTCTCTAGTCAGGTGATGGTAATTCTCAGTGGCTCTAGGCAATTTGGATTTTCAAGGCACAGTCGGGTACATGGTGAGTTGTCCAATCATCTTGTTTCTTGTTGGAGTGTGCCCTTTTAACTCTAGTATGATGAATCCAAGGGGTAATATCTGAAACTTTAAGGGCAGTGGGGGTTACAAGGATAACAGTATTTGGACATGTCCAGGTGGGCTGGAGTGGCTCCATCTTTCAGTCTTTTATCCAAACTAGGTCTCTGGGTAAGTGTGGGTGTACTGGGTGGCCTAATGGGATGGGATCCTGAGACAGGACAATTTTGTGTATTTGGGCCAGTTTTTTTCCCAACTGCTGGAAGGTGGAATCCTGGCTAGTCTGTCCGAGGAGTTGAAGATTTAAATAATTGGGGGTGGTCATCCAAACAGAAGTCCAAAAGGCAAATAGCCTGAGGGCCTGGGGGTACACCTGACTCTAAGGAGAGCTAATGGGAGCAGATCTACCCAGGAGGCCAGTTTACTGACAGAACTTGACTAAGATGGTTTTGAGTATTCAATTTATGCTTTCTACTTTCCCTGAGCTATGGGGCCTATATGTTGTGTGAAGCTTCCAGTTAATTCCTAACAGTTTTTTTTTTGTTTTTTTTTTTATTTTATTTATTTTATTGACTTTGTAATAATATTACATTAAAAATATATATGTGAGGTCCCATTCAACCCCACCCCCCCACCCCACCTCCCCCCCCCCCCCCCCAGCAACACTCGTTCCCATCATCATGGCACATCCATTGGATTTGGTAAGTACATCTTTGGGCACCTCTGCACCTCATAGTCAATGGTCCACATCATGGCCCATACTCTCCTCCATTCCATCCAGTGGGCCCTGTGAGGATTTACAATGTCCGGTGATTGCCTCTGAAGCACCATCCAGGGCAGCTCCATGTCCCAAAGCCTCCACCTCTCATCTCTTCCTGCCTTTCCCCATACCCATCAGCCACCATGTCCACTTTTCCCAATCCAATGCCACCTCTTCTATGTGGACATTGGATTGGTTGTGTCCATTGCACCTCTATGTCAAGAATTCCTAACAGTTTTGCTAGCTCTTGGGCTATGGCTGTTATGAAACCTAGGCCATTGTTGCTACCTATGGACAAGGGTATCCCTTGCCAGGGAACTATTTCTAGGAGTAAAAAGTTTTAGTTATTTCTCTTGCTTTTTCAGTGTGGGTAGGGAAGGCATCCACCAAGCCTGAGAAGGTGCCCATTATTGTTAAGTATCTATACCCTTGATTTGGTTTTATTTCTGTGAAGTCCATCATCAAGTCTTCAAAAGGGGTAGTTCCTGTGTGTTGGATACCGGCCAGGGTCTGGGAACCTTGGGAGGGGTTGTTTTTAGCTTAGTTTTGGCAATGACTGTTAACTGTGGTGCAGCATAAAGTCATCTGGGCAATGTAGTAATATTTTTCAAGCAGGGCTCCTAAAGCCGTTTTTCCAAGGTGGGTGAGCTGGTGGTATTGTTGAACCAGAGTGTAGGTAGCCCCCTTTGGGATAAAGACTCAGCTATCCCGGAGTAGCCAGTTTCCCTCTGGGGTCATGGTGCCCTCCTTCTCTCTTTGTCCACTCCTCTTCCTCCTGGGTATAGTTTAGCTTTTCAATGTGTTGCCCTAAAAGCAGCAGGTGAGGCACCGGTTATGGGACTTGCAATTTGAGTGCATCTTTGGTTGCCGGTTGAGCTCCTTCATTGACTAGTATACTTCCTTTAGTAACTGCATCTATTCTTTTCTGATTTCCCCTACAATGGATGATGGCAGCCCAGCTTGGCTTCCAGACTACCTCCAATAGTTGAAGAATTTCTTCTCTATTTTTGATTTCCTTTCCTCCTCCAGTTTGGAGTACCCTCTCCTTATAAATTGCCCCATGGATACACACATTAGCGAATGCATGCTTAGAGGAGGTGTAAATGTTTACTGTTTGCCCAGCGGCCAATTGTAGGGCCTGAATTAATGCCCACAGTTCTGCTCACTGTGCAGACCACCCTTTAGGTACGCGAGCTGCTTCTACTACTTGTTCACCTGTGGTCACTGCTTATCCAGCAAGCCTTTCTCCACCTCTGATAAAACTGCTGCCATCTGTGAATAGGGTTTGGTCTGGACAAGGAAATGGCTTGTCCTAGAGGTCAGGATGACTGACATACACCTCTTCTGTTACTTCTGCACAGTTGTGCTCAGGAGTTCCTCTTTCAACCAGCAGGAAAGTGGCAGGATTCAGAGTGCACAAGTTTTCCACTGTTATCTTGGGATTTTTGCAAAGCAGTCCTTGGTAATGAATAAACCTGGGGTTGGATAGCCTATAGTGATCATATGAGTTCATTAAAGTGGTGACAGTATGCGGCACCATGACATGAATGGATTGCCCAAGAGTGAGCTTGTCGGCTTCTTTGACAAGGGCTACGGTTGCTGTTAAAGCCCTCAGGCAGGGAGGCCACCAGCAGCTACAGGATCTAAATCTAACTGTTTTGATAGATGAGCAATAGGTCTCTGCCAAGGGCCGACTGCTTGAGTGAGGACTCCTAGGGGCACCTTGCTTTTCTCACATACAAACAGGTTAAAGTCCCGAGATACATCCGGAAGGCTTAGGGCAGGGGTCCAGCTGCGCTGTTTTATAACTTCTTCGGAGGTTTCCTTTTGGGTTATACTTCAGTAGAGGGGTTATTTTTCTGGGCATGTAAGGAATTCATAAAAAAGTATAACCATAGCTGCAAAACTGGGGATCCAGATGCGACAGAACCCTGCCACACCCAGGAATTCACTGAGTTTTTTTTTTTTTAAGTGGTAGGTGTTGGGGTACTACAAATTACCTTCTTTTGTTAAGGTCCTAGTGCCCGGTGCCCTTTTGAAATGATGAACCCTAGATACTTAACCTTTTGCTGGCATATTTGAGCCCTTTTCCAAACACTTATAGCCAGTTTGCTTTAGAAGTTGTAGAAGGGCCCAAGTTCCTTCCCAGCAATTTTCTTTTGTCTCGCTAGCCAGCAAGAGGTCATCTACATACTGAAGGAGTGTACATTTTAAGCTTTCCCATGGGTAGGAAGCTAGGTCTGTCACCAGGGCTTCTCTGAAAAGAGTGGGAGAGTTTTTGAAGCACTGTGGATGGGATGTCAAGTCTAAGTTAATTGAGTCTTTTGTTGAGTCCTGGGATTCTCCCATTCAAAAGCAAATAGTGACGGGCTCTGGGGAGCCACCCACAGGAGAAAAAAGCATCCTTTAAATCCAGACAGGTAAAGCAGGCAGCCCCAGGAGGTAGTTGTCCCATTAAGGTGTATGAGTTAGGAACCACTGGGTGCAGGGTGATTGCAACATTGTTGAAGGCCCGCAAGTCTCGAACTGGTCGATATCCCATCCTGTCAGGTTTCTTCACTGGCATCAGTGGAGTGTTTCAGGGCAACTGGCATTCGATCAAGATCCCTTCTTTTCTTAGGCAGTTTATGTGTTTGACCATGTCCAATTGTGCCTCATGGGGGATTGGGTATTGCCTTTGTCAGACCAGGGTGGCCCCAGGTTTTATGTCTATGATGAGAGGGGTTTGGTTCCAGGCCATTCCTGGTGAATTCTTTTCAGCCCAGACCTCAGGGTACAGTTCTAATAGTCTCTCCGGATTTTGACTTGAAGTTTTCTTCTTTGTGTAGTTTCCATTCCTCACTCTGGGGAGTGGTGACAAGGAGGGTTAGGCTGGCCCTGAGGTTTAAACTTGTTGACCCCTCAGGTCTAAATGTGACCTGGGCTCCCAGTTAAGTTAGAAGGTCCCTGCCCAGCAGTGGAATTGGGCACTCAAGTAGATACAGAAATTCATGGGTCACTTTGTGGCCACCCAACTGGCAGGCTCTGTACTGGCAGAAAGGCTGCTGGCTGGACTGATTTCCAGTTGCCCCTACAATGTTAGCTGTCTTTCCACTAAAGGGGGCAACTGGCATGGTTACTACTGAATATTTGGCTCGAGTATCTACCATGAAAGTCATTGGCTGATTCCCAATGTTTACTTTGACTGTGGGCTTTTGGGGGCTGAATTCTAGTGAGTCTAGTCACCCCTATTCAAAGTTCAGTCCTGTTAGCCCAACCAGGTGGTCTTGGGGTTCAGGCTGGGATTATCCTCTCGGAGCACTTCCCTTGTTAGTCCAGTCTTTCTGCAGACATTCATTTTTCTAGTGTCCAGTTTCTTTACAGTAGGCACATTGATCTTTCACCAAGGGTGCCCTCTTGTAGGTATTCCCCCTTTTTGGGGTGGCCACCCTCAGTTGGTTGGGTCTGGATTCCTTAAGGCTGGTGCTAACAGGGAGACCTGCTGTTTCATTCACGCTTTTCTTCCCTTTCAGCAATTTTGTTCCAATTGATGAATACTTTGTTTGCAACTTAAAGGAGCTGGGAGATGTTCAAACCTGTGAACCCATCTAGCTTTTAAAGTTTTTGTCTGGTGCCTGGCACAACCTGGGTGATGAAAGCTGTGTTGACCATTCTCTGGCTTTCTGGGGCCTCTGGGTCAAAGGAGGTGTAGATCCTGAAGGCCTTGCAGAGTCGCTCATAGAAATCTCTTGAAGGTTCTTCAGGCTTTTGAGTGACTGAAGCCATTTTGGACATGTTTGTAGGCTGTCTTGCTCCTTCCTATACCCCTCTGAGTAGGGTTTCTTGATATTGCTGAAGGGAAGCCTGCCCCTGATCTGTGTTAAAGTCCCAGGCTGGTTGGGCTTCCTGTGCCACCTCTTGGGCCCATTCCTCTGGCTCCAAGACACCTGCAGAGGGCTGTTCTTACAACCACTTTCAGGCCTCCATGAGGAT
This sequence comes from Dasypus novemcinctus, assembly GCF_030445035.2. Classification (NCBI taxonomy): domain Eukaryota; kingdom Metazoa; phylum Chordata; class Mammalia; order Cingulata; family Dasypodidae; genus Dasypus; species Dasypus novemcinctus. The sequence goes on along the minus strand of NC_080694.1, from coordinate 72,802,069 downwards.
CGGGCATCTCTTCTCTGTATTGAACTGGGTAGGAGGAGTTGGCAGCAATCATCTCAAGTGGGGTCATGGGTTTGGAAAATGGACCCCATGAGGTCAATAAGAGCCTGAGGATTTTCTGAATATGAAGGGGTGTGGTGCTTCCAGTTTGAAAGATCTGTAGTTGTGAAAGGCTGATAAAACAGGATTGGTCTTCAGGGTTGGACAGTCCCTCTGCACTGATCTGGGCCAAGCTCTGTGTTCACCAAGGGGCATCTGATGTGCAGGCTGTGCAGACTGAAGTCTTCTTGCCAAAGGGGTCTCAGGATCCTCTTGAAGGTAGGCTGATGGGCCTGGGGAGATTGAAGTTGGAGGAGTCTCTGGGAGATCTGCTTGCAGAGTCTCTGGGGCAGGGACATGTCCTGGAATGGCTGGAACATATGGTGAGGATAAAGTCTCTTCCTCCAGAGGGTCACTGTAGAAAAATAGGTTTTTGAGGTCTGGCCATCTGAGCTACTGTGAACCCTGCTCTGACCCTTCCTTCTGACACAGATTTGGACTGAAGGGGGCAGGGTTTGGGTGATTTCTAATCTAGAATTGATGTAGGGAAACTGATCGGGGCGGCTGGAGGTCCCAGGGATTACATGCCAAACTGCATGAACCTTGGTTATATCTAGGGTTCCTTTTGAGGGCTAGTCCACACCAAACATGGGCCATTCCAACTCACACAAGGTATAGAGAGTTCTGAGGGACATACAGACATCATAATCCCTGAAAAAGCCTTTCTTGAAAATTTTTTAACATACACTCTAAGACTGAGAGTTTGGACTGTGATGATCCCATCCATGAACCGGTGTCATAAGACAGACAAAGGAGGGTGGCCTCTCATGAGGCCACTCAGATGTCTGCTTGTCCAGGTCTCTCGTGAGGACTTAGGCTCGTCTTCACTAAGGCATACATGTAGAGTCCAGATTAGCTGTTATGCCATATGACATAGCGACAGAGTGTAGGTTGGGGCCCACTTGGACTCGATAGCACAGGCCATGGAGTCACAAAATGGATTGGCAGGGGCAAGATTCTGCAGTCCCCATTCATTCACTCAATCACTCAGAGGTTACACAGTCCCATCCAAGGGACTACTCTATCCCGAAATCTTGAATCTCAAGGTTATGGGACACAGTACATTAACATACAACCTAAGACTGTAAATTTGGATGATCCCATTCCTGAACTGGTGTTGGAAGACAAACAAAGCAGGGGGACATTTCATGAGGCCACTCAGATGTCTGCCTGTCCATGTCTCTTGTGAGAACTTAGGCTCATCTTAGCTAAGGCATCTGTGAAGAGTCCTGATTAGTCATTATGCTGTATGATGTAGCCATGGGGTGCATGTTGAGGTCCACTCGGACTCCATGGCACAGACCATGGAGCCACAAACTGGACCGGCAGAGGTAAGCCTCTGCAGTCCCCATTCATTCATTCATTCATTCAATCTTTCAGAGGTTACACAGTTCTACCCAAGGGACTACTCTATCCTGGAGTCTTGAATCTCATGATTTTGGGAGGTGATCAGTTTCTCCTTCTGTCTGGAGATGGGCTTGGCTGGGATTCAGAACCCCAGGGCTTTACTTTTCCAATATTTCCTGATGTACAATCCATCTGTCCACTGAGTCAGGTCGGGTAGAGGATGTGGCCCACAGAGATCATTTCCCCAAAGAAGACCCCATCAAGGGGACAGGTAGTGCTGCCTTGTTCAAGTGGAGAGCTCTGCAGGCCACACCCTCCAGTCCCAAAGTGGGGGCTCAAAGTGCCACTGTGGTTGGGTTTCCTGGCCAAGAAACCAAATGTTGCAGCAAAATCAGGAATACTGAACCATAGAAGAAACCCACAACTGCGGTCACCCCTCGGGCTGAAGTGTGGTTTGCTGTCCTGGTGGGGGAGCGGCCGCGGTAGGCCTAATTCTGCTGCCCCCATAATAGGGTGGCTGGTCGGACTCACCGCCACCCCTGAAGGGAGCTCGGCATGGGCGCAGAGTGCCCTCAGGTCTCCCCTTCTCGGCAGCCATGCTTCCGCAGCCGCCCCTCCTCCCAGATAGCGCCACACGATGCCTTTTTTCTCCCTGCGCAGGCGCAGGGCAGAAAAATCCAGTCTGCCCTTTTCCCTCCCCCCCGACAGCAGCAACAGCCAGGCGTGGGCAGAAAAATCCAGTCTGCCCTTTTCCCTCCCCCCGACAGCAGCAACAGCCAGGCGTGGGCGGGAAACTCAAGTCTGCCCTCTACCCCAGCAACAGCAGCCACCAATCACTAAGCCCTGCCACTTCCCCCAGCAACAGCAACAGCCAATCCCTAATCACCACCCCTCCCCCATCCAGTACTGCCCACTGACCTTTCTCCGGCAACCAATCAGAACAGGGTGTGGCTTCGACCAATCAGCCTTCCCCAGCCCCTATAAAACTGTTGCCTCTCCCTCAATAAAGTTGGACTTGCGTGTTTACCTTGTCTCCGCGGTAGTTCTTCTGCCGTGCGCCCTCCAGTCCTGAGAGCCCCCGACAAGGGCCTGGCCTCCCTTGTCCCCAGTTCGTTGCCTGCTTCTCCGGTCGACCCCTTCGCCGCCTGCTTCTCCGGGCGACCCCTTCGTCGCCGGCTTCTCTGGGTGACCCCTTCGTCGCCGGCTTCTCCGGGCAACCCCATCAGCCGAACCGCGCAACCCCTTGTGAGACCGATCCCTCGTCTGCTGCCGGACCAACCCCTCGTCCCAAGCGGGACCGACCCCTCGTCCAGAGCTGGACCGACCCCTCGTCCACAGCCAGACCCCACCTCTACCGACCGAGCAAGCCGTCGCACACAACCAGGGCTCCAGAGAGATGGAGGTACAGTTTTATTATGCATGGGCCCTTAGGAGAGTCAGTCTCCAAATTCTGAGCCTCATTTTTCAGTTTTCATAGGTTTATGTAGGATTTCAGGTGGTATCAGTCTAACTTTTGCTCATTGGCTAACGTGTTGCTAGGCAAAATTTGGCAAGTGGGTTTGCAGAAGCAGAATGCAGCTGCAAGGCTGTACTTTTGCAGGCAGATTTAAAGATGTGGGGGCAGGAATTACTTGTTAGATATCTTCCTGCTTGGCCATGTTTTCACTGGCTAATTTACAGAAACAGGGGGCAGGAGTCATTCATTTGATATCTTCCTGAAAGGCCATGTTTTCACAGGCCAGTCCACAGAAGGGGGACAGGAGTGACTTGTTAGATATTTTTGTAAGATTATGCTTTTTATTTCTCAACCTTGATAAGTAAATTTGGTGGGATAAAGTATAATGGTAAGAACAACTAAAGCTTGAAACTGTCCAAGTCAGAAAGGGGCCTATAGCTGCCATCTAAACTATGCCTGGCATGAGAGGAAGAGGGGAAGATTGAAAATTGCAGTGCTGGTGGGGACTAGCTTCTTTCCATCCAGGTCAGATTGTAGCTCTAGCTTGGCCCCAGGCCCACCTCTGGCAGGGAGGAAACTGGGGGACCTGTGCCAGACTCTTGGGGAAATTACCAGCCAAGGAGCAGAGGCTGGTGATTATCCTACCTTGGCAGTGCAAGCCAACCCAGAAGCTATTCTGTGGCTGCAATTGGAAGCTCCATTTTCCAATAACAAGGGAGGAAGAGATGGTTGGTCACCAATTTCAGCTACTAATTAGTAAATTCAGCTAGCTAAAGAATAACAATAACCTTAAGAACAGCTAAATTATGAACCTGCCAGGTGGAAAGAGACTGGTAGCTGCCATTTTGACTCCATCCCCAGCATAAGGGGAAGGCAGGCTAACCAAAAATCACAGTGATGGTAGGAACTGGTTTCTTTCACCCAAATCAGCCTGCAACCCTAGCGTGGGCTTCAGCCCCATCTCTGGCATGGAGGCGGCTGGCGGGTCCTGCACCAGCCTATCCAGCTAACTGCAGGTACTTTTTGTCTGGCTCAGACTGAATAATAGGAAGTCTACTGGGGCAACTGCAGTCATCTTGAACCCACACTACAGAGGAGATTTGAAGAGGCAAAAGAAAGGATTGGTGAGTATGAAGAAATGGCCTCTGAAAGTGAACATACAAAAGAACAGATGAAGAAAAGAATGGAAAATATTGTACAAGGTCTCAGGAGACTAAATGACAGCAAAATACATGCAAACGTATGTCATGGGTGTCCCAGAATGAAAAGAGAAGGGAAAAGGGGCAGAAGGAATATTTAAAGAAGTAATGGTAGAAAATTTCCCAACCCTATTGAAGGACATAGATATCCATGTCCAAGAAGCACAATGTTCTCCCATCTGAAAAAATCTGAATAGACCAACTCTGAGACACATACTCATCAGAATGTCAAATGCCAAAGAAAAGAGAGCATTCTGAGAAGAGCAAGAGAAAAGCAATGCATAACATATAAGGGATACCCAATAAGATTATGTGCTGATTTCTCACCAGAAAACATGAATGCAAAAAGACAATGGTATTATGTATTTAAGATACTACAAGAGAAAAACTTCCATCCAAGAATCTTACATCAAGCAAGATTGTCTTTCAAGAAAGAGGATAAGTTAAGAATACTCAAGATAAACAGAAACTGAGAGAATGTCTAAGCAAGAAACTAGATTTTTACTACAAGAGAAAAACTTCCATCCAAGAATCTTACATCAAGCAAGATTGCCTTTCAAGAATGAGGATAAGTTAAGAATACTCAAGATAAACAGAAACTGAGAGAATGTCTAAGCAAGAGACTAGATTTTCAGGAAATTCTAAAGGATGTGCAAGAGCCTGAAAAGAAAAGACAGGAGAGAGGGGCCTGGAAGAGAGTCTAGAAATGAAGGTTATATAAATAAAAGTAACTAAAAGTGTCCAAAGAGTGGTGAAAATAAAACATGACGGATAAAACTCAAATAGTCAGGAAAAAACCTAATCAATGATGTAACACACTTGTATTCAGAAAACTGCAACTCAATGTAAAAAGAAATAACAAAGGCCTAAATAACTGGAAGAACATTCAGTGTTCATAGATTGGAAGACTAAACATCATTAAGATGTCAATTCTACTGAAATTGATATACAGATTCAATGCAATACTGATAAAAATTCCACCAGTATTTATGTTTTAAATAAAAATAATAAAAAATTGAAAACACAATTATCAAATTTATTTGGAAGGGTAAGGGGTACTGAATAGGAAGAAACATTTTAAAAAGTAAAGCAAACTTTCATCTCTAGACTTTAAATTATATTACTTAGCTATTGTGGTAAAAACAGCATGGTACTGGCATAAAGAAAGACACATAGACCAATGGAACCAAACCGATGGTTCAGGAAAAGACACTAACTTGTACAGTCAAGGGATTTATGAGTAGCCTGTGAAACCCACACAGCTCAGGCAGAACAGTCCATTCAACAAATGGTCCTGAAATAACTGGATATCCATAGTCAAAAGAAGGAAAAAGGACCCCTATCTCACACCTTATCCAAAAATTAACTCAAAACATATCAAAAACTTAAAAATAAAAGCAAGAACCATAAAGCTTCTAGAAGAAATTGTAGGAAAATATCTTCAAGACCTGATGGCAGGTGGTGGATTCTTAAAGGAGATAAGAGGAGAATTGAGATGGCCTACTGATGTCTAATGTATGTAGAAGTTTTAATTAGCTTTACAGTAAAAGTGTGGAAATGTGTACAGTAGATGGTTACACATAGTAACAGGTAGTTTTTAAATGGGGATGTGGCTGTAAATTGTACTCTAGTTATGTAAATTACAATGGACAAAATGCTATAGAATAATCTAGGAACTGAATAGAACAGTAAACCAAGAGGTGGATGAGAATTGTGGTTGATGGTTCAGATGCAAGAGCGCCCTTTGTTAGCGAGAGCAAATTTATGTCACTATTGCAGGGTGGTGGGAATGTGGAAAAGCATGGGAAAGATACAACTGGAGAGACCTATGCCCTGTGGTTAGCAGTAATAATATAATATTCTTGCATCTATGCCAAAGATGTAATGTGTTGATAATGGGGCAGTATGGAAAATGCGTGCCAAATATACACTGTGGACATGGTAACAATCAGATGATATTATCTTATCTGTAACAAGTATTCCACCACAGTGTGGTGTGTTGATAGAGCGGCGGTGTTGTTTGTGAATTCTGCACGTGTATGTGATTGTTTTATAAAGTTTGTGACCTCTGTCATAAAAATATATTTTAAAAAATAGGGTGGGTTGAAGGGAAAATACACCAAATATAAGATAAGGACTAGAATTAATAGTAAGATTTTGACAACATTCTTTCATAATTTGTAACAAACAGGGAAACGGACTTTGGCCCAGTGGTTAGGGCGTCCGTCTACCATATGGGAGGTCCGCGGTTCAAACCCTGGGCCTCCTTGACCCGTGTGGAGCTGGCCATGCGCAGTGCTGATGCGCGCAAGGAGTCCCATGCCACGCAAGGGTGTCCCCCGTGTGAGAGCCCCACGCGCAAGGAGTGCGCCCGTGAGGAAAGCTGCCCAGCGTGAAAAGAAAGAGCAGCCTGTCCAGGAATGGCGCCGCCCACACTTCCTGTGCCACTGACGACAACAGAAGCGGACAAAGAAACAAGATGCAGCAAATAGACACCAAGAACAGACAACCAGGGTAGGGGGGGGAATTAAATAAAATAAATAAATCTTTTAAAAACAAAAATTTGTAACAAACATCTCACAACAATGCAAGGTGTTGGTAAATGTATTGGACACCTGTATGGTGTTATGAATGTTTGCTTTGTAAATTCACAACTTTTACTAAACACTTAATGTTTATGTATGTTCATATATAAATGATATAAAGATAATAATAATAATAGTGTTGTAGCAGAGAGAAGTCAGGTGTACATGCTATTGAAGGCCAGGACATGGAATTTCTGAGAAGGAAGGTTTATTATGATTGGCTGGACTTGGCAGACTCTGGTCCTAATAAAACCTGAGCCCCAAATGATATTTTTGGGTTGCTTTTATACAGAGTATGTAGGAGTAGGGAATCAAATGGCACTATATGCAAAAGGACTTTTTATTAGTTTCTTCACGTGTTTTATCTGAGTATCAGAGATTATATCCTCCTGGTAAGCTTGAATTAACACATATCCCCTACATTCTAGGTAAGCTTTTAGCACGATTCCCCCACATTCCAGGTAAGCTTTAATGAACACATTTAGTTTGCATCCTCCTTAAATAACCAAAACTATAGAGTTTATACCACTCAATTGGCTCTCCAGGGAACTAGGCATATAGTTATAGAACAACTTTGAGTTTATGCACAGGCTATATTAATAGGTGGGGTTGAGGGAAAAATACTTTGGTTAGTAGTGATGTTTTGACAGTGCTCTTCAATCATTAGTTAAAAATGTTTAGCAACAATGCAAGGTGTAGGTGGTGGTGTGAGGTATGTGATTCCTGTATGATGTTATATATGTTTGTTTTGTGCATCCACAACTATTACTGTACACTTATTTGCTTATGTATGTTTATGTATGGGTGATATACTTCAATAAATTTTTAAAAAATTGTATTAGTTAGGATTTTTCAGAGAAACAGAACTGGCATGATTTATTTGTTTACTGATCGATTGATTTAATCTTATTTATTATTGGAATTGGCTCAATCAACCATGGGGATTGACAAGTCTGAATTCAATAGAGCAGCCCAATGAAGGTTTTGATGAATTTCCCAGGAGAAGCTGGCTAGATGAAGGAGAGGTAGAGGTTCCTTTTTATGGCAGCTGAAATCATCAGTTCTCCCTTAAAGGCTTAGAACTGATTAGATACTACTTTGCTCATTGATAAAGGCAGCCTCCTTTGTTGATTGTATGTGTATTCAGCCATAGATACAATCAACTGACTAATAACTTAAATCCATGAAATATCCTCACAGTCACAATCAGGTCTGTGCTTGATTGAATAACTGGGCACCATAACCAAGCCAAATTGCAGCTTGCTTTGCTGTATTGGCAGATCATATCTTCTCCTGGAATAATTTATTAGTTTACCACCCTTGGTTGATCAGACCCTAGTTGTGTTCACTGGTGACTAAGCCTCACCTTGGCATCTGCTCTAGGCACAGCCCTGTGTCTCCACACCCTCCTGTAAGACTGAAATGGTCCATCTCCAATTTTCTCTTCCATGGCAGGCACCATAGGACCTTAACTATCAATTCAGCAGCACTGCCAATAGGGTGGTTAAGGGCAGCTCAGGCAAGTAAAGCTGAGAAGCCTGGGCTTGACCGTACAACACAGCCTAGTTTACTTTGATGTGGCTCTTCCCAAATTGGAACTGACAATTTTGTATTCTTAAAATTACCCCCAATTTACTCTTTCTGAGATTGTCTCAAAAAGGAGATAAAGAAAGAATACATTTAATCTCTGTAATCTTTTCTTATTAGCAACAAGAATGTGAAATCATAGAGTAAGTCTATTGTATTAGTCAGTCAAAGGGGTGCTGATGCAAATATCAGAAATTTGTTGGTTTTTATAAACGGTATTTATTTGGGGTAGGAGCTTACAGATATCAGGCCACAAACATAAGTTACTTCCCTCACCATAGTCTATTTTCACATGTTGTAGCAAGATAGCTGCCAATGTCTGTGAGGGTTCAGGATCCCTGGGTTCCTCTCTTCCAGGGTCTTACTTCTCGGGCTCAGGATTCCTCTATTCCTGAGGCTTGCTTCTGTTTCCTCTGTGAGCTTATTTCCTGGGGCTCCAGATTATGGCTTCAGCATCAAACTCCAACATCTAAAGTCCAACATCAAAAACCTAAACTCGGGAAGCAGGCTTGACCCAATGATAGGGTATCCACCTACCACATGGGAGGTCTGCAGTTCAAACCCAGGCCTCCTTGACCCATGTGGAGCTGGCCCATGCACAGTGCCAATGCATGCAAGGAGTGCTGTGCCCTGCAGGGGTGTCCCCCACATAGGGGAGCCCCATGCGCAAAGAGTGCACCCCATAAGGAGAACCATACAGTGTGAAAGAAAGTGCAGCCTGCCCAAGAATGGCGCCACACACACAGAGAGCTGACAGAACAAGATGATGCAACAAAGAGAAACACAGATTCCCAGCACCACTGATAAGAATAGAAGTGGTCATGGAAGAGTGCACAGTGAGTGGACACAGAGAGCAGACAACTGGGGTTGGGGCAGGGGAAAGGGAGAGAAATAAAAAAACAAAAACAAAAACAAAAAACCTAAACTCTGTCCTTAGCCATGCCTTTTATCTGAGTCCCCACCCATCAAGAGGTGGGGGCTCAACACCCTAATGACATGGCCCAATCAAAGCCCTAATCATAACCTGATCATACCCGGGTACAGACCAGATTGCAAACAAAAATCCAATATCTGTTTTTGGAATTCATAACCATATCAAACTGCTACATCTATGGCCCAATGTGAGTTAGTTTTACAAAAAGAATTAGCAAAATTTAATTGGTGCAAGCAAAAAAATAGTTATTTTAGGTGAAAACAAATGATAAATTTTAAATAGTACAATATTTCCCAAACAATTGTATTAGTCAGCCAAAGACTTTCTGATGCAAAATACCAGAAATCTGTTGGTTTTTATAAAAGGTATTTATTTGGGGTAGAATTTTACAAAAAGTGTGTCTTTCTTCCTGGGGCCTCTGCCATGTCTAATTGAGTCTTCTCTCTTTCTCACATATCTCCTCTGTGTATTTACTTCCAGGGTCTCCAGCATGAAAACACCAAACTCTTTTCTGCCATGCTGCTTTCTCTATGGGTCTCCACCCACTTAGGGGGTGGGAACTCAACATCATACTGACAGGGCCCAATCAAATCCCTATGGATAATTGTTTACATTGTAGTTTACACTCTCCACCAGTCCACCCAGTGTGCCATGGCATGTCATACAATGTCCAGCATCTGTCCCTGCAGTACTACTCAGGACAACTCCAAGTCCTGAAAAGACCCCCACATTTTATCTCTTCTTCAAAGCATTGAGGGCTATAAAGTTAATTGTGAGCACTGCCTAAGCTGCATCCCATAGGTTCTGATATGTTGTGTTCTCATTTTAATTCATCTAGAAATATTCATTAATTTCTCTCACAATTTCTTCTTGGACTCAATGATTAAGCATGTTTTTTAAATTCCATATTCTTGTGAATTTTCCCTTTTCCCACTTTTTGTTGATTTCCAACTTTATTCCATAATGATCAGAGAAAGTGCTTTGTATAAGTTTGATCTTGTTGCATTTATTGAGATTGACTTTTTGACCCAACATATGGTCTATCCTGGAGAAAGATCCTTGAGTACTTGAGAAGAATGTATATCTTACTACTTTGGGTTACAATGTTTTGCATATACCTATTAGTTTTAGTCCAGTTATCACATAATTCAAGCTTTCTGTTTTTTAGATGATCCTCTGCCCAGATGTTCTATCCAATGCTGCGAGTGGTGTTTTAAAGTTGCTAACTATTATTGTAGAGACATTAGTTTCACCCTTCAGTTTTGCCAGTGTTTGCCTCATGTATTTGGGGGCATCCTGGTTAGGTGCACATACATTTATGACTGATAATTTTTACTGGTGAATTGCTCCTTTTATTAACATATAATGTCCTTCCTTGTCTCTGAGTCTCTAATACATCTTTCCTTTTAAAGTCTATTTCATCCACTATAAGTATAGCTACTCCATTGTATTTGTTTTTGTTTTTGGTTACTGCATGCATGGAATGTCTTTTTCATGCCTTTTACTTTCAATTTGGTTGTATCCTTGGGTCTAAGGTGACCCTCTTATAGACAGCATATAGATGGTTCATATTTTATTTTATCCATTCCACCAGTCTGTTTCTTTTGATTTGGGATTTTAATCCATTAACATTCAATGTTATTAGTATAAAGGCACTTCTTATTTCACTAATTTTGACCTTTGGATTTTACCTGTAATATTTTCACTACTCTTTTTACACTTTCAGTTACTTTTACTGATATAATCATTTCCAGACTCTGTTCCCTATCCTGTCTTCTTTTCAGGCTGCAGCACCCCCATTAGTACTTCCTACACAGCCTGTATTTTGGTTACAAAGTTTCTCAGTTTCTGTTTATCTGTGAATATTCTTAACTTGTCCTCATTTCTGAAAGACCATCTTGCTGGATATAAGATTCTTGGCTGGCAGTTTTTCTCTTGCAGTATCTTAAATGTATCATACCATTGCCTCCTGCCTTCATGGTTTCTGATGAGAAATAGGCACTTAATCTTACTGGGTATGCTTTGTATATTCCGTATCACATTTCTCTTGCTGCTCTAATAATTCTTTCTTTGTGAAATTTGACATTCTATTAATATGTGTTTCAGAGTTGTTCTATTCAGATGAGAGCATATTGTGCTTCTAGGACACAAATATCTATGTCCTTCAATAAGATCGGGAAATTTCCAACCATGATTTCACCAAATATTCCTTCCACCCGTTTTCCTTTCTCTCCTTCTGGGACACTCATAACACATATATTACCGTGTTTCTTGCCATCATTAAGAGACCATTTTCAAATTTTTTTTTTTTACATTTTTTCTTCATCTGTTCTTTTGTATGTTTGCTTTTGGAGGCCATGTCTTCAAGCAAACTAATGCTTTCTTCTTAAATCTGCTGTTTTGTGTCTCCAGTGCACTTCAAATTTCATTTATTTATTTCATTTCATTCCCATAAGATCTGCTATTTTTCTATGTATGTTTTCAAATTCTTCTTTGTGCTTACCCAGTTATTTCTTAATATACTTTATCTCTTTAGCCATGTCACTGAATTTATTAAGGAAATTAGTTTGAATGTCTATGATTAGTTGTTTCAACACCTTCATGTCATCTGGAGGCTTATATTGTTTCTTTGGGCCATATCTTTCTGTTTTTTTGGTATGGATTGTAATTTTTATTGGTGTTTTAGCATCTGGTTACTAGATGTATTTATTCTGGGTTCAGTTTCTCTATTTTGCTTAGGACTTTCTTGCCCTTTCAACCTTGGTGTTTGTGTAGTAGGACCCAAGGATGTAGTTGGTTCTGTAAGGTGTGGAAACTGATGTGGTCCATGTTGCCCAGGAACTGATGAAACTTCTCCCACCTTCTCCTCTGTCAGGGGTATGGACAGAGAACATCCATGTGTAATAATTCAAGTTGTGCAGGCCAAGGTCATCTGTAGTTGCCCAGAAAGACTGATGAAGCTTCATGCACCTTCTTTTCCTGCCTGGAGTGGGATGTAGCACCATATGTAGGCAGCAATCTATGCTGTGCAGGTCCAAAATGACCTCAGTTGCCCAAGTAGTCTGATGTAGCACCTGCCAGGGGTAGGAATGCACCCTCAAAAATGTCCATCAATCTAATCTGTGTGGGCTAAATTCACCTGAAATTGCCCTAGAAGCTGAAAGAGTATTACCACTTCTGCTCATTAAGGGGTTGCGGATGCAACCACAGGCACCCCAAATTGCAATCTGTGTAGGTCACAGTGCCTGCCATTTCCCAGAAAAGCTGAGGCTACACCAGCCCTCCTACCCTGCTGGAGAGTGAGGGTGGATCCACAGGTTCCCAATAGTACAGTCTGTGTAGGCTGAAAGTATCTGCCAGAGCCTGGAAAGGAAGAGGAAACACTGACCACCTCCAACCCTATTGAGAGTGGGAATGGAGATAGAGGTGTCTGACTATACAGTCTATGTGGGCCAAAAGCACCTGCATCACCCAGAGGGGCTAGAGAGACACTACTTCCCTCTTTTCCTATCAGGGTTGGTGCCCAAGAGTTGAGTTCATGCAGAAAAAAGAGGTGTGATCCAGCCAGGACTGCCCCAAACAGGCCCACACTGGGGACTTGAGGGATTCTGAAGACAGAGGCACTAAAAGCCAGGGTGGTCAGTCCTTAACTTTTTAGGGTAATTTAGTAGTTTTATTGTGAATGGATGCTGAACTTTATCAAATGTTTTACTGTAACTACTGGGACGATCAAAGTATTTTTTCTCTTTTATCCAAGTGAGATTTTGTCATCAAGGTTATACTGACCTTATAAAGCAAAATAGAAAATGTTATTTTTCAATTTTCAGGAAGATTTTGTGATAAAACTTTGAATAAGAAAACAATGAGTATGAGACAACATCAAGCACTTATTATTTTGTAGTCATTCCTGAGGAATTTATATGAATCATTTTTGCAAATTTTTAATAGAAACTTTAGATTACATAAATGATACATTTAAAATGTAGAGGGATTCCTGTATAACATGCCTCCTGCCCCTCTCACACTTGTCACCATTAACAACATCTTTCATTAGTGTGAAACATTTGTTAGATTTGATGAATACATATTGAAGCATTGCTACTTACCATGGTCAATAGTTTCCATTAGAGATTGCACTTTGTCCCACACATTTTTATGGGCTTTGGAAAAATGTACAATGGCCTGTATTTGTCATTGCAAAGTCACTTAGAGCAATCCCAATGTCCCCAATATGCCCTGTGCTATTCTTATTCTTCCCTCTCCATTCTCTAAGAACCACTACCCTTATATCAAGAGACACTACAGGCAAGGCAGACACTCTTATGATTCGGTATCCTGTCAGTGGGAATTACTTTGGGATATATGTTCACCAATGTAACAGAGTTAGACTTATTTATAATATCCCTATACATATCTTATCTGTACCTTTTATGTGAACATATAATTAGCACTATATTTGATAAATATATGTCCCAGAGATTTAGGTCTTTGGTCTGTTCATATGGCAGTTCAGCCCTGTATCTCAGCAGATTTGTGACATCTACTCTCCAGTTTATGGGCTCACTAGGACAACTAACAAAAGGATGATGATGGACAATGCCCATCCTTAAAAAAAAAGTATATACAACTGTAAGTAAGACAGTTCCGTCCATCTACCCCATGGGATATAAGCCCCCTCTCAACCAGAAAGAGAATGGGCATCCCCATCTCCAAACGCTCAAGACTGAGGAATGAACAAGCATAAAGGAGAAATGCAACTATAGGCTAAAGTAGATTTATTGTTATAGCAATGGAAGAACTTGTACCATTGGTAGAAAGGCAGTGGCCACCAGAGGTTCTGAGGGGAGGGAGAGGGAAGAATATGTGCAATATGGGGGCATCTTTGGACATTGGGTTTGTCCTGACTGACATTGCAATGACGGATGAAGGCCATTGTGCATTTTGCCAAAACCTACAAAAATGTTTGGGTCAAAGTACAACCTATAATATAAACTATAGACCATGGTTTGTAGCAATGTTCAATATGTGTAGATCAAGTGTAACAAATGTACCACACTAATGGAAGATGTTGTTAATAAGGGAGAGTGAGAGACAGGGAGAGGGAGGGTATACAGGAATCCCCTATATTTTTGATGTAACATTTATGAAATCTAAAGCTCCTTTAAAATAAAAGTTAAATATATATATATAAGAAAATACTGGGAGCAATAGGACATTACATAATTGTCGAAAGGAATTTGGAAATATTAAAAACCTGTAAAAAGTTCTGGCATAACCTAAGTTCAATAATTCTCTCTTAATTTTATTTTAAGGAAAATTAAAAAGTAGAAAATGCAATGTTTAATTTGTAGGCTTATGATTATTACTGAAAGAAATATCAAAAAGGAGGTTAAGAGAATTCAGAAATTACAAAACAATAATTGTCGACTTACATTTATTTCTAGTAGCTATAAACTGCAGCAAAAATTTTAATAATACATTTTAATGACTGGGGCCACTGTTGCAAGATTGTTTTAAAGATCTTTTAAAAGACATTTGTATGATTGTTAGTACAATTTGATAGGCATTGCATATTTGATGATAGGTCTGAATTTCTAAAATAAAGATAAAATAAACATTGTCTTCTAGTTTTCTGGGATGTCTTCATTAGGGATTCATTCATATAAAGTTTTTCAAAGGAATTTTCTGTTTTTCTTTCAGAAATACTTCATGGCTAGGGAAACATGTCTCCAGGTGTGGCCTCAGACCAACAGCCTTCACACCCCCTGAGAATTTATTAGAATTCCAAGTACCTGGGCACCACCAGGACCCACTGAACCTGAATTTCTGACAGGGCACAGAGGTTCTGATGATTTAATGGGCTCTCCAGGTGATTCATAGATCTGTTAAAGTGTGAAAACCCTGAGCAAGGGACACCCAAACCCTGTCCTACTAAACTATTCCTCCTCTGTGAAGTTTCATGACTCCAAGTCCCAGGTGTCATGTGGGTAGAGTAAATGGAATATAGTTATCATTCAGTTCAGGCTCCCATTAGGACAGACGCCAAAAGAACTCCGTTCTCAGGGGAAACAGCATATTTAAAATCTATTTTATTAAACACGATAAAGTTCAGAAATTGGTAATCAGCTTTGATACCTGGCCATAAACCGAGATCCAGCTGAGGTGAGTTTTCCAATCTTGGGTAATGAGAGAGGGAAAGATTTTATGGAAACTAACAGAACCCTATAATCATCAAATTGAATTTGAAAAAGTTAGATTCTTGACTCTAACAGGGAGGGAAGAAAATTTCTCTGAAAATGAGCTGATTAAGAAAGTCCTTTGGTTGAATTTATATAAATGTATTTCAATAATGAACCATGTTAAGGAAAACAAGTAAATTGGAAAAGTTAATCTTTTTATGTTTATATACAAATATTGAGTAAAGAAGCCTTAAAACACTTCTTCAAATAATCCCTCATATCACTGGGAGAGAAACATCCTTGGATAGACATGCTTTCTGAGTAATTGTGACTTTAAAAATACCCAATGTTTCTGCTTGCTTTTCACTAATATTGGTAGCTTTTTACATGTGCAGAAGTAACGTTAATTGGAAAGGCCAATTCTCTTACTTAACTACTTTCAGTTTTATTTTTCCTATTAAATGGAGATCAAATTCCTTAATTCATAGAAGATAAAAATGTTTGTTTGGCTTATATAGTAGATAATTCTAGTATTGTGTTTGTCTCATAAAAATGAGCATTCAAATTTTTTAGTTTTTTGTCTTCCCAGTTTATTGATAATTATTTGTACAGATTTGGAATATTAAAATATTTACTGAACCAAAATCAAAATTAAGTGTGACTAAACATGCAGTTTTTCATCTTATCAGTTCAGTGAAAAAGACAAAACACACGGCATTGAAAGGAAGACATGTTTTTGGAGGCATGTACTTGCTCTCTCATTTATTCTGCTTTTTATTATCCAGTGTGAGACTGATCAAAATGGACAAAGTTGGGCAGGGGGTTTAGATATAATAATCTCATGGTTCATATTGGCAGAGTGAGAGTAAAGAGGTCTTCAAATTTGGTACCCAAAGAAAATCAAATAAAGGGACAATTAATTGATTAATGGCAGCCTCTCTCAGAGGGGTAGGGAATGGAGCAGGGGTCCTGGCTTCAAGTTTAAGATTCTCCAGGTTGTCACTTCCAAGATTTCCCAGGGTTTAGAGTAAAGCCTGAAAAACCACTGATACAGCAGTTTTCCAGCCATTGTGCAGAACTCACAGAAGAAAGGAAAAATGCAGGAATGTGAGGGATTCATTATGAAGTAACTCACTGACTCTCATATTCTGATGAGTATTTTAACAAGCCTACAACTCTTTTAATGAGGGCAGATCACTTGACCACATCCATCCCACAAAGCCTAACCATGGACAAGGAACCTAAACTTGACTTCTCCTTTCTCTGAAAGATCACTCTATATCCTTCACATTCTCTTTTTCAAGTTGTATATTGAGTATTTGAATATTTTCATTCCACGTTTAAGACCACTTCAAAACAATCTCTGTTTTTCTCTTTTGGCAAATACCTTTGATGCAGTAAATGGTCAATATCTATTTGTTTACTTGAACTGAGGATAAATGATGAGAACAGAAGTTGAATAAATTGAGATTAAAAAGGAAAGTTGGAAGATAAATAAGATACTTCAGGCAATCAGAATAATCACTGATTCTGATAGTGACATGTATTTTTTAAAGATTATTCTAGATTTTTATGCTCACCATAATTAAATATTAAATGAAAGGAGGATAATTCTATGCCTTTTGGTATGGTGTCAACAATTACAGAGGGCTCTCCCAATAATGGCAGAATTGTTGGGAAGGAAAGGACCTTGGTATCACCCTGTTCAAGCATCTACCCCATGTTTCAATTTGCAATGCCATATTTCCTCTAAAGGTCATTCAATTTGCAAAAATGGAACTTTTTACCATACACAGAAGCAACTCACCCAATGTCAGAAACCTCCATCTTAGTGCTGATCACTGCTTTTCAGTTGTTGGCTTAAAGGAAAACGATGGTTTTCTCCTGTGGAAATGGAATAATGATGCTTTTTTTTTTTTCTGCTGCAGATGTAAGGATTTTTCTGGAAGAGGGCCACTTACTTTGCACTCAGCTACAGCTACTGGTTTACTATTATGGACTGTAAGCTCCATGAATACAAGAAACATATCTCTTCATTTCTAGATCCCCAACACCTAGGGCACAACTGATCCATAACAGGTACTTAATAAGGAATTTCTGAAGAAACAATGATGAATAAATGAACGGACATTTATGGTAATATTTCGCACTGCATTTCCTGTAGTCACTTCCCTTCTGGTGATCACCTCCACATTTTGTACCTTCAAAATGGTTCTGGAAAATGTAACCACAATAACTGAATTCCTCCTAATGGGGTTTTCTGACAACCGTGAGCTGCAGGTCATACATGCCTTGCTCTTCTTGGTGACGTACCTATTGGCCTTGGCAGGTAACCTCATCATCATCACCATCACCACACTGGACCAGGCTCTCCAATCCCCAATGTATTACTTCTTGAAGCACCTCTCCCTCCTGGACCTCTTCTTCATTTCTGTTACGGTTCCACAGTCCATTGACAGTTCCTTGAAGGGCAATGGCTATATTTCCCATGGTCAGTGTGTGCTTCAAGTTTTCTTCTTCACCTCCCTGGCCTGGGCTGAGGTGGCCATTCTCACTGCAATGTCTTATGACCGCTATGCAGCCATCTGCCTCCCTCTGCACTATGAGCTCATCATGGATCCTGGCAACTGTCAGGGGGCTGTGGCAGCTGTATGGCTGAGTGGGGCTGCCTCTGGAATCATGTGCACATCAGCCACGTTCTCCATCACATTCTGCAAGGCTAAAGTCATCCACCAGTTCTTCTGTGATGTGCCCCAGCTGCTGAAGCTCTCTTGCTCCAATGATTATCTTGGAGTGATTGGAGTGGCTTCTTTCATGTCTGTACTGGCATTCATCTGCTTCTCATCCATCATCCTCTCCTATATCCACATCTTCTCCACAGTTCTAAAAATACCATCTGCTGAGGGCCGTTTCAAAGCTTTCTCCACCTGCCTGCCTCACCTCTTTGTTGTCTCATTTTTCCTCTCCACAGGCATCTTTGAGTTCCTAAAACCAACTTCAGATTCTCCAAGTGCTTTTGATCTTATGGTATCAATCTTCTATACAGTTGTGCCCCCAACACTCAACCCTATTATTTACAGTTTGAGGAATGAGGCCATGAAGGGAGCAGTGAGAAGGTTACTGTTGGGAGGGGAATTCCCCGAGACAAAACCATTTTTGTCCTGTTGTGAATGATGGTCCAATATTATATACAAGGAACTTATGGAATAATGGAATTCTTTCAATATGTGATGTTGAGGAAAAGCAAAAGCATTTCCTATAGATTAAACATGTAATATAATCATTGTTTTTGGGGAAACTCTTCTTATGGCTCCATGTTTTTAGTCATTGAATCAATTTTTTCATTCTTTCAAATTGACACAAAATAAACAATTATAATTTTTAAAACATAGGTCCAGTAGTTCCTTTTCCCTCCCAATAAATATAGATATACAGATACATACACACTGACAATCAAAAGCACTCATTTTCTTGTACTTGAAATAGGAAATAGTAGAACACTAATCAGAGTGAAAAGATGATAACTTCACACAATCACACAAGCAAAGAAACCAACTCTTTTCATTTCAATCATTTATTTTCAAATGCCCATTTAACTTCTTATTTTTACACATTCGATTTTGCAAAATGGAACAAATTTATGTACTATTACTATGTATAGGTATGTTTTACCATTATAGCTATCATATTTTCACAGTATTTTATAATATAGCACATTTAGCCATTCACCTTATTATTTAGGTAAGTTGTTTCCAATTTTAATTTCATAAATAATGTTGAAAATTGAATTTTTATTCTTCTTAATTCCAATAAATGGTGTTGCTGAATTAAAGAATATAAAAGTTTTCAGTCTCTTGAACACCATATTTCTTCAAAAAAATTAAATCTTTTGATGTGGTCATTAATAATATATAGCCATGTCACATCTTCTCAGTGTCCACATGATTTTAGTAATTCATGCAACACATATTCACAGACAATCTATTCAATGACTGAAATCATAATAGGCACCTTAATATAATGGTATATTAGATATGCACAACATTATGTATTGTAAGGATATTTATTTTTTGCTATTGCACAAAATGTTTACCATTCAGTTTTCTTCAAATTTGAGATTAAGCATGTTTGTAATTATTCATATTTCCTTGAAATTAATACATTTAATTTTACATATTTTTGTTTATTGATTATATTAAAATTTTATAAATATCAGAACTTTTCCTTTAGATTGGCTAAAACAATTTTTCTCAATCCCTCTTTAATTCTGTTTCTCAAGCTTGATTTTTCTATGGAAACCTTATGTCTAAGATGTTGGATATATGTATTTTTTAATGGCATGGCAACAGTGCTTAACCAGTCTAAGCTATCAAGACTTAACTGAAATGGACAATTGTGGAGCTATTAAATCCACTTGCAATAATGCATAAATCATTTTATTTTCTCTTTTATAATTTTTATTTTATTATTATCTTTTCTTTCTAAAGATACATGGATCAAACAAAATTTTACATTAAAAAATAAAAGAGGTTCCCATATATCCCGCTCCTCATACCTCCTACTCCTTGCACATTGACAAATTCTTTCATTAGTATGGTACATTCATTGCATTTGATGAGTACATTTTGGAGAACTGCTACACAGCATGTATTATAGTTTGTGTTGTAGTTTACTCTTCCCAATCCATTCAGTGGTTTATGCAGGATACATAATGTTCTGCATGGGTCTGCAATATCATTGAGGACAACTCACAGTCCTGAAAATGCCCCAATATAACACTTCTTTTTCCCTCTCCCGCCTCAGCAACTCCCATGGCCACTGTCTCCACATTAATGATATAATTAATTCCATTGCTAGAGTCACAATGTTTCTATAGTAGAATACCAGAATGTCTACTTTAATCCATAGTTTATTCCTCCATCCTGAAGACCCTGGGATGGCAATGTCTACCTCTGAATCGAGAAAGGGCTTAAATCCCACATGGTTGATGGATTGAAGTCTCCTTTTTGCAGCTGTAGGCTCTCTTGGTTCTCTGGTGTGGTGGTTGACCATTCTCACATCCCTGTTAGATTTGGGTAGTATAACTATTCATATATCTGTAAAATATTTTATTGCCTTATGTTCTTAATCTACAATTTAATTTTAACTTATTTATGCATTGACTACATACCAAGTTTGCTTTCATCATCATTCATCCACTTATAATTTATAAATTAGCTTGGGAAATGTTGTGCTCTTTAAAATTTACAGTTTGTTTTCATCCATAATAACTAAAATATTTTTGCTTGCACCAAATAAAATTTTGCTAATCCTCTTTGTAGAAGTAACTCCCATTTCCCCATAGGCTTACTCTATGATTTCACATCTGTGCAGCTAATATGAAGAGATGACAGAGATTATATGCTTCTACTGATACTCCCTCAGATAGGATAAATTGTGGGTAATTTTTAGAATAAAATTTTTCAGTTCCAATTTAGGAAAAGCCTCATCAAAATTAACCAGGCTGCACTGTATGGTCAAGCTCAGGGGTCTCAGGTTTCTTGCCTGAGCTGACTTAACCCTCTATAGGCATTGCTGCTGAGTTGATAGTTTTGGCCCCATGGTGCCTCCCATGGAAGTGAAAATTGGAGATGGACCACTTCAGCCTCAGAGCAGAGTTTGGAGACACAGGTTTGTGCCTCCAACAGATGCCAATGTGATTCCTAGTCAGCAAGTGAACACCACTAGGGTATGGTCAACCAAGAGTTGTAAACTCATGGATTATTCTAGTGGAAGATATTATCTGCCAATGCCAGAAGAGCAAGCAGCAACCAAGCTTCCAAAGGATAAACATTTGCATTACCATAAAGAGAAATTAGGACAGAATCATGCATTTCCCTGACATTCTGTAAACTTTTAGGGCATACTTCATTAGATTTAAAATCTGAGAGTCATTCTCAAGATGATGGTTTATTCTCCCTGTGGCTACATGGGGACCCACCCTTTCCACTGGCTTGCCCAATAGCCATTTTCTTAGTTCCACTCATTAAGCATGTGGATGGTGACCGAGTTCCAGATATCACCCTCAAAGTACCTTGGGATGATGGCCACATCTTCTCTGACCTCTGCAGCAAAGGCCTAACCTCCCTAGTAAAATGAAGTGAAGATAACCTCCTTTCTAACCTTTGGTATAGAGGCCTAACCCTCTCAGAGCAACAAGTTAGCAACCTGGCCCTCCCAAATCCATGGGGAACAGGCCCTCCACTTTCAGACCTAAGGGGTGGTGACTTTAACTGTCCTAATCCTTGGGAAATGTGCTCCACCCTCTCTGTACCCTAGGGTGGGAAAACTCTTCCTGAACTGCAGTGGGAACATCCACCCTCTTCAACTGCTGAGGCAAACTCACCCTCTCTGTACTCGTTAGTGTGGTTCCTCTCTCGACCCAAGGGGACATCTTAATTCCAGATCTCAGCTTCCTTTTAAAGCTGTTTCCCCTTCCACCCTCCCTTTTAGTCCAAGCTGACAGTGGTTTTGTTCATATAGCACTCTCAAAAAGCTTGTTGGTTTAGCATGCAAGAAGCAGGTGTCCAAGCCATTAGGTAGTAAAAACTTCTACAAATCTTTCCTAGATAACTGCATTTTCATTTGTGGTTTACCAGTTCCAAGTTTAGTTAGGTCCTCAAATTGGTTACTGTCATCTGGGGGCTTGATTTCCAGAGACTTGGAATTTCCAGAATCAGTTTCTGGTTTCATTGTACCCAACAATTCAAATTTCAGCTAATGTCTCTCATCTAGCATTTTACTAAAAGCTTGAAGGAGAAGCCAAGCCATATTCTCAGAGTTTACTTTGGAAAGTACCCAGGCTCACCATTTTCAAACTCTGCTTTCCATAAAATATCAGGAGTTAATCTTGCTAAGTTCTCTGCAACTTTAAAACACAGATCACCTGTTCTCCAGTTTCCAATAACAGTTTCAACATTTACATCTAAGACCTCAAAAAAGTCTCTTTAGTATCTATATTCATACCAACATCCCATCAAAACATTCTAGGCCTTTTCCATCAAGCATCTCACAATTATTTCCTTCTAAGTCCTTATCAAAAATAACTTTAGGCTCTGTATTACTACTACCAACAGTCTCATCAAAAAATCTAGGCCTTTTCCATCAAATATCTCACAATTCCTCCAAAAAATTCCCTTATACATTTATAAAACCTTTCCAGCATTTTGGCAATTGCAAAAGCACAACCTCACTATTTGCTACAAATTCTGTATTAGTCAGTCAAAGGGGCGTTGGTGCAAAATATCAGAAATCAGTTAGTTTTTATAAAGGGTATTTTATTTGGGGTAGAAGCTTACAGTCACAAGGCCATAAAGAGTAAATTATTCCCCTCACCAAATTCTATAACCGTGTGTTGGAGCAAGATGGCTGCTCATCTTTCTGAGGGTTCAGCCTTCCTTTTCAGGCTCCATGGTCCTAGCTTCTTCTGGTCTTGCTGTAGGCTGCTACAAGGCTCATCTCTCTCCCAGGGGCTCATTTCTTCCTGGGCTCAGCTGCTCTGTTCTCTCTACAAGGTCAGCTGTAGACTATCTGGCTATCTTTTCCTGGGGCCTCTGCCATGTATATGGAGCTGTCTCTATTCCTCTGCATTCTTCTCCCGTGTATTTACTTTCCAGGGCTCTAGCACCAAAACTCCAACTAAATCCTCCACTGTGTCATTTTCTCTGTGAGACTCTGCCCACCAAGGGAGTGGGTACTCAACATCCTACAGATTTGGTACAATCAAAGTCTTAATCATTATTTGATCAAGTAAAAATGAACCCCCAAATTTAATACAATCTAATACACCCAGAGGAACAGACCAGTTTACAAACATAATCCAACATATAATTTTGGAATTCATGAATAGAGAAAGAAATGTAATTAAAATGACAATGAAATATCATCTCAATTGCATAGAATATCCATTATTTAAAAAAGAGAAAACAACAAGTGCAGGAGAAGATGTGGAGAAATAGCAAGACTCTTACACTTTTGGTGGGATTGTAAAATGGTGCAGTCTATGTGGAAGATAGTTGTTGGTTCTTCAGTAAGCTAAATATAGAACTGTCATATGATCCAGCAATTCCTCTACAAGGAATATATCTAGAAGAACTGAAAACTGTGGCATGAACACACATTTGATCAATGATGTTCATAGCAGCATTAGTCACAATTGCCAAAAGAAGGAAACAGCCTAAGTGTCCATCAACCAACGAATGGATAAACAAAATGTGGTGCGTGTGTGTATATATATATATATATATATATATACACACACATATATATATATGATTGAATACTATGCTGCAGTAAGAAGAAATGAAACTGGGACACAAATGATAACATGAATGAATCTTGAAGACATTATGCTAAATGAAATAAGCTAGACACAAAATGACAAATATTGCATAGTCTCACTAATATGAACTAAATACAAAGAGTAAATGCATGGAGTTAAAACCTAGGGTATAGGATATTAGAAGATAAGAGGAGGGTTGAGAAGGGGTACTGATGCTTATGGCATGTAGAGGTTTTAATTAACTTGAATGTAAAAGTGTGGAAATGGATAGAGTTGATGGTAACACATTATAGTAAGTAGAACTAATGTAGTTGGTTTATAAGTGATATTAGGGCTGAAAAGTAGAGTCTACAGATGTAAATGTCAATTGAAAGAGTAAGAGAATTATCTAGGGACTGAATAATGCAGTAAACTTAGAGGTGGTTTAGGTTTGTGCTTGATGGTACAAATACAAGAATGTCCTTCTATGAAATAGAATGGATGTACATTCACTATTGCAGGGTGGTAGAAATATGGAGAAGCATGGGAAAAACACAATTAATATAATCTATGGACTATAGTTAACTGCAATACTGTAATATTCTTGCATCAATGCCAAAGATATACTGTGTTAGTAATGGAAGGATATGGAAAAGAAATGCCAAATGTATATTGTGGACCATAGTTAATGGTAATAGTCTGCTAATATTATCTCATAATCTGTTGCAAATGTCCCACAATGGTGGGGTGTGTTGGTGGAGGAGTGTTGTATGGGAATTACAAACAAGTGCATGATTGTTTTCTAAGTTCACAACTTCTGTAACAAAAATGTATTTTCACAATGTCAAAATTCTTGCAAAATATTCTAAGAATATATCTTATAATAAAATAGTTAATAATATTATTAATAAAAAGGGCTGAAATACCAGATAAGTAAGAAAAATAAGATAATAGAATAAAATGTGAAACAGTATGCTAATATTTTTGAAAAATTAGTTTATATGACTTATTAACTGAAGGAGAAAAAGAGAACCTGCTACTCCCTTATTTATACTGATGCAATCCAAGAATGCTTCCACCTTTCAGCTCTGCACCTTCTATTTCCTCTACCAGGAAAGTTCTTCCCCAGATGTCCCCTTGACTTACTCCTTTCTTTTAAGTTTTTTTTTTTTTTTACATGTGGTGTTATTAGTAGGGCTATACTGTACCAGATGACCTGCTTCCCACCCTGTCTTTCTCACTTGCTCTTTCTTCGTCTCTAAGGTCTGTCATGATCTAACAGCATACATATTTTCATGTTTATTGTTAATAGTTTCTCTCCCACTATGTCCTATGATGATGGAAATCTGCATAGTTTATCACTTTTAGATTTCCCATTGAGGTTCAAATAAATGAAATTGAATGATTAATAAAAGAATAAAAAATGTATGTTGTGGGGGGTACTCGGTCCAGTAACATTTGAGACCCCCTGGAACACAAAGGTCCATGGAGAAGCCCCAGCAGTGGTGGCATGGAGGTCAGCATGGGGGAGCACTGGGGCTGGAGTGAGGGACCAAGAGCCTACAACTAAAGATAAGGCAGAAGAATGTACTTGGCATTTGCTACATTCCTCTTTTTTCTTGCTACCAGCACCCTCTCATGTGATAATGGTGCCTCAAGAGTCAAAATGCAGACTTTATCACTGTGTTTAAGAATAATCATGGGCCAGACATGGAAGCAATCTGAGAAGAGACCAGTTTGTTGGTGGAAGTGTTTAAAATCAGAGTATATGTGACAGAGACAGCTCAAGAGTTTCAAAAGAGTTAATGAAATAAAGAGTATGTTTAGTTCCATATGTCAGAAAATTTTGTAGAGAAGGAAATCTTAAACCAAGATGGAAACAGGAAGGATCCAGCCGGAGCACATCATAACTTCTGTGAGCTCATTGTGTGGGACTCAGGAGTGTTCAGTGACCAGGATATGGATTTTCCAACACAAATAAGCCAATTCAAGACACTGAATGCCACTGTTGTGTGCCTTTGATGTATTCTTGGTCTCCTCTACTGCAGAATTATATGGTGGAAGATGAAATTGTACTACATAACATTCCTGTTATGGGTAATGGAGTTTTAGATCAGAAAGATAGTTATATTGAAGAACTAATGAAAAATTACAATGAAAAAGTGCACAGGGATAGAGAATATGGGTTTATAAGTGATACAATTTTTGTGGAGTTGGTTAATACAATATTGGTGATGATCACGATGGAGATGATCCTGATGAAAAAGAAGGATAACAGAAAGATCTAGAGGTTACTGAGATGATAAGGAAAGCTGCCCACCTCAGAAATTTCCTTCTGATTAAAATTTTGAAGCCATTTCCTCAATGTTTCCAGGTAAAGGGACAGTCAAAACATTAAAGGAAAAGTATAAAGATCTCACCAAGCAGTAGCTCTCAGGCACTTCTTCTGGAATGTTTCCCAAACATAGATGGACAAATGCTCAATCTGTTCAGAGGAGCAAAGCTTGCATTCATTCCATACCCTTCTGCAGGTGATGTTGTAAAAGGAATGCCTCCTACATCCTCTTCATGTAACGCCCAGCACTCATAAGTGGAAGAACATAACAACAGCTCTATTCAACCAACCTGTGGCCCAGTGTTACCAGGACCAGGAGTGGAGTTTGCTGCAACCCTCACTGCTGAGAGGATAAAGACCCCCACAATGCCCAGGAGGCCATGGAAGAGGAAGAATTTCCAATGACAGCAGCAGACTCAGCACCCCTACCAGTAATACTCAGGAATCAAAGGACACAGGCAGTGATAGGGAGGCAGGAACTGAATCAGGTGGAGAGAATAAGGAAGAAGAAGAGAAAAAGGATGAAACTTCCAGCTCCACTGAGGCACATTCTCGGTTTCAAACATCAATATAGTTGAAGCCAAATATTGAACCTCCTGAGAATGTGGAATGCGGTGGTGTCCACGCCTCTATGTTCAGAGTTCTTATTGGTACTTATTATGACAATTTCTGTGCCATTGTGAGGTTACTTGGGACCAAACATGTAGACAGGTGTATGAGTTTAGAGTCAAAGAATCCAGAGTCAGAGTTCCAGTTCCTTCCAAGGATATTGATCCTCCTCCAAGAAAGAAGAAAAGCAAACACTGGTTGTGGGCTGCACATTGCAGAAAGATACAACTGAAAAAGGATGGCTCCTCTAACTGTATATATAGCAGTCAATCCTGTGATGATCCACAACAGTCTTGTGTGATAGCACACAATTTTTTGAATATTTTTTCACTGTAGTTTGCAATGTCAAAGCCACTTCCCTGGATGCCGTTGCAAGCACAGTGTAGCACCAAGCAGTGCCCATTCTGTGCAGCAATTAGAGAATGTGATCCTGACCTTAGTCTTCGTTGTGGAACTGCTGATCATGGGGACAGTAAATACGTCCAGCAAGAGTTGTTGCTTTCAGAGGGGCTCCAACGACTCTTACTAGTGGCCCCATATGATATGGCAAGCTGGGAAATTTCCGTCAAAGATCCTGTACAAAAATATGAATTCATTTCCAAATACCATGAAGAGATTATTCTTTAAGATGAAACAGACAGAAGAAGGCAAGTGTATGGAAAATATATGTGCAGCCTTCTCTTCAACTTGAATAATGATTTTATTGTGGAAGCTGCTCGCAAGGAAAACAAAATTGGTTTTGCAAATCATTCAGTAAATCCAAACTGCTATGCAAAAAGTTAGAATGGTTAACGGCAATCACAGGATAAGCATTTTTGCTAAGAGAGTCATCCAGGTGGGTGAAGAGCTATTTTATTTTACAAATACAGTCTGGCTCATGCCCTAAATTAAGCAGGCATTAAAGGAAATCCTTCACATGTGCTATATCATCCTCCCCTTCCTCCTCTGAAACAGCTGCCTTTGCTTCAGGAATCTGTAGTTCTGTGGCAATTAAGAAAAATTAAATGCAGTATTGTAAGAAAAATCTGTAATAATGAGTTTAAAAATCAACTTTTCATTGCTTTCTCACCAGCTGCAAACTGTTTTGTACCAGTGAAATTTTGCAGAAAGTGCTTCAGAGGCAATCACCGGACATTGTAAATCCTCACAGGGCCCACTGGATGGAATGGAGGAGAGTATGGGCCATGATGTGGACCATTGACTATGAGGTGCAGAGGTGCCCAAAGATGTACTTACCAAATCCAATGGATGTGTCATGATGATGGGAATGAGTGTTGCTGGGGGGGGGAGAGGTGGGGTGGGGGGGTGGGGTTGAATGGGACCTCACATATATATTTTTAATGTAATATTATTACAAAGTCAATAAAAAAAATAAATTAAAAAAATGCAATATGGTACATTTTTTTCAGCTTTGAATAAAGAATACTTAAACTTAAAAAAAAATGTGTGAGGCTCTCAAAAGATAGATTAAAAACATTGCATTCAAGTCAACATCCAATATAATGAAAAACTTAGCAAATGTGAAATAGGAGGGCATTTCTAAAATTCATAAATGGCTTGTAGCAGACTGCTCTTTGGTGGTCTCCCAAAAAATCATTTCTCCCAGTCATCATGTCTGTTGCACAACAACTCTGGGCTTGGTCATGTGACAAGTTAAATAAATGTGACAGATGCAAGCAGAGGCTTGATGTTGCTTGCACATGGACTGTGTCTGGGAATGTTTGTTCTTTGTATTAGCCTTGGCCAACTAAGCCTTGCAAAAATGAGAGCCAAGTTCCCCTTTAGAGAACCAAGGACCAACGCTCATCTGCACTTTCAGCCAAAGGCTGGCTCTAACCTGCTTGGAGCAGAAACGAGCTGGTACCACCAAGCTGTGCAGAAATAAATAAATATTGTTGTTTTAAGTTACTGAGTTTTGTGTGGTTTATTATACAGAAGTAGACAACTGGAACAGATGTTTACTAAAACCTAGTGGAAAATATGTGTTCAGTGAGATCAAGACAGGACTGCCTAGTGTCATAACTTCTATTCCACACTGCTGGTTTCTTTAGCCAGTGCACTATGGTAAAGAAAAGACAGCACATCTATAGGGATTGGAATAGAAGAATAAAAGTTTCCTTAATTACAGAAAATAAATTTTCAGACATAGAATTACTCTAAGAACCTACACATAAAACATTAGAAAAATGAAATAATTTAGTACATTTCTTTGTTCAAATATCAAATTTATTTTTATATGCCAGAAACAAAGAGTGACATGTACTTTTAAAACTGTAATTTCTAATAACTACTGAAATAAAAATTTCCAGAAGCAAATCTAATAAAGCTTAGGAAAAACATTACGAAGAATATGAAACTTTGCTGAAAGACTTCGAGGGAGAACCAAGTAATTAAGGTCATTCACCATGGTAATGGTTGTGGAGATAATTTTTTTACTGATTTCATTTCCTTTGTTGTTGTAGATTTGATGCAGTTCCATTGTGTACAGCAATTAAGGCTTTGTTGTGGTAGCACAAGGTGAGACAGAGCAGGGGAAGAGAACAGAGGGTCCAGAAGAGACTCTTGCCTAAATGGACATCACCAAGGAGTAAATAGTACAGGGACAACTTGTATCCATATCAAGAAGAGAAAAATGAATAGATTGAAATCTTCCCGACTTCTAATTCAAAAATCTATTTTAGGTAGCATAAAGATTTAAGTATTAAAGTCAAAATTTTACAACTTTAAAAAGAAGCTATTATCTCATCAAAAACAATGGCGGAGAGAAGAAAATGGTACTATGTGTTTAAGGTACTGATAGAGACAGTACCTGCCAGCCAAGAATTCCGTGTCTGGCAAACCTGACCTTCAAAAATGAAGGTGAGTTCAAAGTCTTCACAGACAAACAAACCTGATAGAATATGATAGCAAAAGCCCTTTTCCCTGGGACTAGCCGGCTGCCTCATTGAGGGGGGCTGGGGGCAGGTGGGGCCGAGCTGGGGGCCAGAAAGTTCTCAAGGGTTGGTATTTTGGAGCCAATTGGGTGTAAGGTTAATTTTGAGACATGTGCCATTTACTTGACTTCATCTTTTGGATACAAAGCAAAAGGTGTGCTTGTCTTTATGGACTGCTCTTTTGTTGAGCTTTGCATGATTTCAGTGAAATCTGGGCAGTTGGATTTAGGACATAGTTCAACAAGGCCCTTTGGTTAATGTCATTTTAAAAACACAGCTTTATTTATAGGCCTAGAGTAATTCATAAAGACCATATTTTAAGGAGATGGGAAATAGAGACGGGAGTTGAGCTCTATTACTGCTGTGGAAAATGAGTTTTAATCATATGGTTATCCTTTTCAAAATAAATGCTCTATAATGTGCTTAAGTGGCTGCCCTGCCATTTACTTTTTGATAACAGCCTATATGTGCCCTTGGATGTACCAGTGGCAACCCCAGCCCTACCCTAACCTCACCACCCAGCCTTCTTCCCTGCAGACTGTGCTAAGCCCCCCTGGCCTTACAAGGTGGTCCATTTCAGAAAGGTCATTTGAAGTTGGGTGTGGCCAGGGATGGCAGTGGGTCATGATGTCAGAGGACCATGGGATGCTACTTATCTCCACTTTCTTTGCTCGTTTTGCTAGGTTATGAACACGTGGATCTGATTCAAGGGGAATATCAGTTCTGATGCTCCAAGGATGTTTCAAGTCCGAGAAGGTGACTCAGGCTGTCAGCACTAGACGCGAAGAGGAGGCAGTCACCTTGGAGGGACCCGTGCTGTCCCTGGGCCTTTCCTTGACAGGGACAGTTAGGCCTGGCTGGGGGAAGATGCTGTGTTGCTGCAGTGGTGCTTTGCTGCCACTGACCTGGCCATTCTATGGAATGCTGGTGGCCAAGAGGGTGGTGGAGAGGCACTGGGCACTGCCAGGACAGGTGGCCTGAAGGCGCTTCTTTCATCAGGAGGCTGCCCCGACTCTCTAGTCCACCAAGGTAAGAACTTGGACATAGAGAAATGGGGAAGGCTGGAATTGACTGGCTTTCTTCGGGAGCTTTGAGCATTCAGCAATATTGAGAGAGACAGGGAAGCAGTGAGATTGCAGAGCTTTTGGGATAGAAATGAAAGACTGGTAAAACTAGCAACAGGGAGAGAAACAAGTTACTTTCAGGTATTCGATCATCCTACATCCATCAGAGGCACTGGAAAAATTTAGGCACAGACAAGGTTAGTGATTAATAGTGTTGTCTCTATTAGAAGAGATAATCAGTTGTTACATAGATTGCCTAAGCCTGGAATTTTGTTTTTTTTCCATATTCTGGCCTTTGTTCATTTTTGCATAGGCAAGCCACATTGAGAGCTTTGGGACACGGATGTGACTTAACACATTTTATATGTTTTCTGCCATTCTCCAGCTAGCAGACTTCCTGCTCTGGATCTCTTCTATTGACTGTTAAGTCACCTCCAACTCACAAAATTTTACGCTTAAATCATAATAATTTCAA
This sequence comes from Dasypus novemcinctus, assembly GCF_030445035.2. Classification (NCBI taxonomy): domain Eukaryota; kingdom Metazoa; phylum Chordata; class Mammalia; order Cingulata; family Dasypodidae; genus Dasypus; species Dasypus novemcinctus. Next base: position 72,770,971 of record NC_080694.1, on the reverse strand, counting down.
GGTAAATCAGCAGAAGTAAAGACATACAGTTTTACAAAATGCATATTGGATATTTACATTTTGTTAGATCCTTTAGTAAGTGCAGGTTTAAGCCTTTAAAAAAAGGAAAATTCAAAAATATATGGACATTAAGCAATGCATTCTTAAAAATAATTGGGTCAAAGAAGAAATTACAAAAGAACTCAGGAAATATCTTGAATGAATGAAAATGAGAATACAACATATCCCAACCTATGGGACACTGATATTTCTCGCACTAAATGCTTACATTAAAAAAGAAGAAAGAGCTAAAATTGAATATCTTACTGCACACCTGAGGGAACTAGGAAAAGAACAGCCAACTAATCCCAAACTAATCTGAAGGAGAGAAATATTAGAGATCAGAGCAGAAATAAATGAAATCAAGAAAGAAAAAAGAAAAATAGAGTAAATCAACAAAACCAAAGTTTGGATTTTGGAGAAGATCCTCAAAACTGACAAGCCTTAGCTTCACTGACAATGAATGAAAGAGAAAACACTCAAATAAATAAAATCAGAAATGAGATGAGAAGGAGGATATTATTATTGACCCTGCAGAAATAAGAACAATCATAAAAGGATACTACGAACACCTGTAAGCCAAAAAACTAGACAATGTAGACAAGATGGACAAATTCCTAGAAACACATGAACCACCTACACAGACCTTAGAAGACAGAGAAGAACTCAACAAATGAACCACAAGTGAAGAGATTGAAACAGTCATCAAAAAGAAAGTCATCAAAAGAGAAGTCATTTATTTTTCAGGAAAGAGAAAATGACCTAAATGAAAATGGTGATAAGTTCTTGCAACAGGCTGAAATGAAAATAAACACATGAATAAATGTGAAATATTTACAGATAAATTGGAAAAAGGAAATTAAATCTGCAATGTGCCATTGTAAGTGTTGTCAGAGTAATAATAGGTAAAGCTATGAGGTCTCCTCTACAAAGTTGGTGGAGGTGTAAATCGTTGAAACAAACTTGGAGAGCAGTGTCTCATTACATACTAAATTTGTAGACATGAAAAGGAGAAACATGGCCTTTTGGGGAATTTATAGTGGGTATGATTTAGGAGACATAAAGGACGAAAAAGAGCCTCTAGTGTTACATGAAGGAAAATGAACATTGTTCATCTTGAGTCACATCTTTAAACAATTTGCAATCAAATTATAAAAGCTGAATTAGGATTTATTTCCAGGGTGTATTTATTTACTTATTTGTATATTTATTTAATCTTATTTATTATAAGAATTGACGCACTCAGCCATCGGGATTGACAAGTTTCTTTTACAAAGTTGTTGAGGGTGTAAATTGCTGACACAAACTTGGAGAGCAATTTCATGTTATATAGCAAATTTTTAGATGTGCAAAGGGGAAACATGGCCTATTGGGGGCATTTATAGTGGATATGTTTTAGGGAACATGAAGGAAAAAGGAACATATAAAGGAAAATGAACATTGTTCATATTGAGTCACATCTTTAAACAATTTACTATCTAATATTAAAAGCTGTATTAGTTAGAATTTTCCAGAGAAACAAAGCTACCAGGATTTATTTATTTATTTAATCTTATTTATTATAAGAATTCTCTCAATCAACCCTGGGAATTGACAATTCTGAATTCCATAGTGCAGCCTGATGAAGGTTTTGATCAATTCCCCAGGAGAAGCTGGCTAGATGAAGGAGAGGTAGAAATTCTTCTCTATGGCTGCTGAAATAATTAGTTCTCCCTTTAAGGCCTTCAACTGATTAGATAAGCTTTGTTCATTGCTGAAGGCAGTCTCCTTTGTTGACTGTATGTGAAACCAGCCATAGATGCAATCAACTGACTAATAACTTAAATCCATGAAGTATCCTCACAGTCACAATCAGGCCAGTACTTGCTTGACCAAATAAATGGGCACCATAACCAAGTCACATTGACACATGAACTTAACCATCACACAGTCCACCCTTTTTATCACCCTTGCACATATAAGGCTCCTTGAATAGTATTACCCTCTAAATAAAAACAAGATTAGTCATACTTTCACTTAACAAAATTAAACTATGCTGCTTACAATCAGAAACATACTCTTTCCCCAGAAGAGGATGTAAATTCTTGTATAATACTCTTGATCTTTATATACTATAATTTAATTATATAGCATAAAGTTGCTTCAACTTAGTTATATATGAAAGGGGCTATGATGAGGAACAAAACGAGATAATTGATATATATCTAGATTTCTATAACTCTATTAATTCTATCTGTCCAAACCCAAACCTGGCAGAGGAAGAGGAGGGCCAGTGCTACATAAGTTTATCTGGGAAAGAGTGGTAATTTTGGACCTACATGGCATGGATTGATGCCCACATGTGCAGCTCCATCCCCACCCCAGGCAGGAAAGGAGGGGGCAAAAGCTTCAGTCTCTCTGGGCAACTACAGATGGTCTTGATCTGCATGACTTAGACTATTACACTCAGCTCTGGTTCTTTCCTTACCACTGAGAGAGGGGGAAGTCTGGAGAAGTTCCATCAGTTCCTGGGGCAACATGGGCTGCTTCAGTTTCTACAGCTTTCAGCACCAATTATAACCTCAGCTTCCACTACACAAACAGCAAGGGAGAAAGGTCAAGAAAGCCCTAAACAAAATAGAGAAACTGCACCCAGAATAAATACATCTTGTAAGTGAGATGCCAAGACACCAACAGAAAATTACAATCCATACTAAGAAACAGGAAGATATGGTCTGGTCAAAAAAACAAGACTCAAGATGGCATAAAGGAGTTGAGACAACTAATTATACATATTAAAACAAATCTCCTTAATAAATTTAATGACATGGCTAAAGAGATTATGTATATTAATCTCTTGTATGAAGAAAAATGAGAATTTGAAAGGATGCACATAAAATAGCAAATCTTAAGAAATGAAAGGTACAATAATGTAATTAAAATACACTGGAGGCAAATAACAGCAGATTTGGGGTAGGAGAGGAAAGGATCAGTGAGCTTGAAGACTTGGCCTCTGAAAGTGAACATACAAAAGAACAGATGAAGAAAAAATATTAAAAATTGGAAATGGTCTCTGGGGACTAAATGATGGCAAGAGACATGCTTATATATGTGTCACAGATGTCCCAGAAAGAGAAGAAAAGGGAAAATGGGCAAAAAGAATATTTGAGTAAACAACAGTTGAAAATTTCCCAACCCTATTGAAGGGCATAGATATCTGTGTCCAAGAAGCACCATGTTTTCTCATGTAAATATATCTGGATAGAGCAATTCTGAAACACATACTAATCAGAATGTCAAAGGTCAAAGACCAAAGAGAAAGAATTCTGAGAGCAGCAATCAAAAAGTGATACAGAATATACAAGTGATGCACAATAAGATCAAGTGCTTAGTTCTCATCAGAAATCATGGAGGCACAAATCAGTGGTATGATACATTTAAGATACTACAGAAGAAAAACCGCAAGCCAAGAATCTTATATCCAACAAGATTGTCTTACAGAAATGAGGGAAAATTTAGAATACTTAGAGATAAACAGAAACCGAGAGACTTTGTAAGCAGGAGACAGACTTTACAGGAAATACTAAAGGAATGCAGGCTGAGAAGAAGACAAGAGAGGGAACAGAGTCCTGAAATGAAGTTTCTATCAGTAAAAAAAATAACTAAAAGTGTAAAGAAGTGGTGAAAAGAAAGTATTACAGGTAAAACCCAAAGGTCAAAATTGGTGAAATAAGAACTGCTTTTAAAGTAATAAAATTGAATATTAATTGTTTAAACTCCCCAATCAAAAGACACAGACTGGTGGAATGGATTAAAAAAAAAAAAAAAGAGTCATCTATATGTTGTTGACAAGAGACTCACCTCACCCCCCAAGGATACCAATAGATTGAAAGTGAAACACTGGAAAAGATATTTCATTCATGCAATAACAAAAACAGAGAAACAAACAAAAAGCTGGGATAGCTATAGTTATAACTGATGAAATAGATTTTAAAAACAAAGATGTTAATAGAGACTTAGAGACAAGAAAAGACATTATATATTAATACAAGGGGCTATTCACCAGAAAGAATTAGCAATCATAAATGTATATACAACTAACCAGAATACTCCAAAATACATGTGGCAAACAGGCAATACTGAAAGGAGAAATACATGTCTCTTCAATAATAGTTGACAATCTCAAAACACAGTACAGTAATAGCTGGCAACTTCAAAACACCACTGTCAGTACTGGATAGAAATCTGGGCAGAGGATCAATAAAGAAACAGAAAGTATGCATTATATGATAAATAGACTAAACCTAGTAGATATCTACAGAACACTGTAACCCAAAGAAGTAGGATATATATTTTTCTCAAGGGCTCATGGTTCTTTCTCTGGGATAGATTTTATGTGGGGTCCCAGAGCTGATCTCAATAAATGTAACAAGATCAAAATTATACAAAACACTTTCTCTGACCATAATGGAATAAAGTTGGAAATTGACAAGAGGTGGGAAAAGGGAATATTCACACATATTGGGAGATCAAACAACACACCCTCTAAATAATCATTAGGTCAAAGTAGAAATTGTGAGGGCAATCAATAAATATTTCTAGATGAATGAAAATGATAACACAACATATCAGAAGTTATAGGTTGTAGTGAAGGTAGTGTTGATAGCAAACTTTACAGCCCTTAATGTTTACATTGAAAAATAAGAAAGAACTAAAATCAATGATCGAACTACACAGCTGGAGGAAGTGTATAGAAAAAGAAAAACACACTATTCCTAAAGCAAGAAGAAGGAATGAAATAACAAAGATCAGAACAGGAATAAATGAAATTGTGAACAAAAAAACAATGGAGAGAATTAACCAAACCAAAAGTTGTTTCTGCAAGAAGTGTATAACAAAATTGACAAACACTGAGCTAGACTGACAAAGATAAAAAGAAAGAAGATGAAAATAAATGAAATTAAAAAAATGAAATGGTGACATTACTACTGACCCCACAGCCATAAAATTGATCATAAGAGGATGTTATGAATTACTTTGCCAACAAGCTAGAAAATATAGAAGAATAATTCCTAGGAATGTACAAACAACCTACACTGACCTTACAATAAATGGAAGACCTCGCCAAACCAATCACAAGTAAATAGATTGAAACAATCATCAAACAACTCCCCAAATGTAAAAGAAGATTTAATACCAATTTTACCCAAGTTCTTCCAAAATATTGTACCAGAAGGAAAGCTACGAAATTGATTTTATGATGTGAATGTCACCTGAATACCAAAGCCTGAAAAGATATTATGAAAAAAAAGAAAATTGCAGACTCATTTCCCTAAATAATAAATATGTAAATTCCTCAACAAAATACATGCTAATCAATTCCAAGAAACGCATCAAAAGAATTATTCTTCATGATCAAGTGGGTTTTCTACTAGACATGTAAGGGTGGTTCAACACAAGAAAATTAATTGGCATAATACATGACCCTAATACATCTAAGAAGAAAAATCACAAAACCCTATTAATTGATGGATAAAAGGTATTTGATAAAATACAGCATCCTTTCTTGATAAAAAACTACAAAAATAGGAATTGAAGGAAACTTTTTCAACGTTATTAACAGCATATATGACATACCCACAGTTAACATTGTTCTCGATGATGAAAGACTGAAAGCTTTCTCTTTGAGATCAGGTACAAGACTAGGATGCCCGCTGTCACCATTGTTGTCCAGTATAGTGTTAGATGTTCTAGCTAGAGCTCTCAGGCAAGGAAAAGAAATAAAAGGAATCAAAACTGGAAAGGAAGAAGTAAAATTCTTGCTATTGGCAGATGATATCACCATATACCTAGAAAGTCCTGGAAAATTTAACAAAGTTGCTGGAGCTAATAAACAAATTCCGTAGAGTGGCACAATACAATATCAATATGCAAAAACCAGTTGCATTTCTTTTTTTTTTTTTTTTTTTTTTTTTTGCTTATAAGTTATGTATTTTATTTTATTTTTTTTTAATTTTTTTATTTTTTATTGACTTTGTAATAATATTACATTAAAAATATATATGTGAGGTCCCATTCAACCCCACCCCCCCACCCCCCCTCTCCCCACCCCCAACAACACTCGTTCCCATCATCATGACACATCCGTTGGATTTGGTAAGTACATCTTTGGACACCTCTGCACCTCATATACATTGGTTCACATCATGGCCCATACTCTCCTCTATTCCATCATGTAGGCCCTGTGAGGATTTACAATGTCCGGTGATTACCTCTGAAGCACCATCCAGGGCAGCTCCATGTCCCGAAGACGCCTCCACCTCTCATCTCTTCCTGCCTTTCCCCATACCCTTTGTCCATTATGTCCACTTTTCCCAATCCAATGCCACCTCTTCTATGTGGACACTGGATTGGTTGTGTCCATTGCACCTTTATGTCAAGAGGAGGCTCAGATTCCACCTGGATGCTGGATGCAATCCTCCCATTTTCAGTTGTAATCACTCTAGGCTCCATGGTGTGGTGGTTGTCCTTCTTCACCTCCATCTTAGCTGAGTGTGGTAAGTCCAATAAATCAGATTGTAGGTGCTGGAGTCTGTTGAGGCTCAGGATCTGGCTATCACATTGTCAGTCCAGAGATTCAAATCCCCTAAATATATCTTAAACCCCAACATTAACTGCACCTCCAGCACATTATCATGAAAGTCTTATGAAGGGAGATCCCATCTGAGTCCAGATTCATCACACATAAACACCATTTCCAAAGAGGGGCCATCTGCCCTGGTAGTTAACCCCATCGGCCATGACCATAACTCCCATGGGTCTCTTTAGCCCTCAAAGGAACCAATATCTGGGGGTTGTATCTGCTTTATCTGTCTCTCTGACTCTGCTCAGTTGTGCATGAGGGCAAACCTTCTGCCAGCCTCCAGACTCTTTTTTAGAAACTCGTAGCCATATAAACTCATTTCTCCTTTCCATTTCCCCCTTACTTTAGGTCAAACAGCATTTTAAAGTCATGGTATTTTATGTAGACATGGATATTCTGCTGATCCGCATTGAACCTTCCGTATAAGGTCATTTTCCAGTTGCATCATCAGTTGGTAGTTGATAGTGGTCCCTCGTTGCCAGGGAGGCTCATCCCCGGGTGTCATGTCCCACGCTGGGGGGAAGGCATTGCATTTACATGCTGAGTTTGGCTTCGAGACTGGCCACATTTGAGTAACATGAAGGCTGACAGAAGGAAATTCCCAGGCACAAAGTTGCTCTAGGCCTTGTTCTTATTTTGGGTTTATCAGCTCACAAGCATAGTCATTAGTATCAGGGGCTCACTGTTGAACCCTCACTCCCTCCCGGTCCCCACCACTGTACCTGGGAGACTGTCGCTGCTCCCCTAGGGACCACGACAGAGCACCACTGGCCAGGAACCCAGTACCCCCCCTACTGTGGTTTTTAATTGTTGCCACTATGAGTATATCCAAACATTACCATGCACCCTGGACATATGTTCTGTACAGCTCCCTGTCAGTCATATATCATCTGTCATTGGTATCCCATACCAGTATCCCTCCATTGCCATTGTTGAAACACTCTGTGATCCAGAACTCCCCGAAATTTGAAGCCCAATATAATGTCATGGTCCCTTACTAGGGAATGGCATATAGCGATGAGTTTAAAGGATAGATAAAGAACTTGGATAAAGTTAGATAAAGAACTTAGATAAAGAATGTTGACTTGAAAAAATTCCACATCCTATTTTTTTCTTTTTTTTTTTTTTTTTTTTCCCCCCCCTAATTATTCAGCTTTTCTTCACAGGAGTCCTAGACCACAGCAATGTATATATATAATATACAGCACTCCCACACATCCACCAGAAAACCTTTTCCTTTCCACAGTGATACTCTTACGCCCTATTCATATCATATTTACTTAAAGTGATGTACAGAGTCTGAGACATTAGCTTTCTAACAAGGTGACATCTGTGTTTACATTATGGTGCATACTTTAGGATACACAGTTCTTTACATTTTTAGTTATCCTATGTTTTACATTATGGTTTACATTATCAGTCTGTCATCTCCTATATGTTATGGTGTAATATTACATGTTTTATATCCATCCTTGTGTACTCTCAAGAAACTCCTCTCTTACCCCCCATTTACTTTGGTTCCACACATTTAACGTCCATTTTCCCTTCCACCTTGGTGCCCTCAGTGATAGCCAACCTCCGTTTCCTGAGGAGCCACTTCCAGAGATAGATGGAATAGTGTTCAGGGTCTAACTTGCTCAACTGCCCCAATGCCCTGGGAGCCACCCTTTCTCTCGAGGGATACAGTTCCCTCTATTGGATGGCATTAGTCCTCCCCAGGATGTGGGTCCACCCCCACTCTCACTACTTGGGTTTCTACCCCATGGTGTCACCCACTCTGGCAGAATGAGCATTTAGACATTCCCCAGGAGCCCGTCCTGCATCAGACCCTCCCCTCCGAGCATTCTAAACAGGTAACCCTCTTTATTATATTTTGATATGATTTTCTCGGCATTTTACTCTCCACCAACACCTGACCCTCTCCTGGTTCGTATGCTACCCCTCCCTCCCCCCACTTTTGGGCAACGTTACCCACCCGTCCCTCCCCAGCCATAGTTGCATTTCTAAACGCTAGTAATGTGCACTCTGTGGAGAGAGGCAGGGAAAAATTCCATTTACAGTAGGTGACTAAAAGAATCAAATATTTAGGGATAAACATAACCAAGGATATAAAGCACTTTTATTCAGAATATTGCAAGGCATTACTAAAAGAAATAAATAAAGACCTAATTAATTGGAAGATTACTACATGCATGGAAGACTAAATATTAAGGTGCCAATTCTACCCAAATTACTATCCAGATTCTATGAAATCTCAAAAAAATATTCCAACAACTTTTTTAAACAAGTGTAAAACACAATTATGAAATATATTTGGAAGTGTAAGGGGTCTTGAATAGCCAGAAACATCCTAAGAAGGAAAAGTAAAGTTAGAGGACTTTAAACTTCTGATCTTTATATCATTTTACCCAACTACAACTGTAAAAACAGCATGGTACTGTCATGAAGATAGACATATGGATCAATGAAACTGAATAAATGGCTCAGGAATAGACCCTCTTGAATCTATAGTCAAGTGATTTTTGAGAAAACTGTCAAACACACCCAGCTAGAGAAGAATAGTCTGTTCATAAATAAATGGAGCTGAGAGAACTGGATATTTATTTCCAAAAGAAAGAAAGAGGACCCCTATCTCACACCTTTTACAAAAATTAACTCAAAATGGATCAAAGACCTAAATATAAAAGCTAGAACCATAAAGCTCCTAGAATAAAATGTAAAAAAAAAAAAATCTTCAAGACCTGGTGGATTCTTAAATCTTTCACCCAAAGCATGAGCAATGAAAGAAACATTGAAAAATTGGATCTCCTCAAGTTTAAAATCTTTTAAAGTCAAAGGATTTTGCCAAGGAAGTGAAAAGGCAGCCCAGTAAATGGGAGAAAATATTTGGAAACCACATATCTGAAGAGTGTTTGATTTTCATTCTATAAAAATAGATCATACAACTTAATAATAAAAGAAGAATCAATCCAATATTTTATTTAATTTTTTAATTAAAAAAATTTTTATTTTAAAGATACTTAGAATACACAAATGTCACATAAAAATATAGGGTATTGCCATATGCCCTGCTCCCAACGCCTCCCCGATTTCCCCACTTTAATATCTTTTATTAGTGAGTTACATTCATTGCAACTGATGAACTCATTTTGGAGCTTTGCCACTAAGCATGGATTAACATTTATGTTGTAGGTTCCACTCTCTCCCACCCAATTCTGTAGGTTATAGCAAGATATATAATGGCCTGCATGTGTCCTTGCAGTGTCATTCAGGTCAATTCCCAAGTCCTGAAAATGCACTCATATTATACCTGTTTTTTCCTCTCACTGTCCTCAGAACCTCCAGTGGCTCCTGCCTCCATATCAATGACACAATTTCTTCCATTGATAGAACTGCAGTAAGTGTACAGTAGAGTACTCAAGTCTACTTTAGTCCATAGTTCATTCCCCAATTCTGAGGATTCTGGAATGGTGATGTCCACTCCACTTCTAATTGAGAGGGGAATGTGATCCCATGGGTCTGATGGATTGGACTCTCTTGCTTGCAGTTGTAAACTCTCTCAGTTCCTTGGTATGGTAGTTGTCCATCATCACCTCCTTGTTAGTTGTCCTGGATGAGACCAATTATTGGACAGTAGGTGTTGCAACTCCATTGAGATTCAGGACCCAGCTGGTACAGGGACTGCCCAAAGATTTAATTTCCTGGGACATACACATACCAACTCTAGTCCTAATTATAGGCTGAAATAGAAGTATAGGGAAACCACAACTGAGTCCAACTCTGTCACACTGGGAAGCAGGAATTCCAAAGTAGGGCCCACTGGCAAGGCACCAAACTCCTGAGCTATCTGCCCTGACTATAGTGTCTGGATGTCTTCTGAACCCTCAGGAGCCCAACTATTTGGGGTAGTATCTACTTTGGCAGTCAGTGAGATACTGCTGAGAAGTGTATAAGCATAACCTCTGGAATGCCCTCCCAACTCATTCTGAAGTTTCTTAGCCATATAAACTCATTTGTCTTTACCTTTTCCTCTTTGGTCAAGGTCTTTTTCCAGTTGTTTTGTTAATTAGTGCTTGGTAGTTATCCCTTGGTGTTGGGAGACTCTTCTGTTGGGGTTTTGTCCCATGCCAGAGGAATGTAATGCATTTATATGCTGAGTTTGGCTTAGAGATAGCCACATTTGAGCAACAAGGATGCTCCCAGGAAGCAACTCTTAAGCCCCATATAATACTAAGCTAAGTATAAATGTCAAGAATAAAGGCTCATAAGCTTAGTCGTCAATATCATGGGCTGCCAATGGACCATCCTCCTTCAGCAGTCATTGCCCCTGTACTGGATGGATTCTTGCTGATCCATTAGAGAATGTGGCAGAGTTCCCTGGATGGGAATTTAATATCCCTTTGGCTATTGTGTGAATCTCTGCCCACAGTGACGATGCCCCAGTAACCTTTAAACAGATTTCTATGCTTTATGTATGGCCAGGTGACCCTCCTCCTATGTATCCCCAATCACTGACACCCCGCACCTGTGATCCTCCCCTTCCACAATTGTGACCTTTCTGTGATCCAAAATTTCTTTAAAAATGAAGCCAATAAAATATCCAAATACAATTAATAAGGAAATGAAGTAATAAGTAAGAAGTAATTATTAAGAAAATGAAGTTTTAAAAATAAGAAATAAAATACAAAAAAAGAAATAAAATACAGAAAAAATAACTAAAAATTAGGTATAAGAAAACTAATGAAAAAATGTTAAAACTAGTTTTTGTCATTTTGCCTTTCATCACTATCATATATGTTGTCCTGTATGTACAGTGATATTTTCTTCTGTTTGTTGCCTCAGCGTCTTACCTAAAAGACTTAAATAGAGATTTCTCCAGAGAGGAGATACAAATGGCTAAAAATCATATGAAACAAATTTTAATATCACTAGCTATTAGGGAAATGCAAATCAAAAAGGCAATGAGATATCATCTCAACTGTATAGTATGACCTTTATTAAAAAAACAAAAAAACAACATGTGCTGGAAAGGTTGTGTAGAAATAGGAACACTCCTTCACTGATGCTGGGATTATAAAATGATGCCACTTCTGTGGAAGATTGTTTGGCTGTTCCTCAGAAAGCTAAATATAGAATTGCCTTATGATTCAGCAATTTCTCTACTAGGAATATATCAAGAAGAACTGAAAACTGTGATGTGAACAGACATCTGCACACCAATGTTCATAGTGACATTATTCATAATTGCCAAAAGATGGAAACAGCCCAAGTGTCCATCAGCCAATTAATGGATAAACTATATATATATATATATATATATACACACACACACACACATATATATATGCAATACTATGTTGCAGTAAGAAAAAATGAAACTGGGACACATATCATGACATGAATGAATCTTGAAGACATTATGCTAAGTGAAATAAGCCAGACACAAAAGGACAAATATTACATGATCTCGCTAATATGAACCAATTACAAAGAGTAAATGCATTGAGTAAAAACCTAGAATATTGGTTATTAGGAGATAAAAGGAGGGCTGAGAAGTGGTACTGATAATTAATGCATGTGTAGAAGTTTCAATTATCTTGACTGTAAAAATGTGAAAATGGGTAGTGCTAATAATGTTAACACATTACAGTGAGTAAAACTAATGCAGCTGGTTTATAAATGGGATTGTGTCTCAATAGGGTAGTCTAGGAATATAAATGTTAATTGAAAGAGAGGGAGAGAATAATCTAGGACTGCATAATCTGAATAATGCAGTGAACCCAGAGGTGGGTGTATTTTGATGGTACAAATACCAGAATGTCCTTCTAGGAACTAGAATGGATATATGTTACTATTGCAGGGTGATGGGAATGGGGGGAAGCATGGGAAAAGTTCAATTACTGTAACCTATGGACTATAGTTAGTAGCAATACTGTAATGTTCTTGCATCAATGCCAAAGATGTACTGTATTAATAAAAGGGGAGCATGGAAAAGACATGCCAATTGTATGCTATGGACCACAGTTAGTAGTAACAATCTGATGATATTATCTCATAATCAGTTACAAGTGTTCCACAATGGTGTGGTGTATTGTGAAAGGGTGTTGTATAAGAATTCCACACATGTACATGATTGCTTTGTAAGTTCCAAATTTCTGTAAAAAAAAGGTATTTTCAAAAAATGTCAAATTTCTTGCAAAATGTTCTAAGAATACAGCTTATAGTGCACTAATATTAATAACATTATTAATAAAAAAGGGCTAAAATACCAGATGAGAGTGAAAAATAAGACAAAAAAAATAAAATGTGACACTGTAGGCCAATGTGTTTGAAAAATTCGTTTATATGACTTACTAATTAAAGAAGAAAAAGAGAGCCTGCTGCTCCCTTACTTCTAATTACACAATCCAAGAATGCTTCTGCCTTTCCACTTTGCACCTTCTGTTTCCTCTACCAGGAAACTTCTTCCCCAGATGCCCCCTTCGCTTACTCCTTTCCTCAAGTTTTCCTTTTCCATCTGGTGTTATTAGTAAAGACTGTAATGTACCAGATGACCTGCTTCCCACCGTGTCTCTCTCATTTGATCTTTCTTCATCTCTAAAGTCTGTTATTATCTAACATCTCACATTTTTACATGTTTATTGTTAATTGTTTCTCTCCCACTATGTCCTATTAGGCTAGAAATTTATAGAGTTTATCATTTCTGGATTTCCCATTGAGGCTCAAATAAATTAATTTGAATGACTGATCAATGAAAGAATAAAATAATGTATGAGTGGGCACTCGGTCAGTAGCACCTCACACCCACTGGGGCACAGAAAGCCACGGAAGACTGTGGAGAAGCTCCAGCAGCTGTGGGTGGGAGGACAGCACAGGTGAGCATTGGGACAGGGGCCAGGAACCAAGACCCTACAACTAAAGATAAGGTGGAAGAATGTACTAGACATTTGCTGCATTCCTCTTTTTTCTTGCTGCCAGCACCTCCTCATGTGATAATGGTGCCTCAAGAGGCAAAATGCAGACTTTATCACAGTGTTTAAGAATAATCATGGGCCAGATAAGAAAGCAATCTGAGAAGAAGCCAGTTTGTTGGTGGAGTATGTGCGATTCCCACCCCCACCACATTTTTGTAAATTGTATTTTTTGAAGATATATACTTCACATAAAAATGTTACATTAAAATATATGAGGTTCCCTTATTCCCCCCATCCCACTCCTCCCACACCAACAACCTCCTCCATCATTGTGGAACAGTCATCGTACTTGGTGAACACATTTTGGGTCACTGCTGCAATACATAGATAATAGTTTACCTGTATTTCACACTCTCCCCCAGTACAGTCAGTAGGTTATGGCAGGATATATAAAGTCCAGCATCTGACCCTGCAATATCATTTAGGACAACTCAAAATCCCCAAAATTCCCCTACATCAAATCTCTTCTTCCTTCTCCCTGCCCTCAGCAACTACTGTGGCCACTTTCTCCACCTCGATGCTAAAATTTCTTCTATTACTTGTCACAATAGTTTTATAGTAGAATATCAGTAAGCCCACACTATTCCATATTTTATTCCTCCATTCTGTGGACCATGGGATAGTGATGTCCTCTCTACCTCTAGATCAAGAGGGGGTTTAGATTCCACATGGATGATAGATGCAATTCCTCTGCTTACAGTTGTAGGTACTTTTGTTTCCCTGGTGTGGTGGTTGACCATCTTCACCTCCCTGTTAGCTGACCTGGGTAAGACCAACGAACCAGAGAGTAGGAGTCACCACTCTGCTGAGGCTCTAGGCCCAACTGGCACATGGACAGTCCAGAGATTCAAGTCTCCTGAGTAAGGGCCAACCCTAGTGCCAATCACAGGTTCAGTAAAAGTGACAGAAGAAGCATGTATAGAAAAGTCACATCTGAGTCCAACTCCATCACACTCAGGAGCACAAATTCCAATGTAGGGTCCTCTGACATGGCACAGAACTCCAAATCCATCTGCCATGACCATAAAGTACTGCCTTCTACATCTTTTTTTAATTTTTTTTTATTTTTTCTTTTTTTCTTTTTTTCTTTTTCTTTTTTTTTATTGACTTTGTAATAATATTACATTAAAAATATATATGTGAGGTCCCTTTCAACCACCCCCCACCACTCCACCTCTCCCCCCGCCCAGCAACACTCGTTCCCATCATCATGACACATACATTGGATTTGTTAAGTACATCTTTGGGCACCTCTGCACCTCATAGTCAATGGTCCACATCATGGCCCATACTCTCCCCCATTCCATCCAGTGGGCCCTGTGAGGATTTACAATGTCCGGTGATTGCCTCTGAAGCACCATCCAGGGCAGCTACATGACCCAAAGACGCCTCCACCTCTCATCTCTTCATCCTTTTCATGCAGCACAGCAACAGCTTTAGTCAACTAGCCTGTGGGCCAGTGTTACCAGCACTTGGAGGGAGCAGTGAAGTTTGCAGCTAGCTGCCCTCAAGGCTGAGAGGATAAAGACCTCCCCACAATGTCCAGGAGGCCATGGAAGAGGAAGAATTCCAAAGGCTGCAGCAGACCCAGCACCCCTATCAGTAATGCTCAGGAATCGAAAGACACAGGCAGTGATAGGGAGGCAGGAACTGAATCAGGTGGAGAGAATAACAAAGAAGAAGAGAAAAAGGATGAAACTTCCAGCTCCACTGAGGCACATTCTCGGTGTCAAAAGCCAATATAGTTGAAGCCAAATATTGAACCTCCTGAGAAGGTGGAATGCAGCGGTGCCCACAGCTCTATGTTCAGAGTTCTTATTGGTATTGATTATAATTTCCATGCCATTGTGAGGTTACTTGGGACTAAACATGTAGACAGGTGTATGAGCTTAAAGTCAAAGAATGCAGAGTCAGAGATCCAGCTCCTGCCAAGGATGTTGATCCTCCTCCAAGAAAGAAGAAAAGCAAACACTGGTTGTGGGCTGCACATTGCAGAAAGTTACAACTGAAAAAGGATGGCTAGTAAAACCGTATTTATTTATTTTTTTAAAAGAATAATTAATTAATTAATTTCTCTCCCCTTCCTTTCCCCCAGTTGCCTGCTTTCTGTGTCCATTCACTGTGTGTTCTTCTGTGACCGCTTCTATCCTTATCAGCGGCACAGGGAATCTGTTTCTTTTTGTTGTGTCATCATGTTGCATCAGCTCTCCGTGTGTGCAGCTCCATTCTTGGGCAGGTTGCACTTTCTTTCGCCCTGGATGGCTCTCCTTACATGGCGCATTCCTTGCTCATGGGGCTCCCCTACGTGGAGGACACCCCTGCATGGCAGGGCACTCCTTGCGTGCATCAGCACTGTGCATGGGCCAGCTCCACACAGGTCAAGGAGGCCCGGGGTTTGAACCACAGACCTTCCATGTGGTAGGCAGACACCCTATTCATTGGGTCAAGTCCACTTCTCTCTAACCGTATTTACAGCAGTTAACCCTGTGATCGTCCACAACAGCCTTTTGTGAGAGCACACAATTTTTTGAATATTTTTGTCAGTGTAGTTTGCAATGTCAAAACCATTTCCCTGGGTGCCGTTGCAAGGCACAGTGTAGCACCAAGCAGTGCCCGTGCTGTCCAGCAGTTGGAGAGTGTGACCCTGACCTCAGTCTCACTGCTTCTCATCACAGGGACAGTAAAAATGTGTCCTGCAAGAGCTGTAGCTTTCAGATGGGGCTGCAAAAAGCACTTACTACTGGCACCATCTGCCCTTGCAGACTGGGTGATTTTCCTCTAAAGATCAAAGATTCTGTACAAAAAAAAAAATGATTTCATTTCCGAATACTGTGGAGAGATTATTCCTTAGGATGAAACAGACAGACAAGGGCAAGTATATGATAAGTACGCATGCAGCTTTCTGTTCAACTTGAATAAAGATTTTGTAGTGGATGAAGTCCGCAAGGGTAACAAAATTTGCTTTGCAAATCATTCAGTAAATTCAAACAGCTATGCAAAAGTTATGAGGTGTAGAGGCAATCCCACAAGGGACATTGTTGCTGAGAGAGCCACCCAGGTGGATGAAGAACTGTTTTTGATTCCAGATACAACCTGGCTGATGCCCTGAAGTACCTGGGCATTAAAGGAAATCCCTTCACCTCTGATCCCTCATCCCCACCCCACCCCAAAATGGCTGCCTTAGCTTCAGAAACCTCTAATTCTGTGGGCAGTTAAGAAAAATTAAGTGCTGTACTCTAAGAAAAATTTATAGTAATGAGTTTAAAAACCAACTTTTCATTGCTTTCTCACCAGCTGCAAGGTGTTTTTTCCAGTGAAATTTTGCAGGAATGCTGTTCAATACATTTTCAGTGTTGAATAAAGAATACTTGAATTTCAGAAAGAGGTGGGAGGAACTCAATAAATACATTAAAAATATTGCTTTCAAGTCAGCATCCTATATAATATAATGAGGAAATTAGCAAATATGTAATAGAAGGTCATGTCTAAAATAGATAAAGGATTTGTACCAGACTACTGCTTTGGTGACCTCCCCCAAAAGATCATTTCTCCCAGCCATCATGCCCATTTCACAACACCTCTGGACTTGGTCATGTGACAAGTCAGATCAGTGTGACAGATGCAAGCAGACGCTTGATGTTGCTTTCACTTGGGCTATGTCTAGGAACGTTTGTTCTTTGTATTACCCTTGGAATCTGGCCAACTAAACCTTGTAAAAATGAGAACCAAGGATCCATTAGAGAACCAGGGACCAACCCTCATCTGAACTTTCAGCCTAAAGCTAGCACTAACCTGCAAGAAACAGAGACAAACTGGTTCCACCAAGCTGGGCAAAAAAAAAAAAAAATTGTTTCAAGTCACTGAGTTTTGTGTGGTTTATTATACAAAGGTAGACAACTGAAACAGATGTTTACTAAAACCTAGTGGAAAATGTGTTCAGTGAGATCAGGACAGGACTGCTGAGTGTCATACTTCTGTTCAACATGGTCTGGTGGCTTTAGCCAGTGCACCAAGGTAAAGAAAACACAGCAAACTTATAGGGATTTGAACAGAAGAAAAAAAGTTTCCTTAATCACAGAAAATAAATTTGCCTACATAGAATATCTCTAAGAACCTACACCTAAAACATTAGAAAAATGAGATAATTTAGTACATTACTTTGATCAAATATCCAATTTATTTCTAGGTGCCAGAAACAAAGAGTGATATGTATTTTTTAAAATGTAATTTCTAATAATTACTGAAATAAAAATGTCCAGAAGCAAATCTAATAAAGCTTAAAAACAACATTGTAGAAAATATGAAACTTTAATGAAAGATTTTAAATAATACCTAAGTAATTAAGGACATTCACTATGGTAATGGTTGTGGAAATAGTGTTTTTACTAATTTCATTTCCTTTGTTGGTATGTAGATTCACGCAGTTCCATCTTGTACAGCAATTAAGACACTGTTGTGGTAGCAAAGGGTTAGGCAGAGCAGTGGAAGAGAACAGAGGGTCTAAAGGAGACTCTCACATAAATGGACATCACCAAGCAGCTAACAGTACAGGGATAATCATTTATCCATATCAGAAAAGAAAAATAAATAGATTGAAATCTTCCTGACTTCTAATTCAAAAGTCTATTTTGGATAGAAAGAAGATTTAAGTATTAAAGTCAAAATTTTACAACTTAAAAAAATATCTATTATCAAAAACGGTGGAGGACAGAATAATTGGTATGAAGTATTTAAGGTATGAAAGAGACATACTGCCAGCCAAGAATTATGTGTCTGACAAAACTGTCCTTCAGAAATGATGGTGAGTTCAAAATCTGCAGACAAACAAACCTGATAGAATATGATACCAAAGTCCAGAATGACAAGAGCTACTAATGTTGGAGCCGTAACTGAGGCTTCAAAAGTAATTCCATCCTGTGGACCTTGGAATGGTTGTGTACACTCCACATCTATATCAAGAGGGGACTTAGTTTCCACATGGATGCTGGATGCAATTCTCCTGCTTTCAGTTGTAGGCACTCTTGGCTCCCTGGTGTGGTGGTTGACTGTCTTCACCTCTATGTTAGCTGAGTGGGGTAAGTCCAATAAGCCAGAGTGTAGGAGTTGCTAGTCTGTTGATGTGGATTGGACACAACCATTCTAAGGTCCACAGCATGGAGGAATAGAGTATGGATTAGAGTGGACTTACTGATATTCTATTCATGAACTATTGTGATTAGTAATCAAAGAAAATGTGGCATTGGTGTGGAGAAAGCAGCCATGATGGCTGCTGGGAGAAGGGAGTGGAAGGAAGAGATGAGATGTGGGGGCATTTTTGGGGCTTGGAGTTGTCCTGGGTGGTGCTGCAGGGACAGTTATCGGACATTGTATGTCCTCCCATGGACCACTGGGTGGACTGTGGGAGAGTGTGGGCTAAGATGTGGACCTTGACCATGAGGTGCAGCAGTGCTCAGAGATGTATTCACCAAATGCAATGAATGTCTCATGATGATGGAGGAGATTGTTGTTATGGGGGTAGGAATGGGGTGAGGAGGGTAGGGGTATATGGGAACATCAAATTTTTTAAATGTCATATTAAAAATTAAAGACAAAAATAAAAAGTACTTCCACTGTCCTATCAATGCATCTAAGTCAGGATGTTGGGAAAACACGGTAAAACCACTGAATTCCATGAGCTTGTGCCCTTCCTCACATTCCATTTTGCTGTGAAGCACATTCAATGATTAGAAGCATGGAATACCATGACATTGAATGAGGCCTTCTAGAAGTCCACAGAGGGTAGTTTTGGCAAAAGCATTGCATGCAGTGAAAGGAAATCTGTATCAGAATATGTATCTATTCCAGTAGGAACAAAATGCTGCACCTTCCATGATGGAAGTGGTCCAATATAATCAACTTGCCAACAAGTAGTAAACTGATTAGCTTGAGGAATGCTGCCATTTGGGGTTGAGTGTGGGTCTCTGCTGCTGGCAGATTGGGCACTCAGCAGTGACTTGTAACCAGGTCTTCCTCAGTGAGTGTAAGTCCATGTTGCTGAACCCATGAATTATTTCCATCCCTACCACCATGGCCACTCTGTCCATGAGTCCATCGGGCCATGACATGAGTGGCTGGGGAAAGAGGCCAACTGTTATCCACAGAATAGGTCATCCTGTCTGATTATTAAAATATTCTGCTGAGGTCACAGTCTGATAAGCATTCACATAAGACACAAATACCTTCCTGGCTTTCACCCATTGAGAAACATCTATCCACCGACCTCTCTCCCAGACCTTTGCCAATCATGTCCCTTCCAGCTCCCTGACCATGCAGTCAAACCACTGGGCACATCACATAAATCAGTTCACAAGCACTTCCAGCCATTTCTTCTTCAAATCAAAATGAATAACCAGTTGCCATGCTCAAGTTCTGCCCACTTGGAGGATTTCCATTCAAAACTATCATTCAGGAATATCCCAAACTGGGCTTTAGTGCTACATCTGTCCATTACTGAGGTGTCCCTTTATATCGTGCAGAAATACCTGTGAACCAGTCCCAAGTATTCCTTTCCTCGGTCCGTAGATTGTAAAAAACTGCCCAAGAGGCTGTAGTTGCAGGTTGGCAGGGACTTTAGGTAAAGTAATGTGGTGGAATAATCAGCTTACCTAAGAATTTGAAAAACAGAGGATCAAATAAGAAAGAATATGTGGTACTCGCTTTCCTAAATTTTTTAGCTATGAAAGATCAAGTATTTTATTTATTTTAGTCCTTATTTTTTTATTGTTACATTAAAAAAAATATGAGGTCCCCATATACCCTCTACCCCCTCACCCCAATCCTCCCATAGCAACAACTTCCTCCATCAACAATATAAGAAATATCACATAGTATATATCATATATAAAATGTAGAATACTGAATTTATGACATTCTGTTTGGAACTCTAACCTCTTCCCACCTTCTCCTTGGCTATATATGGCATCACTAAACCCTAAAATTCCCAAGTGGTAAAAATAATTCTGTGTTTTGTGACCTTTTCTTCATATTTGCATTTGATTTTTGGATTCTCCTATTAAAACCCCTTAATCTCTTTTCTTCTCTCAAGTATTTGAAGGTAATTTTTCCAGCAAATAAATTCTTTATGATCTAGTCTATATCACAAATAAGATTTTAAATAGGCAATTAATATCAAAGTGGGATGAACTGTGAATTAAGAACTGATCACACGGGTGGTTGCCTTATCCTTGAAATTCTCCTTTCCAGACCTTATTTTTAAGAAACCAGTATTAGGGAGTGGGCAATCCAAATGCTGGGCTGAATCCCTGAGTGTTGCATGATCAGGATAAGGGAGAATAGTGATAAAGGAAGGCCAGTCTTTAAATAACTGGCTTAGTTATAGACCTTCTCTCAGAAGCGAGCTCAAATTCCCATGGTAGCTAGAGAGTGCAATATTATGTGAGAGTCCTGGGTAAAATTAGAAAAGTAGGCAGAAAATCAGTTTTAAAAGACATTATTTCTAAGAAGTCAGTAATGAATATGTTACAAATATTAACTTCAAACTTGAACAGGTTAGAAATACATGATAGTGTTATTTGTCTTAGTTAATCTTAACTTCCTCCTGAGCCCAGAAATGGTAATTTAATGTCAGCAGCTTAATCTTATTCCAAGCAGATAATTTAGGCAGTCTTTTTAGGATATAGTCAGTTTATCTTTCCATAAAAATATTTAACCTTTGTAGAGAGTCTCCCACCTATCCTTTTTCCCACAAGATGTGTTCAAGCATATGAAAGAGAGAAATCCATGTATGCTCCTGGGGGAGGGATAAAATCTCATTTTGGAAGTGTTGTCCTTAGTCTCTGGCTTTCAAACAGTGACTTTTGGAAGCCAGGTTGCTGCTTACTCTGCAGGCATTGGTGGATGATGCCTTCCACTGGAATAATTCATGAGTTTACCACTCTTAGTTGACCAGACCCTAGTGGTGCTAACTGGTGACTAAGGCTCACTTTGGCATCTGCTGGAGGCACAAACTTGTGTCTCCCACATCTCTGTCGAGCCTCATTTCTCGGCGGTCCACCTCCACACCCTGCTGTGAGGCTGAACTGGCCCATATCCACTTATCCCTTCCATTGCAGGCACCACAGGGCTGTAAGTATCCGCTCAGGGGCAGTGCCCATAGAGGTCAGAGGACAGCTCCGGCAGGTAAACCCACGTCCCTGGGCATGATCACACTGCACATATTGGTTTACTTTGATGTGTCTCTTTCCCTGATTGGAACTGACAAGTTTTACTCTAAAAATTATCCCCAATTTATCCTGAGATTGTCTCAAAAAGGGGCTACTGAAAGATTGCATGTAATCTCTGTAAATCTTTACATTAAGAACACAAATGTGAAATCATAGAATAAGTCTAATGAGAAATGTGAGTTATTTTTACAAGGAAGTTTATCAAAATTTTATTTGGTACAAGTAACAAAACTTTTCGTTATTATAGGTGAAAACAAGCTGTGAATTTTAAAAAGCACCACATTTTCTAAGTTAATTTATCAAATTTTGGTGGTTGAATGAGGTAAAAAACAGACAAAGGATAGATTTGAATATATAAGTAGATTCAAATTTTACTTTTATAAAATAATATAAGACAATAAAATACAGAGTTATGTGCGGTTATACTACCAAAATTATTGCAATAGACAATAATTAAAATATACTAGCTTAAATATTTAAATTCAAATTAATGAAAAAGAACTGAAAGGATAGGAAGAGAAATAAATACAGATATATTCTTTTTGTGATTACAGACTATACGTAAATGAAGTATTTTAGAAACTGTGTTAAAATACTTAATGAATGTGTGACATAAAAAAGAAAATATGATTTATAGGTTATTGCAAGTGGATTGACTAGTGTAGTAATTGCCCATTTCAGGCTATGTCTTCATAGCTTAAACTGGTTAAATGTTGTTACAATAACCTGTAAATATATTTATCCAACTTATTAGATATAAAGTTTGCATAGGAAAAAAAACTAAAAGAAGGAAAATTAAAGAGGGACTGAGAAAAATGATTTTTGCCAATCTAAAAGATAGAGGTCTTATAATTACAATACTTTAAATAAAATTGATGAAACATAAACATGTGTAAAATCAAACTTGTTACTATCAAGCAAATATGAATAATTATCAACATGTTTAATCTTTTGATTAATCATAAATTTGAAAAAATTGTGAATGGAAAAAATTGTGTGCAAAATAAAAAATAAATATCCCTAAAATATACAATGCTGTGTGTATCTGATGTACTTTTTTTTAACAGATTTATTTCTCTCCCCCCCCCACCCTGGTTGTCTGTTTTCTGTGTCTATTTGCTGTGTCTTCTCTGTCTGCTTCTGTTGTTGTCAGCGGCACGGGAATCTTTATTTCCTTTTGTTGTCTCATCTTGTTCTGTCAGCTCTCCGTGTGGGTGGCGCCATTCTTGGGCAGGCTGCACTTTCTTTCACGCTGGGTGGCTCTCCTTAAGGGGTGTGCTCCTTGCACATGGGCTTCCCTATGCGGGGGACACCCCTGAGTGGCAGGGCATTCCTTTCGCGCATCAGCACTGCGCATGGGCCAGCTCCACAGGGGTCAAGGAGGCCTGGGGTTTGAACCGTGGACTTCCCATGTGGTAGATGGACGCCCTAACCACTGGGCCAAGTCCGCTGCCTATTTGATATACTTTTGTGTTCAGTTGCCTATTATGATTTCAATCACTTAATAGGTTCTCTCTGAATTATGAGTTGTACGAATTAATAAAATCATATGGACACGGAGGAATCATGACATGGCTATGTATTGCTAATGGACACATAAAATGATTAAATCATTTTTTAGAAGTAATATGATGTTCAAGAGATGTTAACTATTTTTAATTATTTTTTGTATTTTGAAAGAAGCTTTAAATTACCCAAATGTTTCATAAAAAAAATATAAAGGATTCCCATATGCCCCACTCCCTCACCGCTCCCCACTTTCCCATGTTAAGGGCATCCTTCATTCATGTGGTACATTTGTTACAATTGATGAACGCATTGCTACTAAACATAGACTGTAGTTTACACTATAGTTTGCAATCTGTCTCGTACAATGTTGTAGGTCATGACAAAATATACAATGGCCTGTATCCATCACTTCAGCATCATACAGGACAAATCCAATGTTTTGAAAATTTCCTCATATTACACCTATTCTTCCCTCTGCCATCCATCAAAACCACTGGTGGACACTGCCTTTTGCGTAGGAACACATTTATATTCTGTTACTACATATAATTATGTTTTACCATGAGCATTTTCATATTTTCACAGTATCTAATTGATTCATATTATAGTGTATTTAACCATTCACCTGTTTCATTTAGATAAGTTATTTCCCATTTTTCTCTCATAAATAATGTTTAAAATTGAAATCTTGCTCTTCATAAATCCAATAAATTGTGTTGCTAATACAAAGAATATGAAAGGTTACAGCAACATAATTCGTTGGAATTATGAGGACCAAACCTTCAATTTACATTATTTTGAAAGAAAAATGGGAAATAACTTATACAAATGAAACAGGTGAATGGCTAAAAGAATTTGATCAAATACTGTGAAAATATGAAAATGATCATGGTAAAACATAACTCCACGTAATAATGGTACATAAATTTGTTCCAATATGCAATATTGGTATGTATAAAAGTAACAATTAGAATGGACATTTGAAAATAAATGATTCAAGTGAAAGGAGTTGGTTTCTTTGGTTATGGAAAATTATCTTTTAATTCTGGATTATGGGTAAATCATCATCTTCTAGCTCTGATAAGTGATGTGTTTATTTTCTATTCTAAGTACAAGAAAAAGTGTGCTTCTGATTGTGTGTGTGTGTTTACAGGTATTGTGAAGGAAAGGAAACTAGTGGACTTACATTTTAAAAATTGTAATTGTTTATTTTGTCTCAATTTGAAAAAATGGAAAATGGGAATCAGTGACTAAAATGATGGATCAGATGAAGAGTTTTCATGATAACGATTATTTTTTATCTGTTTAATCTACAGGTAAAATGCGATTGCTCTTCCTCACCACCGCATATTGCAAGAATTCCATTGTTGCAAAAGTTCCTTGTATACAATATTGGACAGTCATTCAAAAGGACAAAAAAGTTTTTTCCCAGGGAACTCCCCACCCACCAATAGTCTTATCATAGATCCCTTCATGGCCTCATTTCTCAGACTGTAGATAATAGGGTTCAGTGTTGGGGGCACTATTGTATAAAAGATAGAAATCGTAAGATCAAAAATACTTGAAGAATCTGAAGTTGGTTTTAGGAACTCAAAGATGCCTGTGGAGAGGAAAAATGAGACAACACAGAGGTGAGGCAGGCAGGTAGAGAAGGCCTTGGATTGGCCCTCAGCAGAGGGCACTTTTAGAACTGTAGAGAAGATGTAGATATAGGAAATGACAATGGAGGAGAAGCAGATGAATGCCATCAGAGAAATGAAACCCATCACTCCAATCAGTCCAAGGTAATCATTGGAGCAGGAGAGCTTCAGCAGCTGGGGCACATCACAGAAGAATTGGTGGATGACTTTAGCCTTGCAGAATGAGATGGAGAATGTTGCAGCTGTAAACAAGATTCCAGAGGCAGTCCCACTCAGCCATACAGCTGCCACAGCCCCCTGACAGGTACCAGGGTCCATGATGAGCTCATAGTGCAGTGGGAAGCAGATGGCTGCATAGCGGTCATAAGACATCACAGTGAGAATGGCAAGCTCAGCCCAGGCCAGGGAGGTGAAGAAGAAAACTTGAAGCACACATTGACCATGGGAAATATAGCCATCGCCCTTCAGGGAACTGTCAATGGATTGCGGGACCGTGACAGAAAGGAAGGAGAGGTCCAGGAGGGAGAGGTGCTTCAAGAAGTAATACATTGGGGATTGGAGAGCCTGGTCCAGTGTGGTGATGGTGATGATGATGAGGTTACCTGCCAAGGCCAATAGGTACATCACCAAGAAGAGCAAGGCATATAAGATCTGCAGCTCACGGTTGTTGGAAAACCCCATGAGGAGGAACCCACTCATAGTGGTTATGTTTTCCATAACCATTTTGAAGATACAAAATGTGGAGGCAGTGGCTGGAATACAAAAGAATAGGGGAAATGCTGTACATTGACATTACCATAAATGTCCATTCATTTATTCACCTTTGTTTCTTTAGAAATTCCTTATTCAGCACCTGCTTTGTGTTAGGCATGCCCTAAGTATTGGGGATCCCAAAGGAGGAGATCTCTTTCTTGTATCCACGGAGCCTTCAGTCTACTCTAGTAAACTAGTAGTTTCAGCTGAGAGCACATGTGGTCTGAGTCAGTGGTCCTGTCATAGAAAAATGCTTACATCTGCACCCCCAACAATATCATTATTCCATTTCTACTGGTAAAAACCATCCTTTTCCTTTCAGTCAATAACAGATAAGCCATGGTCAGCTCTTGGATGAGGTTTCTGAAACTGGGTGGCTGCATTTGCGAATAGTACATCACTCTATTTTTTTGAATAGTATGACCTTTAGAAGAAATACACTATTGCAAATTGTAGCATGTGTTAGTTGGTTGATTTGGTGATACCAAGGTCCCTATCTGCCTAATAATCTTGGCATTATCAGGATAGTGCCTGTAATTGTGGACAGAACACCAGATGATTTAGGATAACCTCTTTAGAGTTAACATTTGATTGATAGGCAGCTCAATGAAATCAAGAACACAAACATGAGACAATACGTGTTGTGACTTACATGTCACTTTCAGATTCAATGTCTTTTCTGATTGTTGGGAGTATCTTCTGGTATCTAATAACTCACTAGGTGAATCATCATTTTACTCAACTTCTGTTCACTTGTCTTCAGTTCAAATATTTAAATATTTATTAACAATTTACTGCATGCAAAGTTATTTGCAAAACAAGAGTACGTAATAGTTGTTTGAAGTGGAAGGAAAATATTGAAATACTTAACATACAGCTTCAGAAAGAGAATCTGAAGTGGCATAGCATGAGATATATATTTCAGAGAAGGGAGAAATAATGTTTAGATTGATTGTCCAGGGTTTGGGCTTCATGATATATAAATAACAAGAGCTCTCCCCTCACTAAAATATTCTACTTTTATTAAAATAATTTCAGTTCACAAGAGTTGATCAATCACTTCATCATGAGACTCCTCATATTCCTGCATTGTCCCTTCTCTGAATTCTATGCAACAGATGGAAAAATGACTGCATCAGAGTAACCATGAGATTCTTATCAGAAAAGATCTTTGGTGAATCCTAAATCTGGAGGACAGCTCCCCCTCCCCATTATTTTCACTCTGTGGGAGGTTTTTGTTAATAAATCACCTGTGTCATTCACTTTGACTTGCATATGTGATGTCCATCTCTCCTGCTAACGCTCTCAGCCTTCTCTTCTGTAAAAATGAAGTTAACATTTGAGCAATCATCTCTACATTCCATTGTCTGCCTGGGTTCTGTGGTTTTATATTTAAAATAAAAATGGTTATCAATTTAACTAAAAAGTTTAAAACTTTTGTCTAGGCTGCTATATTGGAAGCTTCTTTTCTCTTACATTGAAAAAAATGAATCATAAGCTTAATGTATCTGTAATTTTCCCAACATTAGCCATTGTCATGAAACATAACACCAAAAAAAAAAAAGCAGGAATCAGAGCAAGGATATGGCTTCAACAAAATTTCTTCCTTTCTGTGTCTTTTGTGTGTATCCTCTGTCCTTGAACTTATAAAATGATAAACAGTATTCTTGCCCATAATTAATTTTTTATTGTGGTTTATTAAGGATTTTAATTTTCCAAATCTGTATAGGTAATTATCAACAGAAAGGGAAATTAAGAAGCTAAACATTTTTGAGTTCATATTTATGAGACACACACTTTATTAGAAACCATCATAAAATATACCTGAGTTACTCCATGCAGACATTTTTATCTTGTAAGAGTTAAGCATTTCTTCTGTTATTACAGTAAAAAATAAGACTCAGAGTATTTAAATAACATAATTGAAAGCTGAACCCCAAACCCTTAGCCTTTCCAATGTATACCACAACTTACATTCAGGGAAATAAGGTTTCTTCCTTGTTCAAAATTCCAAACTCAGTTGAAGAATGTAAGATTCTGTTAGAGTTTCCATAAATCCCTCTTTCTCTATCCAACTTTGGGAAATTCATCACAGCTGTTCTTGGTGTGCGGCAATCATAACTGCTTACTAATTTCTAATGCTTCCCAAAAATAAGACATCTTTTTTTACACGTGTTGCTTTCCTTGGGGACCTGGCTCTTTTTGGCATCTTCTACCTTGAATGTCTGAACTGAATGATAATGATTTTTCATTTTCTATATTTGCCTGGCACCTGGGTCTTAGAGCATTTGAAACTGCACAAAGAGGGGGAAATGCCTCGTTAAGCTAAGGTTTTATTGTCCCAAGCTAAAGTTAGCAAACTATTTTGGACCTATGGATCCCCTGGAGAGCTTGTTAATCTTAGGTATCTAATTCCCACTCAGAAATTCTCATGTAGTAGAACTGGGATGAGCACTAATTTTTGAATTTCTAACAATATTCAGTTGATGCTATTCTGCAGTTCTGAGAACCACACTTGGAGAAATGCTGTCCTAACTATGCTCTATTTCTGAGAGAAACAAAAAAATTCAAATATTTTAGAAAAGTTAAAGAATATTTAATGTCAGGCCTCCTGGAAAACTGAAAGTCATTATTTATGTTTATCTTTATGTCAGAAATTAAGGCCTATGCATCATGTATCACATATGGAAAGGCTATCAAAACTCTTCTATCAATCATAGAAACTTCTATTGAAAGTCCTGTAAAACAAATCTATCAAACATATCTGAAAACCTATTAAGGAGGCCAGGCCATTAAAATGTACTTTTAAAATATGTGCAAAAACTTTCTAAGTACTTAGAATTTAATACTAGCCAACAATATTATATTGTATTCTGAGCTCTCTTATAATCCTTTATACTTTTCAACAATAATCATATGAATACATGTTTATTAACTCTACATCACAAAGACTTCCCCTGAAGCTGTGACTTTATTTTTTCAATTTACTTTTTAATTTTTTAAAGATTCTTAGATTGTGTTACATAAATATATATATATATATATATATATATATATATAGGCGATGACCATATGTCCTTCCCCCAACCCCACTCACATTTTCCTATATTAACAACACCCTTCATTAGTGTTGTACATTTGTTACAATTGATGAACACATTTTGGAGCATTGCCACTAAGCATGGACTATAGTTTACATTGTAGTTTAAACTCCGCCCCACACAATTTTATAAATTATGACAAGATATACAATGGCTTGTATCTGTCATTGCAATGACCTTCAGGACAATTCCCAAATCCCCAATATGTCTCTATATTATACTGTTTTTCCCACTTCCTCCCCCCAAAGCTTCCTGTGGCCTCTGCCTCCACATCTATGATAAAAGTTCTTCTTTTGCTCAAATAGCAATAAGTCTATAGTAGAATACCACTAAGGCTACTCTAGTCCATTCATTCCCCAATCACTCATTTCCCAATCCTGAGGATTCTGGGATGGTACTGTCCACTCCACCTCTAATTGAGAGTGGACTTAGATCCCATAGGGCAGATGGCATGGTACTGTCTTGCTTGCAGTTGCAGACTGTCTCTGTTCCTTGGCATGGTCATTGTCCATCATCATTTCCTTGTTAGTTGTCCTGGGGGAGTCCAAAGAACTGAAGAGCAGGTGCTGTCACTCTGTTGAGATTCATGACCCAGTTCACACATGGACCAGGCAGCAGCAAAGATTTAAGTCTCTTTGGCCTACACCTATTGACTTAAGCACTAATGGTTGGTTCATAGAAGAGGCAGAAAAGCCATGTGTAGGGAAACCACAACTTAATCCAAATCTGTCACATTGGGGAGCATCAATTCACAAGTAGGGCCCACTGGCAGGGAACCAAACTCCTGAGCTGTCTTCCCTGCCTTTAGTGCCAGGATGTCTCCACCATTGGAAGTAATATTTACTTTGGTAGACAATGAGATCCTGCTGAGACGTGCATAAGTGCGATCTCTGGAGTGACCTCTCAATTCACTTTGAAGTCTCTTAGGCATATTAACCCATTTGCCCTTACATTTTCCTCCTTTTGGTCAATGTCTTTTTCCAGTAGCATTGCTAGATGGTGCTCAGTAGGAATCATTTGGTGCCAGGAAGGCTCATCCCTGGAAGTCATGTCTTCTGCTGGAGGTAGATAATGTATTATATGCTGAATTTGGCTTAGAGAGAGGCCATGTTTGAGCAACAAGGAAGATCTCAAAAGGTAACACTTAGGTAGCTTATAATTCTAGGCCAAGTTTCAATTCCATGAGTTAAGGTTCAGAAGTATAGTCATCAATATCAAGGGCACATCAATGGTACATCCTCCTTGCACTAGTCACTGCCTCTGTACTTGGGGGATTCTCACTGTCCCATTTGAGAGTATGACAGAGTTCCCCAGGATGGGAATTCTATATTCTTCTGTTATTGTGTGAGTCTCTTCCCACCATGACAATACCCCATGAACACTTGAACACATTTACATTCCTTTTAAGTATGCCCCAGGTGAACTTCCTCCCATGCATTCCTCACCACTGGCACCCCACACCAATGTTCCTCACTTGCCACAATTGTACGCATTATGTGATCCAAAACTTCTTAAAAAATGAAGTCAAGAAAGAAATGAACTAAAATTAATAAGGAAATTAAATAATAATGATAGTTTTAAATATGACAAAGTACAAAAAATTTAATAGGAAAAATTAAAATATAAAAAACACAAAATTTAAAAACTTTGATATTATGTCTTTCATCACTGTAAGATTTATGATTGTATGTACAGTCACATTTTCTTTTGTTTATTCCCCCAGTGTCTTATGTTTTTCATTTTGTCTTCAAAGAAGCTTTAGATTACAGAAAAGTCACATACAGAATATAAGGGGTTTCCATATACCCATCATTCTCCCCCTCCCCCCCTTTCCCCTATTAACAGCATTTATCTGTGAAAGGTACATTTGTTACAATTGATGTACAAATATTGTACTAACCATGGAAAATGATTTAAACTATGGTTTATATTTTGGACTGTACACTTTCATAAATTTTGATGAAATTTAACATGGCCTGTATCCTTCATTGCAAGAACATGTAGAACAGTTCCATCATTCCATCATGCCCATGATCCATCTGTTTTATTCCTCCCTCCTCTTCCCCTTTGGATCCAAAGCAACCAATAAGCTTCACTCCTTGAAGAACAAGATTCATAGTTCTTTGAACAACATTGAGGACTTGACATACTGTCCTGTTCTCCCCTATTAGACACTGTGTTTGTTCTCAAAGACTTCTATTTGAAAATACAGCAGGCCTCCTCGGGATGGGAGTCCAAAACCTTCCCACTCACTGTGTGGGTTGCCAACCAATGATACAACACACTATGATAAGATGAACACTCATACACTCCAGAGAAACCTGTCCCAGGTGCACCCTGTCCCAAATGCCCCCCTTTCCAACACCCTAAACCAGTAACCCTCCCCTACCATATTACTAAAAGAACATTCACAACACTGTAATTTCTACCACATACTTACAAATCCTCATTGTTCGCCTTCTCCCTTCCCCAACCCTCCCCCCATTTCCATGGACAGCTCAATCCACTCTACCCACCCTACTCCTTCACAAACCAGCACCACCCAAACCAGTAGTTTCACTGCACCACTGTCATACCCATGCACTGTACAATTATACACCTTATCATACATTTTACCCATTTGAGCCTTGCCTCAAAATCTTCTCCTTTTCTGTCTCCTGTAAACCTATCTTCCAGACTATAGCTTTGTGAGTCTGCTCAACTTGCTTAATGCATACCAGTGAGATCATGTAATCCATCTGTCCATCTCTGACTGGCTTGTTTCACTTAACATGAGGTCTTCAGGATTCATCCAAGTAACCCTTTCATTGATACTGCATTCCTTTATACAGTACAGTAATATTCCATTGCACAAACATACCATAATTTGTTTTCCCATTCATCTGTTGATGGACATTTAGATTGTTTCCAACTTTTGGCAATAGTGGATAATGCTGCTATGAACATTTGTATGCATGTATCTGTTCATGTCCCTGCTTTCAGTTCTGGGTATACACCCAGCAGTGGGTTTGCTGGATCCTATGTCTGTCCTATAATTAGCTTCCTAAGAAACTGCCAAAATGTCATCCACAACGGCTGCACCATTCTATATCTGCATGATTCTACATCCCACCTGCAATGGATAAGTTTTCCCTTTCCTCCACATCCTCTCCAGCACTTGTAGTCCTCTGCTTTCATAATAGCTGGCAGTCTAATGGGTATAAGATATTATCTCATTGAAGTTTTGATTTCCACTTCCTTAATAGCTAGTGATGCTGAACATCTTTTCATGTGCTTATTAGCCATTCTTTGGAGAAGCATCTATTCTAATCATTTGTCCATTGTTTAAATGGGTTGTCTTTTTATTTTCAAGGTGTAGGATTTCTTCAAATATGCTGGATATTAGACCTCTATCAGATATATGGTTGTCAAATATTTTCTCCCATAGAGTAGGCTGCCTTTCACTTTCTTGACAAAATCCTCTGAGGGTCAAAAGTTTTATTTTTCATTCATTGCTTGTGTTTTTGGGTAAAGTTCATGAAACCATTTCCTACTACAATATCCTATAGGTGCTTCACTACATTATCTTCCAAGATATTTATGGTTTTAGCTCTTATATTTAGATTTTTGTTCTATCTTGAGTTGATTTTTGTGTAAGGCGTGAAATGGTGATCCCCTCTCATTATTATGGATGTGGATATCCCATTCTCCAAGCAACATTTGTTGAAGAAGCCATACTCTCCCTGTTGACTGGGCTTGGTGGCCTTGTCAAATATTATTTGACTGTATTTGAGAACTCCCAATTCAGTTCCATTGGTTAGTAAGTCTATCCAGGTGCCAATACCATGAAGTTTTGAGCACTGTGACTTTGTAGTATGGTTTAAAGTCAGGTAGTGCGATTCCCCTGATTTCATTTTCTTTTTCAATATGTCTTTGGGTATTCAGGTCCTCTTGCCCTACCAAATAAATTTCATAGTTATTATAGATTTTTCATTTCAGTAAAATTCCTGTGGTAATTTTGATTGAAATTGCATTCATTCTGTAAGTCAGTATGGGTACAATAGATATCTTAATGATGCTTAGTCTACCCATCCATGAACAGGGAATATTTTTTTATTTATTTAAGTCTTTTATTTCCTTTAATAGGTAATTTCTGCATACAAGTCATTTACATCTTTAGTTGGATTCATTCCTACGTATTGGATTCTTTTAATTCCAATTGTATATGGGATTTTTTTCTAATATTGTCATCAGATTGCTCAATATTGTAATACAGAGAAGATACCGATTTTTGCACATTAATCTTATAACCGACCAATTTGCTGAGTCCATTTATAAACTCTAGAAGCATTATTGTAGATTTCTCATGTATTTCAAGGTATAGGACCATGCCATCTACAAATAGTGAAATTTTACTTCTTCCTTTCCAATTTGGAGGCTTTCATATGTATTTCTTGCCTCAGTGCTCACGCAAGTACTTGTAACACCATGTTAAATAAGAGCAGTGAAAGTGGGAATCCTTGTCTTGTTCCAGATCTTAGAAGGAAAGCTTTTAGGATTTCACCATTAAATATGATGTTAGCTGTGGGTTTTCCATAAATACCCTTTATCCTGTTGAGGAAGTTTCCTTCTATCCCTATCTTTATCATGAAGGTGTGCTATATTTTGTTGAATGCTTTTTCTGCATCTCTAGAGATGATCATGTGATTTTTTTCTTTTGTTCCATTTATGTAGTGTATTACATTGATTGATTTTCTTATGTTGAACCATCCTTTCATAGCAGGGATGAAACTCACTTGCTCATGTCAAATTATACACAGATGTAGAAAAAAATGATATTATTCAAAATTTCTTTACATTTCTTGGTTGCTTAAGCAAATACCATGCAATAGACTGTTGTAAACAATTGCAGTTTACTGGCTCACGGTTTTGAGGTACAAGTAATGCCCAAATCAAGGCATCATCAGGACAATGCTTTCTACCATAAACTGTGGCACTCTGGGCTGGTCAGGAACCTTGGTCCTGGGCTCTTCCATTTCCTGGACTCTCCCTTCTCTTTTGGGTTCTGTTGGCCTGCACCTTATTACTTTCTGTGGCCTTCTCTTTGTGTCTGAATTTAATTCTGTTTAAAAGAAACTTTAGTGGTAAGATTAAGACCCATCCTGATTAAAGCACCACACGATAACCGAAGCAACTCACCGAAAATCCTACTTAAAATGGGTTCACCCTTAGAGGAATAAATCAAGTTTAAGAACGTATTTTTCTGGATACAAAGGCCTAGACCCCTTCAACATCCATTCATGGTAAATTAACTAAATCACTGAGCATACTCAGATGAGAAGGTAACTTTCAATCTAATGAAGACCACCCACATAAGGAAATGTTTAATAGTTCCCCTGACATGAGGAATAACATGAGAATGTCCACTATAAACACTTCTATTCAACCATGTGGTAAAGCAAGTGAATCTACAAACAAGATATAAAATTTGCTTTGCATTAAAAAATTGAAAAGATAGCACACTCTGACCATTAGAATTAATTAGTCCATATAGCAAATTAGATAATAAAATTGTAAAAAAATAAAAATAAAAACTACAATATCCTCAAATGCTCTATATTTAGGCATAGATCTAATTGAATATTTTAAAAACCTCTTCATTATAAACTCCTACATTTTCCTCCAAAAGAAACCAAAACAAGGAAGACGTATATGCAAATATGCATAAAATCTTTATTTATGGTAGCACCCAAATGGAAACAAGCCAACTGTTAATGAGCAAATTATAAATGATACATCTGTACAATGGACTACTACTCAACAATGCAAGGGAATCCACCCTCATAGATCAATCTCAAAACAACTAAAGTTGGCAAAGCTTGGCACCAAAGAGTGCATATTGTTTTATTTCTATGAAATTCTAGAAAATACAAACTAATATGATGACAAAAAGCAGATTAGTGTTTTTTTGCTCCAGGGGGACAGGAGGAAAGGTACAAAGAGACACTAGGATCTTTTTTTGAGTGGTGGAAAGTTCTGTATCTTGATCATGGGTAATGGTTTAATGAGTGCTAACAATTGTCAATATGAACTTAATTATACACTTTAAATGGATGCAATATCCTGTACAATAAATTTCACCATAATAAAGTTGGTGGGGCAAAAAGGGCAAAAACAAGGTGTATTGCATTCAAAATAGAAGTTAATACTGTATTAAAAGTAAAAGGTTTGCATGATCAGTATGAGTCTATACCAACGCAACACATCCAAGACAATATTTGCCTGGACCAAAGAGATGGCAGTAGAGATAAAGACATAATCAACAGCAATTCCTGATCAATTGGAGGTAAGAGTTGGGTAAAGGGAGCATTCTAGGGTCTGACTTGTAAAACAGGGTGACCAAACAACTCTTTATTGAGATGAGAAAATTGGGAATGGACAAAAAATGAGTAAGTGAACAAAGTGCAAATTGGAGAAACTGCTAATAATAGCATGATTCTTGTTGGGTGTGCCTTCCTAAAGTTTATCTGTCATTAATCTGCAAACTTTTTCCTTCCTTACTGACGGTCAGTCTCTGGATGGCTTATGTTGGTTGAATAAGGACTTTTGACAAATAAGGATTCTATCAATAGCATATTTTATTACCCTGGGGTTATTGGTAAGGTTTCAGGTATACTTTCCCTCTTGAAACTAACTCTATATTATCTCACTCAAAGAAACAACGAATTCCACAACATTAACTATCTTTTAAACTTCTCTCCTGAGAAACACATTCTATGTCATTACATTTTAGTATGAATGCTTTCCATGGAAGTTTCTCTGTTTTAGAGGAGATCGATGAGAAGATCAGTGGACATCTGGGGGAAGCAGTGATGTACTGAAGACATGCAGGAGTTGGGAGAAGGATGAAAAGTCACTTCTATTACTAGGCCTGTGTCCTAAGGAGTTAATCACACATGTGCACAGATATACTCATGGATCAAGACATCCATCAAAGCATTGTTTGGAATGATGACAACAGAAAGGTAATTATTCTAAATAGATGGTAAGTTACAATAACATACAGACATTAAAATGATTTTTACATATTGATCTGCAAACCTGCTTATCACATCATTTTCAGACAAAAGGACTTTTCATCTAGTAAAATTGCATTACAATATAATATCTATACTTGTATATGCCTGAAAAGAAAAAAAATTCTCAAAAGGACAGTCATAAATATCATAGTATCTATTGTAATAGATTATGGTTTACTATTAATTTTTTCTTCATTGACATCAATTTTGTAATCTTGTAAATAATATGTAACTGGTTTGAATAATGTGTCTTTTAATAATTCACACTAAAAATGGACAGTTTTTTACTAAGTACTATGATTTCAAAAGATTGCACTAATAAAGTTCTTGTCTTGAAAACTTTTTGATTTGAGAAGAAATGCATGACCTTTAAAAACAAACAACAAAAACTCATTCATGTCATACAGAGAACAATTAATCCAAAAAGCCATATAAAAATATTCCTTCCCCATTACTTAGCAATTGTTCATTCTCACTGTCATTAGAATATGTACTTGATTTATTTCAAAATTGAGAGAGCAGTGGTTCAGTTTTGTTCTCTTGTGCCTTGCAAATCCTTCTTAAAGGAATATGCAGCATTACCCTAAAATGAGTCAGAAATTTGATTGACACGATTTCTACCTCATTAGCCTATGTACATAGATTTAATTTCTCCTGTGTCACTCATCTTTGTTCCGTTTTATAGACCCAGAAGGCATTCTCTGTCCCCAGTTATGAAAAAATATTTTGTCAAACTTGTCTATGATTCAGGAGAGGAAATGAATTCATAGAAATGTCTCCAGCAATGGAAAAACACATGTTGAATGGCTATTTTATTTTGTAGATTACAGTAGTAGATGCTTATTTTGTGATAATATCTATTGTGCATATACATACATGCATATATACTTATTATATTATCTCTACACACACATCTGGATAACAAGAATTTGCATTGCGTAAGCATAAATAGAGGAGCTTTAGTCAGACACATATTAGTGTGAATCAGAACTTTAATACTTTTTATTGTGAGAAATCTTAGGAAAGCTTTTTTTAAAAAATTATTTATTTTTAAAAATTACATTAAAAAAATATGAGATCCCATTCAACCCAAAAGCTTAATTAACTCCTTGTAATGTTGCACAGCTAGAATAGTTTATTTTTAGGATTGAAGAAAAATGTGCATGAAACAACTGATATTGATTAGGGACTGAATATCTATTATAACACTTAAATGGAGAGGAAAGCTTATGAGTATACTTAGTATGTAGAGGACACTAGAAGGCCCTGTGGAAATCATGTATCTGCAGTGTGGATATACTCTCATCTTGACACAATGGTTTCACCTAATGCCAGTGTGGAACCTATTTCTTATAAACCTCCTTTAGATTATGATGGCCAGTACCCAAAGCAGTCTTCTGTTCTATTTTATTTCAGAGAAATTCCTAAAAGATCCCTTACAAGGACACTTCAATTGGACGGAGCAAGGAAAGTAAATATCCTTAGAAGCATAACATCTTTAATTTTGGGGAAGTATATTTGAAAAAAAAAGAATAGAAAACTTGGAAGGAAGTTCTAGGAAGAAACAAGATCCACCCTCTTCAATAATGATAAAAACCTTACCCTTTATTTGTTGGTTATGTGTTTAAAATGGCTTTCAAATATGTCATTCTCTGAGCAAATGCTTCTTTTGACAGTATCTTCCTCAGAGCTGCCTTCATGGCTTCATTTCGTAAACTATAGATGACTGGATTGAGTGTTGGGGTAACCACTGTGTAGAAGACGGAGAACATGAGGTCTATGGCTGAAGGGGAGCCAGGAGTGGGCCTTAGAAACTCAAAACCTGCAGCCGACAGGAAGCAGGTGACCACAAGGAGGTGGGGCAGGCAGGTGGAGAAGACCTTGGTCCGGCCCTCAGCTGACGGGATCCTCAGCACGGTGGAGAAGATGCGAATGTAGGACAGCACAATGGAGGTCAAGCAGACAAATGCTGTGGACGTTGTGAATGCAGCCACTGCAATCTCACTGAGGAATTCGTGAGAACAAGATAGGTTCAGAATCTGAGGAATGTCACAGAAGAACTGGTGAATGAGTCTGTTCCTGCAGAGAGGGGTGGAGAAGCTAGTGGTTGTGTGCACGAGCCCGGAGAGGCCCCCAGCCACCCACACAGCCGTCAAGGCATGCTGGCAAGCACTGGGATCCATGACAGCCGCGTACTGCAGTGGTTGACAGATGGCCACGTAGCGGTCATAAGACATCACTGTGAGGAGGGCCACTTCTGAGGAAGCGAGAGCTATGAAGAAGAAAGCCTGAAGAACACATTGACTGAGGGAAATGGAAGCACTGTTCATGAGTGAGTTCGCAATGGACTGGGGGGCTGTGACAGAGATGAAGCAAACGTCCAGAAGCGAGAGGTGCTTCAGGAAGGAATACATGGGGGCTTGAAGTCGATGGTCCAAGGTTGTAACAGTGATAATGAGGAGGTTGCCTGTCAAGGCCAGCAGGTATGTCACCAAAAACAGCAGTGCTTGTAACACCTGAAGCTTATGATCATCGGAAAACCCCTTGAGGAAGAATCCATCCACTGAGGTCACGTTGCCCATGGTTGTTCTGAAGATCATAAATTGATTTTATTAAGGAAGCCGAAACTCAGTAGGAAAAGTATGTATGCTATTTAATATGTGCGTACTTCCAGTAATTCAGTGAGCTCAGCATGGAGCTCAAGTCCATGCCAACCAAATTTCACCTTTTAAAAATATTGGGAGCCTTTTAGAGACAAGGAATATGATGGTCCTTAAAGCTAATATTTCCTCTGGTTTATTCCTAGATCTATGTACAAGGTAGAATTGATGTCAGTTAACAGAGGAAGCTTTAGTGCACTATTGTAACCCATAGTTACCATAGATGAGAATTAATGGAACTGTGATATCAGGACCATTTTCCGTAAGTTTCTTGAGGGTAAAGCCTTGGTCGACTCTGCCCACTTTGACAGTCTAAACTCTGATCCAGAAAACTCCATAACTTTTTTAACATATGTGAAATTTTGCATCATATTTAGGGGGCCTTCTTCTGAATAATGTTTAAAGTATTTTTTTTTTCTGAATGAAATGTTAACTATGGGGATAAACCTTCCCAAAGGAAGACTGAAGAGTGAAATAAGTCTGAAAATTGTAATAAACAGGTGCCACTAATGACTCATGCCATGCATCCACACCCTGTGATTTAGAATGAGAGGGTATGTTTTGCAGCTGGTGATACCTTACCCTGAGGGAACACCCTTTAATTTTCAAGACCCTTGAGATGACATGTTGTATGTTTCAGTAGAGTACTTTAAAAAAATGTATTGAAATTTTTTTCTGTGGTTGGCATAATGGTAAGGATTGAGTAAAAGTATAAACAAATCTTTATCTTCTCTTGGGCTTGAAATATATTAGATAGCAATTGCTCATTTCTTAACAAACCAAACTAAAAAAAAAAATTGATACCATGGGTATATGGGAATCCTGTATACTTCTGATGAATCATTCATGTAATCTAAAGCTTCATTAAAAATAAAATTAAAAACCTAAGCTTGATACTAGGTATGAAGTCATTGTTAGAGTCTCACCTCATAACATTCCTGATTTCACTTCTCTTATACCCAAAACCTTGGGATGGAAAACAATATCTTCCATGACATGTATGCTGCCTTTCCAGTATTTCAGGATTATCTCTTATCGTGGTATCCCCTGCCCCATATCAAACACTCACTCTGATAACTAATAATGCTGAATTAGATTATTCTTACTGCACCATCACATTGTTCTGCTATGCTCATTTTTTTTAACCTAGTATTTTTTTCTCTTGAATTCCTCCCAGTAGTCTCTATCCTCATTTGCTTATCAAATAGTTAATTGCCATTTAACCTCTCCTTTTTCATGTTCTTCTTTTAAAATTCTCCTGAGTTTAAATGCTAACACAACTACAATTGAACACTCTTTTAAGTCCAGATTTCATCCATTGAGATTCCTTATAACTTAGGTCGATTTTATTATACATGCTTGTTTGCATATTATTCTCAGCCTCTTTAAACAATTCATAATTTTGAGGTAAATGATGTGTCTTGTTTAGAGTTACATCTCCCATGCTTCACTTAGTCACTTCCATTTAACAGGTGCTACATAAATGTTGGTAAATTCCATTAAATTTGGAGACATTGCACTCACCAGAGTTGATCTTCGTCAGTAAGAACAAAACTATTGAGCTTGAGATAAAGCATCTCTGTACCAGAATTCAGCTGGTAGCTCAGCCTGGGAAGATTCATGTGAGAGAAATACTGACATGCTGTCACAGAAGACTGAGCAAGAAAGAATATAGACCCACATGCATTTTAACTCCCTGTTAAGCCCCTGATACCTGAATGAAACCCGTGCTGCCCAAACACTGGGGAATAAACCCTTTCCTCATGGTTGGTGTCTCAGGTAAACACTCTGAGTTCAAAACTGGGATTTCTTGAAACTCTTCCTCAAGGAATTACCTCAGTGGAGAGGAGTTAATTATCATCACATTGGCTTAACTGAATCTTATAGACTATGCATTCCAGGGTGGGAAAAAATGTGTTTTGTGTGTGCCTTCTTTTCTGTGGTGTGAGTTCAGAGATAGATTTCACTAGCAAGAATTTACATTATCTGATCACTGGTATGATCATGAAAAAAGGGAATGTTTATTTTCTACTTAGATAAACTCAAAAAATTACAGATCAAAGAATCTTCTATTTAAAACAATATCAGAACTCATCTAGTTCAAACTTCATCCAAATCCCTTTACTTTTCTGTTTGTGTACTCAGCTTTAAAATACCATTTCTATGATTGTATGAAACTAATTGTTTTAATTTTTAAAATTTTTCAGCTCATTCCCAATTCTCACAAAAGAAATATAGTTAATATCGAATTTCACAATCATTTAACAATATGTCTAAGCTTCCCATTTAATATATTAATATATAATACATACATTTTATATTTTATTTTTTAATGTTAAACAAATGAATTTTGAAAGTTGTAAGTCAGTACATTTGGTTTTGATCCCAGTGCCTATTATGATCCCTCATAAGTATCACAATAAGTATCTAAATGAATAAGCCCTGGAAAAAATGGAATAATAAAAAAAGAAGATAGAGTCAGCATTATGCATGCAGGTTAATAGTTGGGGAATACAAAGATTTCAATGGACTAAAATAGTAAGATAATTCAGAAATATTGTGGAATAGTTCAAACAGGATAAAATTAAAAGGAATGCACTTTCATATATAAAACCGTATTAAAATGGGAGAGGTGTGTGGGTGCTCTTTATTCTTTTTTTAAAAAATGGATAAATCCAATCACAATGTGTTAAAAGTGTCCAGTGAGCACCAAAATACATAAATGCATTCAGCCTGCAACCAGAGACTTGAGTGGCCACTAAGGAATGGCTGGTGCCATACGAGGGTCCACCATTGTTCTCTCATTGCAAGTTGGGCATTAAGTAGTGGCTCTTGCCACAACATACATGGTGAGTGAAAGTCCGTGCTTATGATCCCATGCATAACCTAGCAGCTGCTCCTAGAGGCAAGGCATGATGCCTGTGAGAACATGGAGCATCAATCAGGAATGATTTGAGTCACAAGCTAATAAAAAGTCGTCTTGTTCACCTGATTATCGAGAGCACCTCCTATTGAAAGCTAGTCTTCAGTTTACATTTATATGAGAAGAAACAAACCCAAAGACTGTGATCATTCAGAAAATTCCATTGACCTGTATTTACCCCACACCTGTTTTTCCAGTTTTATCTCTTCCTAGTTTCTGGTCATTTAATGTAAACACTTAAACTACCCAAGAATCAATTTGTATCTGTCCCCTTGGCCATCTCTCCTTCCATGCAAAATAAACAACCAGATAAATATATGAAAGTTCACTCCTGGAATTTACCTTTGCAACTGTCCCTGAGACACAACTTCTCAGTGTGTTGTAGCCATAAACTTCTGTTTTGTAATATGGGGGCAGGGATTGAACCCAGGACCTTGTATATGGGAAGATGGTGCACAACCACTGAGCCCAATGGCTTCCCTAAGTTGGTTTATCATTTGTTTTTGTTTTTTTTTCAGGAGGCACAGGAGCCAAACCCAAGATCTCCCATGTAGGAGGCAAACGCTCAACTGCTTAAGCCACATCCGCCCCTGCCAACCATGTTTGAGTGGTGTCAACCTATCATATCTATCTGGAAACTAGGCCTGAATTTTGTCTTCTACTGTCTACTGTAGTAATAATTTTCAATGTGCCCACTCTCTTGGCTGAGGGAAAAGATGTGATGCCATGGGAGTCTGAGCCACCTGCTCACGGAACTAGTTTGCAGGTTGAGGGCCTGAACAAGCCTGAAGCCTTACATATCTCTTTTTCCCATTGAGGTGAAATTCACATAACAAAAACATAACCATTTTTAAATGTACACTTCAGGGGCATTTAGTACATTCACAAGGTTGGGCAACACCACCATATCTAGTTCCAAAATATTTTTATCACCCCATAAGTAAACCCCATATTCATTAAACTTCACCGCCTACGATGTCCCTACCACCACCTCCCTCCAGCTCCTGGCATCCACCAATCTGCTCTCTCTCTATGGATTTGCCTATTCTGTAGGTTTCATGTAAATGGAGCCATATTATACTTGATATGTGTGTTACATTTGGCTTATTTCACTTTGCATAAATGTTTTCAAAGTTCACCCACTTTTAGTGTGCATTGGTATTTCATTCCTTTTTATGACTGAGTAATATTCCATTGCATGGATATACCATACTGTGTTTATACATTTGCTTTAGTTTATATATATATATATATATATATATATATATATATATATTTTATTCCTAGGCTGCTTAAAGCAGATACCATTGGGCTTAAACAATGGGAATTTATTCATTTATAGTTAAAGTCCAGGTAAACATCCAAATCCAGGCATCAAGACAGTGTTGTTGTTTTTTTCTCAAAAACCAGCTGCTGGTGATCCTTGACTTCTCTACCACATGGCAAGGCATATGAGAATAAATGCTTTTTTTTCCAGCTTTCATTGATTTTCAGCTTCTCACTTCTATGACTTTTTCTTTCTGTACTTCTTCCATTTATAAAGGACTCCAGTAATATGATTAAGACCCATTCTGAAAAGGTGGGTCACACTTTAACTGAAGTAGACTCATTAAAAGGTCCTAATTTGAAATTACTGTAATGTTCTTCAGTTGATGGATTTTTGGATTGGTTCAACCCTTTGACTATTTTGAATAGTGTTGCTATGAACATTCTTATATGAGTATTGCTTGAGTACATGTTTTCAATTCTTTTAACTATGTGTGTAGGAATGGAATATGGTAATATATATACTTTTTTGGGGGGAACCACGAAACTGCTTTTCACAATGGCTGCACCATTTTACATTCTCACCATCAATATCTGGGGGATCTAATTTCTGCATATCCTCATTGATACTTTTTATATTTTGTAAGGTATAACCATCCTTGTGGGTGGGAGGTGTTATCTCATTGTGGCTTTTATTTGCATTTCCCTAAGGACTAATGATGAGCATATTTTCATGTGCTTGTTTGCCATCTGTTTATTTTCTTTGGAAAAAAGTTGATTCAAGTTTTCTGCCCATTTTTTAAATGAGTTGGCATCCTTTTTATTGTTGAGTTGTAAGTGTTCTTTATATACAGTAGATACTAACCCCTTATCAGCTGTCTGATTGTCTTTTCACTTTCTTGATAATCCTTTTTGATACACAAAACTTAAATTTATATAAAGTCCAATTTATCTCGTCTTGTTTGTTGTTGCCCATGCTTTGGTGTTAAATATAAGAATCCATTGCTAAATCTAAGGTCATGAAGATTTACCCCACTGTTCACTTCTAAGAACTTTATAATTTTAGCTCTTATACTTAATTACTAATCCATTTTGAATTAATGAATATATATGGTATGAGGTAGGGATCCAATTGTATCACTTTATATGTGGATATCTATTTTTTTCAGCACTATTTGCTGATTAGACTATTCTCTTCCCATTGAATGATCTTGGCATCTGTGTCAACAACCATTTGGCTGCAGATGTATAAGTTTATTTATGGGTTCTTAATTATATTCTACTCCATTTATCTTTATATCCTATGTCAATACCACATTGTCTTGATTACTGCTACTT
This sequence comes from Dasypus novemcinctus, assembly GCF_030445035.2. Classification (NCBI taxonomy): domain Eukaryota; kingdom Metazoa; phylum Chordata; class Mammalia; order Cingulata; family Dasypodidae; genus Dasypus; species Dasypus novemcinctus. The sequence continues at coordinate 72,726,866 of NC_080694.1, read as the reverse complement.
TGGAGTTATTTTGAAACCTGGAAGTTTCAGTCTTCCCTCTTCGTTTATCTTTTTCAGGATTTTTATAGATATTTGGAGTCCTTCTCAATTCCATATGAGTTTGAAAATGGGCATTACCATTTCTGACCAAAATGCCTTTGGAATTTTCATAGGATTGTAGATCAATATTTAGGCGGTATTGTCATCTTACCAATATTAATTCTTCTAACTAATGAATACAGAGTGCCTTATATTTATAAGATTTTTAATTTCTTTCATTAAAATGTTATCAACCTTGAATTCTTTATCCTGAAAAAAAATTATTCAGGACTGAAAGAAAAAACTTACCAGATGGAAAACTAAAGAAATTTGTCTAAATTTCTAAAACTAAAGAAATAATGCTTTAAGGAAACTGTTAAAGGAAATTCTTCAGAGAGAAGGAAAAATATACTAGAACAAGAGTTTGACTATCAGAAATGACAGAACAGAAACAGAAATTGAAACTATATAGCAAAATAGCAAATGAAAATACTATACTCAAATTTTCAAAAATATGTGTAATAGGTAAAAAATTAAGACATTGGGTAGTTTTCAATGTATATAAATGTAATATATGTCACTGGAAGAAAGTTAGGAGAGAAATACACTCTAATGGTTGTAAGACATCTACTTTCTATTTTAATAGTAGACTATTAATTTGAAGTAGACAGTTAAATATTAAAGGTTATATCTTAACCTCTAGAACAACAACAAAAACATAATATGAAGAAATGAAGCATTGAAGTCAAGTGAAATATTAAATTGTTGGACCACAAACTGTTAAATAATTCAAGGAATTCAGGAAAGGAGGATTGGATAAAAAAAAATAGAGGGGACAATGAGAAAATAAGGAACAATATGATGGACATATGAAAACAATAAATTTAATGATATTAATTATAAATTGCCTAGACATAACATTTCTTCTCTAATTTGTAGATGAGTTCATTACTTGAAGTTTCCCTTGTAGGAAAGTTCTTAGCTACCTACTCTAAAAGGAAATATGGGAATATTATGAGCAACTTTATGTTCAGAATTTTAATATCTTAGATAAAATAGACAAATTCCTTAATTAGACATGAACTGCCAAAGCAGAAAATAGGCAACCTGAATAATACAACCTATTTAAAAGATTGGTATGTAGTTAAGAGCTCTAATTTCTTATGGTAGAAGCAGAAGTCATTGAGTTGGGATCTTCCTTCTTTTCTATACGTTCATTTCACTGCTATAAATCTCAGAGCCATCATAGTAAATTCACCAACATCTTCAGATACCAAGACATCAGCAAAAAATTACAAGCCATATTGGAAACAGGAATAGATGGTTCAGCTGAAAGAACAAACCAAATATCCTAAAGAGATACAGGATTTAATGCAATTTTCAGTGATAATCACACAACTCTCCTAAATCACTTCAAAGAATTTAAAGAAATAAAGGATATCAAGAAGATACTGAGAAAGCATAAAGAACAATTTGAAAGACTGCAAAAAAAGAAGTAACAGAAAGTTATAGACCTTAGAAAAAGGAAAGATGATGAATGAGATTAAAAATACATTAGAGGGAAGCAGACTTACCCAGTGGTTAGGGCATCCTTCTACCACATGGGAGGTCTGAGTTTCAAACCCCGGGCCTCCTTGACCCATGTGGAACTGGTCCACACACAGTGCTGATGTGCGCAAGGAGTGCCGTGCCATGCAGGGGTGTCCCCGCGTAGGGGACCCCCATGTGCAAGGAGTGTGACCTGTAAGGAGAGCTGCCCAGTGCAAAAGAAAGTTCAGCCCGCCAAGAATGGCACCACATGCACGGAGAGCTGACACAACAAGATGATGCAACAAAAAGAAACACAGATTCCCATGCTGCTGACAACAACATAAGTGGACAAAGGAAAACACACAGCAAATAGACACAGAGAACAGACAACTGGGGCAGGGGGGAGGGGGAAGGAGATATAAATAAATAAATAAATAGATAAATAAATACATACATAAATAAATAAATACATTAGAGGCACATAGCAGATTTCAATTGCTTGAAGACAGAATTAGTGATTTCAAAGACAGAACATTTGAACTGGACAAGACAGGAGAACAGAAAGAAGAGAATGGAAAAAACAGAACAGAATTTTGGGGAATTGAATGACAACACAAAATGCATGAACATCTGCATTATTGGTGAAGAGAAAGAGAGACAGAAAGAATATTTGAGGAAATAATGCCCAAAAACTTTCCAACCCTTATGAAGGATATAAATCTCAATATCCAAGGACAGCACACCCCAAACAGAATAAATCCAAAAGACCTGCCCCAAGAACCTACTATTCAGAATTACAAATATCAGAAGTAAAGAGAGGATTATGAAAGTAGCAAGAGAAAAGCAAAACATCACATACAAGGGAAACTCAATAAGATGGTTTCTCATCAGAATCCACGGAGTAGGGGAGATAGTGGTGTGATGTATTTAAGGTACTGAGAAAGAAAAAGTGACAGCCAAAAATTACATAACTGGCAAAGGTGTCCTTCAAAAACTAGGCTGAATTCAGTCTTCACAGACAAACATAAATGGATAGAACATGTTACTAAAAGACAAGATTTGCAATAAATACTAAAGGAGATGTTTCAGTCTGAAAGGATAAAACAAGGGTGAGAGATTTGGAGATGAGTTTAGAAATGAAGATAATTAGGAAGGGTAAACTAAAGGATGGAAGATAGACAATAGAATGATTTGACAATAGAGAGCTGAAGGACAAAATGGATGAACTAATGCCTTTACAGTAATAACACAATGCTAATGGATTGAACTTCTCAATCAAAAAACATAGACTGGTAGAATGGATATATAAATATGAGCTCATATATATGAGCCATCTATCTGTTGTCTACAAGAAATCCACCTCAGACATAAGGACACAATCAGATTAAAAATGAAAGGTTGGAAAAAGCTATTCCATGCAAATAGTAGACATAAAAAGAGCTGAAATAGCCCTGATAAGTGTAAAATAACATTATAGTATATGAACAATAATTACTCAGTGCAACTGACAAATTGTTTCTGTGATCAGTATTCTGTAATTTTTTCATATGAAATAAACACTCTTAATTGAGGAGGACTGGAGAAGAGATATATTTTTGGATACTTCATTTTTTTAACCCTTTCTTATTCATACTCTTATTTAGAATAGTCTATATGAATCAATAATGATTTAGCTTGACTACTGTTGAACAAGATTTTGAGTTTTTCTGCCTCATGAAATTATGAGTTGCTAAATTGCTGTAATTTATTCCGATAAGATGTGAATAAATTCTATATAGGAATTTGATTCTCTAGAAAGAATTGTGGCCTAAATGTAAATTAATTAACTACACCAACAATTTATTTCATTCTTAGAGATTATTATGTCCAATAGTTGGGCTGTAATATAAAAATTAGAATTATTTCATAATGAATTTCTTTTATATTTGAATTATTATTTACCTTTACAAAGTTTTGTTGCTCTGCTACTTTTTAAAAATCATTGATTATATTAAGTCTAAACAGACCTTGCACTCTTGTTTAAATATTGTAATTCCTTTTGATCTATTTTTCTATTTATTTTACAATTTTACAAAAAAGAGTTTTTTAAATGCTTAAGAAAAGCCATTTTGGATAGATCATAAGGTATGTGAATAGGTCTCAGTACAACTGCCTAATAACAAATAAATAATTGTTCAGGAATAGTCAGAAATAGCTATGTACAGCAGGGCAAATATATTGAGAGGTGAAGAATTCTCTTGTTTTTCTGTTTTTTTTTATTATTATTATTGAAATAGTGAAAATGCTTTAATAATGATTGACGTGATGAATATACAACTATGTCACTATACCACATACCATTGATTGTATGCTTTGGATGAATTGTATGCTTTATTAATATGTATCAATAAAATTGATTTGTTTAAAATAAATATACTTTCTAATTTCTCTCATGATTTCTTCTTTGACAAGATGATTATTTAAGTGTGTGCTATAAATTCCATGGTCACCAAAGAACATATTTTGAATATACTTTGATATTCATATTTAAATGACTAGGTTCCTTTTAAATTTGCTGAGACTTATTTTGTGTTGTAGAATATGGTCTAGCTTGGTAAATGTTCTGAGTATACTTGAAAAAAATGAGTATTCTGCTAGTGTTTAGTAGAATTTTTCATAAAAATTAATTGGGAAACATTGATTGATAATTCTGATCTAGTTTTCTCTATCCTGCTGATAACCTGTCAACACATTCTATCTATTACTCAGGGAAGAATTGCAAAATCCAAGCATTTTATAGATTTGCCTCATTTCCTCTTGCAATTCAGTCAGTTTTTCCTCATTTAATTTGAATGTATTGTTATATGCAATAAAGTTATATCTATCCACAGGTTAAGGGAGCAATAAAAGGAATTAATTATTTATACACACAACATCTGGATGAACTTCAAAAACTTATGATGAGACAAGCTAGTATAAAACACAGTACACACTTGGATCTCATTATATAAAATTTTTGAAAATACAAACTAACCAATAATGACAAAAATCAGATCTGTAGCTATTTAAGAATCAATAGAGGCAGGGAGGAATGGGAAAGAAGGAATATCAAAATGCATGAAGAAACTTTAGAGTGGTGATTTATACATTAATTATCTTGATGGAGGTGATGGTTTCAATAGGTGTAGACAAATGAAATGGCAAAACTTATCAAATCATATAATTGAAATGTGTGAAACATGATATATGTCAATTATATCACATTAAAGCTGTTAAAATGTTCATAGTTTAGAAACACCACAGAAAATACAGAGATTGTTAGAATGCATAAAACAAAAGTCTAAATGTATACAGATTATAATAAACCCACTTGAAATATAAAAGTGTAGATACAAAAATGAAAAAGAATGGAAATATATTTACTATCCAAATGATAATAAAAGAAAATTGAAGTTGTTATCAATATCAGACATAGTAGATTGATGACAATGAACATTACCAGGGATAGAGAACATTATATAAAGATGAAAGGACCAATTCACCAAGATACAGCAATCCTAAATGTGTATGTATATGCAACACAAAGCAAAACCTGATAAAAATTAGAAGAAAAATAGACAAGTCTACAATGATGTTTTGAGACTTAAAGAGACCTCTTATAGTACTAGAAGTACACAGGAAATCAACAAGGATATAGAAAATTTGAACAACAACCTACTTGACCTAACTGATATTTATATATTACCACACCCTAAAACAGCAAACCGCATGATGCTGTTCAGGTTCTGTGGGATGTTCACCATGGTAGACCATGCTCTGGATCATAAAACAAACCTCCTTAGAATTCACAGTGGGAACCAGAAAATCACATCTGCTATGACCAATTTTACCATCTTCTTTGTGGAACTGGGCAGTTTTGGAGATGGCCTTGGAGGGTCAAGTAAGAAGTAGTTTTCAGTTCTTTCAAGTCCACCTTCATTGTTCATTCAGAATAAGGGTTTGTTTTAAAACCATGTTCAAGAAAGTTTCAAAAATACTGCTTGTAGAATTTGATTTAAAAAACAGATGAAAATCACATCATTTTATAAACTTCTAAATCTCTTACTTAATGTGTTCAAATAAATGATTTTCATGACCAGAAAACTCCTTGGTATATGTCTGCCTGGTTATGGATCTGATGTTTTAAGATTTGGGACAAGGAGAGGCTCAATTGGTCCACCTGTTTATGTATCTTGCATAATTGAGAGCAGATTGGGTTTAAACACACCTGGAAAATGAAAGTTGTAAATTTTAGCAAACAGGTTCATAACAGGGTTACAGTCAGTGGTGCCATTTTTCCAACAGTACGTGCTCCCTTCATGTCTCTGTGTCACATTTTGTTAATTCTTGCAACATTTCAAATGTTTCCATTACTGTTATATCTGCTATAGTGATCTCTGATCAGTGATCTTACTGAATTTAGTAAACTGTTCAGTGATGTTGCTGCTGTCATTATTCTGAGGCACCACAAACAGTGCCCTGTGAGACAGCGAAGTTAATCGTTAAAGGTTCATATGTTTTGACTGCTCCACTGACTGGCTGCTCCCATCTCCCTCTGACCTCCCTATTTTCTGAGACACAGCAGTATTGAAATTAGGACAGTTAACCCTGTAGTGTCTTCTAAGTGTTCAAATGAAAGGAAGAGTCACACATCTCTCACTTTAAGTCAAAACTAGACATGATTAAGCGTAGTAAGGAAGGCATGTGGAAAGTCAAGAGGGGCTGAAAGCTAGGCATCTGGCTAGCCAACCTGTGACTGCAAAGAAGTTTCTGAAGGAAGTGCTAGTCCACTGAACACACAAAGGATGAGAAAGTGAAACATACTTATTGCTGATATGGAGGAACTTTTTGTGGTCTGGACAGAAGATCAAACTAGCCTCAATGTTCCCTTAAGCTGAAGCCTCACCCAGAGGAAAGCCCTAACTCTCTTCAATTCTATAAAGTCTGAGAGATGTAAAGAAGCTGCAGGGGAAACATCTGAAGCCGGCAAAGGTTGGTTCATGAGGTTTAAGGAAGGAAGCCATCTCCATAAAATGAAGGAGCAACGTGAAGCAGCAAGAGCTGAGGTAGGAGCTGCAGCAAGTTTCTGAGAAGATCTAGCTAAGTTGACTGATAAAAGTGGCTGCACTAAACAAGAGATTTTCAACGTAGACAAAACAGTCTTATATTTAAAGCATATGCCATCCAGGACCTTCCTAGTCAAAGAGAAGTCCATGCTGGTATCAAGGCTTCAAAGGACAGATTGACTCTCTTGTTAGGGTCTAATGCTGGAGCGCTAATGCTTAGAGCTGGAGACGCTAAGTTGAAGCCAGTGCTCATTTACTCTTCTGAAAATCCTAGGGCCCTGAAGAATTATGCTAAATCTACTCTGCCTGTACTCTATAAATGGCACAACAAATTCAGAGAACAGAACATCTGTTTACAACATGGTTTAGTGAATATTTGAAGAGCCACAGGTGAAATTTATTGCTCAGAAAAAAAATATTCCTTTCAAATAGTACTGCTCACTGACAATGCACCTAGCATAATTGTAGGTTCTTAAGATGCACAAAACATGAGATGAACAAAACGTAGATCCCTGATTGTGGGAAGTTAAAATTCTAAAGAAGGAAACAAAGAAAAAATAATAAACCTAAAAATAATGCTGTGTTGTATGTTTCCATATGACGAGTGCTGTGGATGAAAGAAGCCATTGAGTAAGGTAAGGGCACCAGGTAGGTAATACACACAGGAGGCAGAATGAAATGGAATAGGTAGGACTAGTCTACTTGAGAAGGAGAGATTGGAAAGCGTGAAAGGGAAGAAGTTAGCCTGCCAGGTATCTGGAATAAAGGATTCTAGGCAGAGAGCAACAATGGTCCTGGGAGGATACAGGTGGCTTTTTTTTTTTCCAGCTATAAATACACTTTAATTTTTGAACACAGGATATACATATTACCCATATATGACATATACCCAAGGCAGGGGATATGTGTAAGCAAATGTTATGCAAGTGTAGGCAAATTGATTGCTATCGATATTTGTTATAGTATGGTAAAAACATAAATTAAACTATAATTATTAGAAAGCAGGAAAGTCAAGAAGACACATTTTAGGTATGGAAGAGACTATATTTTAGGCACAAAGAAAAAATCAGAAAGAATTTTAGATACAGATGGGACAATAACCTGGCTGATATCACTGGTGACCAGCAATCAGGCTAACCTGATCTGGGCAAGGGTCTTAGTTTCCCATGATCTAGGACTATGCATTTGACTCTCCCCTTACTCTGGTACAATGGTTATTTAGCCATCTGCTTAACCCTTTAATGCCCTGGACTTCCCTGTATTTCTAAAAAAAGAAAATTCAACAGCCCTCTAAGTTAGACAATTTGTCTTCATTGACCCAAGAAATGTCTAAGTCAGTGTTGGTTGAGAGAGTTAATTCTTTAAATCTGATTAACTAGAGCTGCCTTTCCCACCTCTGAGCATGTGGGTTCTTTCATCAGATATTCTGGGCACTGGATTTGAAGGGGATCATCCTGCTTCTCACAGGTAGGTTCACTCTCTGGAGGTCTCTCCTACTTATTCAGGAGCAGGGAATCAGCTCTAGGTCATGGCTCATGAATCTCCTTGGAGGAATCTACCTTTTTTCTGGTCTAACTCAGAACTGCTGGAATGTGACTACCTAAAGGGATGGTTCTCTCATGCAGAAATAGAGAATTAACATGGTCTTGGGTCCAAGATCATTTATTTTCTCCTCCTTTGTCTGCCTGCTCCACCCACTCTATTCTCTCTCATGGCATTGCTTTGGGAATGGCTGCTTCTAGAGGAAGAAGATAAATGCTAGAATTCAGCCTAACTTTGCCATATTATGTTACAAAAAAGGGAAAAAGACATAGTTCACAGTAGTTCTAAATTTAGTTATAGCCAATATCGAAGTAGACATGACTTGAGATCTAAGTTAAAACTTTTATCATAATTTAGAAAAAGTGCTTACACATGGACATCTATAACACAATATATTTGTAACTTGAGGGCCACCTATATATTTTTGATATCATTGCTGATGATAAATAATGGTCTAAATGAGTGATAAACAACACAGTTTATACATAAATTCTAATTTTACACCCTTAAATACTTACCTTGTGAATAAGTAAAAATTTAAGATTTTATTTCTGTAGGAAACATAATACCTGATCCTAGTGTCTAATTTTTTAAATTGAACATTCTATTTTTCTTTCTTTCTCTTTTTATTTGCTATTATTTAATTGTATTTTAGATTAATTTATTGAAGTATAGCACACATACATAAACATACATAAACAATAAGTGTATAATAATAGTTGTGTACTTACAAAGCAAACATATAACATCATACAGGACTCTCATAACTCACCCTACCACTAATAACTTACATTGTTGTTAAACCTTTTTAACTAATGATTAAAAAGCATTGTCAAAATATTACTGCTAACCAAAGTATTTTCCCTCACCAACCCTATTATTATTATCTTTATATCATTTATATATGAACATACATACACAATTAAACATATAGTAAACATTTTGAACTTAACAAAGCAAACATGCATAACATCATACAGGAGTCCCATACATCAACTCTCCACCAACACCTTGCATTGTTGTGAGACGATTGTTACAAATTATGAAAGATTATTGTCAAAATCTTACTATTAATCATAGTCCTTATCTTATATTTGGTATGCTTTTCCCCCAACCTACCCTATTATTATTATTTTTATTTTTATTTATTTTTATAAGATTTATTTGTTTATTTATTTCTCTCTCCTTTCCCCCACCCACCCACCCACCCACCCACCCTGGTTGTCTTTTCTCTGTGTCTATTTGCTGCATCTTCTTTGTCTGCTTCTGTTGTTGTCAGGGGCATGGGAATCTGTGTTTCTTTTAGTTGCATCATCTTGTTGTGTCAGCTCTCCATGTGGATGGTGCCATTCTTTGGCAGGTTGCACTTTGTTTCGTGCTGGGCGGTTCTCCTTATGGGGTGCACTCCTTGCGCGCATCAGCACTGTGCATGGGACAGCTTCATACAGGTCAAGGAGGCCCGGGGTTTGAACCATGGACCTCCCATGTGGTAGACGGACGTCCTAACCACTGGACCAAGTCTGCCACCTTATTATTTTTAAAAGTATTTTTTGACAGAAGTTGTAAAATTGTAAGACAATCATGTACATGTTCAAAATTCCCAAACAACACCCCTCCATCAACACAACACACTGTGGTGGAACATTTACTACAGATAAGATAATATCATCTGATTGTTACCATATCGATAGTGTACATTTAGCTGACATTTTCCATACTGCTGCATTATCACCACAGTACATCTTTGGCATAGTTGCAAGAATATTATATTATTACTGCGAACCACAGTCCATAGTTCACTCCAGCTGGATTTTTCCATGCTTCTCCACATTCCCAATACCCTGCAGTAGTGATATACATTTGCTCTAGCTCACAAAGGATACATCAACCACAATTCTCATCCACCTCTTGATTTACTGTACTATTCAGATCCTAGATAATTCTCTAGTATTCTGTCAATTGACATCTACCTACCTAGACTACCATTTTCAGTCACATCCCCATTTATAAACTAGCTGTTACACAGTATGTGTTACCATCCACTCTATACATTTCCACACTTTTACAGTAAAGCTAATTAAAACTTCTAAATACATTAAACATCAGTAGTCCACTCGGTCCTCATTTTATCTACTTTAAGAATCCACCACCTACCACAAAGTCTTGAAAATATTTTCCAATAATTTCTTCTAGAACTTTTATGGTTCATGCTTTTTTTTAAGGTTTTTGATCCATTTTGAGTTAGTTTTTGGCTAAGTTGTGAGATAGGGGTCCTCTTTCCTTCTTTTGGCTATGGATATCAAATTCTTTCAGTACCTTTTGTTGAATGGACTGTTCTGCCTGAGCTGTGTGAGTTTGATATGTTAACCAAAAATCACTTGACCATATATGTGAGGGTCTGTTTCTAAACCATAAATTTGTTTCCACTGGTCTATTGGGTCTGTCCTTAGGGCAATAAGATGTTGTTTTTACCACTCTACCTAGGTAATATGATTTAAAGTCTGGAGATGAGGGTTCATTTTCCTTTTTATGGTATTTCTGTCTATTCAGGACCCTGTACCTTCCAAATAAATTTGAAGATTGTGTTTTCAATTTTTTCTTTAATGCTGGTGGAATTTTTTCAGGATTGCACTGAATCTATATATCAATTTGAGGTGGTTTGACAGCTTAATGATATTTAGTCTTCCAATCCATGAGCATGGAATGTTCTTCAAGTTATTTAGGTCTTGTTTGGTTTCTTTTAACATCGAGTTGCAGTTTTCTGAATACAAGTGCTTTATATCATTGCTTAAGTTTATTCCTATTTGAGTTTTATCTGTCATATTTTATTTTCATGACTCTTTTAACACCTTTAGTTATTTCTATTGATATAATCTTCATTTCTAAACTCTCTTCCAGGCCTCTCCTGTCTTTTCTTTTCAGGCTCTAGCACAGCCTTTAGTATTTCCTGAAAATCTGGTCTCTTGCTTAGAAGAAATTCTGTTTCTGTTTATTTGTGAATATTCTAATCTCACCTTCATTTTTGAAAGACAATCTTGCTGGATATAAGATTCTTGGCTGGAATTTTTTCTCTTGTAGTATCTTAAATATGCCAAACCACTGTCTTCTTGACTTGGGTATCCCATATATTTTATGCTTTGCTTTTTTCTTGCTGTTCTCAGAATTCTCTCTTTGTCTTTGTCATTTGACAGTCTGATTATTATGTGTCTTGGAGTTGGTCTATTAGGATTTTTTTCAGATGGGAGTAAGTTTTGCTTCTTGGACATGGATATCTATGTTCTTCAATAGGGTTGGGAAATTTTCCACCATTATCTCTTTAAATATTCCTTCTGCCCCTTTTCCCTTCTCTTCTCCTTCTGGGACACCCATGACATGTATGTTAGCATGTCTTTTATGGTCCTTTAGTTCCCTGAGACCTTGATCAATATTTTCCATTCTTTTCTTCATCTGTTCTTTTCTATCTTCACTTTCAGAGGTCATTTCTTCAAACTCACCAAACCTTTCTTCTGCCTCCTCAAATCTGCTTTTTTTTGATTCCAATGTGTTTTTAAAATTTCATTCATTGCTCTTTTCATTCCCATAAGACCTGCTATTTTTCTATGTATGCTTTCAAATTCTTCTTTGTGCTCATTCAATGTCTTCTTAATATCCTTAATCTCTTTGGCCATCTCATTAAATTTATTAAGGAGATTTGTTTGAACACCTACGATTAGTTGTCTCAACTCCTTTATGTCATCTGGAGGGTTATTTTGTTCCTTTAACTTGGCCAAATCTTCTTGTTTCTTGGTCTGGATTGTAATTATTTTTTTGATGTCTTCATATCTGACTTACTAGAGTATTTATTCTGGGTGTAATTTTTCTCTTTAGTTTAAGACTTACTGCCCTTTTTCCCTTGCTGGTTGTACAGTAGGAGACAAGCATGTAATTGGTGCTTAAGCTGTGTAGGCTCAAGCTGCCCTCATTGTGCCAGGGACCAATGAAGCTGCTTCCAACTTTCTCCTTTGCCAGAGGTAGGGACAGCGTCATAGATGTGTGGAATAATCCAAGTGCTGGACTAGACTGTAGTTGCCCAGAGAGACTGATGAGGCTTCATGCCCCTTTCTCCCCTGCCTGTGACAAGGGTGGAGTTGCAGGTGTGGGAAGCAATCTATGTAGTATGAATCCAAGATGACCGCACTTGCCCAAGTTGACTTCTGATTTTCAGTTTGTGCATGTCAAAATTTCCTGCAGTTACCTGGATAGGCTTGTGCAGGGTCTGCCAGCCTCCTCCCTGCCAGAGGTGGGCCTGATGCCTATTCTAGGGCTACAGGCTGATCTGGGTGAGTGAAACTGGTTCCTCCCATCACTGAGATTTTAGGTCAGCCCTGCTTCCCCTCAGGCTGGGGGTGGAGTAAAAATGGCAGCAACTGGCCTTTTTCTGTCTTGGGCTGATTCATACCCCAGCTGTTCAGAGGGTTATATTTTGCCAGCCGAGTCTATGAATCAGTAGCCAAAATCAGCAGCCAACCATCTTCTCCCCTGCTTTGGGGAAATGGAGCTTTCAATTTCAGCCATAGAATAGCTCCTGGGGTGGCTCATGCCACCAGAGTTGGATTATCACCTGCCTCTGCTTCTTGGCTGGTAATTTCCCAGAGAGGCTGGTGCAGGTCCCCGCAGCTTCCTCTCTGCTGGAGGTGGTACTGGTTCCAGGCTAGAGCTGCAATCTGACCTGGATGGGAAAAAACTGGTCCCCACCAGCAGTGTGATTTTCAGTCTGCCCCTCTCCCCCTGTATCAGGCACAGAGTTAAAATGGTGGCTCCCGGCCTCTTTCTGGCTTGAGCAGGCTCAAACATTAGCTGTTTTCAGGATTGTACTTTAGCCTGATGAATTTACTCATCAGTAGCTGAAACTGGTGCCCAACTGTCTCTTCCTTCACCATTTTTGGGAAGTGGAGCTTTCAATTCCAGCCACAGAACAGCTCCCGAGGTAGCTTGTGCCTCCAGTGGAGGATGGGCACTGGCCTCAAGGGCGCGGAGCACTCTACTTAGGATTATTCTCTGCTGTTGGGCAGTCTTCTCCTTCCATTCCTTCAAGTATGCGGCAAGATGCTCTTCTGGCCTCCTTGAGCCCCAAACAGATGCTTCAGCTACCTCTAGAGAGCTCTGGGTGTTTACTAACTGCCCTGTAGCAGGAGCTGACATTAGGAGCTCCTTACTCTGCTGCCATCTTGCTGGTTCTACTGGTGCATTTTTAATCACAAGGAGGCTGTGGGGCTGAGCAGACTGTGGAGGAGAGGAGCAGTAGATTGTTCAGGAGGGAGGGATCACATGGGGCTTTGCAGGTCAGTGGGAGAACTTGGGCTTTTCCTCTGCATCAAATGCAGTCACCCCAGGGTTTTGAGCAGAAGAGTGACATGATCCACCTTGTCTTTCAGAGAATTACTCTGGCTGCTGATTTGAGTGGATCTGGAAGGATAAAAGTGATTATTAAACCCAATGGCAGACTGAAGCAAAACACCAGGTGAGAGGTGATGGTACCTCAGAGCAAGAAAAGTGGGAGAGTTAACAGGGTGTTTTGAGAATAGATATAGGATGGTATTTCTCAATTTTTTTCCCATTTTGTATTTGATCTATTAGCTTATCATTAAGGAAAATAAGGATTTAGCTTTCTCTCTCATGATATTTCATCCCCACCTTTGACATTACACACACACATCGTACTCTCTAATCATCCCAGGATAATTATACAAAAATTCAGTGCTCATATTAGAATAAAGATACAGATCTCTTTCAGTGCTAACTGTATGGTATACTGTGGTTATATTTCTTTTCTTGCAAAGCTTTTTGAGATTAATGAATATGTATTTGATTTTTATGTATGTATGTGTGTGCATAACTTTTCTCTGTACTTTGAATTAGTGCAGCCTCGACGGTGTAAGGCAGTTGGCCATGTTGAGTATCTCTCAGCTCATTCTGATTTGCAGGCTTGGCTAGGGCCTTTATTCCTCAGATGGAATCTTGGCACCCTGGTTTCCTGATTCTCCCTCACCACCATGCTAGGCGCAGGCTGCCTCTCTTTCCTGTGTTCAGCCCCTCACTTGCTGAGCCCTCCTTTCTGGCTTTCCCAACTTCCTCTTTGATCTCTGTGGAGCACAGCCCCTGATAGTTTTCTGAGAATAGTGGAAAAAGAAGAGGATTAATAAGAATTTTCATGCATGAAATTTTCTCTATTCTCTCATATTTTCTTGAATGATATTTTGTATTAGCATAACATTTTATTTCATTTTTAAATTTTTAAATTTTTAAATTATTTTTGCCAATGAAAAATAATTTTGTATATTCCTGTAGTGTAAAAATCCATGCTTCAGGATTCAACAAACTCTTAGAAAGCATTTTCCACATCCTGCTGGTTGTGGAAGCATTTTCCCTGCAAAAAGTTGTCAAGATGCTTGAAGAAGTGGTAGTCGGTTGGCGAGGGGTCAGGTGAATATTGTGGATGAGACAAAACTTCATAGCCCAATCTGTTCAACTTTTGAAGCATTAGTTGTGCAATGTACAATCAGGCATTGCTGTGTAGAAGAATTCAGCCCTTTCTGTTGACCAATGCCAGCTGTAGGCATTGCAGTTTTCAGTGCATCTCATCAATTTGCTGAGCATACTTCTCAGAAGTAATGGTTTTGCTGGGATTCAGAAATCTTCATGGATCAGACTGGCAGCATACCAATGAACAGTGACCATGACCTTTATTTTGGGTGCAAGTTTGGCTTTGGGAAGTGCTTCTTCTCAGTCCAGCCACTGAGCTGGTTGTTTCCAGTTGTTGTATAAAGTCCACTTTTGGTTCCATGTCAGAATCTGATCAAGAAATGGTTCATTGTTATTGCATAGAGTAAGAAAAAACAACACTTCAAAATGATGATTTTTAAAATTTGTGGTCAGCCCATGAGGCACCCACTTATCAAGATTTATCACCTTTCCAATTTGCTTCAAATACCGAATGACTATAGAATGGTCAACTATGAGTTCTTTGGCAACTTCTTGTGTAGTTTTAACAGGATCAACTTCGATGATTACTCTCAATTGGTCATTGTCAACTTCCCATGGCCAGACACTACACTCCTCATCTTCAAGGCTGCAGCAGTTTGATGTAGATATGAATTCCAAAAATAGATATTGGCTTATGTTTGTAAACTGGTCTGTACCTGGGCATGATTAAATTATGATTAGGTCTTTGATTGGGCCACTTCAGTAGGTTGTTAAGTCCCCAACCCTTGGTGGGTGGGGACTCACAAATAAAAGGTATGGCAAAGGACAGAGTTGCAGGGTTTTTGATGTTGGAATTTTGATGTTGGAGTTTGATGCTGAAGTCTTATTAAGTTGGAGCCCCAGGAAGTAAGCACACAGAGAAAAGAGAAGCAAGCTCCAGTAAGAGAGAAACCCTGAGCCTGGAGAGAAGCAAGACCTGGGAAGAAAGGAACCCAGGAAGCCTGAACCCTGGCAGACGTCGGTAGCCATCTTGCTCCAACACGTTGAAATAGACTTTGGAGAGGGAAGTAACCTATGCTTTATGACCTGGTTATCTGTAAGCTCCTACCCCAAATAAATACTCTTTATAAAAGCCAACAGGCTTTTGGTATTTTGCAGGAGCACCCCTTTGGCTGACTAATACAAAGGTACTCATCTCCTTTGCAAAACTTCTTGAACCACCACTTCACTGTACATTCGTTAGCAGTTTCTAGACCAAATGTGTTGTTGATGTTGCAAGTTGCTTTATGGCACATTTTGAAATCAAATAAAAAAATTGCTCAAATTTGCTTTTTAACGTCATTTTCCATAGCCTTAGAAAAATGAATGCAGTACATTTTCAGCAATATTATTGCCACAGACTCTGATTGCTCAGTCCACGCACAAACAGGAGTTGCCTTCTAAGGTGAAATGACTTCTCTGAATCAGGCTGTGTGCTGCCTTCTCCTAACGCAATGTGTTCCCGGATGGCAACTGCTTGTCTGTGCCTCTCCAGCAGTCACTGTCCTACTGCCATGTGGCCTCCTCGGGCCCCCCTATGGCCAACATCAATGGGGTGGGCCTGAGTCAGGCGGTGGCGTGCACCAGTGAGAATCAGGGCCTCAGTGACTGCTTCGCCATATTTCTCCAGAAGGTGCACCAGCTAGAGACACGGAAGCGTGTGCTCGAGGTGAAGCAGGCCAGCGGCAGCACGCCACTTCACCCTTCAAGCCTCAGCCAGCCCTCAGCATAGCATTTTAGGTAGGAACTAATTTTTCCGTAACACTTTGGAATTTTTGTTTCATTATGAATTTTTGTTTCATTATGGTTAGTTGTAAGTATTTCTAAAGAGAACTCAAATGCTATTTTTATTTACCAGCTTTTTTATATGAATTTTCATACCTAGCCCAGTAGATTTCAGTTTTTTGCTTGATCACTGGTGATGCCACTTTACCATATCTTTGTATTTGTATTTGTATTTTTTGTCTTTATTTTTTAGTGCTACATTAAAAAAAATGAGGTCCCCATATACTCCCCATGCCCCTCACCCCACTGCTCCCCCAATAAAAACAACCTCATCCACCATCATGAGACATTCATTGTACTTAGTGAGTACATCTCTGAGCACTGCTGCACCTCATGGTCAATGATCCACACCATAGCCCACACTCTCCCACAGTCCACCCAGTGGGGCATGGAAGGACATGCAGTGTCTGGTAACTGTCCCTGCATCACCACCCAGGACAACTCCAAGGCCTGAAAACACCCACACATACATCTTTTACTCCCACTCCCTACCCCAAACAGGCACCCTGGCCACTTTCTCCACACCAATGCCACATTTTCTTTGATTACTAATCACAATAGTTTATGAATAGAATATCAGTAAGTCCACTCTAATCCATACTCTATTCCTCCGTCCTGTGGACCTTAGAATGGTTGTGTCCACTCCACATCTATATCAAGAGGGGGCTTAGATTCCACATGGATGCTGGATGCAATTCTCCTGCTTTCAGTCGTAGGCACCCTTGGCTCCCTGGTGTGGTGGTTGACCTTCTTCACCTCCATGTTAGCTGAGTGGGGTAAATCCAAAAAAACAGAGTGTAGGAGTTGCAAGTCTGTTGAGGCTCAGGGCCTGGCAATCACATAGTCAGTCCAGAGATTCAGGTCCCCTGGGTATACATTAAACCCCAGCACCAACTGAAGTTCCAGGATAAGTAACATGAGAGGCTGTGGACAAAGATCACATCTGAGTGTAGCTCCATCACACAGAAATTCAAACTCCAAAATAGGGCCAACTGACATGGCACTGAACTCCATCTGCCATGACCATAGAGCCTGTGGGTCTCTGTAGGCCTCAGTAGAAACAATACTTGGGGTTGTATCTACTTTATCTGTCTCAGGGACTCTGCTCAGGTGTGCATAAAGGCAACCCCTCTGATAACCTCCCGGCTCTTTTTGGAGACTCATAGCCATATAAACTCATTTGTCCTTTCCATTTCCCCCTTTTATTCAGGTCAAAAAGCATTTTTAACTCTTGGTATTATATGTAGACTGAGATATTCTCTTGGTCTGAGTTGACGCTTTTATTCAAGGTCAATTTATAGTTATATATTCAGCTGGTACTTGGTAGTAATCCCTCAGTGTCAGGGAGGCTCATCCCTGGGAGTCATGTCCCATTTTGGAGTAAAGCAACACATTCACATGCTGAGTTTAGCTTTGAGACTGGCCACATTTGAGCAACACGGAGGCTCATAGGAGGTAACTCTTAGGCACCCTGCAGGTCTAGGCCTAGTTCTTTTTTTTTTAATTTATTTTTATTTTTTATTTATTTCTCTCCCCTTCCCCCCCCCCGCCAGTTGTCTGCTCTCTGTGTCTATTCACTGCATCTTCTCCTTTGTCCACTTCTGTTGTCTGCCTCTGTTGTTGTCAGTGGCATGGAATCTCTTTTTCTTTTAGTGGTGTCATCTTGTGTCAGCTCTCTGTGTGTGTGGTGCCATTCTTGGGCAGGCTGAACTTTCTTTCATGCTGGGCAGCTCTCTTATGGGGCACACTCCTTGCACGTGGGGCTCCCCTACGTGGGGTCACCCATGCATGGCAGGCACTCCTTATGCACATCAGCACTGCACATGGGCCAGCTCCACATGGGTCAAGGAGCCCTGGGGTTTGAACTGTGGACCTCCCATGTGGTAGACGGAGGTCCTAACCACTGGGCCAAGTCCACCACCTAGGCCTAGTTCTTATTTCAGGTGCACAGGCTCACAAGCATAGTCATTAGTATCAAGGGCTCATTGTTGGACCTTCCTTCTTTTTTGGTCTTTGCCATTGCACTTGGGGGATTGTTCCTGTTCCTTTAGGCAATGTGATAGAGTTCCCCTGGCTAGGAACTCAGCACTCCCTCAGTTGTTGTTTTTAATTGTAACCACTATGAAAATATCCAAACATTTTTATGTACCCTGGGTAAATGCCCTGGAGAACTCCCAGCCAACCATTGTCCCCTGTCAATAACATCCCACACCAGTATTCCTCCCCTGTCATTGTTGAACCTCTCTGTGATCCAAAAGTTCTTCAAAAATGAAGCCCAATATATTGCCAGGTTCCATTAATAGTAAAATAGAATATAGTGATGAGTTTAAAGATTAGATATAGAATAATATTAATTAAGAAAAATTAAGGTAAAAATAAATTGAGGTATTAAAAAATTTAAAAATGCAAAAACTTTGTTTTTCATGTTTTGCCTTCCATCACTGCAATAAGTGTTGCCCTGTATGCAGTTTGGCAAGGCAACTTCCTCCATCTTTTCCTCATTGTATACATCCTTTCTTTTCCTTTTTTTCCCCTAATTATTAAGCTTATCTTCACAAAAGTTTTAGATCACAGTAATTCATATATACAATATACAGTACTCGCACATATCCAAATTTTACATATTCATACTATATTTACTGAAACTGATGTACAGATATTGAGACAATAGCTTTCAAACAAGGTAATATTTGTGTTTACATTGTGGTTTATATTTTAGACTATAAAATTTTCTAAATTTTTAGTTAACTTATGTTTTATATTTCGATTTACATTTTAGCCTATCGGCCCCAATACATTTTTGGTGTAATTTAACATGTCTTATATCAATCTTTGCATAATCTTTGGAACACTTCAATTGCCCACACAGTTACATTGATTCCATCTATTCAATTCCCCTTTCCCTCTCCCCTTAGGACCCACAGTACCAGTCAATCTTCATTGCTTGAAGGGCCATGTTCAGAGATACTTGCAACAATGTTGAGGGCTTGACATGCTCGACTGCCCTAATGCATTTGGAGCCACCATTTCTCTCAAGAGATACAATTCCCTCTATTTGAGAACATCAGTCCTCCCGAGGATGTGGGTATACTTTCACTCTCATTATATGGGTCTCTATCCAATGGTATAACCCACTATGACAAAATGAGCACTCACACACTCCCTAAAAGCCTGTCCTGCATCAGATTATCACTTAAAGCATCTTAAACAGGTAACCTTCATTATTATATTTTTGAAAAAGTTTTCTCCGCCTTATACTGTCAACCAAATATCTGACAATCTCCTATGTTAATATGTTCCCCCGTTCTCCCCCCGCCAATTTCTTGGGTGATATTACCCACTCCCCATCCCTAGACCCCTCAAGCCAACTCTGCCCCCATTTTAACCCTTCCCTGTACAAATATTTACCTCTAGCTTATCATAGATTTCACCCATGTAGGTATCGGCTTATATCCTTCCTCTAGCCCCCAAATTCCTTTAAGCCGATCATCCAGTCTCTAGCTCTGTGAGGCAGCTTGGTTTACTTATATCATATCACTGAGGTCATGTAGTATTTGTTCTTTAATGCCTGGGTTGCTTCACTCAACATAAGGTTCTCAGGATTCATCCATGTTATCATATGTGCTTGTAGTGTAATCATTCTTAAAGCTGAGTAGCATTCATTGTATATATATACCACATTTTATTGATCCATTCATCTGTTGATGGGCATTTGGGTTGATTTCAAAATTTGGCAATAGTGAACCATGCTGCTATGAACATTGGTGTGCATATATCGGTTTGTGTCCGTGTTTTCAGTCCTACTGAGTGTATACTCAGCAGTGGAATTGCTGGGTCATGTGGCAAATCTATAGCTAGTTTTTGTGAAACCGCCAAACTGTCCTCCAGAATGGCTGGATCCTTCTGCATTCCTACCAGCAGTGGATAAGTATTCCCATTCCTCCACATCCTCTCCAGCATTTGTAGTCTTCAGTTTTTTTCATAGCTGCCAATCTTATGGGAGTAAGATGGTATCTCATTGTAATTTTGATTTGCATTTCCCTAATAGATAGAGATTTGGAGCATTTTTTCATGTGCATTTTGGCCAGATGTATTTCTTCTTTGGAGAAGTGTCTGTTTAAATCTTTTTCCCATTTTTTAAAATGGGTTGTTTGTCTTTTTATTTTTGAGGTATAGAAGTTCTTTATATATGCAGGTTATAGATCTGCTATCTGATATATGGTTACCAAATATTTTCTCCCATTGTGTAGGCTCTCGTTTTGCTTTCTTGACAAACTCCTTTGAGGTGCAGAAGGCTTTAATTTTGAGAAAGTCCCATTTATCTATTTGTTCTTGTGCTGCTCGTGCTTTTGGTGTGAACTTTATGAAGCCATTTCCTATTACAAGGTCCTGTAGATGCCTCCCTAAACTGCTTTCCAAAGTCCTTATGGTCTTGGCTCTTATATTTAGTTCTTTGATCCATCTTCAGTTGATTTTTATATGAGGTTTGAGTTGATAATCCTCTTTTATTCTTTTTTTAATGACTTATTTATTTATTTGTTCATTTATTTATTTATTTATTTCTCTCCCCTTCCTCCCCCTTGCCCCAGTTGTCTATTCTCTGTGTCTATTTGCTACGTTTTCTTTTGTCCACTTCTGTTGTTGTCAGCAGCACAAAAATCTGTGTTTCTTTTGGTTGTGTCATCTTGTGTCAGCTCTCTGTGTGGGTGGCGCCATTCCTTGGCAAGCTGCGCTTTCTTTTGCACTGGTGGCTCTCCTTATGGGGTGCCCTCCTTGCGCGTGTGGCTCCCCTATGCAAGGACACCCCTGCGTGACATGGCACTCCTTGTGCACATCATCACTATGCATGGGCCAGCTCCACATGGGTTAAGGAGGCCCCGGGTTTGAACCGTGGATGTCCCATATGGTAGATGGATGCCCTAACTACTGGGCCAATTCCGTTTCCCCCTCTTTCATTCTTTTAAATATGGATATCCAGTTCTCTGGGCACCATTTGTTGAATAGGCCAGTCTCTCCCATTTGAGTGGTTTTGGTGGCTTTATTGAATATTATATGATTATATATATGAAGATCTATATCAGAGCTCTCAATTTGGTTCCATTGGTCTGTTTGTCTCTCCTTGTGCCAATACCATGCTGTTTTCACTACCGTAGCTTTGTAGTATTTTCAGAAGTCAGGTAGTGTGATTGCTCCAATTTCGTTTTTCTTTTTCAATATGTCTTTGGCTATTCGGGGCCTCTTTCCTTTCCAAATAAATTTCAAAGCTAGTTTTTCTAGTTCATTAAAGAATGCTGTGTTGATTTATATTGGGATTGCATTGAATGTGTAGGTCAGTTTTGGTAGGATGAACATCTTAATAATATTTAGTCTTCCTATCCATGAACAGGGAATATTCTTCCATTTTTTTAGGTCTTCTTTGATTTCCTTGAGCAGTGTTGTGTAGTTCTCTGTGTATAAGTTTTTTACATCTTTAGGTAAATTTATTCCTACGTATTTGATTTTTTTATTTACTATTGTAAATGGTATTTGTTTCTTGATTTCCTCCTGAGCTTGCTCATTATTGGTGTACAGAAATGCTACTGATTTTTGTGCATTGATCTTATAACCTGTGACTTTACTAAACTCATTTATGAGTTCTAGAAACTTTCTTGTAGACTTGTCAGGGTTTTCTGTGTATAGGATCATGTCATCTGCAAATAATGAAATTTTGACTTCTTCCTTTCCAATTTGAATACCTTTTATATCTGGTTCTGGCCTCAGTGCTTGAGCAAGTACTTGTAAGGCAATGTTAAATAAAAGAGGTGATAGTGGGCATCCTTGTCTTGTTCCTGAACTTAGAAAGAAAGATTTTAGGATTTCACCATTGTAAATGATGTTGGCTGTGGGTTTTTCATATATATTCTTTATCTTGTTGAGAAAGTATCCTTGTATTCCAATCTTTTGCAGTGTTTTTATCAAGAAAGGGTGCTGTATTTTGTCAAATGCTTTTTCTGCATCTATGATATCATACGACTTTTTTCCCTTCAATCTGTTTATATGGTGTATTACATTGATTGATTTTCTTATGTTGATCCATCCTTGCATACCTGGAATAAATCTCACTTGGTCACCGTGTATAATTCGTTTAATGTGTTGTTGAATACAGTTAGCAAGTATTTTGTTGAGGATTTTTGCATCTAGGTTCATTAGAGAAATTGGTCTGTAATTTTCCTGTCTTGTGTTGTCATTGTTTGGCTTTGGCACTACAGTAATTTTGCCATCGTAGAATGAGTTAGGCAATGTTCATTCAGTTTCGATTTTTTGGAAGAGTTTCAGCAAGATTGGCATTAGTTCTTTCTGGAATGTTTTGTAGAAATCACCTGTGAAGTTGTCTGGCCCAGGGCTCTTCTTAGTTGGGAGGTTTTAAATGACTGATTCTATCTCTTTAATTGTGATTGGTTTGTTAAGATCATCAATTTCTTCTTTCATCAATATAGGCTGCTTATGTGTTTCTAAGTATTTGTCCATTTCCTCTGAATTGTCATTTTTGTTGGAATATAGGTTTTCAAAGTATCCTCTTATGGTAGTCATTATTTCTGTGGGGTCAGTGGTGATATCTCCTTTCTCATTTCTTATTTTGTGTTTGCATCTTCTCTCTTTTTTCCTTTGTTAGTCTAGCTAAGGGTTTGTCAATTTTATCGATCTTCTCAAAGAACCAGCTCTTGATTTTGTTTATCTTTTCAAGTGCTTTCTTATTTTCTATTTTATTTAGTTCTTCTCTTATCTTTGTTCTTTCTTTCTTTCTTCTTCCTGTGGGGTTACTTTGTTGTTTTTTTTTTACTAATTCCTCCAAATGTGCAGTTAGTTCTTCAATTTTGGCTCTTTCTACATTTTTGATGTATGAATTTATGGGTATAAATTTCCCTCTCATTACTGCTTTTGCTGCTTCCCATAAGTTTTGGTACATTGTGTTATCATTTTCATTACTTTCAAGGTAGTTATTAATTTCTTTAGAGATTTCCTCTTCGACCCACTGTTTTTCTAAGAGTGTGCTGTTTGATTTCCATATCTTGTTGTGAAATCTGGGCCTCTAGCCCTTGCAGATTTCCAGTTTCACTGCACTGTGGTAAGAGAAATTATTTTGTATGATTTCGATCTTTCTGAATTCATTGAGCCTTCCTTTGTGGGCTAGCATATGGTCTCTCTTGGATAATGATCCATGTGCACTTGAGAAAAATGTGTATCCTGCTGTATTCAGATGTAATGATCTGTATATGTCTATTAGGTCAAGCTCCTCTAATATCCTGTTCAAAGTTTTTGTTTCTGTATTGATTCTCTTTTGAGATGTTCTGTCCAAAGTTGATAGTGGTGTATTAAAGTCCCCCACTATAATTGTAGAGGCATCTATTCTTTCACTTAGTTTTTCCACTGTTTGCCTCACATATTTGGAGGTGACCTTGTTAGGAGCATAAATATTAATGATTGTTAGTTCTTCTTTTTTTACTTTTTACAAATTTATTTATTTATTTATTTCTATCCCCTCCCCCCCACCCCGGTTGTCTGTTCTCTGTGTCTATTTGCTGCATTTTCTTTTTCTGTTTCTGTTGCTGTCAGTGGCACGGGAATCTCTTTCTTTTTGTTGTGTCATCTTGTTGTGTCAGTTCTCCATGTGTGCAGGGCCATTCTTGGGCAGGCTGCACTTTCTTTCACACTGGTCGGCTCTGTTTATGGGGCACACTCCTTGAACATGGGGCTCCCCTACTTGGGGGACACCTCTGCATGGCACGGCACTCCTTGTGTGCACCAGCACTGCACATGGGCCAGCTCCACACAGGTCAAGGAGGGCCAGGGTTTGAACCGCAGACCTCCCATGTGGTAGACAGACACCCTAACCACTGGGCCAAGTCTGCCACCCTGTTCGTTCTTCTTGAAAGATTATCCCTTTCACTAATATGTAGTACCCATTTTTGTCTCTCACAATTGTTTGCATTTAAAGTCTATTTTGTCTGATATTAATATTGCTACTCCTGACTTTTTTGGTTATTGTTTGCCAGTAAGATGGTTTACCAGCCATTCACTTTCAACCTCCTTGAATCCCTGGGTCTAAGATGTGTTGCTTGTAGACAGCATATAGATGGGTCATATTTCCTTATCCAATCTTCCTGTCTGAATCTTTTGACAGGTGAGTTTAATCCATTGACATTCAGCGTTATTACTTTCAAGGAATTATTTATATTAGCCATATTTTCTTTGGACTTGTGTTTGTCATATTTTGTTTTTTCTCCTCTTTTTGCCTTTTTTTGTTACTCTTACACTCTTGTCCAACTCTGCCTCTCCTGTTTCTTTCTTTCTTCCTGCAGAACTCCCTTTAGTATTTCTTGAAGGGCAGGGTTCTTGTTGGCATACTCTTTCAATTTCTGTTTATCTGTGAATATTTTGAACTCTCCATCATTTTTGAATGGTAGCTTAGCTGTGTAGAGAATTCTTGGTTGGGAATTTTTTTTTCTTTTAGTACTTTGACTATATCATACCTCTGCCTTTGCCTCCATGGTTTCAGATGAGAAATCAGCACTTAATCTTATGGAGCCTTCCTTATATGTGATGGTTCTCTTTTCTCTTGCTGCTTTTAGAATTTTCTCTTTGTCTTGAGCATTGGATAATTTGACAAGTATATGTCTTGTGGTAGGCCTGTTGGGATTTATGGTGTTTGGGGTGTGTTGTCCTTCCTGGAAATGTACATCCATCTCTCTCAGTAGATTTGGGAAGTTTTCAGCCATTATTTCCTCCAACAGTCCTTCTCTCCTCTTTCCTGTCTCTTCTCCTTCTGGGATTCCTATAATACATATGTTTGTGCATTTTGCATTGTCATTCAGGTCCCTAAGTCCCAGCTGGATTTCTTCTATCTTTTTATCGAACAGTTCTACTATCTGTTTGATTTCAGATGTAATGTCTTCCACATCACTATTTCTCCCCTCTGCCACTTCTAATCTGCTGTTGTTTGCTGAGAGTGTATTTTTGATTTCTTGAACTGTGGTGTTCATCACTATCATATCTGTTATCTTTTTGTTTATGACTGCAATTTCTTCTGTATTCTCTCCAAGTGTTTTCTTCATATTGTTAATATCTTACTTTACTTCATTAAGTTTGTCTCTAATATATGTTTTGAGATCTTTAATTACCTGTCTGACGTTCTTCTCCACTTCCTGGTTCTTAGTTTGTTCACTGGATTTGGTCATGTTTTCCTGATTATTGGTTTGGTTTGTACTTTTTTGGTGCTGTCCGGTCTTAATTTTATCTTGACGGCTTTAATCAGTTCCTTAGTTTCTTTGTCTATTCCTGGGGATTAATTAGGTGTTGTTCATGTGTAAGTGTTATGTCTTCTCTTTGTTGCTTTGTTCTTCTTACTGTATTTTCTTGTTGCTGACTAATTTCACTTTGAAGCAAAATATTATGGCCAAGGAAATCAAAATGAGTAAGAAAAGAAAATGTATAAAGTATTATTGGTAATAAATGTTAACAGAGCAACAGTGTGAGATCTAGGAGAATGGATATTAGACTCATGTAAGTTGTGTAGAGTTATAGCCATAAGTAGAGTACCTATAATGAGACAGTCAACTGAATATGGGGAGGAATATAGTATGAATTAGAAGGCCAGTGTTTTCAGGATAAAGGGAAAGAGAAAAGAAAGAAAATAATATCAAGAGTGGATAAAAGATAGAAAACAGGACAAAGGTAATAGAAATAAAATGTCAGATAATTTGGGAGTCAAAAAAAGAGAGGTGGAATGTAAGAGTTATAATAGATGATGGAGGATAGAAAGATGTAAGGGAAAGGGGATAGTGTAGTTGGCCAAAATCAATACACACAGCAAAGAGGAAATGGAGGATGAGGAAACACAGCAAATGTGAAGTGCTCCCTGCAGCACCTATTATATAAAGAGAACAAAATAAAAAAGAAGAAAAAGAGAAAAAAAAAAGAGAAAAAAGGGGGCAAAGAAAAGTGGGGGAAACAAGCAAGAAAAAGAAAAAGAAAAACTAAATAAATGAAAAAGGACCTTGGGAGATAAAACGGGAGAAAAGACCAGCAGACAATGCAATAGTAGTAACTACGACAAAAAAAAAAAAAAAAAAAAAAAAGGAACCATCGTTTCAAGCTAGGAATCCTCTTTGCAGTTAAATAAAATGCTTAGGGATCTGACATTCCCCCTTTCTCCCTTCCTCATTTCTCTCTCTCCCAGGGCAGCAGGAAAGCTCCCTGAGAGGTCCAGTAGGAGATTCAAATGGGTCCTTGTTGAATCAACTCAACACATACACAATGACTCTTTATTTCCAGTGTGAGAGCACCTACACCTCACCAGAAACCCCAAATATGCTATTGGAAGCTTGGATAGTATGTCCTATGGTCCCTCCCCCTTAGGTGTGTTAAGAGAGGTCTAATTGATTTTCTGACTCCACCTTCTCCCAGACCAAGTTTCCTATCCCAGGACATTTAGGTAAATTGGGCTTCCTCAGCAGATTCACCTCTTCTTTCTTCCCAGACTCTCCCCAAGTCAGCTGGTACACTCCTCCAAGCTTGAGGGAAAAAAAAAATGCAGAGGGCTAGGATAATTAAGGACCTCAGACAGACCTCAGTGTGTGGTGGGTTTGGGAATGGGAAGTCTGTGATATTGCAGACTCAAGGTATGTGAGCCTCTGGACGTGGGCTACCAGGGTTTAGGGAATACAGACCTGGGAACAACACATCTGGTAAACACTGGCTTTGGGAACATCACAACACAACAAAGTTTTCAGGGTTCATTGCAGCCAGGCCGCCAGTCCTACGGGGAAGGGTCTTGCCCACAACTTCTGACCTCCATGTCAGAAACCTAAAATTCCACCTCTCACAAGAATCTCTTCTGTCACTGTCTCACCAAATCGACATCCAGACACCTCCTGCCCTGCAAGCCACTGAAACAGCCCAGTCCAGCAGGACTCTGACCCTACCTTTACCATATCTTTGTGTGGATACTTATTCTCTTTTTTACTCTACACTCATTGACTCCTGGAGTAAACAACATTATTTTTAGTAGTAGTCATAAAATTAAATATTAATTTCCATAAAAGAAATGTAGCTAGAGAAAAAAATTTTATTGAACTTAGAATACACAATTGTATCTGTAGGAAAAAAAAAGAGTAAAAAATAAATATTACATTATAAAATATCAAAGATCTGCAAACTGTACCATCGTGCCATTGATGTGATGTGAAATTTTTTTATTTGTTCTTCAGGTTTTAAGCAACAACTACAAAGGAGAATGATAGCATATCAATTTTAATATTTTTCAATTTCAGTTAAATATTGTAGTTAAGATTTGACATCTGCACTTACCAAAGATATCATACCTTCAATTCACAATCTATTTCAGGATGGGGTGCAATATGTAGGATATAAAAGAATTCTTCACTTTTTACACAGAAAATAAATTTGCCTAGATAGACTATCTCTAAGAACCAGCACACAAAATACTAGAAAAATAAGATAATTTAGTACATTTCTTGGGTCAAATTTCAAATTTATTTCTACATGGCAGAAACAAAGAGAGAAAAGTATTTTTAAAAATGTAATTCTAATTACTACTCAAATAAAAATGTCTAGAAGCAAATCTAATAAGACATACAAACAAGTTTACAAAGAATATAAATCTTTGCTGAAAACTTTAAAGAACTTTGTAATTAAGGACATTCACCTTGATAATGGTTGTGGAGATAAGTTTTTTACTAATTTGATTTCCTTTGTTGGTATATAGATTCAATGCGGTTCCATCACGCACAGCATTTAAGACTCTGTTGTGGTAGCACAGGGTTAGACAGAGCAGTGGAAGAGAACAAGGGTCCAGGAGAGACTCTCACATATATGGACATCAACAAGGAGCAAACAGTACAGGGACAATTGTTTATCCATATTATGAAAAGAAAAATAAAAAGATTGAAATCTTCCTGACTTCTAATTTAAAAATCTATTTTAGTTAAATAATGATTTTTTTTTAGTAAAGTCAAAGTCATACATCTTTAAAAAATAGCTATTTATCTCATCAGAATCCATGGAGCAGAGAAGAAAGAGGTATGATGTATTCAAGGTACTGAAAGTGAAAAACTGCCAAACAAGAATTCTGTATCTGGCAAAACTGTCCTTCAAAAATGATGGAGAGTCAAAATATTCACAGACAAACAAATGTGATAGAATATGATTCCAAAAGACAAGAATTATAAGAGCTATTAAAGGGAGTACAGGATCCTGGAAGGAAAAACATAAGAAAACCCAAGGGTGAAAGATTTGGAGAAGTTGGAGGAGAGTAGAGAAACATAGTGTAGATTATAAGGAAGGGTAAATTAAAGGATCAAAAGACAATAGTGCAATATGACAACAGAAAGCCAAAGAACAAAATGGATGAAGGAAATAATGTCTTTACAGTAATAACATGAAATGCGAATGGCTTGAACTCCCCAGTCAAAAGATATAGAGTGAAATGGAAGCAGATGTGGCTCAACTGATTGGGCTCCTGCCTACCATATGGGAGGCCCTGGGTTCACTTCCTTGTGAAGGCAAGCTGGTTCACACCTGCAGAGAGCCACCAGACCATGCCTGAAGAGAGCTGGCAGAGCAAGATGAAGCAATAAAGGGAGGCAAGCAGAAACGGAAATACACACAGTGAAGGAGCATGGGGAGCAGAGAGCAAGCTTGCAGCAAGGGTGGGTGATAAATAAACAAAAATATGTCTTAAAAAAGACATAGAATGATAGAATAGGTAAAAAATATGAGCCACCTATATGTTGTCTACAAGAGATGCACCATAGATGTGAGGACACAACCAGGATAAGAATGAGAGGTTTTGAAAATGATATTACTTGCAAAGAGTAAACAGTAAAGAGCTGCAGTAGTGATACGAATATTGGGCAAAGTAGTTTTTTTTTTCCTTTTTGGTACTGGGGGTCAAGGATTGAACCCAGGACACCATATGTGAGAAGCCAGCACTCAACCACTCAACCACATTAGCTTCCCTGAGTTGGTCTTATTGCTTGTTTTGCTTCTTGCTTGTTTTTCAGGAAGCACAAGGAACCAAACTCAGGACCTCCTTAGCTAAGGATGTATTATTTTATCTTAGTTATGGATAAATCTATCTTAATTAATACATGCAGACATTTTTATCTTCTGTTTTTATAAAAAAAATAAGGCCTAGAGTATTAAATGACATAACTGAGAGCTGATCCCCAAACATTTAGCCTTCCCAATGCACACCACACCTTACATTTAGGGAAATAAGCTTCCTTCCTTGTTCAAAATTCTGAACTCAGTTGAAGAATGTAAGATTTTGTTAGTGTTTCCATGAATTCTTCTCTCTTTCTCTATCCAGAACTGGGAAACTCATCACAGCTGTTCTTGGTGTGGGGGTACCTATCAAAACTGCTTACTAACTTCTCACTCTTCCCAACAATAAGGCATCTTTTTAAACCTGTTGTTTCCCTTGGGCACCTAGCTCCCTTTGGCCTCTTCTGTCATGGATGCCTGAACTGAGTGACAATGATATTTCATTTTCTATATTTGCCTGGCATCTGGGACCTGGAGCATTTGAAACTATACAAAGAGGAGGATTGCCTCAGTAACCTGAGATTTTATTGTCCCAAGCTAAAGTTACCAAACTTTAGTAGACCTATGGATAAAATTAGTTACCTAACTCCCATACTGTGAAATTCTGATTCAGTAGAACTGAGGTGAACCCTAACGTTTGAATTTCTAACATCCTTCAGGTGATGTTGATTCTCTGGTTCTGAGAAACACACTTGGAGAAATGCTGTCTTAGCTATGCTCTTTCTGACAGAAACAGAAAATTTCAAGAATTTTTTAAAAAATTAAAGAATATTTAATATCAGGCTTCCTGGAAAACTGAATGCCAGTCTTTATTTTTATGTCAGAAATTAAGGCTTATGCATCGGATATCACATATGGAAAAATATCAAAGCAGTTCTAACAATCATAGAATCAGCTACAAAAAGTTCTGTAAAACCAAACTTTGAAAGGTATCTGAAAACATATTAAGGTGGCCCAGATCATTAAAATTTATTATTGAATTATTTGCAACAATTTTCTAGATACTTAGAAATTATTGTAAGTCAACAATATTATTTTATATATTCTGAGTTCTCTTACAATACTTTATACATTGATTATTAATATTTTTCAGCAATATTCATATGACTACTTATTTATTAACTCTATATCACGAAGATTTCCTCTGAAGGTAAATTACTTTATTGTTTTTTAAGGGCTACATGTTATTCTTTCCAGTTTATAAGACACAACTTGCAGGAAAATTTTTCTGTTCAATCACCCATAAGACAAATATTTATTAAGTTCCTATTGTGTTCTAGCAGATTGTTGCTATTTTAAATAGTATTAGTCAATGGTTTCTGTAGTGTAATCAGCACATTCACCTAAATATGTGTAGATAACTATTAATATTTTTCTTAATTAAGTTTAATACAGCAGAGTTAGCATGATCATTCTTATAAACATTTCATTATTTTGACAATATTCTTTTATAATTTCTAACAAATGTTTTACAACAATGCTAAGCTATTGGCAGTGGGTGATGTATGGGACACATATGTTATACATGTACGATTGTTTTGTAAGTTCACAACTCTTACTATACAATTACTATTTATGCATGTTTATGTATGAATGATATACTTCAATAATTTAAAAAAAAATAAGAGATATGGAATTATTTTCTTAAAGGTTATGAAAAATAATAATATAGATGATCTATTTTTTCCCAATTCCTTTCTAAAATTATTGGGGAATGATGTATTGTTTGACCACAGTTTTGTCAACAGGAACATTTATCATGTTTATAGTTAGGTTAAATACTAAAAAGCTGATTTATCATATTTAAGCACAGATTCTCTAGAATCCAATTGCCCAAATTTAAATTTTTATAGTACCGTTACCATTTCTGAGGTGACTTCAGTAAGGTACTTTGTATTTATGAACTTCTGATTTCTTATATGTAAAATGAGAATGAAAGTGCTAAAAGATTCATGTTCACTGCTAAGGCAAATGACTGCAAAGTAAAAAGCATTTAATGTTAAGTCATTATCATGAATGTTTTATTTAAAATTTTATCACACAAAATCTTTCAAAAGTTGCAAAAGTTAGTATTTTCTAATTAGTTTTATGAGGCTAATATAACCTGAATAACAAAAACTGACAAAGACATTATACACAGCAAAGGAAGACAGAAAAATAACTTTGATGATCCCAATAGATATAAAAATAAATATTATTCAATATCTGTTTCAGTTTCCTTGGCTACTCAAGCAGATATCATGGGTTTGCTTAAACAATAAGAGTTTATTGGTTCATGGCTTTGGGGTGTGAGTCGAATCTAAATGAAGGCATCATGAAAGTGGAGCTTTCTCCCAAAGACTGAGGCACTCCGAGCCAGCTGCGATCCTAGGTCCTGGCTCCTCCATCACATGGAAATGCACATGGGGGCCGCTCCCTTCTGTCTGGGGTTGTGTTGACCTCCAGCTTCTTGCTATCCACGTCTGTCTCTCTGTGCCTGCATTTCATTCTGCTTATAAGGAACTCTAGTATTAAGATTAAGACCCATCCAGATTGGGTTGGGTCACACCTTAACTGAAGTAGCCTCATCAAAAGGTCCTACTTAAAATGGGTTCACAACCACAGAAATGGATCAAGTGTAAGAACATGTTTTTCTAGGTACATAGCTCTAAACCACCCCAACATCCATTCATAAGTGTACTAAATCACTGAGCTTGCTCAGATGAGAAGGTAACTTTCAATTGAATGAAGAGCATCCACATAATGAAATGTTTAATAGTTCCCCTGTGACATGAGGAATAACATAAGAATCACCACTATAAATTCTTCTCTTCAATCATGCAGTAAAGCAAGAAAATCTACAAACAAGATATAATATTTGGAAATAGATGACATGATTTTATTAGAAAATTGAAAAGATAGCACACTCAAACCTATAGAATTAAAGAGTCCATATACTAAATTAGATAATAAAATGGTAAAACCTATAAAAACTGCAATGACATAAAAAACTCTAAATATTTAGGCATACATCAATTGAATATTTTTAAAACCTCT
Organism: Dasypus novemcinctus; assembly: GCF_030445035.2. Lineage (NCBI taxonomy): Eukaryota > Metazoa > Chordata > Mammalia > Cingulata > Dasypodidae > Dasypus > Dasypus novemcinctus. Next base: position 72,694,266 of record NC_080694.1, on the reverse strand, counting down.
CCATTGTAAACTACAGAGCCTTGCTGAGATAAATTATTGTAGACTAAAATAAATTGGGGTATAGCATTTTCATAAATTGTAAGTATCCATTTTCAGATGATAACACTCTCTAAATTGATTTGAAAGTTCAATGTGAGACCTAATAAATTCTTGCAGTTATTATTTTTTAAATTAATAGGATGATTCTATAATCAATGTGAAAATGTATAGAATAAAAAGCTATAATGATCTAGAGAAGACCAAAGGTGGAGAGTGTACACCACCAGATATCAAAACTTACCATGATCATCTGATAATTAAATTGATCAATGGTATGGAATATGGTATCCCATATCAGAAGCAGACTGACAGCCATCACCAGAGTTGTGATAAATATGCTGCTGCAGTGTAGCAGGGACAGAATGGTGTGTCCTTCCAAGAAATTTCTCTGGAACAAATGAATATCCATGTAAATAGACCCCACTTCATACTAGCTGCAAAAATCAATTTCAGATGTGCCTAAAGCTAAGTGTGCAATATGAAATAATTAGCTTCCTGAAAAAGTATAAGAGTATCTCTGTGTGACCTTGGGGTAGGCAAAGATTGTTTTACTCATGACATAGAATGAAGTAGGCAGGAAAAAATGGTACAAAACTTGGTTATCTATCAAAATTGAGAATTTCTTAATTTAAAATATTCACTCTTAATTTTAAAATCTGGTGATCATTCTTAATGAAAATACAGATATCTGAAAAGGAAATATGAATTGATAATCCATATTTAATAGGATTTTCATCTTATGAATTCTCAGAAAATGCAGATTATGAAGGCAATGAGAGGCCATGAGGAAACATCAGAAAACATGTTAAATTTAAAGATAAAAGTATTATTTATTAAAAGTGTGAGAAGCAGCTAGTATAACACAAAGAATTTAAAAAGGCAAGTCAAAGAAATTTGGGGAAAATATTTGCAGCCCATATCTGAAAAAAGACTTGTCTCTAGAATACAGATCTAGGTACAGAGATAGAGCTATATGTGCACATAAATGTAGTCTTAAAACTAAATAATAAAACACCAACAACCCAGTTGGAAATAGATGATATAATTAAACAAACACTTGATAAATGAAGATATGCAAATTGCCAATAAGCCCATGAAAAGATGCTCGACTTCATTTGGCATTTGAGAAATGCAAATGAAAACCATAGGGGCATAGGACTACACACTCATCTAAGAAGCTAAACTTTAAAAAGAATTGCTATACCAAGAACTGGTGAGAAAATGCAACAACTGTAATCTCATACAGTTCTGCTACATTGTAGACAGAAATATATTATGGAACAAATACTTTTGGAAATTAAAAATTAGAAAAAAATACTATATGAAACTAGTCATCCCACTCCTAAGTTTTTACCCAAAAGAAACAAAAAACATATGTCCACAGAAAGAATTGTATGCAAGTATTCATAAAATCTTTATTTATGGTAACCCTCAAATGGAGACAAGCCAGTTGTTATTGAAACAGTGACTGAATAAATAATATGTGATGTATCTGTATAACGGACTACCACTCAACATTACAAGGGAACCCAACCTCATGAATCAATCTCAAAACCACTAAGTTGGGCAAAAAGCTTGATAACAAAGAATGCATACTGTTGTATTACTATGAAATTCTAGAAAATACAAACTAATATGATGATGAAAAGCTGATTGGTGGTTTCTTGCTGCAGCAGGACAGAGGAAGGAAAGATACAAGGAGACCCAATGATACTTTTTGAGTGATGGAAATATTCTGTATCTTGATTGTGGGTGATGGTTTAATGGGTGCATACAATTATCAATATGAACTTAATTATACAATTTAAATGGATGCAATATGCTATACATAAATTTCACCTTAAGAAAGTTGGTGGAAGATGCAAAAAGGGGAAAAACAAGGTGTATTGCATTCAAAATAGAGGCTAATACTCTACTAAAAGTAGATGGTTTGCATGAATCATTATGAGTCTGTACCAATGCCATACATCCAACACAGTGTTTGACTGGACCAAAGAAATGGCAGTAGAGATAAAAGACATAATCAACAGCACTTCCTGATGGACTGGAGGTGAGAGTTGAATAAATGGTGTATTCTAGGATCTGACTTGAAGAGTTGGGTGGGCCAAACAAGTATTTACTGAGATAATAAAATTGGAAATAGACAAAGAATGAGTAAGCAAACCAAATGAAAATTGGAGAAACTGCCAATAATAGCCTGATTACTGTTGGGTGTGGCTTCCTAAAACTTATTTGTTATTAATCTGCAAACTTTTCCTTCCTTGCTGATGGTCAATCTCTGGATGGCTTATGTTGGTTGAATAATGACTTTTGAAAACTAAGGATTCTATAAACAGTATATTATTAACATGGGGTTATGGTGAAGTTTCAAGTATACTTTCCATCTTAAATCCAGCTCAAAATTCTCTCACTCAAATAAACAAGATATTTGACAACGTTACCTATCTTTTTAAATTCTTTCCAGAAAAGCATGCATTCCATGGAAATTTCTCTGTTTTAAAGTCGATCAGTGAGAAGATCAGTGGACATCCAGGGAGAGGCAGTGATGTACTGAAGACATGTAGGAGTTGGGAGAAGGATAAAAAGGCACTTGTATTACTAGGCCTGTGTCCTAAGGAGTTAATCACACACATGCACAGATATACACATGGACTAAGACGTTCATCAAAGCATTGTTTGGAATGATGACAACAGAAAGATAATTATTCTAAATAGAAGTAAAAAATAGCCCACAGACATTAAAATGATTTTACATATCACTAAACAAACATGCTTATGGAATCATTTCTGAACAAAAGGACTTTTCATTATGTCTAGTGAGATTGCATTACAACATAATATCTGTATTTGCATATGATTGATAAGAAAAATATCTCGAAGGACAATCATAAATAGCATAAAATCTGTTGTAATGGTTTACTATTAATTTTTTTCTTTGTTGAGCTCCATTTTTGAAATTTTGTAAGTAATATATAATTTGTTTAAATGATGTACCTTTTAATAGTGCCCATTTAAAGAATAAAGAACAGTTGTTTACTAAGTTCCATTAACAAACCTTTGAGTATTGAGAAGAACTGCATGACCTTTAAAAACAAACAACAGTGTCTTAGATTTTTCATTTCAAATAATCCTCTTCTGATCCTCTTTATTTCTGCAGGGTCAGTAGTGATATCTCCTTGCTCATTGCATTTGTTTCTCCACTTACTTTCTTCCAGTGTTTGCCTCATGTATTTTGAGGCACCCTGGTTAGGTGCATAAATGTTTATCATTATTCTTTCTTCTGGATAGACTACTCTTTACATATTTATAGTGTCTATCTTTGTCACTTATTATAGTTTTTCATTTAAAGTCTATTTTGTCTGATGTAGAATAGTTACTCCCACCCTTTTTTGGTTATTGTTTGCTTGTAAAATTGTTGTCCAATCATTTACTTTTAGCCTGCTTGCATCCTTGGGTTTCAGATGGGTTTCCTGTATACAGCACATAGATGGGTCCTGTTTCCTTCTCCATTCTGCCAATCTGTGGCCATTAACATTCAATACTATTACTGTCAGGGGATTACTTGCATTATCCATTATTTCTTTTGGTTTATGTGTGCTTTATGTTCTTTTTATTTCCTTTCTCATCTTTTCAGTTGTTCTTACACTGTCCTCTAACTCTCTCTCCTGTTTTTTCCCTTCACCCTGCAGAATTCCTATCAGTATTTCTTGAAGTGCAGGTTTGTTATTTCATACTCTCTTAATTTCTGTTTATCTGTGTATATTTGAACTCTCCCTTGTTTATGAATGCCAGTTTTATTGGATAGAGAATTCTTTGCTAGAAGTTTTTTTTTTCTTTTAGCACCTTAATTATATCATACCAGTCTCTTCTTGTCTCCATGATTTCAGATAAGAAGTCAGTGCTTAATCTTAGTGAGCTTCCTTTGTATGTGATGATTCTCTTTTTTCTTACTGCTTTCATTATTCTGTCTTTGTCTTGAACATTGGAGAGTTTGACAAATATATGTCTTGGAGTAGGCCCATTAGGATTTATACTGTTTGGGGTGAGCTATGCTTCCTGGATAAGTATGTCCATGTCCATTAATAGGGTTGGGAAGTTTTCAGCCTTTATTTTCTCCAACACATCTTCTCTCTCCTATTCCTTCTCTCTCTCTGAAATGCCTATAATGTGTATGTGTGTGTATTTCATGTTGTTATTCAAATCCCTGAGTTCCTGCAGGATTTTTAAATCTTTTAGTCTATCTCTTCTATTATTTGTTTGACTTCAGATGTACTTTCTTCCACATCACTGATTCTTTTCTCTGGATGTTCACATCTGTTGTTATGTGCTTCTATTGTATTTTTGATTTCTTATATTTGTCATTCATCACCATTATAAGTTATCTTTTCACTTATGTTTACAATTTCTTTAGGGTGTTCTCCCAGTGTGTTCTTATTGTCCTTATTCTCTTCCTTCACTTCATTATGTTGTTTTTTCATATTTTTTGGCCACCTCTGATTAGTTGTTCATGTTCTGCATCTCCTCCTTTTGTTCAGTTGGTTTATTGACTGAGCCTGTCTTCCTATTTCTTAGTATGGGTTGTAATTTTTTGTTGGTGTCTATGAATTGGTTTATCTTGATGGGTTTGTTCAGTTGATCAGCTTATTTTTTTTAATTTAAGATTTTATTTTGCTGTTATTTTTGTATGTGTGGTCAGTTTTCACTTTGAGGAATAAGAGTAAAAAGGTGGTGTACAACCAATGAAATGAGAAACTGAATAGAGAAAAATATATAGAATGAATTAAAATGACAGAATGGTGAGGAGAGAGGGAAAGGGGAAAGAAAAAGTAAACAAGAAAGAAAACCACAAAGAGGAGAGAGAAATATGAACAAGAAAAATTAAAGACCAAACAAAAAAGAGCAATGGATAGAAAGCAGAAGATAGAGATTGAAGGAAGGAAAATAAATAGCATTGGTAGCCAAAATTGGTACACAAAAAATAGGGAAAAAAAGGAACAGGACACATAACAAAGAAGAACCAAGAGAGCAGCAACTAATTGACAATGAAAAGAGGGAGGGAAAAAAGAGAATAAAATTGAAAGAAAGAACAGAACACAAGCAAGCAAACAAGCGAACAAACAAAAACCATGGACAAACAGCCTTCCATCTTAGGACCGTAAGGAGCTCCTCAGGCTGCCAGTGTTCATGAATCAAATGCTGTGCAGCCTGCCGTCTATATGCTTTGAACTTGATTTTAGTGAATCAACTAAGTGAAATTTTAAAAAGGAACCTTTTAAAGAAAAATCAGAGATTGAAGGAAAGCTAACTCAAAAAGTATCTCTATATATTTCCTGTCCTAAACTATCAGCTGGATGTCTAATAACACAGTGGAGCACTTCTCTAAAAAGACCTGGGAATCAAACCTGGGATCTCATATATTCAAGGCTGCAGCTCCTCCACTGAGTACACTTTCTTTTTGGGTCACTTTGCCTTTGAGAAATCTATCCCCCCACTTTCCTTCAGGAAAGATTCTTAGCAGTTTCAGGATTCCTGCCTGTTAGACACCTGTCTGTCCCTGCCCCCTTTCTATTCTAATTGCTTTCTCTCCCAGGGCAGCTGTGTACAACAGCCTGTGTGATCAGCCTGTGAGAGCGGGGATTTCCCTCTCCTGATCAGGTAAAGGTCCTTTCCGGGAATTCAGAGTGGATCCTGGTAACCAAACCAAGGCAAAGAAACTACACTTGATCCTCTTGAAGACCCCTCCTTCTCCCAGGGGACCCTAAATAGGTCCTTGAAAGCTTAATGAGTCTTCCTACTGCCTGCCTCCCTTAGGGGAGTTGGAATTTTGATAGTTTTCAGTGACAGACTAGTCTGTTGCCTGGCTCTACCCTCTCCCAATCCAAGTTTCTCTTCAAGGTTGGCTAGGTAAATCAGGCTGCCTAAGCAGATTCATGTCTTCCCAGGGCTACCTCTTGCCAGCTGGTATGCTCTCTAAAGTTGAAAGGGAGTACAGGTAACCAAACCCACAGAAAGGAAACCCCTCTCCACCTTTCACCAGAATTGTCTTAGCCCTGGAGAATGCTCCCTTCTGCTAGGTGGCTGGTGGGAGTCAGGGTTTGGCAGTGGCTTTTTGTATTTAGGGTGGATCTTAGCTGCCCACCATTTCTAGCCCTGGGGTGAGAAACCCATGGTTTTCCCTTAGGCTCTTTAGCTCTTTGTTTTGTTCTCTCCAAATTGGTGTCCTAAAGCCTTCTTCTCTGTGGGTTCCCCAAACCAGCTCACTCAGGAAGAATTTTGCCCCTTCTCACATGTTTTCTGTGAGAGAGCTTGGGAGTGCCCATCTAAGTCAGTGCCTTCTTGACAGAAGCTCTGCTTCCTCAGAGAAACTTTCCTTTTTCCAAGGCACAGTCAGGAATTTGTTTCTGTAAGAGCACATTCATTTTAAGCTTGTAAAAGAATCCAAATTTTACATCATGTGTACCCCACCTTACTCACTTCATCTATACAGACTTCACTTTACGCTATAATCTTGATTTTCTATTGAAAGTTAAGATTTGAAATCACAGTCAGTCACCATGGTGTATGCTTAAAAAGAAATGAATACAATAGAAGGGCATAAGTTTTCTGGCTTTTGTTTGCTCTCTGATAACTTTCTTTTAATAAGAAAATGGAATTGAAGCCCTGGGGTACTGAATGCTATTACCTTAAATTGGCAAATCCATGCCTAAGGCTCGTGTGCTGGCTGGAGATGCTACTCATGCTTAAGATCTCTGAAGAGTAGAATTTCAGGGAGAGACTGGAAGAAAACCCAGGACACTGAGTCCAAGAAGAACGTAGGGACACACTTCTCCCAAAATGGCAATTAATATCCTGCTCCTTCGTGACCAAAGATGAACTGTCCCAGGAGATCTTTCTGAGAGAGTTACCTGTGCCTCTATGATCTTTCACGCTAGTTTAGATCACTTCCACAACATTCATGCTAAATTTCAATCAGTAATCATATATATTATATATAATGGCTATATAATGATAGATGTGTATATATACTATCTACATCTCCCATTGGTTCATAACTCCAAACTCTTTTTGTTATAACTTTAAATTTCCTGTCACCTTGTACTTTCTTCACATTTTTCTGTAAAACCATAGGAGTCATGGAGAGTTCTAGCAGGACCTTCTGCCTCACTACCTGTGGCTACCTGAGTGTTGCTGGAGAAAGAAGTATGAATCTGTTGAGTCCGGCCACTAAAAATACCTGGGCTCCCTTAAATTCAAATGGATTTTCAGGAATCTTTCTATTTGTCTCTTGTTATTTGTTTCTTCCATCACCATGAAAAACATTCAACAAATTGTTTAATCCTCCCATCCTACCTCTTGCATCCCTCCATCCCTGGTCTTGCTTCTGACTTCCAAGATAATCCTGAGGTCCCAGATTAAAAAGCTCCATTGACTTCCTGCTTGCCACCTACAAACATATCCACATCCATATTTATCCTTCATGCTTCCCTTAGGTCTCAATAGTAGAAGTGAAAGCATTTTTGCCTAGAGGTAATCCTTTTCTCAATATATTTTAGTCCATGTAACAAAGTCATGCACATTCAGGTCCAGGGCGGTTGGCAGAAATGACTAAGTGGGTCAGGTATAAGGAAAGCAACCATAGTGGAAAATGTGGAAATGAATAGTAACATCCTTAGCTAAGGTGCATATTCAATAAAGAAGAGTGGTAGAGACTTGGCAAATGACGCAGCACATTTGAAGGAAACAACTGAAGGAAACAACTGCTTAATGCTAGTTGATCAAATTTCTAGCATTGTGTGACAGAGTTGGATGCTGTGGTGGTTTCCCTACACATGGCTCTTTTGCTCCTTCTATTTGAACCTAGATTTAATGCTACAGTTGATATGTGTAAGCCCAAGAGACTTAAAAATTTGTGTTGTCTATGGGCCATTTGGGCCCTGAATCTCAACAGAGATTCTCCAGTTCATTGGTCTCACCTAGGACAGTTAACAAGAAAATGATGATGGTCAACAACCAGCCCAAGGATCAGAAAATGTCTGCAACTTCGAGCAAGATAGTCCCATCCATCTTCCCCACTGGGTCTAAGCCCCTCTCAATTAGAGGTGGAGTGGACATTCCCAGAATCCTCAGGATTGGGGAGTGAACAATGAACTAGAGTAGACTTACTGGTATTCTACTATAGACTTATTGTGAGTCTAGCAACGAAAGAAATTTCATCACTGATGTGGAGGCAGTGGCCACTGGAGGTACTGAGGGCAGGGAGAGGGAAAAATAGGTATGAATTTTTTTTATGGATTTGGGAATTGTCCTATATAACATTGCAATGGCAGATACAGGCCGTTATGTATCTTGTCATAACTTACAACATTGTGTGGGAGAGAGTGTAAACTATACTATAAACTCTAATCCACGCTTAGGCGCAATGCTCCAAAATGTGTTCATCAATTGTAACAAATGTACCACACTAATGAAGGATGCTGGTAATGTGGGAAAATGTCAGAGGGTTTGGGAGCAGGGCTTTTGGGAATCCCACATATTTTTTATATAACATTTATCTAATAGAAGTATCTTTAAACAATTAAAAAGTATATTATAAAAAAAAATTTTCTGGGGAGTGGTTTTGGCTCAAGCTGTAAAGGCATTTATCTCCCATATGGAAAGTCCTGGGTTCAGTTTTCATTGCCTCCTGAAGATGGTGAGTAAACAATGAGCATTCGGACAAAGAGAACCATTAGGGGAGGAGGGAGGGGATAAATAAAAAATAAATAAATAAAGCTTAGAAACAATTTCATGCATTGATTTCCAAGTCTAAAAAATATTCTGCATCTTTAAGAGAATCCTGATTTATTAAATTTTTTCATGAAATTCACTTGACTTTTAAAAATAAATAATTTTATATACCTAAAGGTAAAGATTTCATAAAAGTGCAGTTTGATGAATCATTACACAATTAGTACACCTTGATCAAGAAATAAAACCCAAGGAACACTGATAGAAGGACTTCCTTTTTTCAGTTTTTCCTACACCCGCATGTAACCATTATTTTGATTGTTTGGAACTGCATAATAAGTGAAATCCTATAGCATTATTTCCTTTGTTTCTGCCTTCATTCACTCCATATTACGTTTGTGAGATCCATCCATGCTAGTGAATGTAACAGTAGAGCACAATAATCATTGCTGCCTCATATTTAATTGTGTGACTGCACTACTGAACAGCTCTGGAAAAACACCATCAATTGCTTTCAGGGCAAAGAAATCAGGATCAGCATGTCTGGCAAGTAGTTTTATCCTATTTTGACACTGTATTTGATGAAACAAGTTATAAAAGGAGGAAACTAAAAGAGTCTATGTAACCATTGGTTCCAAAAGTTTCAGGGCATGAAAGCTCAAAATATCAATATCTTTATATACAACTCATATGTGAGTATTATTCAATGAATATACTTATACCCAATGTAAAATATAAACTGAGAGATAAGTTATTAAAGATTGAAAATGAATGTACATAAAATTTCTAGTAGTCCTTTCTCTACTCAAATAGATCATTTTGCACAAAATTTGGAATGTTCACCATCTTCATTGAAGATAAGTTTAGGAAAACATTGATTATTCTTTAGGAAGTGATACCAATGATGCATAACTCCTGTGTGTTATGAATGGCTTATCTTTAACAAGTCTCAAAAATTTAATTAATTTGCAATTCATGCTATCATTTTATACTGGGTAACAAAGCACACTTCCTTCTCATCAACTCCTCTTTCATACTAGTCTATAAATAAGTCCTTGGCTCATCAATAATGTGTGTTAGTTTCATGCATTCACACACAGAGGGGTGCATGTTGATGGATGTACAGCACAGTTCACTAACAAAAATATTAAAATCATTTATTTAAAATATCAATATTCTAAGAAGCTATCAAACTATATTGACAGATAAATGGGACCTCCTCAAAATTAAGCACTTTTATTCTTCTAAAGACTTTGTCAAGAAAGTAAAAATGCAGCCTACTCAATGAGAGAAAATATTTAGCAACCATGTATCTGACAAGAGTCTGATATCAATCTTACATAAAGAGATCATACAACTCAACAATGAAAAGACAAGCAACCCAAGTACAAAATGAGCAAAAGACTTGAATAGACACTTCTCCAAAGAGGAAATGCAAATGGCCAAAAAGAACATGATAAAATGTTCAACATCACTAACTATTAGGGAAATGCAGATCAAAACTACAATGAGCTACCATTGTGCACTTACAGAATAGCCATTAATTATTTAAAAAATCACAAAACAAACAAACAAACCCAGAAAACGGCAAGTGCTGGAGAGGATGTGGAAAATAGGAGCATTCCTTCTGTGTTCTTGGGAATGTAGAATGGTGGAGCCGCTGGGGAAGATAGGCTGGCAGTACCTCAAGAAGCAGAAAATAGAACTGCCATATGATCCAGTAATATATTCTAGGAATATATTTAGAAGAATTGAAAGCAAGGATATGAACTGACATTTGCACACTGGTGCTCATAGCGTAATATTCACAATTGCTAAAATAAGGCAACAGCTCATGTCTCCATCAACTGATGAAATATAAACAAAATGTGGTATATTCTTACAATGGAATACTGTTGAGCTATATGAAGAAATGCATTCAGGATGCATATGACAAAATGGATGAACATAGAGGATATTATGTTGAGTGAAATAAGCTAGACAAAAAGGGACAAATATGGAATGGTCTCAGGAATATGAAATAAATATGATGTGTAAACTCATGGAGGTAAACCCTAGAGTACAGGTTACTAGGAAATAGAAGGTGGGTTGAGAATGGGAGCTGATGCTCAGTGTACATAAAGTTTTTAATAAGATGTATTATAAAAGAGTGGGCATGAATAGAATTGACAGTAACACAATATAGTGAGTATAACTAACACTACTGATTAATAAATGAGATTGTGACTGAGAGGTGTAGTCTATATATATAAATACCAGGAAAAGGAAACTAGAGAATAACCTAGGGAATAAAACAGTGATTTTGGTGTGGATGAAGATTGTGTTTAATAGTATAAATATAAGAAAGCACTTCTTTTAAAACCTACTAAAATATGGTAATAAATGGCAAAATTATACAACCCCAGGTACTGGTTCTCCTGAGGGCTACAGGACCCACAGGTTCTATGGTCATGGCAGATGGTTCTGGAGTTCAGGGCCATGTCATTTGGCCCTACTTTGGAGTTTGTGATCCTGAGTGTGATGGAGTTGGACTTACATATGACCTTTCTACACATGCCTCTTCTGTTACTTTTACCAGACCTGTGGTTGGTGTTTGGGTTGGTGTATACTCAGGAGACATGAATCTCTGGACTGTCCATGTGACAGCCAGGCCCTGAGCCTCAGCATACTTGCAACTCCTACCCTCTGGTTTATTGGACTTACCCCAGCCAGCTACAGGGAAGTGAAGAACATCAACCACCACACCAGGGAGGCAAGTGTGCCTAAAACTGCAAGCAGGAGAATTGCACCCATCATCCATGTGGAACTAAGCCCCTTCTCAATATAGAGGTAGAGTGAACGTAACCATCCCAGGGTCCACAAGATGGAGGAATAGAGTATAGATTAGGGCAGACTTACTGATATTCTACTATGGAACTATTGTGATTAGTAACGAAAGAAATTGTAGAATTGATGTGGAGAAAGTGGTCACAGTAGCTGCTGAGGGTAGGTAGAGGGAAGAAGAGATATGATGGGGGCATTTTCAGGACTTGGAGTTTTCTTGAGTGGTACTGCAGGGACAGATGCTAGTCATTGTATGTTCTGCCATGGCCCACTGGGTGGACTGGGGGAGAGTGTAAACAACAATGTAAACCATTGTCCATGTGGTGCAGCAGTGCTCCAAAATGTATTCACCGAATGCAATGAATGTCCCACAATGAAGAAAGAGGTTGTTGATGTGGGAGGAGTGGGGTGATGGGGGGTGGTATATGGGGACCTCATATTTTTTGAATGTAACATTTAAAAAATAATAGATAAAAAATAAAGTGATTATTGATTTAGTTGCAAAAAATAAATAAAAGTAATATAACTTATGGATGATAGCTAACAGCACATACTGTAATAATTTTGCAGCAATGGCAAAGACGATATCATATCAATTCTAAAAGACTACTATAGAGGGTTATAAAGGGGTCTGGGATTTTTCCTTTTGGAGTAATGAAAATGTTCTAAAATTGTGGTGATGGCAACACAACTCTGTGATTAAAATGAGAGCCACTGAGTATACACTTTGAATGTATTGTATAAAAAAATCATGCAGATGTATAACACAGGGCATCCAGTGGTGGCAGGTGGACTGTGGTCAACAGGACAAATATGAGAACATTCTCTCATGAATGATAACAGGTATAAATACTAATACAGGATATTAATAATCAGGTGGGTTGGGTGAAAAATACACCAAATGTAACCTATTGGCTATAGGTAGTAGCAGTGTATTGATGATGCACTTTCATAGTTTGTAGCAAATATTTCACAGCAATGCCAGGTGGTGGTGGTGGGGTGATGTATGAGAGCCTTGTATGATGATATGCATGTTTGTTTTGTAAGTTCACAACTTTTATTATATACTAATTGTTTATGTATGTTCACATATGAGCAATATACATCAATAAAATTTTATTTTAAAATGAATTGAGAGATTTCACATAAAAATACTATTGACGGTTTTAATAGCATATGTGATGGAAATTTGGCGAATGGCATTAACTGACTTTGCCAAGTTCATTATGAGTAGTACTGAAAGACAGACCCACTGCCGTCAATTGTAAATGCCCTTCAGTTATGGAAGCCATTCCAGTAGAATGCCTGTGCTTGTGTATGCTCAGAAGGAATCTACAATTGACGGCATTCTTGCAGAAATGGAAGCACATGCCTCTGGGCTTCCTCTCTCTCTAGAGACCTATTTCCCTCTCCAATACAGTAATGAGAGGCTGCTGGGAAGGAGAGCTCCAGAGATGTGTGCTGAGTCAACAAGCTGAACAACATCCATCTGAAAGTAGATTGAGTCAAGAGAATGCAGCAGAGAGTTTGGGCCAACAGGGGACCCACACATGGTTCTTCCACTGCCTGTCATCGAACTGTGACCATAATTGAACTATTTTACCAAAGCCAACACTATCCTCTGCTGCTAAATTGTCATTCTTCTTGGAAGGTAGGGTTTTAAGTTATGTAATGAATAAAACAGAAATTTTGTTTTAAAGGTTGAGGAAATTCGGAGTTGGGTTCCTATTTGCAGTAAACAGAAGCAGCTGTTCATATATAACCCAAGCCAATATTTATTATATCCATACTCAAAATTGACTACTTTCTTTACTTGGAAGTCTTAAAACCCTTATCCTCATTTTGGTTAACAAATGTGAAATGGAGAGGGAGAAGTTTCCATACAGATTCTCCTTGAAAATACAGCTTAATCTTGGACACAAAATCCATGTGGCAAAAAGTCATAAGAATGTAGAGTTGTGCAAGGCAAAATGAGGGCACTCATCCATTGTTTTTCTTCTAATTAACATCTAAGCCTTCAAAAGCATAGTTCATGCTCCCTTTACTGTATAATAAAGAAAAGTTAGCCAGCTACATAGAAAATACTTTAGAAAATCCATGAATAAGAATGATATTCATCTCTAACTCACATGTTTAAATATTTCGAACTATTCTTGATTTGTTTGTGCCTCCAATTCTATATATCTTACTGTCATGCCTTTGCTTATTTGATGTATCATTCAATTTATCTTTTATAGCTATTTTCTAAATAGCATGTATCTAAATACATACCAATCATTTTATTTTCAACTTCTTTGCATTTCCACAGGATACTCATTGAAGACCTATGTATTTATCTTCTGATAGTTTGATTAAAGTGTCAAATATCTTTTGTTAAATATTTTCACATTCTATATTTATATATTTTCTTTTAATGAATTAGATATTTTCTTACCTTTAAGTATTTGTTTTCTTGTCACATTCAAAAAATCACAAGATATTTTTATTTTGCACTGTTTTATCTCTGTTGTTTCTCTCTATGATTACAGTCTGCAAAAGTTCAACTTTGAACCAGTTTGTTACTGTTTCATTGCTGATGATATCTGATTTCCTTCCTATAGGAATAAAATAGGGAGGATTGAGAAAGGTGACTCACAATGAAGAAGCAATGAAAGTGACAAATTTTAGCAAGCCAGCAGTTTTTATCCTCTTGGGATTTTCTGACCAGCCCCAGCTGGAGATGGTTCTCCTTCTGGTCATCGCTGTAGTTTATGTTATGACTCTGATGGGGAACACAGCCATCATACTGGTCTCACACCTGAGCCCCAAGCTCCACACACCCATGTACTTCTTCCTCTCAAATCTCTCCTTCTTGGACCTCTGCTTCACCACCAGTATTGTCCCACAGATGCTTTGGAACCTCAAGGGCCCTGAGAAGACCATTAGCTACGCTGGTTGTGTGATTCAGCTGTACATGGCTTTGGGACTGGGCTCCACGGAATGTGTCCTCCTGACTGTGATGGCCTATGACCGCTTCAATGCCATCTGCCGGCCCCTCCACTACAGTGTAACCATGCACCCAAAACTTCTTCAGCAGTTGGCAGCTGTGGCCTGGATCAGTGGTTTTGTGGGATCCACGGTGCAAACTGTCCTTGTTTTCCAATTGCCTCTCTGTAGCCATCACAGGGTGGACGACTTCATGTGCGAGGAACCTGCCCTGATGAAAATTGCCTGTGTGGACACAACCTTTCTGGAGAATGAGCTTGCCATAGCTAGTGCTCTCTATGTGGTCACTCCTCTGGGGCTTATTCTGATCTCCTATGGCTGCATTGTTAAAAGTGTCCTCAGGATAAAATCTGCTGAAGGCAGGAGGAGAGCATTTGAGACCTGTGTGTCCCACCTGATCATTGTAGTCTTGTTCTTTGGGACTTTAATTTCTGTCTACATCCAGCCCAAGAGCAAGTACATGCAGAACCACAGTAAATTCCTCACTCTCTTCTACACTGTAGTGACGCCCTCCCTTAATCCTCTGATCTACACCTTGAGAAACAAAGAGGTTAAGTGGGCTCTGAAAAGGCTGCTTAGAAGAGACCCAAGTTAAGCAGAAAAGTGAAATATACTCAAGAAATCCCTTAGATGTTGGGACTTTTAGACATAATGTAATATGGATTCTCATTTCATTTAGGAGTGCACAGCTAAATTACCTAAATAAAAGTAAGTGCGAAATTTCTTTCCAATGGCATCCAGCAGTTGTCTATTCTAAATTCTTTCAGGGAGTATTATATGTCTCTTTCATCGGCTAGTTATGAAGAACCTATGCATAAATAAATAAACGTGTATGGGTATGTGTGTATTTGTATACCTTCCTAAATCCTAGTTCTTGCTCTAATGACTAACATACTCACGGCAAACCTATTTTTACATCATAGATGCAAAGCTTCTACCCATGGAGGTAGAACTCAGATCATCAATGTAAAAGTTTGAATTTAATTGAAACTGGTTTCTGTTACTTTCAGGCCACATGTTTAATAGAAACACTGGCAGTGGGCATTTAGTGTATGTGAAATGCGTAGGTGCATTGGAAAAGCCACAATTGCCTAACAATGTCCTTAATTGGGAATTGCAGACTTTTATCCATTCATTTGAGTAATATGGATACCCACAGATCTTGCACATCATTTCCACCCACAGAGGAATCCCCAAAATATTCATACCATGAAGATAATGTTCCTCTTTTATGCATCTCTTGTCAGCATAGAATCATAATCAATCCCATTTGATCAACCCTTTAGCTCTATACTTGGAATCAAAGCCAATTTGGAAATACAATTTTTAGTATTGTCATTAAATCTGAAAATTTTATCTCTAAACATACATTAATTGCCTTATGAATAATAAACAGTGTTTGTCTTTGGTATTTATACAGTAATTATTTTTATTGATGTTATAATTTAGTAGAATTTACAAAATTTTCTTCCTATTCAGTGTAAGTATTTTCTCTATATATTCACTAACAATATTGGTCATTTTTAAAATTTAAATATACTGTCTTTTTTGCCATATGTTCACAACAGTTATTTATTTAAGAATATTATTAAGACACTTATTGACTTTAATTCTGCATCCTGTTCAGGCCTACTTTCTTAAGTTATTATTTTATACATGTTGTTGTTGAAAAAATATATACTTTTACAGAGATTGAGCCTGGAGATCATTTTAATACAGATAAAAACCTGGCTGAATATAATATGAAGTTGAATTGGGTGATTTAAAAAAAACTGTGTATTGGGTGAAAAAACATGATACAGTCAGAAGGACATTGACACGTAACTTTGGAGTTGTCTGTGTTGTGCAGCAAAATGATATTAATGATCTTGAGTCGCAAAAACATTTTAAACACGTTTATCATACTTAGAAAGTATAAAAAAATGAGAAAAATATATTTTTGTAACAAGTGATAACAGGCATTTATGAAGTGGACTGGTGTGAAGCTTCCCAGAAGGACACTCCCTCAGTAAGAAGATATTCTTGTTTTCAGCAGATGACCAGACCTGTGAGGCATAAAAACCCAGGAGAGATTGCCACTTCAGCAGGCATCAGAGGCAGACCAAGTCCAGCTGCCCTGACTGTCGGCCCAATGCCCATGCTGGGGAGGCTCCCTGTGCCCTCGTCACACCTGGACCAGGGTCTTCCACCACTGCCTCGCACCCCAACTTACACCAGGCCAGGCAGGTTCCCAGGACCTCTTATTTGTTTATTTATTTGATATAGGGTTTCCTCTTCTTGAATAAAAGCATTTTTTTAAATTAAATTGTCTTTTTTTAAGGTATAAGATCTATACAGTATGGACTAGAGTGGTCTTACTGATATTCTATCATGGAACTACTGTGATTAGTAATGGAAGAAATTGGAGCATTGATGTGGAGAAAGTGGCCACAGTAGCTGCTGAGGGTAGGGAGAGGGAATAAGAGATATGATGTGGGGGCATTTTCAGGACTTGGAGTTTTCCTGGGTGGTACGGCAAGGACAGATGCTGGACATTGTATGTCCTGCCACTGGGTGGACTGGGGGAGCATGTGAGCTACAGTCTAAACCATTATCCATGTGGTGCAGCGGTGCTCCAAAAAGTATTCACAAAATGCAATGAATGTCCCACGATGATGAAAGAGGTTGTTGATGTGGGAGTAGTGTGGTGAGGGGGGTGGGTGGTATATGGGGTCTGCTTATATTTTTTGAATGTAATATTTTAAAAAAATAAAGGGAAAATATATAAGAGGTTCCCACATACCCCACACCCCACCCCCTCACTCCTCACACATCAACGACCTCTTTCATCATTGTGGCACATGCATTGCATTTGGTGAACACATTTTGGAGCACTGCTGTACTGCATGGATTTTAGACTTCTTATTAAAAGTAAGCATCTGCTGTGTGTTGGCCCTCAGGCCAATGGATTTTAGAAACTCTTGTATCCATCAACTTTAAATGTCTTGTGTGTCCTTGACCTGGTTATTCCATATTGGTTGTGTGGGCAGCTTGCGAGTAGCAAGCAAATAATTTGCATTGAGCATCTAAACTATTGTCTTGCTGAACCTTCTTTCAAGTCCTGCCAAAACTGGCTTTTGTTTGTTATGAAAATTACAATACACTAGATAGACCTTGTGTTTCTCTGTTCATAAAATGTAATGTGATTTCCATGAACAATTATAACACTGTGGTGGTAAGTTAAAAACCAAATGGAATTTAGGTAAGTAGAGACAATATTTGAAAAGAGTATTAGAGTAAGGGAGAATGTTCTGAATGTAAGATCTGCAAGGGTCAAGTTTTTCTTTGTAGAAAGAAACAAATGGCTATAATTGTATGAAATGTTGGTGTGAACATATGGCAGATCAGAGAATGTTTCATGCTGATGTCAGCCAATTCTCTGGGAGGGGCCCTTTGTATTGATGGCTCTGGCAGAGCATGGCCAAAATTCTGGGCCCTGGGGGGAGGAGAAGAGCTTAACTAACTTTGGTTAACAACCTTTTTTAAACTGATTCATCAGTGAGGATGCAGTTCAGCTAATCATTTATGAAACAAAGAATGGGAATTCAGAAGACCTGTACCCGGCATATCACAGGTAAATGAGGGAGCATTTGTGAGTTTACCCTTGTCATATGGGCAGGATGGTTATTTGCAGTAAGTCAACCCCTTACTCTCACAAAGATGGGAATTGCTTTAACCATAGTTGTCTTCCAGTACCTCAGAGCCCTAGTAAGGTGCAACATAATGAGTAGCCATATTCAACTTAAATTTTCTTTGGTGCATTAGGAGAGTCAAAAATTTTAAAGCAATGTGATTTCCAGAATCATTAAAATCTTCTAAATTCAAATAGACATAATATAAAATAAAAAGCACAATATCTTTATTTCCACAGTAAGATTAAAAATCTTAATATTTTCTCAATAGCTCTTATAATTATACTAAGTAATTTAGTTTTCTATTAACTTTTTTAACATAACACACACAAAAAAGAAAACACAAATCATAAGAGTAGAGCCCAGTGAATTATTACAAGATGAAAAGGCGTTTGCTGGCAACACAACCACATCCGGTAACATGCATCATCAGCACCGTGGAAGTTTTCCCTTTACATCTTTAAAGGCACACCTTTTGTTAAAATAAAATATTCCATAAAACAAGATATTATCTATAGGAGTTGATTTGGGCACTTTATGATTCATGAATGGGGCAGCACCCAGCCACACAAGGAAGGAGGTTTACTGAGGGAGTGGAAAGGGGAAGCTTATTTAGGGCAAACACATCACTGTTCTTTAAAAATTTTAAATATAAAGAGAAAAAAATGACTTTAGGTATTATATGGGTTTGCTTTAGGATTATTTTCAAACATAAATTTAAAAAGTCAATGCTTACACACCTTATTCTGATTAAAACCAAAAGAGGTGCTTTCAGAAAGAAAAATAAAGTCAGTTAATCTCACAAAGTAGAATAGAGCCTCAACACCAGGGCCACAGGTTCTATGCAGAGACATCCTCTGGAGTCACTTGGTTCTTTCCACTCTTCTATCTTAGGGGCAAAAAATGCAGGGGATCCAAAATAAAGGAGTAAGCCCTCTTAGGAACCCCGCAGGAGGCCTCCAGTCCTGCCTGAACCAGCCTCCCTGGACTGGGTCCTGGCCCGGGCTCTGTTGTGGGCAAGTTGGTGGAGAAACAGCACAGGCTGGTTTTGAAGGTTAAATCAATGACACATTTGACAGGCTTGGCCAGTTCCTCTTATGGTTGGAGGTCAGTTAGTGCCAGGTCCATGGTGCTGGCCATTGAAACTGCTGCCAGGCATGGCCATGGAAGAGAGTATGGCAGGCATGTAATATTCCACCATCGCCATGAGAAGTTGACTTCCTGTAACTAATCTCTTACCTTTAACATATCTCACTGCCATCCCTTCTCTACCTGAGGGTTCTTTGCTAAACGAGTGACCATTTTATGCAAACGAAGATTTACATTTCTTAATATGATTCATGGAAGTCTCTGGATCGCTTGCTGACAGTCTATGGAACTTTTTATCTCATCCTTTCCCAAACAGATCCAGGTTACCGTCATATCAATTACTTCTGTCTTCTAATGCAGGCCCCTGCTCTTACATATTTCCTTTTCCTAGTCCTCATTGTCCAATAGTGTGTAAATTTGCTTAGCTGTTTGTCCACCTAGTGGGCTGCAAATCTATATTCCATTCCAGAGAGCTTTGCCTCCACTCTGGAGACCCTTTCTGACTCATGCCCTTCCCTGTGTCCCAGGGCCCCATCACTGCTAAGTGCACATTTAGCACCCGAAGAACATTCATTGGCTAATTTCTTCCTAGAGGGAGCCTCAGATGCAATTGATGGATTTTTTTTTCTTGTCTCCCTTTATGCTCAATATCCTTAACAGTTCACAAGGAGTCATGTAGTAAAAAAATGTTTTCATGTTCTGGTGGTCTCATAGTGCATATTCTATTTCCTACCCAGGAGTACTTACTCTATCTTCTGAAGTCGATTAAGATAAATCTCATCTCCTCAAATACCTCAAAGAGGAGGCTTTTTTTTCTCTTTCAATCCAGGGATTATCAATTTTAACCGAAGATTACTTTTACTTTCTGTGGATGTGCTGAGTTTGGTTTGTTCTTTGAAATATACCCTTATAGCTATGGTTATATACTGCTTAATAAAACCTAACACTGTCAAGTCATTGGGCAAATCATCACTCAGACCCTCCAGCATTTTCATATATGTTGCGAATGTGAATCAATGTCCATGTCTGAAGCATTTATATTTGCATTAAGTGTCAGTCCATCTTGTGGGAAAAATTTCACTTTTAACAGATTTCATCTTCATTTTCATCTGCACATACTATTGCAATCACTAATTTTTATATTTAAAAAGTTTAAAAATCAAAATACCTTCCTAGATAATTTTTGTTTCATATGTTTTAGTTATGATTAAATATCTTTTTTATGACAGAAGCTGTAAAGTTATAAAACAATCATGCACATGTGCAGAATTCTCAGACAACAACCCTCTATCAACACACCACACAGTGGTGGAACATTTGCTACAGATAAGAGAATGCCATCTGATTGTTACAATGTCCACAATGTACATTTGGCTCACATTTTCCATATTTCCTCATTATCAACACAGTACATCTTTCGCACAATTGCAAGAATATTATATTATTACTGGTAACCACAGTCCAAGGTCACTTCAGCTGCATTTTTCCTATGTTTCTCCACATTCCCAATAGTGATATACATTGTTCTAGCTCACAAAGGACACTCTTGCATCTGTATCATCAAACACAAATCTCATCCACCTCTATGGATTCATTTCCTAGATTACTGTCCTATTCAGTTCCTAGATTATTCTCTAGCATTCTCTCAATTGGCATTTGCATACCTAGACTACCATTTTCAGTCACATCCCCATTTATAAACTAGATGTTACCATTCACCCTATACATTTCCACACTTTTACAGTAAAGCTAATTAAAACTTCTAAATACATTAAACATCAGTAGTCCACCTCAGTCCTCCTCTTATCTCCTTTAAGAATCCACCACTTACCACCAGGTCTTGAAGATATTTTTCTACAATTTCTTCTAGAAGAAGTTTTATGGTTCTTGCTTTATTTTTAGTTTTTCTTTTTAAATCCATTTTGAGTTAATTTTTGGTTAAGGTGTGAGATAGGGGTCTTTCCTTCTTTAAGCTATGGAGAACCAATTCTTTCAGCATCATTTGTTGAATGCACAGTTTTGTCCGAACTGTGTGGGTTTGACAGACTATTCAAAAATCACTTGACCATACATGTGAGGGTCTGTTTCTGAACCATCAATTTGGCTGCATTGGTCTATGTGTCTGTATTCATGCCTGTAACATGCTATTTTTGACCAGTATAACTAGATAATGTGATTTAAAGTCTGAAGATGGAGTTCACTTTTCCTTTTTAAGATGTTTCTGGCTATTCAGGACCACTTATCCTTCCAAATAAATCTGATGATCATGTTTTCAAATCTTTTTTTAATGCTGGTGGAATATTTATTGGGATTGCATTGAATCTGTCTATCAATTTGAGTGCAATCGACATCTTAATGATATTTAGTCTTCCAATCAATGAGCATGGAATGCTCTTCCAGTTATTTAAGCTTTTAAAATTTCTTTTAACAATGAGTTGCAGTTTTCTAAAAACAAGTGCTCTACATTATTGGTTAATTTTATTCCTTACTTTTGAGTTTTATCTGTCATATTTTATTTCCAACACTCTTTTGACACTTTCAGTTACTTTTATCGATCTAACCTTCATTTCTAGACTCTTTCTCCTGCCTTTTTTTAAGGATATAGCACAACCTTCAGTATTTCCTGAAATACTGGTCTCTTGCTTAGAAATTCTCTCAATTTCTGTTTATCTGTGAGTATTATAATCTTGCCCTCATTTTGGAAGACAGGCATGCTGGATATAAGGTTCTTGGCTGGAAGTTTTTCTCTTATAGTATCTTAAATATATCAGACCACTGGCTTCTTGCCTCCCTTCTTTCTGGTGAAAAATCAGCACTTCATTTTATTGGGTATCCCTTATATGTTATGCATTGCTTTTCTCTTGCTGCTCTCAGAAGTCTCTCTTTGTCTTTTGCATTTGACATTCTGATGAGTATGTGTCTCAGAATTGATCTATCTGGACTTTTTCAGTTGGAGTACATTGTGCTTCTTGGACATGGATATCTATGTCCTTCAATAGTGTTGAGGAATTTTCTACCATTACCTCTTCAAATATTCCCTCTCCCCTTTTTCTCTTCTCTTCTCCTTCTGGGATATCCATGACACATATGTTTGCACACCTTTTGCTGTCATTTATTTCCCTGAGAGCTTGTTCATTTTTTTCCATTGTTTTCTTCACCTGTTCTTTTGTACGTTCACTTTCAGAGGCTACTTCTTGAAGTTTTATAATCTGTTAATTGAAATATTAAACACCACCTTAGTTTGAACTTCTTTTATGTAAACTTTTCTAATTGTAAGTTTATGCAAGTATTCATCCGTATTTTTTCCCCATCCCCCTTTAAGATTTATATTTTGCATTGAATTCTTTACAAAATCTTTTCAGGCATATTTTAGTTAAATTTATGAATGAGAGATCTAATGTTACCCCTATTGTTAGTCTCTATATTTTATCCTATTAAATAATTTATCATTTCCTCACTGATTTGCATTACCAGATTTATGAAATTTTATCTTTCCAGACACATATATTTGTATTTCAAAGTTTAAGTTAATTTCAGTGATATATCTCCCAGAATTAAACCCCAAAGATACCCAGCAATTGCATTAACTCATGCAATTCTATTCTGTCTTTATTCCTATTGCTTTTTCAATGTTTTAATTTCATATGTTTTTACAAAACATAGGTAGGCCCGTTTTTCAGAACTGTTATCCAATGACCGTTTCAAAATTGCATTTGATAGTTGAGATGGTTAAAGTATTAACACTAATCTAGTGTTTAGTATTAACACTAATCTAGGTGTTGCCATGAAGATATTTTATAAAAATGGCAAGAATCAACATTCACTGCATTCCAGGGGATTGTCCTTAATAACGTGGTGGCTGTTATCCAATCACTGGAAAAGCATAGGAGTGAAATTGACATTTCCCAGAGAAGAAAACCTGCCTCAAGAACGCAGCATCAAATCGTACTTGACTTACAGATTAAAATGGTATTCTCCACACTTGCATGAGTCGATTTCTTAAAATAAATAAATCTTGTGTGTGTCTCCTACTGTTTATTTTTCTGGAAAGTCCAAAAATAATAATTGTTATGAATGTTTCTCTAATAAATATGACAGTAGTTTTTACTTTGAGTTAAATTTTATTGCCTTACTGGTTAACTTCTGTTTCCTCTTATCTCAAAAAGTTTTTACAAAAATTTGTAATATATTTTGAATTTCAATGTTATTTGATGACTGTTTCCTTCCTCTATTCTTTATTTTGAGTTTTGATCTGTTGTAAAACTCGAGTTATGAAATACAAATATTTTGTGACTATGATGCATCATTCTTATGTTCAGTCAAATTTCATACTAAGTAATTCCATTATGATTTGTGTTGATATACATGGGAGATATTAACCTCTCTGCATTTTTCAACTATTTTGTCAACTTCTGCATTAATGTGAAGTTTGGAATAATGTGGTTTTCCACCTTTCTAGTTAAAATATTTACTAGAAAATGAGAAGCAACTACAGTAGTAATAATTAGAAGTGTCTGGGAAATAGGTAAATGAAGCAGACAACCTTTAAAAACATTTTTTAAAGTTTTAAAACATCTTTATTTTAAAGTCTTTATACAATTTTCCAAAGGCTTGTTTAAAAAAACTTATAGCAATAGGGGATTCCCATATAATCACCACCTCCCCCAACCTCATTTTTCCCTAATAATAACCTCTTATATTAATATTAGTGTAGCACATCTGTTACAGTTGATGAACAAATAATGAAGCATTGTTAATAGCCTATTCTATAGTTTGCATTATGGTTTACACTTTGTGTTGTAGAGTTTATAGGTTTTCACAAACGTAAAATGTCATGTGTCAGTCATTGCAGTATCAACCAGAAAAATTCCAAAGTCCTAAGAAAGTCCTACTTTCCACATATTCTTCCCTTCCCTCTCCTCAGAACCTCTAACCTCCAGCGTCTTCATATCAATATCATGAGCTCTTCCTTTTCCTCACACTAATAACTACAATAACAATAAATTGACTTTGGTCTGTACTTGCACTCCCATATATATTTGTTCATCCCTCATTCTTGTAGAATTTGGGATCATGTCCAATCTGCTTCAGATTGAGAGTGGCCTTAGATATTATGGGGCATATAGAAGAAAATGTCTTACTTGCAGTTGTCTAAACTCTGTTTTGTTTTTTTTTTATGATGAAACTCGTCTATCAAAAATTTTAACATATATTTTTATTAAAGTATATCATTCATACATGAACATACATAGCCAATAGGAGTATCATAAAAGTTGTGAACTTACAAAATAAACATGCATAAAAGCATACCAGGTTCCCATACATCACCCCTCCACTAACACCTTGCAATGTTCTGAAGCATTTGGTACAAATCATTCGTTCTGGGCAAGTCCATAGAACTGGAGGGTAGGTGGTGGCCACAACTCTAAGAGATTCAGGGCTCAAAGAGCATATGAACAACTGAAAATTTAAGTCTCTGAGACATATATTTAATGGGTAAAGTGATAAATTATTGGGTCAAATAAAAGAGGCATGAGAACCATACATAGGGAAAACAAAAATGATTCAAACTCTGTTTTATTGGGGGGATAGATTATCATATATTCCAAAATAAGACCTGTTAATGGGATTCCAATTTCATTGGGTTGTGTGCCTTGCTTCTAGTGTCTGGTTGTCTCTGGAGTCTGATTTGATGTTTTGTTTACAATGGCAGTTCATGAGATCAGCCAAAGACATGCAAAATCATAACCTTCGGAATGACCACAGACTCACTTTGAAATCTCTTGGCTGTAAAAATGATTTTATATTTAAATTTTCCCTCTTTTTGGTCAAGGTCTTTTTCCAAATGCATTGCTGGTTGGTTTTTGGTGTTAATCCTTTGGTGCCAGGGAGGCTCATTCCTGGGAGTCATGTCCCATGCCAGAGGGAAGGTAGTGAATTTATTTCTGAGTTTGTCTTAGAGAGAGGCTACATTTGTGTAACAAAGAGGTCTTCAGGATGGAATTCTTAAGCATCGATTATTACTAGGTTGTTTCAATTTTATAGGAATAAGGTTCATAAGTATGAGCCCTGATATAAAAAATTTGACATGCTGACCTTTTTAATTTTATTAGGAACTGCTTATATTCTTCAGATATTTTTGTCACTCTAATTGAGAAAATAACAGAACTCCCTAGGATGGGAATTTAATATTCTGTTGGCTACTGTGTGTGTCTCCATCCACTGAGTAAACACATTTATGACAACACAACACTTTCATATCCCATAGAAATGAACCCACCCAGTTTTACCCCTCTCCATACATCTCTGCCACCTACACCTTGCACCAGTAACACCTCTCTGCCATAGATCCTGAAAGAACACTCCCACAATAGTATTCTCCACTACAATCCTTGGCCTCTTCAGACTTCGTTGAACAACTTATCCTATTCTGCATCCCTCCCCCAGCACCATGGATAGCTCAAACACCCTCAACCCTGCTCACACTCACACTCCAGCTCCATCAATCACACTCACATTGCTACACACCTATCACTGCTGCCCACTGCCAAAACACCATTGTCCTTGACATAGGTTCTGCACAGATTGTGCATCAGCTTACCACTCTCTACTCCCTTTCTATCTTTTGGTGATCTATCTTCCAGACTCTACCTCTGTGAGCCTGATCAAGGTTCTTAGTTCTTATCAATGAGATGGTGCAACATTTGTCTTTTAGTGACTAGATTACTTCATGCCAAATAAAGTCCTTGAGGTTCATCCATGTTGTCATATGTGTCAGTACTTCTTTCCTTCTTATAGTTGAATAATATTCCATTCTGTTTAAACCACATTTTGTCTATCCATTCTTAATTTGATGGGCACTTGGCTTGCTTCCAACTATGGCAACTGTGAATAATGCCACTATGAACATTGGTGTGCATTTATCTGTTAGTTTTCCTGCTTTCAATAATTCTGGGTATATTCTTAGTAATGAGATTATTGGATCATATCACAATTCTATACTTAACTTCCTGAGGAATGACCAAATCATCCTCCACAATGAATGAACCATTCCATATTTCCACCAATAGTGAGTTAAAAACAACATTTTAAAATTCAAAGAAGTGCATTGTCTTGTTCCTCTAATCTTGTTATTGAGCAATGTCCTTGTCACACTATGTGCACAGTAGCTGCTATCATGACACTGGACTTTGAGAAAAGAAGCCTTTTATGCAAAATCAGGCAGCAAGGAGACAGAAGATGAGGTATAAATCTACCTCCCCAATCTGGGGGTGGAGCAAGGTTTTTAAAGGGCCAGAGTGTGGATGGTTTAGGGAGGTTGGATGATGTAACATGGAGGAGGTGTTAGATGAAGCAGGGTCAGAAGTAGGGCTTGATGGAGTGTGTGCAGGAGGGAGCATTGCCAGATCAAATTTGCATGATCAGAAAATGATGCTTTCAGAATGATGATGAGAGGGTGGAGATTTAACAGGACAGGTGTCATCAGGTTGCTTTAGGTTATATTGGCAGAAAGTGCACAATTTGACTTAGGAATCTTTAAAAGGTCTGTGTAAGTCTGTTTCTACATGTATTAGACAGCTTTGTGGTAAAGACAGAAAAAGGGAGTTAGAGCAACTTGTGATAAAGGCAGTGAATGAGGGGAGTTTCTGTTATTTCAATCTCCACTTTGAGTTTCCCTTAGTCCCATGGGATTCAGGATGTTGACGGTTCTGGTAGGTTCATACTGATTTTTTGTTTTATCTTTTTTTAAAGATACATAGATCACACAAAATGTTACATTAAAAAATACAAGAGGGGAAACAGATGTGGCTCAACTGTTTGGACTCCCATCTACCATATGGGAGGCCCTGGGTTCACTTCCCAGGGCCTCCTTGTGAAGGCAGGTTGGCCCACACCCATGGAGAGCTGATGGCCCATGCCCACAGAGCGTTGATGGCCCACACCTCCAGGGACCTTAAGGTCTGTACCCACTCCTGCGGAAAGCTGGCATAGCAAGTTAATGCAACAAAGGGACACAAGCAGACACAGAAGAACACACAGCAGGTTGACACAGAGAACAGACAGCAAGCAAGCCACAAGGGGGGATTAAAAATAAAATAAAATCTTTTTAATCTATCTATCTGCCTATCTATCTATCTATCTATCTATCTATCTATCTATCTATCTATCTATCTATCTATCTATCTACCTATCTACCTAGAGTCTCCCATATACCCCACTCCCCACACACCCCACTCCTCCCACATTGACAACTTCTTTCATTAGTGTGGTACATTCATTGCATTTGAGGACTATATTTTGGAGAATTGCTACACAACATGGGTTAAAGTTTACATTGTAGTTTATACTCTCTCCCAGTCCTTTCAATTGTTTATGGTAGGATATATAATGTTCTGCATCTATCCCTGCAATATCATTGAGGACAACTCCAAGTCCTCAAAATTGCCCAATATCATATTTCTTCTTCACTATCCCTACCCTTAGCAACTCCCATGGCCATTGTCTCCACATCAATGACACAGTTTCTTCCATTGCTACAGTCACAATAATTCTATAGTAGAATACCAGTAAGTCCACTCTAATCTGTATTGTAGTCCTCTTTCCTGAGGATCCTGGAATGGCAATGTCCATTCCACCTCTAAATCAAGAAAGGCCTTAGATCTCACAAGACTGATGGATGGAATTTTCCTGCTTGCAGTTGTAGACTATCTCAGTTCCCTGGTGTGGTGGTTGACCTTCCTCAACTCCCTATTTATTACCTGACCTGGGTAAGTCCTACAAATGAGAAAGTAGGTGTTGCAACTCTGTTGAGGCTTATGGCCCAGTTGGCAAATAGACAGTCCAAGTCAAGTCTCCTGAGCATATACTGACCCCAGTGCCAACTACAGATTCAGTAAAGGTGACAGAAGAGAGATGTGTAGAGAAGTCACATCTGAATCCATCTCCATCACACTCAGGAGCATAAATTCCAAAGTAGGGTCTACTGACAAGGCCCTGAACTCTAGAGCCATCTGTCATGGCCATAAGACCTGGGTGTCCCTGTAGCCCTCAAGAGCACCACTAGCTGGAGTTGTGTCTACTTTCACTGTCTCTGAGATCCTGCCAAGATGTAAGTAAGCACAACCCCTCTGATGAACTTTCAACTCATTTTGAAGACTCTTAGCCATATAAACTAATTTCTCTTTACCATTTCCCCATTTTATTCAAGGTCTTTTTCTACATGCATCACCAGCTGGTGCTTTGTAGTAAACCCTTGGCATTAGGGAGGCTCATCCCCAGGAGTCATGTCCCATGCTGGGGGGGAGGGTAATGCATTGACATGCTGCGTTTGGCTTAGAGAGTGGTCACATTTGAGCAACATGGAGATTCTCAGAAGGTAACTCTTAGGCACCCTACAGCTCTAGGCCTAGTTGAAATTTCAAGCCTACAGACTCCTAAGCATAGTCATCACTATCAAGGGCCCAACATTGGACCATCCTTTTTCAATGGTCTTTGCCCTTGCATTTTGCCCAACAACTTGGGGATTGTTGCTGCTTCACTGGGGAGTGTGACATAGTTTCCCAGAATGGGAACTCAACACTCCCTCAGTTGTCATGTGAAACTCTACACATTATGTCAATACCAAATGTATATCCAAACATATCTATATACCCTATATGCATGCCCTGGAGAACTCCCTACCACCCATGTTTCTCCCATCAATGACATGCCACTTCAGTGCTCCTCCCCTAGGATAGCTGAACCCCAAAACTTCTTCAAAAATGAAGTCTAATGTATTGACAGATTCAATTAATAAGAAAATGAAATAGTAATGGCAAGTTAAAGATTAGAAATAGAATTCATTTTAATTTAGAAAACTAAAATATAGTAAAAAATAAATTGGGATATTACAAAAATGAATAATATCATTAAAATTTTTTTGACATTTTGCTTTTCATCACTGTAATAGGTGTTGCCCTGTATGGACAGTGGCATGATGATCTCTTCCATTGTCTACATCCTTTTTTTTTTTTTTAATTATCTCTTCAAAAAAGTTTTAGGTAATGGTAAAGTCACATATAGAATATAGGGAACTCTCATATCCAACATCAAGCCCTTTCCCCTTCCCCAACAATGATCTCTTTACATGTGGATGTTGCATTTGGTGCAACTGATGTACAGATATTGAAATATAGCTACTAACCATGGTTCCATTATGGTTTACATTATGGTTTACATTTGACTACACACTTTTATAAATTTTTGGTGATATTTAACATGGACTGTATTCATTATTGCAAGATCATGCAGAACACATCCATTGCTCCCCAGTCACCCGCTCTTCCAACTATTCTATTCCTCTCTCCCCTTCCCCTCAGGGCAAGATTCATAGATAATGTTGGTTAGATATGCCTGTTAAGATCCAAGGTTTAACCAGAATAGGAACAGTCTGGAAGCTTTAAGTTACTGAGGAATGTATTTAACAAGTAAATTGAAAATGATATGTTTATATTAATTAATATAAAAGAAGTAGAAGGATCATGATTAGGGGATTTGTAAGTGAAATATAACCATTTTGATTAGAGAAATAGCTTTTCATAGATTCCTAAATATAGCCCACTAATGTTGCTCATTCTCTTTAGTCATTGGCTTGTTTATGGTGTTTGTATGTTCTGAGAATTTTTAGGAACATTATTGCTTAAGGTTTTGTATATTATGGCAGTTCATGATATCTGGCAGAAAACTGCATCAGAGTAACTTTTTAGGATGAATTCCTGACTGTGTTTGAAACATCTTAGCCACAGAAATTACATTTTGTTAACCATTTCCCCCTTTTGATTACAATTTATCTCCAAAAGCATTGCTAACATTTGTTATTTTTCCTTCCACACCAGGGAGGCTCATCCCTAGGAGTTAAGCTCGATTTAGGAGGGAAGGTAGAGAGTTTATTTGAAGAGTTTGGTTTAGAGACCAAGATAACATTTGAGGACTTGCCTCGTTAGATTTTATGAGCTAGTTGCCTTGTTTCCTTCTATGAGGCAAAGCTGCTTATATATTCCATGGTTTATTTTCCTAGGTCTCCCTGTTATAAGTGCCAATGGAGAAAATTTGTTTTTTTAAAAGAGTGGATCTTAGATTCAGACTTTGCGAAGTTCCTTGACTACGGTTTCAGTAAACTGGAAGTCCCTATTCCTTGAGAGAATAGCAGGAAATTCTCAGGTGGGGAAGTCTAATAATTCTTAGCTCATTCTGAGGGCAGTAATCATATGGGAAAGAAAATCATCTATCCACCCAGGAAACAGGCATATCACAACAAGGACAAATTCACATTTTCATTTAAATATGTAGCTGCATAAAGTCTATTTGAACTTTGTTAGTTGAGGCAACTACCCCTGTCCCACCTTCACTCTCTTACCAGGATTATGTTAATTGACAGGTAGAACATGATTATATACTTGCCTTGCTTTTCTTTTAAAGTCCCATTTGGCTGAAGATGAAACTCTGACCTGTAGCTGACTGCATGTACTTTCAGAGAAACATCAGAGTAAACAATATAGCTGACAAGGAAATTTAGTTGTTTCTGTGACATATCACATCTTTTATAAGAATAACTGAAATTAAGACCTATAACATTATTCTGTTGTCTAATATCATGCAGATTAGTATCAGGACACTATATGAACAATGAGAATATTTTTAAATCTTTAGGAATTTTATGCAATCTCAAATGACTATATGCATACATTTTCACCCATACAAATTCAACCAACAGAAGGTTAGAAAATCCCTTTTATTTTTATAGTACTTGCCAGTAACTTACACTTTCCAAATAGACTCCCAATGCTTAAATTCCAGGATCTGGTTCTGCTTTTTAGAAGACCAGTCTGAGATGGGTGTTTTCTAAAGTCTTTGTTTTAGGCCATGTATCTCCAGGTCAAATATTCTACCCTTTTAAATTACTGTTTCTCTTTGATCAATCATAAGAAATGTTTCAATTGTATTGCATTAGTATCACTAATTTACAAGTTAAGACCTTTATTATTTGGGATGTTACTTTCTTTACCCAAGGCTAGGAAATTCAGTTGTTCCAGGAAAATCAGTTCTAGTCATTACCTCCTTCTTAAACTAAGCCTTATTTTTTCAAACATTGAACAATTTAAACCAGTATATTGCTCTAATGGTAAACAATCACAAACCAGCATCCCTGGCAAATAATTTTACCCACTGTTGGCACTAGAGTAGAAAGCACAACTTCTAGAAGGAGAAATCAGAAGGAATCTATGTTTCTGTGATTTTCCACTTGCGTGTAATCAAGTACCTCAAAAGACTTTGTTTTTGGACACACAACCCCACTATATGAACATCTTTATAAACAAATTAAATGCATACAACTCCATACAAATATTTATCTCCTTTATAAAATACAACCCAAAAGAGAAATAATGAAGCTTGGAAAGGAATATGATATCAACATTGCCTAATTCCTTTGTGATACGTTACTTTTAAGAATTTCTCAAGAGTTAAAGAATTTGCAATACTTCATCTTCTTTTAACTTGAGATCACAGTTCACCTCCTTCTTTTAATTTCTTCTTTCTCAGCTATCTATCAATCAGTTCTTATACCCTCAGCAAATGTGTTTAACTCCACACATGTACATGGATACATGCAGGTGTACACACATATGTAGAAACACAGAAATTAATTAACAAAAAAATGTGCAGTATATATTTATTTAAATGTCAATTCTAAGAAGATATCAAGGCAGTATTGGCAATTTTAATAGCATATATGATGGAAAGTAGGTTTTACAAAATTCACTATGAGTGCAACTGAAGGACGTTCTCACTGCCTGGAACTTTAAATGCCCTTCAGTTATGGAAGCCTTTCCAGTAGAATGCATGTGCTTGTGTATGTTCACAAGGGGTCTACAATTGACTGCATTCTTGTATAAATGGAAGCACAAGGCTTTGTGGTTCTTCTCTCTCCAGAGACCAGTGTCTGTTTCCAATACAGTGATGAGAAGTTGCTGGGAAGGAGAGCTCCGGAGATGTGTGCTGAGTAAACAAGATTAGCACCATCCATCTGAAGATAGATTGAGCCATGAGACTGCAGGAAAGAGTTTGAGCTAACAGGGGACCCAACCATGGTTCTTCCACTGCCTGTCATCAAACTGCCCACAATTGAACTTTCTACCAAAGCTACTAATATCCTCAAGAGCCAATTGTCATTTTTCCAGAAGGTAGGGTTTTCTTTATTATGTTATGGAAAAAAAAGAGAATATTTTATTTTAAATTTTAAGAAAATCCAGGCTGTTTCCTTAAATCAGTGAACAAAAGCAGCTTTTCCTATGTAACCCAACACTGCACTGTATTCACAGTCATGGGAAACTGACTGCTTTCTTCTCACTGAAGGTCTAAATACACTTATCCTCATTTTGATTAACAGGGAAGTAAAAGGGGAGGGAGGACTTTTAGCTTGGGGTACTCTTGGAAAATATTTTTTGGCAACAGAAATCCTTGAGGCAAAGAATTATGACTGTGTAAAGTTACACCAGGAAAACACAGGTGTCTGTGGTCTCTCTTCAGTTGACACCCAAACTTTCAACAGCATAGTCCTTTTGCCCTTCCCTCTACAGTAGAAGAAATTTGTGCTCACTAAAGTTTGTGTTGAATCAGATACATCCCAGCATCCAGGATTTTATTTTACCACCAAAATACTTAGAGAAAACGTAATGTGACTAGCAGTGTCAGTTTCCTTTTATTATAATCCAGAAGAGGCTTACCCTCCACTCAGAACACATGATAGTGTCATCTTGGAAAATTTAAAGTGCATTTGATTATTACCACCAACCAATATGGAAGAAAATGAGCCCCATATTG
This sequence comes from Dasypus novemcinctus, assembly GCF_030445035.2. Lineage (NCBI taxonomy): Eukaryota > Metazoa > Chordata > Mammalia > Cingulata > Dasypodidae > Dasypus > Dasypus novemcinctus. The sequence goes on along the minus strand of NC_080694.1, from coordinate 72,661,072 downwards.
TCTTTATACTGTACTCTGCAAAAATTACCTAAGATAAAACCTCAGATTCATATGAGAAAATTTTTGGATTTTTTTCTAGTAAAGATTTGAGGGCAAATAAATTTCCAGTGGAGAGGTTTTGTGTTGGAATATTTTTATTTCTAAGAAGTTGCTTATGCTTGGATTGCATGATGTCAACATGGTTGATTCATTTTGGGAATCTCACAATTAAACATTAAAAAGAACAACTTTCATAACACATTTTTTAAATTTTAAAAAATTTTTCATAAAGTATACGTAGGGGGCACTAGAGTCCAATAGTTAAATGGTCTAAGCATCCTGGGTACTTCTTTGCTAAATCCAGGATGCAGTGACACAGCATAACTGCACTCAGCTTCCGGGAGTGGGCTTGGTTCCAACTGACACATGCACCAGCCAATCAGTATATGTAGCCTGATAGGTATGCCACTATAGGAGCCAATCATATATTCTCACAGTAGTAAGATAAAAGCAGCTCCCACTTAAACAGAGAAGCTGAGAGAACAAAGGAAGATGAAAAGGGGCATAGAATAAACTCAGTATGCATATACTCCCTGTGGCTCTGCGTGCCTTCTTTGCAAAGGGCCCTGACACCCCGACTCTGACTGAGGATCTCAGACCTGACAGTATATCATTCCTACATGATCATACATAATAAGTGTATAGTAAAAGTTGTGAACTTACAAAACAAATATGTATATTGTCATACAGGGCTTCCATGCATCACCCCCACCCACACCTGGCATTGGTGTGAAGCATTTGTCACAAACTATGAAAGAGCATCATCTAAATATTACTGCTAATTATAGCTGTTATCTTACATTCATCTGCCAATTATTAACACCCAGTGTTAGAGTTTTATACTTGTTATACTTCATGAGATAGCGTTCTCATATTTATTTTGTCATCCACATTTCATCATCCACCACTGGGTTCCTGTGTTGGAGTCTGAGCCTTTGTACAATCCATTCAACATGTACACTCAGTGGCTTTCATTTTCACCATAGAGCTGTGCTTCACTCCCTCAGTCAGTTTTAGAACGTATGAAAAATTTCTTAAACTTTGGGCTTAATAGTCCAAAAACTCTTCTGAATTCTACACAATTTCCTTCTGAAAGGACAACGGCTTGCATTGGGTGACTGAATTCATAGACTCATAATAAAATCAAACAAAAGCATGTTGGGTACGGTGTCCATTTGGGGAAAGAGCTTGTTGATTGAAGACTGTGAATTAATTCTAGAGAACAATATTATATTGTAGATCAGCAAATCAAATAAGGAGAGCAGCTGTTTTCCTTACCCTGCTATCAGGTCTACCTTGAGTAGTTACATACATTGTAGAAAAAATAATAGTTTTATAATAATTAAATTGTATCTAATTTCCTGTTTAAATTTTCCTAAGAGTTATTATATTATCCATGTCTCCAAGTATATATTCCCTTTCTCTCCCACTCTTTTTCACTTGATATATCTTTCAGTTAATATATTATTTCTATTGTCTAAAATCATGCATCTATGGATGTGCCAATAATTATTTTTTAATGTGTTTGTTTGCTTTTCCACAACATGCAGTTTTGAGGACTATTTAGATCATTTTCAGAGGGTTTGGTATATGCCTCAGATAAATTTCATTACATAATTCTAACATTTATTCTCTGTTCACGTATCTTCCTTCAAAGAGATAGTTGTGTTCAGGGTTTAAGTATTTGCCTCTCTTTCTATATAACAAATCACATTATCACATAGTTTTTGCATTAGTTTTTCTCTGTTAATTCTCTCTCTATGATTCCAGTCTCCAAATGTTCAAACTTGAACCTATTTGTTATTTCCATCATTCATGATATTTGATTTCCTCCCTACAGGAATAAAATAGGAATGACCTAGGAAGGTGACTCACAATGAAGACGCAATGAAAGGGACAAATTTTAGCAATTCAACAGGTTTCATCCTCCTGGGCTTTTCTGACCAGCCTAGCTAGAGATGGTTCTCCTGGTCATCACTGTCGTTTACGTTCTTACTCTGATGGGGACCACAATCATTATGCTGGTCTCACATCTGAGCCCCAAGCTTCACATGCCCATGTAATTCTTCCTCTGAAATCACTCCTTCCTGGACCTCTGCTTCACCACTAGTATGGCCCACAGATGCTTTTGAACTTCAAGGGCCCTGAGGAGACCCTTAGTTATACAGGTTGTGTGATCCAGCTCTAAATGGCTTTGGGGCTGGGCTCCAGGAATGTGTTCTCCTGACTGATGGCCTATGTTCACTTCAGTGGCATCTGCCAGCCTCTCCACCATGGTGTAACCATGCACCCAAAGCTTCTTCAGCAACTGGCAGCTGTGGCCTTGGTCAGTGGTTTTGTGGGGTGAGTGCTGCAGACCATTCCTCTTTTCCAATTGCCTCTCTGTAGCCACCACAGGGTGGACTACTTCATGTGCAAGGATCCTGCCTTGATGAAAATTGCCTGTGTGGACACAACCTTCTGAAGAGAATGCGCTCACCATAGCTAGTGCTCTCTGTGTGGTCACTCCTCTGGGGCTATTCTGATCTACTCTGGCTGCATTGTTAGAATTGTACTAGGGCTGAAATCTGCTGAAGGCAGGAGGAGAGCATTTGAGACATGTGGTCCCACCTATTCTCTGTGGTCTTGTTCTTTGGGCTCTAAGTTCTGTCTACATTCAGCCCTAGAGCAAGCACAAGCAGAACCACAGTAATGTCCTCACTCTCTTCTACACTGTAGTGACACCTCCCCCAACCCCCTAAGATACACCTTGAAAAACAAAGAGGTTAAGTGGGCTCTGAAAAGACTGCTTAGAACAGACCCAAGTTAAGCAGAAATGGGATATATATCAAGAAATCCCTCAGGTGTTGGGGCCTTTCAGACATCATCTAATTATGGATTCTCACTTATGAGAGCACAGCTCAATCACTAAATAAAGGTAGGCATAAAATTTCCTTTCTGTATCATCTGGTAGTTATCTACTGTAAATCCTTCTTATCCTTCTTTCTGGAAATATTACATGTCTCCCTTTTGAGCTACTTTGTAACAGTTACAAATAAATAAATATTTATAGTTATGCTTTTATAGATATCTTTATAGATATTTTCATGAATCTTCAAGTCATTGTTCTATAACTGACATAGGTATGAGAAACCTGTTTTCACATTATAGAGTAAATCTACCCCAGGTACTGGATCTGGGATCATAGCTTCATAAGCTTGATGTTACCAGAGAATGTTCTCTATTGCTGTCCAAGTCACAGTTATTTCCCCATGATCTCTTTACAAATTTTAAAAATTTGTCACATTCATAAAATATAGGAGGTTCCCATATACCCCCCACCCATTCACCCCACTCCTCCCACATCAACAACCCCCCCACCAACTGCAGCACACTCATTGCACTTGGCGAACACACTCCGGAGCACCACCCCACCACATGGATAACAGTCCACATTCTTCACAGGCATTGTGTCACCTATTCATAGTTTACATGAAATGTGAAGGCCATTGGAACATCCACAATATCTGGCAGTTGACCTTATTTGTGCAATTACTGATTCTTGTTCAATCAGAAGTGGTCTATGGAACTAAGTAAACCCACGGATGTTCTCATCTCTCCTATGCCCAGAGGAAACCCAGGAAGAGGTGCTAGGAAATTGAATGTTTTTCTTTTCTGTGTCTCAGAGCATAAAACAGCTCTCATCTCTTCCAATCAACCATTTGACAATATACCTGTGATCTAAGACAAATTGCAAACAAAATTTGAATATTGTCATTAAGTCTGAATATTTAAATTTAAGTGACGAATTGCTTTAATAATAAGAAAAACGTCTGTTTGTCATTTATATGGCATTCATTTGCAAAATGGTTTTCCTTTATATTGAACATAAAGTTTTTATCTGTTTTAAAATCATACTTAACAACTTGGGAATTTTTTTAAATTAAAAATTTCCCCTTATTTTACATATGTTCACAATAGATATTTATTTACAACATATAAATATTCTTATTGACTTTAATTCTAGACCATTTTCAGGCATATTTGCAACTTGCTATTATTTAAAGGGTTATTTTTGATAGAAATAAATACTTTTAATGGACTGTATGAAGTTGAATGAGATGGTTTAAAAACATATAGGAGAAGATGAAGGTGATCTTAGTCAGAAGATACTTGTAAAGTGATTTAGGAGGTCTATAAAGACCTTGTGTTTCTCTGTTCACAAAATAGAAATGGACTGGCATTAAGAATTATAAATCCAGTGTTAAATTAAAAGCAAATCTGGACTTAGGTGAGTAGGGATTTTATAGAAAAGACTATGACAGTAAGGAGAATAATCTGATAATAGTACCTGTAGGTATCTCAAGATTTAGATAGAAAGTTGCTTTTTTGGAGAGGAGAAAGCAAGGCCAGGAAGGACCAGACACAGGGAAGAGGCCATTGTGCGATTAGGTAGACCAGAGGGTGGTCATGTGTTGAGGCAGCCCATTCTCTGGAGGGTCTGTAAGGGGAGGTCCTAGGCTGGCTCAGACCAAGAGTTGGCCCAAGTTCAGGGACCTGGGGAAGGAGAGAAGCTCAAACGAAGTTTGATTGACAAGCATTTTGTTCCAATGAATCATTTGATACCTCCATTTTGGCCAAACATTTATGAGGTAAAGAATGGAAATGTACAGGGTCTGAACCTGGACTTGTCACAAGGCAACACGGGCTCATCAGCGAGTCTTATCAAAGTCACAGGGGAAGGGTTTGCTTTGCAGGAAGTGGTTTCCCAGACTCTAAAGCATAGAGGCTTTTTTTTTTAACCCATCACAGATTTTCAGGATCACAAGGCTCAGGTACATTTCAACATTGCCAGTGATTGCCAGTTTGAATACTAGATTTTTATTAGTGGACTAGGAATTCTAAATGCCTAATAAGCAATTACATTATTCCCCATATTAAAAAACTTGTCATTTCAAATGGACACAAAATGATATAAAAATATGTTTTTACCCACACTCATTTTAAAATTTTAATATTTTCCATCTATTCTTTACATTCGTAACAAATATTTTTGGCTTTTAATTAAATTTTTATTGAAATATACCATACATTTTTAAAAGAACACAAATCATAAGTGTAGCGCTCAATGAATCCCCAGAAATTTAAAAAACATGAGTTACCAACACCCACATTAAAAAATGAACATTATCAGCATGGCACAAGGCATGCCAAGTAGATTAGTCAGGATTCTTTAGGGACACAAAACGGACAGGAAATATCTGTAAATAGTATGGGATTTTATAATATTGTCTTAAGTGGCTATTGGGATGCACAAATTCTATAGGGAAACAGCAAACCAGGGACTCCAAAGAAGGTCCTTAGTGATTTCCCAGGAGATGCTGGCTGTCCAAAGTAAAGATGGGAAATCTGTTTCTGAATGCTGAAATAATCATTTCCCCTTTTAAGGCCTTCAACTGATTTGATAAGCAATCACTCATTGCTGATGGCAATCTACTTAGCTGATGGAACCGTTTACACAATCAATTCACTGATGATTAAAGTCCATGAAATGCCCTTGATTTACAGTTATCCCAGTACTTTGACCAACAACTGGCCACCCTTACCTGACTGAGTAGACACATTAGCCTAACCATCACAGTCCACCCCTTCACCCCATGTCAACTTGGCAGGCATCATCATCACCTTAAACCATACATATGTGTGTGTGTATTTATTTATATATGCTTAACAATAGTCAGCTGTCCTTTGTACAATGAGAAAGGTACTAAACCCCTCCAGAATCCATAGTAGGGTGCAAGCCCTTGGTAATATTCACTCTTAAAGTTGACATCCTTAAATAGTATGACATGAAACTCATACAACTTAATTCATGTGATAAGGGGAAAAGTTAGGGAAGAAAACAAAGATTGTAATTTTATTTACATGTATGAACATACTCATAAGAAACATGAGGAAATATCCATGACCATTAGAGACCTTGTATCTGGAATTGGTCAGGTTGTCCAAGTTCATATTTATCACCACTGTCTTTCACTACTCATTCCGCATTCCCTTTACCCTAAGCAAGCACCTTAGCTGGGTGTGGTTCTGTTGGCCCAGGTAGGGTGACCCAAACATTGATTCCTGAAAGTTCTGGGATATTGTTAGTCCAGTCTGGATTGGGTTATTGCAATTATCCATGGACTTTAATCATAGGGCATGGTAGTATTAAGAGACACCCTAGGGGATCTCCTGTATTCTAGGGAAATTCTTCTTTACCCCAATATGTAGTTGCAGTTCTAGTTCCTTCTGATAGTCAAGATAAGTCACCCCAGAGAAGACAGTAAGTCTCTTCTTTGCCTATTGATTCAGAAGCATGAGGAAACCAAAGTGGCCAGGTGGCAGTCAGAACTTCCAGTTCAATAATATCGCTATTGTTTTCCCTGATGGCAGCAGGAACCAAAATCTTTAGACCAGCAGAGTTTGAGGTAGCAGGGGCAGGAAGCAAAAATTTTCCTAGTGGGTCACTAGGTGTAATAGTGAGTGATGCCACTCCCATTCCACTCCTTGATCCCTAGACCCATGAACTCTGGCTATGGGAGAAACAACACTATAGAGTTGACACTGATTTAGAGGATACGCAGCCCCCTGGAGAACATTGCCCCAGCCCTGCAAGGTGTAGGTACCTATTTGGCACCATAATTGTGTTTTCTAAAGGTCATTCCAATGTCTTATCAACTCAGCTGCTTCAGGATGATGGGAAGCATCCATGTGAATTCCATGGATTCACATGTGCCCATTCCTGCACATCATTTGCTTTGAAGTGGGTTCCTTGATTAGAAGGAATGCTGTGTGGACTGCTATGGTGGTAGATAAGACTCTGCATAAGTCCACAGATGGTAGTTTTGGAAGAAGCGCTGCATGAAAGTAATCTGGAGTATGCACCCATTCATTAAAACAAATCACTGCCCCTTTCATAATAGAAATTGTTTAATGTAATCAACCTGTCACCAGGTAGTAGGCAGATATCTTGGGGGAATTGTGCTATGTCAGGGGCTGACTGTCGGTCTCTAGTGCTGGCAAATTGGGCACTTAGCAGTGGCTGTAGCCAAGTAGGCCTTGGTGAGGGCAAGTTCATGTTGCTGAGTCCATGCATAACCCCCATTACTACCTCCATGGCCACTCTGTTTTTGAGCCCATTGGACAATGACAGGAGTGATTCAGGAAAATGGCTGAGCATTAGCCACAGAGCGGGTCATCATATCCACTTATTAAAATCTTCCTCTTCTGAAGTCACTCTCTTGTTACTTTGGAAATGCACTGAAGTAGCACACCCAATTGTAGAATGTGTTTTCCCTAAAATCCACGGAGATGAACTAAGCATTGTGTTGCTTTTTGGTTAAAGGAGGGGCCAGATGCAACAGCTTATCAGTCACTTTAGAAAGGATATCTAGACATGCCCCCACCACTGGACACTTAGAAATTTCACCAACTTGGAAGGGCCCATTTTATTTTGTTGGATTTTCCCCTCATTCTCTATCAGGCAAATACCTTACCAATAAGTCTAGAGTCATTGCTACTTCTTGCTAACTAGGTCCAATCAGCATGATATCATCAATGTAATGGGCCATTGTGATGGGTTGTAGGAAGGAGGGACAGTTAAGCTGACTGCAGACAATATTATGACATAGGGCTGGAGAATTGATATACCCCTGAGGACAGTGAAGATATATTGCTAATCATATCAGCTGAAAGCAAGTGTTTCTGGTGGTTCTTACTAATGGCAAGGGAGAATAAAGCATTTGCCAGATCAGTAGATGCATACCAGGTATCAGGTGACGTGTTGATTTGCTCATGCAATGATTCCACATCTGGAACAGCAATTGCAATTGGCATAACCCCTTGGTTAAATTTATGATAATGTACTGTCATCTTCCAAGATCCACAGTCCAAATAGGAGAGTTGAATGGGAATGTGGTTGGACACACCATCGCTGCATCCTTCAGACCCTTAATGGTGTCACTGATTTTGGCAATCATTCCAGGAATCTGGTATTTCTTTTGATTTACTAGTTTACTAGGTAGGGGCAGTTCTAGTGGCTTCCACTTGGCCTTTCCTGCCATAATAGTCCTCACTCCACAAGTCAGGGATCTAAGGTAAGGATTCTGCCAGTTACTAAGTATGTCTACTTCAATTACACATTTTGAAACTGGGGAAATAACTAAAGAATGGGTCTGGAGACACACTGGACCCACTGTGAAAGGGACCTGTGCTAAAACTCCATCAATTACTTGACCTCCATAAGGCCCTATTCTGATTGGTGGACCACAGTGATATTTTGGGTCTCCTGGAGTTAATGCCACTTCTATGCCAATTACTAATAATTCCCAAAATGTTTGATCATTTCCTTCTCCCCAATACACAGTTACTTTGGTAAAAGGCCATAAGTCTCTTGAGGGAAAGCTGGGAGGAAGATTAACTGTATACTATTTTCAAAAATTAACTGTATTTTTGAAGATACCTAGATCACAAAAAATGTTACATTAAAAATATAAGAGTTTCCTATATGCCCCCACCCTCTCCTTCCACATGAACAACTAACTTCTTTCATCATTGTGACACATTCATTGCATTTGGTGAATACATTTTGGAGCATTGATACACTGCATGGATTATAGTTTACATTGTAATTTATACTCTCCCCCAGTACTTTCAGTGGGTTATGGCAGGATATATAATGTCCAGCATCTGTCCCTGAAATATCATTTGGGACAATTTTTTGCAGTGAAACAGGAACCTTCCCTTCATCCAAGGGGCTCTGCATCTGTAGACTTGTCTCAAGTCTGAGAATTGATTAAGGGGGGGCTGTGACATTCTGTTTCTATAATTCAAATTAGGGTTTTGTTCACTTGACCTAGAACTCTTCTGTTTTAAGGTCAAGGAGAAATTTAGTAGACTGCCCATCTATTTCACTTCTAAGTGCACCATGATCTACTCTTCAATGCCATGGTTCCATGTGGCTTATGCCTGTCTGGGATCTGATCATTCATATTGTTTCAGGATCCTAGTTTCATGACAGCAGTCACCATAGTAATATATGACCTACAGAGAAAAGCCACCACAGAGCTCTTCAGGGAATTTCTTCCTCACAATCCTGGTAAATGTTTCTTTATCTCTTTTAATCTATCACAGTGGTAAGCAAACCTATTCTGTAAAAGGCTGGATAGTTAATACCTTAGGCTGTCTGGTCATGTGGTCTCTGTAGCAATATCTAAACTCTGCTGGTTACAGCATGAAAGCAGTCATGGACATCCATGTAAATGGATGGGAGTGATTGTGTTCCAATAAAACATTATTTAAACAAATAGGCAACAGGTCATATTTGACCCACTGTTCATGGTTGCCAACCGAAGCCTGGTTTACAGTCCTGTGGGGAAAGAACTTAACCTGCAGAAGCTAATAGGATGTTGTGATTTTATAATCTCACAAAGAAATAACCCTGGGAGCTATAAAATTATAAAGTTAATTCATTTAGGGGACTCTCTCTTCATGTTTGGTCTCCTTATTCTCAAGCCTTGGACAACTTACCCTTTATCCCCTTCTGCTTCATTATTAAGTCAACCAATCTTTAGCATATTCAAAAAATCTGTCCGAAAATTTTGTTTTAAGACAGAACACACTTGTGACTGGATTTTTATGTAAACAGAAGATATGGTCAATCTAGAAAGGAGGTTTAAAATGTGTTTACTTCAAAGATAGTGGTGATTTAAATATTGTTAGGATTTCTTTGGGATTACTTTCAAATGTAAATCAAAAAGAAATTGTTTATAAAGCAAATGCTGATTAAATCTAAAGGAGAGTGTTCAGAAAGAAAAATAAATTCAGCCAATGCCATGAGCTAGAAAGGAGCCTCAACACCAGGGCCACAGCTTCTAGCAGGGACGTCCTCTGGATCTTTGGGTCCTTTCCACACTTACTTGTCCCAGGACAATATTTACAACCGACAACAATGGAACAATCTGCTCCACTCTCCCCACCTAACGTCCAGGTTCTGAGCAGGCTAGACCAGTCCTAAGTTGGTGTTTAGCTGTGGTGGGGACAAGCAGCACCAGCGTTCAGTGCTCAGATCCACCTGTGTGGCGTGAGGACAATGGTAGAAGATGGAATTAGACAGCACGTTCAAGGAGCTCAGCCTTTCCTCCTGCACCTTCAGGGCTCAGTGAACTGTGAGAGCTGGGGCTGAGGAAAGTGCACCAAAGGTTCCTGCAGCCAAACTCCAGAGTCTGAGGGTCATGCAGTCAGGAACTTCTCACTGTCACCACTGGTTCAGGAAAGTACTGAGAAACTTTATATATTAAAATGTTCTAAAGCACACATTTTTGGTGCTTTTAAGGTTCAACTTTTTTGAAAACCGTATTTTCATAACATAAGCTGTAATGAAAAATAATTTTTTGGTTAGCAGGAACAAAATAGATAAAATAAATCAGATATTTTTATTGTTTATTGCTGTGTTGTATACATACAAGTAAATTAAATGTGAAGTTTTACTTTTCTGTATTCTATAAATTTTATTTAAATTTAAGTAAAAATGCCCACAATTAAATATTTTAACTATTTTTATTATAACGAAGCTACATTTTATTGAAGAAACCTTCATAATAGAGACAAGAAAAAAACATCATGACTAGTATGACTGCCTCAAGAAATTACTCATGTTTCACTGGGATCCTATCAAACTTATTTATAAAGTTATTTAAAAAACCAAATGGGCAATACTATACAAACTTCTTTAACTTACTTTAATATTTAAATAATTTATTCATGTCCTTCTGGATTGATAAACATATTTAAAAATTAAATTTTTTATTGTGTACACATAATTCCTGTTATTCCTGTGACATAATAAACTAGTCAGGTATATTTGCATGTTTAGGTTGTTTCCATTGTTAATTTCTGAATGTATATGTAAATTAAAACAACAAAGTATTGTTTATAACAGAATGGGCTATACCATCTTTTATTTTTTAATTTTTTAATTTTATTTTTTACCATCTTTGATAAAATATGGATGTTGGGCACAGAACAGCCCTGTGTCATCACTGAGCATCAGTACTAACCCCTAATAGAGGGGATTGGGCCAGACATATGATATTCAGAGAGACGATCACATCTCTTCATTTGGGGAAAATCTTCAGGTAAACCATGATAAAAGTCAAAGTTCTCCAATATTTGTCATATTACAACTGAGCTACGACCCCTTAATAAAACTTCCAGGCGAGTACTGAATGGGCACCTCCCTGAGAACCAGATAATCAAATCCAAGGCAGTCCAAAACTGGTGCCTGGAGTTACTGGAGGTGTTTCTCTTAAGAGAAAATCTACAGATGATCTTGAATATATTGGGTCAGGATTCATCTATACAGATGTAATATTTGTTTGAAGTATATAACAATCCTGAAAATGATTTATGTAATTATTTTAGTTTAGGTTTCTCCTTCCAAGCTGAATTTTAATATTATTTCTTTCTTTTTAAAACTTTTCCACACATAGAAGTCAGATAAATAATTCCCACACAGAACACAAATGTGCACCCAAGGGACTAGAAAATGCCTGAGAGAGTAGAGTGAGAATTTTCTAGGCTTCTGACATAGAACATGGAAATTTATACTCTGAACATAGACTAAAATATTTTGGAAAATCTGTCTATGTTGGGTTCACCTTGTAAAATTCTTCAGAAGTCAACCTCCTTCCAGATTTTGGCCATCGAAACTCTGGCTCCGAGAAGAGCGAGGTCTCCAAAATTATAATCTCTGTTATTAAAGTAGTTGTTAGAACTGTTTGATGAGTGTGCAGTTTGGGTTTATTCTTTGTTTGCTCTTGGGTTAATGTGCATCACATTTGCATGATCTTCAAGAGACAACCCATAGCTCAAAGCCTTTTCCTGCCCAGGATTCTCCAGAGGGCTGCCTTGACTTCCTTGTTCCGTAAACTGTAGATGATGGGGTTGAGCCTGGATGTCAGCACTGTATAGAAGAGGGAAAGGAGTTTGACCATGCCTGGAGAATGGCTGGCCTTGGGATTCAGGTAGGAGATGGATCCTGAGCCATAGAAGAGCTTCATTACCAGCAGGTGGGAGGAACAAGTGGCAAGAGATTTACAGCAGCATTCAGGTGAGGGCATGACCAGCACAGCAGCTAGAATTCTGCCATAGAAAGCAATGATCAGCAAGAATGGGCTGGATATGGAAAGCATGGCCATGACAAAGACCACAGTCTCATTATGGGATGTATAGCCATAGGCAAGGGCCAGGATGGGTGGGAGGTCACAGAAGAAGTGGTCTATCTCACAGGGGCCACAGAAGTACAAGGAGAAAATATAGTTGGTCTGGCCCAAGCCCACCAGGCATCCCACCCCCCAAGAAACCACTAGCAGGTGGACACACACCCCACGACTCATTCGTGCTGCATAGTGGAGTGGGGCGCAGAGGGCCAAATAGCGGTCAAAAGCCATGGCTGCCAGAAGGCAGCGCTCACAAATAGCAAAAAATGTGAAGAACATCTGTGTGGCGCAGCCCTCTTGAGAGATCCTTTGGGCCTCCCTCACAAGGCTCTGCAGCATCTTGGCGGTGACGCAGCAAGTGTAGCTGATCTCCAAGGACAAATTGGCCAGGAAGAAGTACATAGCCATGTGGAGGCTGGGATTGCTCCAGATGGCGAGGGCTATGAGAGGGTTGCCGGTCAGTGACATCAGGAACAGGAGCAGGACGAGGGTGAAGAGGAGGGCGCCCTGCTCAGGGAGCTTGGAGAACCAGGCAAAGGCAAAGTGCTGGACGGACAAGTTGTTCTCCTGCCACAAGGAGCAGTTGAGGCTTATAGCCTGTAAGAGAGGAGGATACAATCATCCCAGTGATGGGAAGATAGTTTTCACGGCTTTAAAGAGCTCCAGTAAGTGAGAAAGGTGAAGAGGTCCACTATTCTTTACCTAGTTCAAAATCAGAAGTTCTAAAAGTATACACTCCCTCATATGTCTTTCCAAACTCAGTCCTCTTCTAATTAAACTATCTCAACTGATACATCTAAAATATACTTAGCACCCCAGCATACAATGAAAGAAAAATTTTATTTCACCTCAATTCTCTTCCTTTAACACTTTTTTGAGTACTATCAAATAAATGTTTCCTGCAGCTCTCATATATATCCATTTATATGCCACTGGTAATTCTTTCTTTTTTTCCTCTTTCATCCAAAAAGTATTTATTGTGAAAGGGTATTTGGCAGTTACTGTCTTAGGTGCTGGGGCATACCAATGAACAAAATATGCTATTCCTCGCTACGGAGCATACATTTATTTAAGAAAAGCAGAAGTTAATCATTCAATACTCTAATGAGTAGTGCAGTGCTGAGAATTAAAACTGGAGTCTGTGCTGACCAGTTTAGATTGTGTGGTCAGCGAGGGCTTTTAAGGACAAGTGCACAAGCTGATGTGTGGATGACTAGAAGTGGTACAGTCTTACTGTTAACTCCATATCGTAGCATCTCTTTATCTCAAATATTCTCCTCTGCCATTGCTTCTTCCCCCAAGTGTCCTCTACTAAATGGACATTACCACTGCCTTCAAGTTAAGGTTCAAACTTCATGTAATTCATGAACATCTGTGCATCAGGTCACTGACTTTCTGGAACCTTAGATCCCACCCTTACACAAATGGATCTGGTCACAGTCAAAGCAAACTACTCGCCCCTTATAGGGCATTCCTTGCCTACGCTGATTTCCTTTTCATTACACTCCTTTTCCCATGGGGCCTTGAGATTTGCCTCCCTGATGGTCCACAAGATTTGCACAACCAACATTCCCTGTCTCCTCTTCAGAAATCCATCCCCCTTTCTGTGGCCCTGTCACTGCTAAGACAGCACTTGCTCCACTCTGATGAAAATTACTTGCTAATTTTTTGCTGAGAGAAGCCTTAGACACAAAGGTTCAGAATCCTTTCATATTTAATTTTATGCCACCACCCTTAACAATTAACAAGGTCTTATGTAACTAACAAAAAAGTTCTAAAGGGAGATAAGATACTTTTAAAATACAAGTGGTTTGGTGTCATCTGGCACTATGCCAGCCAAAATATACAAGACAAGCACACTTTATATAGTTCTTTGCAGGGGAAATCCAGCAAAGTGATGCATTTTGAGTTAGCTCCACATAGTTGGAAATGTCCTTGTACTGGCTCAGTCTATTGTTCATCTGGTTTTCATAGTTAAAGGTTTCTTTGTTTTCTATTAGCTGTAAGAAAATATATGATGTACTTTAAAAGTGAATATGAAACACTAAGTACAGTGCCAAACATACAAGAAACACTTGATAAATGAGAACCTTCATTATTATGTAATCATTTCTAAAAATATTTTAATAGGAATATAATTTGCATAAATTTGTCATTAAGGATTATAGGGATGCTCAACCATTGCTTGCCACAAATTCTCCATAACAGCTTCAACAAGGACCTAACAATTAGCTGGGGACTCCTTGATATAACCAAAAAGAAACTATTTTGTCATTTAATGGGATAACTATGGAGAATATAATCTAATCTAGATGTTTTTTCTTTAAAGATTTATTTTTTATTTATTTTTCTCCCCTTCTCCCCCTCTCCCCCAGTTGTCTGCTCTCTGTGTCCATTCGCTGTGTGTTTCTAATCTGCAGCAAAGGAGAGAAAATTTCCAATGAAAGAGTCAGCTTTAAACTGCATTGAGCAGTTTCATACCTGGCAGCAATACTAGGAAGTTGAATGAATTATTCTCTTAAGAAAAGGAAAGAAAAACTAATTCAAATAATAGGCAGAACTAAAATGGCCTTTGGGTATCAGCTGTCCATTTTCACACTTTACTATCTCTTTTACAAACCTCTTTTTTTAAAAACTTTAGCTAGGTCACATACCTTTAATGATATATTTCAAGGGGAAAAAAGTGGATGTAAATTGCTTCAGGTGAGACACTCCCTGATTTCCTCTGTACCTCCAGCATTCAGGATGGAAAGCTGGCATCTTCACCTCTAAGACAGCATGGAGAAGACTGTGCTGAAGCCACAGCCCTGTCCCATCTCATGAGAGACTGTCCTGTCCCTCCCAGCAAAGCCCTCAGCTCCACACACACAAGCAAGCTTGTTAAACTGCCTTGGCAGTGGTGCTCATTGTTTAACAAGCAAGAGGAAGAAGCTCTGATCTGTTTTCCCTTGTGTTTCTACATCTCCCATGGGTCATACGCAGCTACCTATCTTTAACAAGTGGCCCACATAATTCCTGAAAATTTAACAATGAGCTTGTGTCAGCTGGTGTTAGCTTGCCCAAGGTACTTACTGAGGGATGTACTGGAACGGAAATTTAAGTCAAGGCTATTTGTTTAAAACTCATTACTTTTTTAACCATTCAACAAACCTCTCCAATACAGGAAGAATTTACCAAAACAGTAGATCTTCTTAAGTTGTTGATTATTTTATGGCCTGTCTCCTGTTTTCCTATAATAATTCATAAATTATTAAAAATAATTGGCAAATAAATAGGCAAATCCTTAATATGAAATTGATGTCTCTTCTCCCAGTAATATGAAACTAGGTAATTAGGACTAACCATCCTTATGGGAATACTATAAAAAACTAAACATCTCTTAGAAGGCATGGGAGAGCTACCAAAGCAGTTCAGAATTATATGACCAAGATGTGGAGAATGAGGAAACTCATGGGCCTGCCTTTGGGGTTACTTTTACCCTCAGGTACCTGCCACCGCAAAAGGGATTGAGCAAGGTTTGAAGCTAAGTAATGGGCTCAGCAGGCTCACATCTGAGGACCAGCGCTTGAGTACTGGACCTACCATGGAGCAGATGCTAGTTAACACACCAGACTTTCTCCTTAGAACCCAGAAAAATTCACCATAGGAATAAGGTTAGAGTAAATATAGACCATAGATCACAGGGCCCGAACACCAGCTTTAAATCTTCTCAGTTGTAGAATGAATTTAATTAAACTGCAATGAGTATAAAGTGATTCATTGTATTTAATTATTAACATCTAAATATTTGTAGGACACTACAGTGATGTCCCCTCATTCAGTCATCATATCTAATTTGAAATTTGTCTCTTTTTTTAAAAAGCCTAGCTAAAGATTTTCCTTTACCTGTCTTTTCAAGAAAGACTATTTGGTTTCTTCAACATTCTCTACTCTTTGTCCATTTTCTATTTCATTTATTTCAACTTCCACTTTTATTATTTTATTTTTCATATATATTTGGGTTTCATTTGGAGATCTTTTTCTAGATTATTAAGGTAAATCATAGCTGACTGAAAACCTTTCAACTATGCATGCCCTGGAGGGAGTTCTCCAGGTTGTTCATATAGGGTATATAGATAAGTTCTGATGTCCATTTGGTATTGACTTAGTGGGTAGTTTCACACGACAACTGAGAAGTGCTTAATTCCCATTCCAGGGAACTCTGTTGCACTCCGCAATGGAGCAATCCCCCAAGTGCAGAGGCAAAGACCAGTGGAGAAGGATAGTTCAATGATGGGCCCTTCATATCGATGGCTATGCTTAGAAGCCCATGTGCTTGAAATTTCGACTAGGCCTAGAGCTGCATGGTTTCTATGAGTTACCTCCTAAGAGGTTCTGTGTTGCTCAAATGTGGCCAACTCTCTAAGCCAAACTCAGTATGAAATTCATGACCTTCCACCCAGCATGAGGCATGACTCCCAGGAATGAGCCTCCCTGGCACTGAGGGATTACTACCAATCACCAGCTGGTGAAGCAATTAGAAAAAGACCTTGAATAAAAGGGGGAAATGGTAAAAGCAAATGAGTTTGTATAGCTAAGAGACTTCAAAGTGAGTCAGGAGGTCATCAGAGGAGTTGTACTTATGCACGTCTCAGCAGGATCTCAGAGATAGCCAAAGTAGATACAACCTCAAGTAGTGGTGCTCCTTGAGAGAGACACCCAGGTCCTATGGTCATGACAGATGGTTCTGAAGTTCACTGCCTTGCCTGTGAGCTCTGCTTTGGAATGTGTACTCCTGAGTGTGACGAAGTTGGACTCAGATATGACCTCTGTACTCATGCCTCTTCTATCACTTTTAATGAACCTGTGGCTGGTACTGGGTTTGGTGTATGCTCAGAAACTTGAATCTCTGGACTGACTGTGTGCCAACTGGGCCCTGAGCCTCAGCAAAGTTATAACACCTACTCTCCAGTTCACTGAACTTACCCAGGTCAGCTAACAGGGAGGTGGAGATGGTTTAGCACCACACCAGGGAACCAAGAAAATCTACAACTGCAAGCAGGAGAATCCCACCCATCAGTGATGTGGGATCTAATTCCCCCCTCGAGTTAGAGGTGGAGTGGACATTGCCATCCCAGGGTCCTCAGGAAGGAGGAACAAAATGTGGATTAGAGTGGACTTGTAATTTACTAAAAATATTGTGACTCTGGCAATGGAAGAAACTGTATCATTGATGTGGAGACAGTGGCCACAGGAGTTGCTAAAGGCAGGGAGAGGAAGAAAAGTTGTGTTATGGAGGCATTTTCAGGACTTGGACTTATCCTGAATGATATTAAGGAACAGATGCAGGACATTATATATCCTGCTATAACACACTAAATAGCCTGGGAGAGAGTGTACTCTACAATGTAAACTGTAATCCATGCTGTGTAGCAGTGCTCCAAAATGTATGCCTCAAGTGCAATGAATGTGCCATACTAATGAAAAACTGTGGTGAAGTCGGAGGAGTGGGCGGGTGGTGAGTGGGGATATGGGGAGTGGGAGTGTGTGGGATCCTCTTATATTTTTTAATGTAACATTATGTACGATTCATGTATCTTTTAAGAAATAAATTTTTTAAAATCTGTTAAAAAATAATCATTTAAGGCCACGATTTTCCCTCTAAGTATTTTGCATCTCACAAATTTTGATATATGTGCTTTCTTTTTTTTTCATTTAAAATGATTTTATAATTTTGCTTTGTTTTCTTCTTTGACCCATAGAATCCATAGAAACATATTCAATTTCAAAATATTTCCCAGCTATTTTTCTATTTATGATTTCTATTTTAATTATTTAATTATTTAATTCTTTTGAGGTCAGAATCACAATACGAATAATTTCAATCCTTTGACATTTCTTGACAAGACTTGTTTTATGACCCAGTATACTGTCTATTTATGAATATCCTCTCTGTGTACTTGCAAATCTTTTTTATGCTGTTATGAATGGAATGTGCTATAAGTGCCACTTAGATCAATTTGGTTGATAATATTGGTCAGTACTCCATATTTTTAGTGCTTTTATGTCTTTTACTTTCACTTACTTACAGAGTTGTATGGAGCTATCCAATGTAATTATGCACTTGTTCATTTCTTCTTTCAATTTGTGAGTTTTTGTGTTAGGTGTTGAGAAGTACTGTCATTAGGGGCATACATTGTTAGGAGTATGTCTTTTTATTGAATCAATGTATTTATCATTATTAAATGTGACTCTTTATCCTTGGTGATATTCTTTTTTCTAAAGTCCACTATGTCTACTCTGTTTGGCTTTCTTATGAACAGCATTTGCATGGTATATAACATGTTCCATCATTTACCTTTTAACTTTCCTTTGTGTTTTATTTACTATCCTTCTCTAGTAGACAGCATGTAGTTAGCTCTGCTTTTATCGAGTCTAGCAAACTCTGCCTTTTAAGTTGAGTGTTTAGATACATTTAAACAGAAGGTAAATAGAGAGGAAAAGGAAGATAGGTCAGTTGGAGCAAGTTTTGTTGTTGTTTTTTTAATGGGAAGATAGTAGATTTTAAATTCAAAAGTCTCTGATAGCTTCTTTATAAAGTTTTCTTAATTCCGGTACATGGTGCATTTCATTTATGTTAAGTTGCAGTTTGCACTGATTATATAATTATTTGATTAATCATCTTTCCTCCCATTTTATTCTAAACACTGTATTATCTCTCTCTTTCTCTGTCTCTGTCTGTATATACTCCAGTATAATCATTACAAATATGTGACATTTTGTCACATTTGTTTAGTCTTTTTTCAAACACAATATTGAAGATGCATTTTTGTACGTGCTTGCTTCCATTCCTTCTCCCCATTCCCTCTTCCAAACTAGTTATACTCTGGAGGTTTGTGTCCAAGTTCCAGGTTATATTTTATAACTATAGACTCAATAAGCAATATATAAAATTGTTATAATTCTAGCACAAATGGCTTCATGTGATGAAGTGGTTTAGTGATGCAACATAGGTTTGTTTTAAAAATTTTGACATGTTAAAACATATAAAACACATAGATAAGCCTGTTCATTTTTTAATTGAGATGAAATTCACATAAAATCAATCATTTTAAATTTTATAATCTAGTGATGTTTATTGCATTCAAAACATTATGTAATCATCACTTTTACCAAGTTTGGAAACATTTTCATGACTCCCAAAGAAATCAATACCCATTAAGCCATCAGTCCCCTTTTTCCCCTCCCTCAGCCCTGGCAAAGCCCAATCTACGTTCTATAACTTTGGTTTTACCTATCCTGGATATTCCATAAAAATGGACTAATACATTATAGGATCTTTTGCATCTGGCTTTTGTCACTTAGCACAATGTTTTTCAGGCTCATCCAAGTTGCATCATGTATCTGTATTCCAACCCTTTTTGTGACTGATTAACATTCCATTGTGCAAATGTACCACATTTTGTCCACCCATTCATCCATTGATGGGCATTTCAGTTGTTTCCACCTCTTGGCTACTGTGAATAGTGCTACTAGGAACATTTGTGCACAGCATTTATTTGAACACCTGCTTCTAATTTGGGGAAGTATGTAGGTAAGGGTGGCATTGCTGAGTCACTGGGGATCCAGGACCTGCTCAGCAGCCATCTTGCAGCCCTCACCTACCTCTTCCTCTTCTTCAGGTGCATATGTTTCAACTTATTTCCATTTTGGAGCCCCAGACAGGTGTTAGGTCTATCAGGACAGCCTGACTTATATGAACCAGAACCCAGAACAAGCAGTGCCCACTAGTTATCAGGCAGGCACTCTGGTGGAGGACCCTCCTCCTGGGCTGTGTAGATGCCCGTCCTGGACAGCACAGATTTTTCTCTCCTCTCCACTGTGAAGTGGTGTGGGAGCTGCCACCCTCCTCTTCTGACCTGAGCAGTGGGACTGCCCTGGAGAAAGCCATGATGCAACCTCTTCCCCTGCTCTACTGGATGCTTAGTGCTGAATGAGTAATAAGCCATCGTTTGCTGAGCACGTCTGTGTACCTGCCTGTCCCTCAAAGTGCCGGGTAGCAACTCGCTGCAGAGACAAACAGTAATTGTGCTTGAACTGCCACTGTTTCCCTTCCCACCAGCAATGTAAATGACTCCAATACCTTACCAACACTCATTTCCCTTTGTTTTTATTAATATTATTATTATTTTTATTGTAGCCATCATCGTGGGTGTGAACTGGTATTTTGTTATGGATTTGATTTACAATTCCTTAAGGGATAGTGGTATTGAGCATCTTTTCAGGAGCCTTTTGACCATTCATATACCTTCTTTGGGGAAATACCCATCAGGTCCTTTGTTCATTTTTTTTTTGTGTGTGTGTGTGTGTGCAGTAAACCATATATTTGTTTATTGTATGATCTCAGTGATATAAAACAATTAAAACAAGCTAACTCATGGAGTTAGAACCTAGAATATAGGTTACTATGGGATATGTTGGGGGTAGAGAACAGGGAGCTAATGTTTAAACTCTATAGCATTAGTATTTGGAAAAGTGGACACGTTTTGTTAATGAATGGTGGTGATGGTAGCACAGCATTGTGAACAAAATTAACAGCACTGAAATATATATCAGAATGTGATTAAAAGGAAAAATGATTGCATATGTTATAAAATTTTTAAAAATCTAAGAAACTGCATTATGCAAAAAGTCAACCATTATTTAAATCATGGACAATAGTTAATATTGTCATTATATAAACATGTTTTCATTAATTGGAATAAATGAGCTACACAAATACAAAGTGTTAATAGTAGGTTGGAATATTGGAATCCTGGATTTTATGCATTATTGATGTATAAGCCCACAACTTTTTAAATTAAAAATAGAAAATTCTTGCCATGGCTGAAGAAATGCTGAATTTCCTGTCCTTTGCCTACCTAGCTTATAATCTTGATTTGGTAATCTGAATCAGAATCATCTGATTAATATATCTGGACTCTGATAGATCCATGTGTTCACTCATGCCAAAATTTATGGCAACCCTTGCTCCCTGATAGGCACATGCTGTACTCTCATTTAGCTACCTATTCCCTTGATTACTACTGATCTCAGCTCCATTAGCACTTCTTCAGAAAATGTATGACATCATAACTAGGCCAAATCCCTCTAACATATATTCTTTTTGTTTTTTTAATTGACTTTGTAATAATATTACATTAAAAATATATATGTGAGGTCCCATTCAGCCCCACCCCCTACCCCCCCTCTGCCCCCCCCCAACAACACTCGTTCCCATCATCATGACACATCCATTGGATTTGGTAAGTACATCTTTGGGTACCTCTGCACCTCATAGTCAATGGTCCACATCATGGCCCATACTCTCCTCCATTCCATCCAGTGGGCCCTGTGAGGATTTACAATGTCCGGTGATTACCTCTGAAGCACCATCCAGGGCAGCTCCATGTCCCAAAGACACCTCCACCTCTCATCTCTTCCTGCCTTTCCCCATACCCATCGTCCACCATGTCCACTTTTCCCAATCCAATGCCACCTCTTCTATGTGGACATTGGATTGGTTGTGTCCATTGCACCTCTATGTCAAGAGGAGGCTCAGATTCCACATGGATGCTGGATGCAATCCTCCCATTTTCAGTTGTAATCACTCTAGGCTCCATGGTGTGGTGGTTGTCCTTCTTCAACTCCATCTTAGCTGAGTGTGGTAAGTCCAATGAATCAGATTGTAGGTGTTGGAGTCTGTTGAGGCTCAGGACCTGGCTATCACATTGTCAGTCCAGAGATTCAAATCCCCTAAATATATCTTAAACCCCAACATTAACTGCACCTCCAGCACATTAGCATGAAAGTCTTATGAAGGAAGATCCCATCTGAGTCCAGATTCATCACACATGAACACCATTTCCAAAGAGGGGCCATCTGCCCTGGTAGTTAACCCCATCGGCCATGACCATAACTCCCATGGTGCGGTCACCCCTCGGGCTAAGTGTGGTTTGCTGGCCTGGCAGGGGAGCGGCCGCGGTAGGCCTAATTCCGCTGCCCCCATAATAGGGTGGCTGGTCGGACTCACCGCCACCCCTGAAGGAAGCTCGGCATGGGCGCAGAGTGCCCTCGGGTCTCCCCTTCTCGGCAGCCATGCTTCCGCGGCCACCCCTCCTCCCAGATGGCGCCACCCGATGCCTTGTGGGGCGGCACCCTTCTTCTTCCTTCTCCCTGCGCAGGCGCAGGGCAGAAAATTCCAGTCTGCCCTTTTCCCCTCCCCCGACAGCAGCAACAGCCAGGTGTGGGCGGAAAAATCCAGCCCGCCCTTTTCCCCTCCCCCGACAGCAGCAACAGCCAGGTGGGCGGAAAAATCCAGCCCGCCCTTTTCCCTTCCCCCGACAGCAGCAACAGCCAGGCGTGGGCGGGAAACTCAAGTCTGCCCTCCACCCCAGCAACAGCAGCCACCAATCCCTAAACCCTGCCCCTTCCCCCAGCAACAGCGACAGCCAATCCCTAACCACCACCCCTCCCCCGTCCAGTACCGCCCACTGACCTTTCTCCGGCAACCAATCAGAACAGGGCATGGCTTCGACCAATCAGCCTTCTCCAGCCCCTATAAACCTGTTGCCTCTCCCTCAATAAAGTGGACTTGCGTGTTTACCTTGTCTCCGTGGTAGTTCTTCTGCCGTGCACCCTCCAGTCCTGAGAGCCCCCGACAAGAGCCTGGCCTCCCTTGTCCCCAGTTCGTCGCCTGCTTCTCCGGGCGACCCCTTCGTCGCCTGCTTCTCGGCGACCCCTTCGTCGCCGGCTTCGCCGGGCGACCCCGTCAGCCGAACCACGCAACCCCTTGTGAGACCGATCCCTCGTCTGCTGCCGGACCGACCCCTCGTCCAGAGCTGGACCGACCCCTCGTCCGCAGCCAGACCCCACCTCTACCGACTGAGCAAGCCGCCGCAGCTGGCGCCCAACTTGGGGCAGAGCAACCCCACCTCTACCGACCGAGCAAGCCTCCGCAGTTGGCGCCCAACATGGGGCAGAGCAACCCCACCACAGCCTCACTCCATAACCTGGCAGCCCCCCCCCTTCTCACCTTGGGACTTCTCTCGTGCAACATTGCTGCTACCTGAGCCTTGGCTACCTCATACGATCCACGGCGGTCTGGGAGAATCGCTGGATGGCTTTCTCCTTCCATGTCGGGGGCTTATACCGACCCGCTATGATTAAGAGGAGCCTTGGATTTCTCGGGAGCGCGTGCTTGCACGTCTGAAGTAATCCTACCACAGCCCTACGCCCTCCTCTCTTCTCACCTTGGGACTTCTCTCGTGCAACATTGCTGCTACCTGAGCCTTGGCTACCTCATACGATCCACAGCGGTCTGGGAGAATCGCTGGATGGCTTTCTCCTTCCATGTTGGGGGCTTATACCGACCCGCTATGATTAAGAGGAGCCTTGGATTTCTCGGGAGCAAGCGCTTGCACGTCTGAAGTAACCCTACCACAGCCCTACGCCCTCCTCTCTTCTCACCCCTATCTTTTCGCTCTGCATTGCTGCTCCTGAACCTTGGTGACCTCATATGATCCACGGCAGTCTGGGAGAATCGCTGGATGGCTTTCTCCTTCCATGTCGGGGGCTTATACCGACCCGCTATGATTAAGAGGCGCCAATAAAACTCTCAGGAACGCGTGCCTGAGCACCTCCACCCCTGCCTTCACCTCTGCCTCCTCCCCTCTGCGCTTGCTCCCCTTTGCCTTGCTCCACTGCTCGTCGTCCCACCCTCCCCTCGTCGGGGCCTTCTCTTGGCCCGCGACCACCGTCAGAGCCCCACCGGCTCCGACCCCTCGTCTCACCGCGCACCTCGGCTCCCATCGCCGCGCTCTCAAGGTAAGGGCCCCTTTTCTTATCGGCTCCAAAAGGCCATTAGCAATGGGTAACATCCTATCTGCTAAGCAAGCCCCACAAGTTCGGGCCCTCGCCGGTCTCCTAGACACTCACCGGTGTAAGATCTCTTTCAAACAGCTTCAAGTATATTGGGACCTCCTTCTCCCCTTTAATCTGTGGCTTACCACGTGTCAGCTTTGGGACCCGGACACCTATACTCGCCTTATAGATAGGGTCACTTTTGCTGTGGAGCAGGAAGGTAAAAGATTCCCTCCTGGCTTATTACAGGCAACATGAAGTCCACAAGAAATCTTGAAGGGTATAATCTATGATATGCTATATAAAAAAAGATTTAAAAGCAGCTATACCAAGAAAGTAAGAATTATGAGTCAACTGTAAATAAATTATATATTTCTGTTAATGTGTTGTAATTGTTCTGTGTTTGTCTGTCTGTTCGTTCAATGTCAACGTATATTGTGATACCTCCGGATGGTAAATATAAATTACTAGAAATCTTTAAAAGAGCTCTATTCAAATGGCCAAAAATTAAATAAGCGCTTATATTAATACTTAAGTTTATTATATTAATACATAAGTTTAAATGTTAATAAGATATCTACAATTTTAAAAAATTGTAAGTCTTAATTAACAAAATTAACTGTACGTCTTCATAAAAAGTTGTTCTTGCCTAGATTAAAATGAATAACTTATTTTTCTTCGCAGGATAATATAAAGAATGTAAAACTTATATGAATATTAAAAAGGTTAAAAGTTTGTAAAAATGCTAACGGAAATGTAATAAGTTTTGCAAAAAGACGTATTTTGTCCTAAAGTAAGATGGCTAATTTTTCATAAACTCTTTGAAATTTAATTTGCATGTGGCAAGTGTAAAAGGTATTGTGATAACATTACGTAAGGGAATGTGCTCTGTAGAGATAAAATTTATCTTCAATAGTTTACATTAAGGTATTAAATGGCTAATTCCAAAAGGTCATTCTTAAATATATATATATATAAAACTGAATTGATGATAATAATAATAAAAGGTAATTTTATAACAGGAAAGATTAACAGCAACCAAGCTCCCCTGCCAACTTGCTTTTAGGAAACGGTTTCTAATATTGCATGCTACTAAGTATTTAAAGAAAAGTTATTCTTAAGGAAACAGAAGATGATTTTGTCTTTGCAGCCATTGTCTATTTAGCAACACCCCTCGCTATGGGCCTAGCCACTGATGCACTGGACGATTGGAACCTTAAACAAAGACTCCTCCTCACTGTCATCTTCCTATCTATCGTTACTATATTTACTGCTCTCATTCTCCTTCGTTTATAAACAGTCTCCTACAAACCACAAAGCTTCTGTTTTAAACATACCATTCTCAACCCTATCCTCTAAATGATCTTCTCACTTCCCCCACAGCCTTTAATACTTTATTTCTTCCTCATAACCTTTGCTTTCTTGATAATATTTTCCGCCATCTGTCTAGCCGCTACCGCCCCAGAAGATTGGAACCTCGGCCAACGAATTCTACTCTCCATCGCCTTTCTGTTTATTATCCTCTTTTATGCTTTACTCCTTATCTTCCTCCCATAATGACTTCACCAAGCCTCCTCTTGTCCAAAACCATCACCCTTCTTTTCCGCACACTCCCCATTGCACTCACCAACCCCAGCCATCAGCCTTTTAATTGGACAGTAAGCCTCTGGCAGGAAAGAGTAATCCTCTCCTACAATGTCTTCGCTGCCAAGGAGAGATCAACTACCTGTAACGCGCTGTCATCCTGGACTTTTAACAAGCAGATGGACCTTATAGCCACCGAGATCAACAAGAATTGGACATTGGCCACCCTTGCTTGCAATGGCAAGATACTGCCCCCCAAATTGTACATTTGTATCCCCGTCATACTCACCTCCCTCTTCAGCCCCGCTTCCCTCATTGCTTACTGCCTCTTGGGCCTCGGCTACTTGTTGCTGCTGCCATCCTGGCCCTTATTTGAAAAGAAGGGGGAAATGCGGTCACCCCTCGGGCTGAAGTGTGGTTTGCTGGCCTGGCAGGGGAGCGGCCGCGGTAGGCCTAATTCCGCTACCCCCATAATAGGGTGGCTGGTCGGACTCACCGCCACCCCTGAAGGAAGCTCGGCATGGGCGCAGAGTGCCCTCGGGTCTCCCCTTCTCGGCAGCCATGCTTCCGCGGCCGCCCCTCCTCCCAGATGGCGCCACCCGATGCCTTGTGGGGCGGCACCCTTCTTCTTCCTTCTCCCTGCGCAGGCGCAGGGCAGAAAATTCCAGTCTGCCCTTTTCCCCTCCCCCGACAGCAGCAACAGCCAGGTGTGGGCGGAAAAATCCAGCCCGCCCTTTTCCCCTCCCCCGACAGCAGCAACAGCCAGGTGGGCGGAAAAATCCAGCCCGCCCTTTTCCCTTCCCCCGACAGCAGCAACAGCCAGGCGTGGGCGGGAAACTCAAGTCTGCCCTCCACCCCAGCAACAGCAGCCACCAATCCCTAAACCCTGCCCCTTCCCCCAGCAACAGCGACAGCCAATCCCTAACCACCACCCCTCCCCCGTCCAGTACCGCCCACTCTCCTTTCTCTGGCAACCAATCAGAACAGGGCATGGCTTCGACCAATCAGCCTTCTCCAGCCCCTATAAACCTGTTGCCTCTCCCTCAATAAAGTGGACTTGCGTGTTTACCTTGTCTCCGCGGTAGTTCTTCTGCCATGCGCCCTCCAGTCCTGAGAGCCCCTGACAAGGGCCTGGCTTCCCTTGTCCCCAGTTCGTCGCCTGCTTCTCCGGGCGACCCCTTCGTCGCCTGCTTCTCCGGGCGACCCCTTCGTCGCCGGGTTCGCCGGGCGACCCCGTCAGCCGAACCGCACAACCCCTTGTGAGACCGATCCCTCGTCTGCTGCCGGACTGACCCCTCGCCCAGAGCTGGACCGACCCCTCGTCCGCAGCCAGACCCCACCTCTACCAACCAAGCAAACCGCCACAACATGGGTCTCTTTAGCCCTCAAAGGAACCAATATCTGGGGGTTGTATCTGCTTTATCTGTCTCTCTGACTCTGCTCAGTTGTGCATGAGGGCAATCCTTCTGCCAGCCTCCAGACTCTTTTTTAGAAACTCGTAGCCATATAAACTCATTTCTCCTTTCCATTTCCCCCTTACTTTAGGTCAAACAGCATTTTAAAGTCATGTTATTTTATGTAGACAGGGATATTCTGCTGATCCGCATTGAACCTTCCGTATAAGGTCATTTTCCAGTTGCATCATCAGTTGGTAGTTGATAGTGGTCCCTCGTTGCCAGGGAGACTCATCCCCGGGTGTCATGTCCCACACTGGGGGGAAGGCATTGCATTTACATGCTGAGTTTGGCTTCGAGACTGGCCACATTTGAGTAACATGAAGGCTGACAGGAGGGAATTCCCAGGCACAATATTCCTCTAGGCCTTGTTCTTATTTTAGGTTTATCAGCTCACAAGCATAGTCATTAGCATCAGGGGCTCACTGTTGAACCCTCACTCCCTCCCGGTCCCCGCCACTGTACCTGGGAGACTGTCGCTGCTCCCCTAGGGACCACGACAGAGCACCACTGGCCAGGAACCCAGTACCCCCCCTACTGTGGTTTTTAATTTTTGCCACTATGAGTATATCCATACATTACCATGCACCCTGGACATATGTTCTGAACAGCTCCCTGTCAGCCATATATCACCTGTCATTGTTATCCCATACCAGTATCCCTCCATTGCCATTGTTGAAACACTCTGTGATCCAGATCTCCCCGAAATTTGAAGCCCAATATAATGTCATGGTCCCTTACGAGGGAATGGCATATAGCGATGGGTTTAAAGGATAGATAAAGAACTTGGATAAAGTTAGATAAAGAACTTAGATAAAGAATGTTGACTTGAAAAAATTCCACATCCTATCTTTTTCTTCCCCCCCCCCCTAATTATTCAGCTTTTCTTCACAGGAGTCCTAGACCACAGCAATGTATATATATAATATACAGCATTCCCACACATCCACCAGAAAACCTTTTCCCTTCCACAGTAATACTATTACGCCCTATTCATATCATATTTACTTAAAGTGATGTACAGAGTCTGAGACATTAGCTTTCTAACAAGGTGATATCTGTGCTTACATTGTGGTGCATACTTTAGGATACACAGTTCTTTACATTTTTAGTTATCCTATGTTTTACATTATGGTTTACATTATAAGTCTGTCATCTCCTATATGTTATGGTGTAATATTACATGTTTTATATCCATCCTTGTGCACTCTCAAGAAACTCCTCTCTTACCCCCTATTTACTTTGGTTCCACACATTTAACGTCCATTTTCCCTTCCACCTTGGTGCCCACAGTGACAGCCAACCTCCGTTTCCTGAGGAGCCACTTCCAGAGATAGATGGAATAGTGTTCAGGGCCTAACTTGCTCAACTGCCCCAATGCCCTGGGAGCCACCCTTTCTCTCGAGGGATATAGTTCCCTCTATTTGATGGCATTAGTCCTCCCCAGGATGTGGGTCCACCCCCACTCTCACTACTTGGGTTTCTAACCCATGGTGTCACCCACTCTGGCAGAATGAGCATTTAGACATTCCCCAGGAGCCCGTCCTGCATCAGACCCTCCCCTCCGAGCATTCTAAACAGGTAACCCTCTTTATTATATTTTGATATGATTTTCTCGGCATTTTACTCTCCACCAACACCTGACCCTCTCCTGTGTTCGTATGCTACCCCTCCCTCCCCCCACTTTTGGGCAATGTTACCCATCCGTCCCTCCCCAGCCACCCTCAAACCCGCAAAGCCCCAACCAAAGGCAACCCCTTGCCCCCCTTTTATCTCTTCTTTGTGTTCATACTTACCACCATCTCATCTTAAATTCCACCCCTGCAGACATCGGCTCATATCCTTCCTCCACCCTCCGATTTCCTGTAAGCCTATCGTTCAGTCTCTTGCTATCTAGGGCAGCTTGTTTATTTCATATCATTGAGGTCATGTAGTATTTGTCCTTCAATGTCTGGGTTGCTTCACTCAACATAAGGTTCTCAAGATTCATCCATGTTATCACATGTGTTTGTAGTGTGTTTGTTCTTACAGCCGAGTAGTATTCCATTGTGTGTATATACCACATTTTATTGATCCACTCGTCTGTTGAAGGGCATTTGGGTTGATTCCAACTTTTGGCAATAGTGAACAATGCTGCTATGAACATTGGTGTACATATATCGGTTTGTGTCCTTGTCTTCAGTTCTGCTGGGTATATACCCAGCAGTGGTATTGCTGGGTCATATGGCAAATCTATGGCTAGTTTTTTGAGAAACTGCCATACTGTTCTCCAGAATGGTTGGATCCTTCTGCATTCCCACCAGCAGTGGATGAGTGTTCCCCTTCCTTCACATCCTCTCCAGCACTTGTATTCTTCTGTTTTTTTCAGCTGCCAATCTTATGGGTGTAAGATGTTATCTCATTGTAGTTTTGATTTGCATTTCCCTGATAGCTAGAGATTTGGAACATTTTTTCATGTGCTTTCTTGCCATTTGTATTTCTTCTTCGGAGAAGTGTCTGTTTAAGTCTTTTTCCCATTTTTTAAATGGGTTGTTTATCTTTTTATTTTCAAGATATAGGAGCTCTTTATATATGCAAGTTATAAGTTTCTTATCAGATATATGATTGCCAAATATTTTCTTCCACTGTGTGGGCTCCCTTTTTACTTTCTTGACAAACTCCTTTGAGGTGCAGAAGGCTTTAATTTTGAGGAAGTCCCATTTATCTATTAGTTCTTTTGCTGCTCGTGCTTTTGGTGAGATATTCATAAATCCATTTCCTATTACAAGGTCCTGTAGATGTTTCCCTACTCTTCTTTCTAAGGTTTTTATGGTCTTGGCTCTTATATTTAGGTCTTTGATCCATCTTGAGTTGATCTTTGTATAAGGTGTGAGATGGTAATCCTCTTTCATTCTTCTACATATGGCTATCCAGTTCTCCAGACACCATTTGTTGAATAGGCCACTCTCTCCCAGTTGAGATGGTTTGGTGGCTTTATCGAATATTATGTGGCTGTATATGTGAGGTTCTATATGAGAGCTTTCAATTCGATTCCATTGGTCTATGTGTCTCTCCTTATGCCAATACCATGCTGTTTTCACTACCATAGCTTTGTAGTATGTTTTGAAGTCAGGTAGTGTGATTCCTCCAATTTCGTTTTTCTTTTTCAGTATGTCTTTGGCTATTCGGGGTCTCTTTCCTTTCCAAATAAATTTCATAATTAGTTTTTCTAGTTCCTTAAAGAAGGCTGCGTTGATTTTTATTGGGATTGCATTGAATGTGTAGATCAGTTTTGGTAGGATAGACATCTTAGTAATGTTCAGTCTTCCTATCCATGCACAAGGAATAGTCTTCCATTTATTCAGGTCTTCTTTGATTTCCTTGAACAATCTTGTATAGTTCTCGGTGTATAAGTTCTTTACCTCTTTAGTTAAATTTATTCCTAAAATTTAATTTTTTATTTACTATTGTGAATGGTATTTGTTTCTTGATTTCCTCCTGATCTTGCTCCTTATTGGTGTACAGAAATGCTACTGATTTTTGCGCATTGATCTTATAACCTGCCACTTTACTAAACTCATTTATGAGTTCTAGAATCTTCATTGTAGATCTCTCAGGATTTTCTATGTATAGGGTCATGTCATCTGCAAATAATGAAATTTTG
This sequence comes from Dasypus novemcinctus, assembly GCF_030445035.2. NCBI lineage: Eukaryota > Metazoa > Chordata > Mammalia > Cingulata > Dasypodidae > Dasypus > Dasypus novemcinctus. The sequence goes on along the minus strand of NC_080694.1, from coordinate 72,630,233 downwards.
ACTTCTTCCTTTCCAATTTGAATGCCTTTTATTTCTGGTTCTTGCCTCAGTGCTCGAGCAAGTACTTCTAAGACAATGTTAAATAGGAGCGGAGACAGTGGGCATCCTTGTCTTGTTCCTGAATTTAGAGGGAAGGAGTCTAGGATTTCTCCATTGTAAACAATATTGGCTTTAGGTTTTTCATATATACTCTTTATCATGTTCAAAAAATTTCCTTGTATTCCAATCTTTTGGAGTGTTTTTATCAAGAAAGGGTGCTGTATTTTGTCAAATGCTTTTTCTGCATCTATAGATATAATCATGTGAGTTTTTTCCTTCAATCTGTTTATATGGTGTATTACATTGATTGATTTTCTTATGTTGAACCATCCTTGCGTACCTGGGATGAATCCCACTTGGTCGTGGTGTATAATACGTTTAATGTGTTGTTGAATACGATTAGCAAGTATTTTGTTAAGTATTTTTGCGTCTAGGTTCATTAGAGAAATTGGTGTGTAATTTTCCTTTCTTGTGATGTCTTTGTTTGGCTTTGGTACTAGGGTAATGTTGGCATCATAGAAGGAGTTGGGTAATGTTCTTTCTGTTTCGATGTTTTGGAATAGTTTCAGCAGGATTGGTGTCAGTTCCTTCCGGAATGTTTTGTAGAATTCACCTGTGAAGCCATCTGGCCCTGGGCTCTTCTTAGTTGGGAGATTTTTAATAACTGATTCTATCTCTCTGCTTGTGATTGGTTTGTTAATATCATCAATTTCTTCTTTCGTCAATATGGGCTGCTTATGTTTTTCTAGGAATTTGTCCATTTCCTCTCGATTGTCATTTTTGTTGGAATATAGTTTTTCAAAATATCCTCTTATGATAGTCTTTATTTCTGTGGGGTCAGTGGAGATATCGCCTTTCTCATTTCTTATTTTGTGTATTTGCATCTTCTCTCTTTTTTTCTTTGTTCTTGTCGCTAAAGGTTTGTCAATTTTGTTAATCTTCTCAAAAAACCAGCTCTTGGTCTTGTTTATCTGTTCAAGTGCTTTCTTATTTTCTATTTTGTTTAGTTCTGCTCTTATCTTTGTTATTTCCTTCCTTCTTCTTCCTGTTGGGTTACTTTGTTGTTGTTTTTCTAATTCCTTCAAATGTGCAGTTAGTTCTTCAATTTTTGCTCTTTCTTCTTTTTTGATATATGAATTTATGGCTATAAACTTCCCTCTCAGTACTGCTTTTGCTGCATCCCATAAATTTTGGTATGTTGTGTTATCATTATCATTTGTTTCAAGGTAGTCATTGATTTCTTTTGAGAGTTCCTCTTTGACCCACTGTTTTTCTAAGAGTGTGCTGTTTAATTTCCAAATCGTGGTGTGAAATCTGGGCTTCTGTCCCTTGCAAATCTCCAGCTTGACTCCACTGTGGTCAGAGATAATGTTTTGTATGATTTCAATCTTTCTGAATTCGTTCAGCCTTTCTTTGTGGCCTAGCATATGATCTATCTTGGAGAATGATCCATGTGCACTTGAGAAAAATGTATATCCTGCTGTGTTTGGGTGTAGCAATCTATATATGTCTATTAGATCCAGCTCCTCTAATATACTATTCAGATGCTTTGTTTCTTTGGTGATTCTCTTTTGAGATGTTCTGTCCAGAGTTGATAGTGGTGTATTAAAATCCCCCACTATAATTGTAGATGTATCTATTCTTTCACTTAGTTTTTCCAGCGTTTGCCTGACGTATTTAGAGGCACCCTTGTTAGGGGCATAGATATTTATGATTGTTCGATCTTCTTGACAGATTTTCCCTTTCACTAAAATGTAGTATCCTTCTTTGTCTGTCACAATTGTTTCACATTTAAAGTCTATTTTGTCTGATATTAATATAGTTACTCCTGCCTTTTTTTGGTTATTGTTAGCTTGTATGATTGTTTTCCAGCCATTCACTTTCAATCTCCATGCGTCTCTGGGTCTAAGATGTGTCTCTTATAGACAGCATATGGATGGGTCATATTTCCTTATCCAATGTCCCAGTCTGAATCTTTTGATAGGTGAGTTTAATCCATTGACATTCAGTGTTATTACTATCAAGGAATTATTTGTGTTAGCCATATTTTGATTGGATTTGTGTTTGTCATTTTTTTTTGTATTTTTTTTGTCTTTTTTGTTGTTGTTGTTGGTCTTATACTCTCCTCCAACTCTGCCTTTCCTGTTTTTTCCTTTCTTCCTGCAGAACTCCCTTTAGAATTTCTTGAAGGTGAGGTTTCTTTTTGGTATACTCTTTCAGTTTCTGTTTGTCTGCGAATATTTTGAACTCTCCATCATGTTTGAATGCTAGTTTAGCTGGATAGAGTATTCTTGGTTGGAAATTTTTTTCCTTTAGTACCTTGACTATATCATACCACTGCCTTCTTGCCTCCATGGTTTCAGAAGAGAAATCAGCACTTAATCTAATTGAGCTTCCCTTGTATGTGATGGTTTTCTTTTCTCTTGCTGCTTTTAGGATTTTCTCTTTGTCTTGAGCATTGGATAATTTGACAAGTATATGTCTTGGGGTGGGCCTGTTGGGGTTTATGACTTGTGGAGTGCGCTGTGCTTCTTGGATATGCACATCTGTCTTCTCTTTCAGTAGATTTGGGAAGTTTTCAGCCATTATTTCCTGCAACACTCCTTCTGACCCCTTTCCCTTCTCTTCACCTTCTGGAATGCCTATAATACGTATGTTTGAGCGTTTTGCATTGTCATTCAGGTCCCTAAATCCTAACTGGATTTTTTCTATCTTCTTATTGACCCCTTCTACTATCTGTTTGATTTCTGATGTACTGTCTTCCACATCACTAATTCTCTGCTCTGTCTCTTCTAGTCTGCCGATATTTGCTGCAAGAGTATTTTTGATTTCTTGAACTGTGGTGTTCATTCCCATCATATCTGTTATGTTTTTGCGTATGTCTGCAATTTCCCCTCCAAGTGATGTCTTCATGTTGTTAACCTCTTTCATTACTTCGTCAAATTTGTCGGTGATAAATGTTCTGAGATCTTTCATTGCTTGTGCCAAGTTTTGCTCCCCTTCGTGATTATTTGTTTGTTGATTGGATTCAGCCATGTTTTCCTGATTACTGGTTTGGTTTGTAGATTTTTGTTGCTTTCTGGTCATCTCTTTATTTTGATGGATTTTATCAGTTCCTTAGCTTCTTTGTCTGCTCTTGTAGGTTAATTAGCTGTTATTTTTGCATAGGTATTATATCTTCTCTTTGTCACTTTTTTCTTCTTATTCTAGTTACTTGTTGTTGGTTAAGTTCACTTTAAAGGAAAGTATTAGTGTTGGGGAAAGGCAATTGTGTAAGCAAGGGAAAAGTGTAAAGTAGTATTGGTGATATATGTTAACAAAGCAAGAATATGAGATCTGGGAGGATGGAGGTTAGATTCATGTAAATTGTGTAGAGTTATAGCAGTAGGTAGAGTACCTATTATGAGGTAGATGATTGAATACGGGAGGAATATGGTATGATCTAAAAAGCTATTGATTTCGTGATAGAGGGAAAGAGAAAAGAAAGGTAATAGTTTCAAGAGTGGATAACAGACAGAAAACAAAACAAAGGTATTAGAAATTAAGACTTAGACCCTTTGTGGATCGAAGAAAGGGAGGTGGGAGGTGGAATATAGGAGAGCCAGTAGATGGCGGCGGATATCAAGATGTAGGGGAGAGAGGATAGTGTAGGTAGCCTAAATCAGTTCACACAGAAATGAGGCAGTGAAGGATGAGAAAACCCAGCGAATGTGAGGTATTTCCTGCCACACCTATTGTATAATTGAGTTAAAATAAACTAAGTAGAATATGAGGGACAAGAGGGAGAGAGACAACAGAATAAAAAGGGAAAAAAAGAAAGTAAAAAAAGGGGGGGGAGGAAGGGATGAGAGGAAGAAAGGAAAAGAGTGTGGCCAGGGGTGGGGAACAGGTAGGGGAAAGAAAGAAAAAATAAAAAAAAAACAGATATACATGAACCAGAATTAAAACACCCACTACACAGCACCTACCACAAAAAAAAAAAAAACCCTTAAATAACTGAGTAAAAAAAGACTTTGGGGGATACGCTGTGAGAGAAGACTAGGGGATAATGCGGTGTTAGCAGTCAGGAAATTGAAAAAAGTAAAGAATAAGTCAAAATGAAAATAAAAACAAAACAAAATGAAACGATAAAGAAAAAACACCAACGTTGAAGGCTAGGGCATTTAAGGACCTCAGATGGACCTCAGTTCGTGATGGATTCAGGGATGGAAAGTCTGAGATATTGAGGACTCAAGAGGTGTGAGTCTCTGTAGTGTGGGCCACCAGAATTTAGGGAATTCACACCTGGCAGCCTCCAATCTCGTCAACAGGAAGCCTGGGAGCCCCGCAGTGTAACACAGCCCTCAGGGATCCCCACAGCTGGGTGCCAACCCTATGGGGGAAGTCAGATCCACAAACTCTATATTGTGGCTGAACCCTGCAATTCACTTTGCTGGGCTCATTAGTACGTTATCCTTCACTTCAGCTTTTGGACAGCTCCCGTCCTGTGATTCCAAAGCACTGCCACTAGAGGGCACCTCTACACTGCAGCCACTTTACTAGTACAGATCCGAAGCCCGGCCAGTGACGCCGAAAACAGATTCCAATACCAGAATTCTCAAGCTTCACAGAATATTCCCTAATCTGCTTCCAGACGTGTCCACCCCCCTTGCCACAGCCTAGATCAATTTTCCAATTACTTCTCTTTATTGCCTACAGCCTATTTGGGTTGGAGAACGGTTGCCGGGCTTTTGGGGGCGGGGCTTCAGGCGGATGCGCTATTGTTTATATTCTCACTCAAAAGTTTCTCCCGCTTCACAACAAAACACTGTCTATCTTCCGAAATCGATCCACAAAGGCGATCTGTCACATCAACCTGTCAACAGCTCACCCAGAGCTCCCGAACTCCTTAGTCCTTCAGAGCCATCCAAAAGCGGAACCCCAGGACAGGACCGCGGTTCCCCCCACCCCCAACAGGGAGGAGCCCGTGCGCGGGTCTCACCTGCAGGCAATAGAACCCAAATTATATCTACTAGACCAATCCTCTCCATTACCTTTCCACCCAATCGATGTCCCGACACTTCTGCCCTGCAAAAATCCCGAAAAAGCCTCGCCTTGGAGAACCTGCCGCCGCGCCCAGCCGTCTCTTCCCGGGACAGACCACAAAGGCAAGTTTACTCAGCGACCATCTTGTCTCCTCCCCTCTGTTTTCATTTTTTAAAGGTTTATTTATTTATTCCTACCCCCTGGTTGTTTTAGTGCTCATTGTCTACTCTCTGTGTCCATTCACTTTGTGTTCTTTTGTGTCTGTTTGTCTTCTCTTTAGGCAACACCAGGAACCAATCCTGGGACCTTCCAGAGTGGGAGAGAGGCACTCAATCTCTTGTACCACCTCAGCTCCCTGATCGTTGCACCTCTTGTTGACACTCCTCTGTGTCTCTTTTTATTGCATCATCTTGCTGCTCCAGCTCTTCATGTGGGCCAGCACCCCACGTGGGCCAGCTTTCTGCTCAGGCCAGCTTGCCTTCACCAGGAGTCCCTGGGAATCAAACCCTGGACCTCCCATATGATAGAAAGAAGCCCAATTGCTAGAGACAGGTGTGTTTCCATTATTACTCTATTATATACATTATTATTCAGCAATGGAAGAACTTTTATCATTGATATAAATGCAGTGGCCTGAGGTTCTGAGGGGAGGGAGAGGGAAGAATAGGTGTAACATGGGGCCATTTTAAGGATGTTGGAATTAGCTTACATGGTATCACAATAACAGATACAGACCACTGTATATTTTGTCATAACCTACAAAATTGTGCAGGGCAAAGTGTAAACTATAATGTAAACTGTAGTCTGTGGTTAGTAGGAATGCTTCAATAAGTATTCATCGGTTGTAACACATGTACCACAATAATGAAAGATGTTGTTAATGGGGGAAGTGGGGGAGGGGAAGGAGTGGGGCATATGGGAATACCCTATCTTTTTTATGTAAAATGTATGTAATCTAAAGCTTCTTTAAAAAAAATAAAAAATTTTAATTTCTTCAATCATACAGTAAACAGAATATAGGAAACACTAAAAATAGTACCACAATTTTGCACATGTTAAATGGTTAAAAATTCATAAATAATGCAATAAATGTGGCACTTCCCCTTGGGGAAAAAAAGCAGTCCAAATGTACACTGTAATATAAACTATAGACCATGGTTACTGGCAATGCTTCAATATGTGTTCATCAGTTGTAACAAATGCACCACACTCATGTAAGATGTTATTAATAGGGGGAAATGTGAGAGGAAGAGGGGTGGGGTAGTTGGAAATCCCCTATATTTTCAAAGTAACTTTCCTGTAATCCAAAACTTCTTTAAAAATGAATAAAAAAAAACCAGTAAATGAAATTGCAATGCTGGAACTTCCCTCAAATATTGGAGAATAAGGAATCGGTGGGCACAGGAACATAGGACTTTTGGAATCTATTTAATGTGATGGGCTGGCCACCTCCTAAACAGTCCCTGTGGAAGACTTGGAGGGCATTTTCTTCACTAAGGAATTTAGAAGAGACGTGGTGAGGAGGGCATCAGTGTTCTTAAAATGTGCTATAGCATCTAACTTCTGTGGTCTGGAGATGATGGGAAATGCAGCTGTGGAACTGGATATCTGATACAGAGAATAATGATATCCAGAAAATTAGACGTCAAAGGCCACTCAGCCATCATAGACAAGGTGAGAATAATGAGCACAATTAAGCAGGAGGACAGGGTATTTTGGCATACAGGTATCTGTGGTAGTAGACAATTTATCATAATTTTACTGGAAATGAAATACTAAGGCATACTACTAAGATGTTAGTTGGAGTATATTAGGAGGAAATTTCTACATCTGGGATCAGAAGCATAACTTCAATCAACATAGTTTTCATGGCCTCTTTCCCATTTTCCAGACATAAACCAATTCCCAGATCCAGACCCCTCAAATGAGCGAGAAGACAACCTTTTTAAGAAATGATCCTGCTATGTTGTAAAATATAATTTAAGATTCTTCCCCAGAGGGACATGTCAGCCATTTAATGAGTTGGTTGCACCCTGGAGAAGGAGGTGATTAGATACTGACTCTGAAGGGTTGCCAGTCCCTGGTGACCTGGTAATTCCTCATTGTTACTTTGATGCTTGTCTGGTGACTGAGAAGGAATGAAGACTTGGGAGTGTGTTGTAATGGATTCACTTTCATTTCCAACAACAATCAGTTCACTTATTTTCTTTATTCTCTAAGAGAAAGAACACTAGAGGTAATTTTGTTGCATGAACTGCTTTGAAATTTGCCTAAAAATTTTAGCAGCTTCAAAGAGCATTGCAAGAAGTGAAAGTTCAAAGTGGCAGAATCTCTGGGGATATGGAGAAAAATGAAATCATAAATACTGGTAACTGTTAAAATTTTTAATGAGATCCCTTGGGTCACACTCTTTCCTCTTGAAAGTAACTGCTTAAGTGAAAGTCTCCCTTGTTCTTTTCCTTCACATTTGTTTGCTTGGAGTTTTTTTGGAGGTATCAGGAATTGAACCCAGACCTCGTACATGGAAACAGGTGCTCAGACACAAATACTGAGCTAAACCAGCTCTCCATTTTTTTACTTCCTTTTTTTCAGGAGGTACCAGAGATTGAGCCTTGGACCTCACACATGGGAAGCAGGTGCTCAAACATCTGAGCTACACCATCTGCTCCTCCCTTGACTTTTAACAGGAAACATTGGTCTCTTTATTCAGAATCTTTGAGGTTTTATCCTTCAATTACTTAGAAGGACAGCAAGGGCTAACACAACAATTCTTCAATTTATCAAAAAAGTAGGAGTGAGCTATCCAAAAGGTGGATTGCAATAGGTGGAAGCAAAATCTTGTACTTCAACATTCCCAATGTGTGTTTCCATTTTTCCTTTCTCACATCTTTAGAATATGAAAGAGATAAGAGTAAATAAGCCAACTATTCAATGAAATGAAAGGCAGACTGTGCCTTATTTTCATTTAGAAATTGGGAGGAAATGTAGGAAAATAAAACATCTCAATGCTTTTCCTAGTAATTTATATACATTAATTCTATGCTTTAATGAAGAATTAATAAACATTTGAAAAATGAATAGATTTTCTCCGAACTGACCCATTTTTTGTAAGAATAAAAGATATATTTAATTTAAGAGCATACTATAAATATGAAAGTATGTTTGGTAGTATATAGCCAGTGGTAGAGCCTACACAAACAAACTAAATTTTTTTTGTTTTTATTTATTTTTTTAAATGTACATTAAAAAATATGAGGTCCCCATATACCGCCCCCACCCCACTCACCCCACTCCTCCCATACCAACAACCTCCTCCATCATGATGGGACATTCATTGCACTTGGTGAATACATCTCTGAGCACTGCTGCACCACATGGACAATGGTCCACATTATAGTTTACACTCTCTGCCAGTCCAGCCAGTGGGCCATGGTAGGACATACAATGTTCAGTAATTGTCCCTGCAGTATCACCCAGACAACTCTAAGTCCTGAAAGTGCTCCACATCACATCTTTTCTTCCCTCTCCCTACCCTAAGTGGCTACCTTGGCCTCTTTCTCCACATCAATGTTACATTTTCTTCCATTACTAATCACAATAGTTCCAGAATAAAATATCAGTAAGTCCACTGTAATCCATACTCTATTATTCCATTCTGTGGACTCTGGGATGGTTATGTCCACTCCACCTTTATATCGAGAGGGGGCATAGATTCCACTTGGATGATGGATGCAATTCTCCTGCTTGCAGTTGTAGGCACTCTTGGCTCCCTGGTGTGGTGATTGACCTTCTTCACCTCCCTTTTAGCTGGCTGGGGTAAGTTCACTAAACCAGAGGGTAGGTGTTGCAAGTCTGTTGAGACTCAGGGCCTGGCTATCACATGGACAGTCCAGAGATTCAGGTCCACTGAGTATACAGCAAACCCCAGCACCAACCACAGGTCCTGTTAGAGTAACAGGAGAGGCTTAGAAACTAAAATTTAAACTAAAAAGAATATGCAGCAGAGTGGGTGTTGCTCAGTGGTAAAAAATATATATTAATATATATGCAATTATACAGAAATCTACTAGCTTTTTTTTTGTTGACCAAACAGTCTCTGAAACTAAAATCTTTTAAAATAATTTTAATTATTTAATGTTTTTTAAAAAAAAATCATTTACTTTTAACTCACCAAATTCCTTGAGATGTTGCCAAGGAGCAGTAGGGCGATAATCTTAATTTTGTGGTTGTCAAATTGTGAGATCAGAAATCAGGGGAGCTGGGAAGTTTTGAAGTTGTAGAATAAAGTACCCGAGTCAAAGACTGGATTTATGCATTAGACATCATGCATCCAATTTATTATGATATGAATTATTTGGTAACGATATAAAAAGATGTGTTCCTTATGATATCAAGTTTGTTTTATGGTCAAAACTAAGTAGAGAATCAAAATAAATCATTTTAAATTTTTTTCAAATGTTCATCTTTTTTGGAATAATACCTATTCAGAATTAAAATCAATCCAAATATAAAGTGAAAATTAAATATGTACTTCTGTTAAAGCTAGGCATATTCCTTTGTATAAAATATAATTTGTTATATCATGCAAATTAAATGCTCTGCCACACAAGATAGTTTTAATTACCAACACATGATTACATGCATATTTGTATATAATTCTGTTAAATCTATGTAACTACCAGTTAGCAAGTTTTTTCTTGGTGATCATTTAGGTTGTTTCCCATTTTTCACATGAAAATAATGCTGTGCAAATATTTTTTGGGAATCAATGTACATATTCATACAAGATAAATTCCAGGAAATGAAACTATTGAAAGTTTGTTCAAAAGGTTTGTACATTTTTCATTTGACAGATAATGGCAAAATGTCTTACAAAAGGATTTATATTCCTCAACAAAAATTAAGAGACTGGCTCTTTTCTCATATTTGCAGCAATACTGGTTTATAACTGTCACTTAAGTATATACCAACATGTTGAGAGAAAATATATTCAAATTCTCAATTTGCATTTCTTAATTGAAATGCAATTAAAATTATTTTCATGTGTGTTTATGTATTTATTTTTTCCTTGAAATATCTTTTTAAAAATCTGTATTTCATTAAGGAAAGGAACCTTTCTCTACCATGTATGTCAATGGCTTTATTTGGATCCTGCTGTATCATGTAGCTTATCCATGGTCAGCTCTTCTATTATAATCAGGAGTGGCAGATTTTTTAAAAATTGATAAATGCTATTTGCAGGGGGAGGCGAGGGTTTCTATGAGGACATTTGAGGAGCACTGCATGAAAGTAGTGTGATAGGAGAGCTGTTCTTATTGATTTTTCTGGGGGAAATAACCCTCCAATTGAGACACTGAAAGTATCTGGATTTAGCAATGCAAGGACATAGAAGAAGAAACATTTTAGGCAATAAGTAGAATTACACAACAAACTTGTCAGGAATTATGAGTAATTTAGTATGGTTAAAACTGTGCACATAAGACATACCAGAAGGTGCCAACAGTTTAGGCAAAATGTTTTGACTTTACCCAGTAAGTAGGGCAGAATTATTACCGAATTTTAGCACAAGAGGTAGGTAGCATCAGAAGAAAATAACAAATGCTAAGAGCAAAATGAGGCATATGTACATATATATATTATTTTTTAACGGTTGCTGTTTTTTAGACTTTATTTATTAGCCCCTTTCTGTTGTTTGTGCTCACTGTCTGCTTTCTGTGTGCATTCACTGTGTGCTCTTCCTTGTCTCCTTGTCTTTTTTTATTCTCACCTTTCTCTTTAGGAGGCACGAGGAACCGATCCCATGACCTCCAGGGTGGGAGAGAGGCATTCAACTGCCTGAGCCACCTCAGCTCCCTGGTCTGCTGCACCCCTCACTGTCTCTCCTCTACGTCTCCCTTTGTTGGGTCATCTTGCTGCACCAACTCATTGTGGCACAGCCACCAACTCTCCAAGGCCAGGTCAGCTTGCCTTTCAACAGGAGGCCCTAGGAATCAAACACAGGGTCTCCTATGTGGTAGGTGGGAGCTCATCACTTGAGCCACATCTGTTTCCCTCATACATTTAAATTGTATGTTTACTAAATGTGACATTGCAAATCAGTCAGAAACAATATCTTTCATGGTGTTAAAAAAGCTGATTGTCTTTGAAAACATATTATTAAGAAATGCAAGGCACTGAAAACAAACAAAAATAAAGATATGAGATGTCTTTTTCCCCAAACCTATATATACCAATGTCATCTTTAATTGGATTTATGGAAAGCACTTGATAAATGTCTTATCACTAGACTCTTAGCTCCTTGAGCATAGGAGCAAAGTTTGATTTGACTCATCAAAGCACTCCCATATTAGTTGTAGGGGAAGAAAATTTAAATGTGAGGTATTGAAACTATGAATAGTTTAGCTACTGTGGGTAGTTTTACTTTTCCATTTAGCTAAATCCAAAATGCAAGTTTTCATTCATTCCATGGAAAGAATTTTCAGAGATATGAAACTATACTGTAGGGTTAAGCATAATGGTGGTATGACTCGATTTTGCCAACTTCTCTGCCACTTTAAAACAAGGGTTATCTTTCTTCTAGTTTGCAATGACACATTCAAGAATTCTTTCTAAGGCCTAAGGGAAGTACCCTTAGCGTCTATATTTCTATTCTGTTCAAGGTAGCTAGACCTTTCTAATTTAGCATTTCACACTTCTTCCAAAATGTACTCTTTAGCCAATTAAGAAGCATTTTTAATATTTTTGGTACTTGTAACCACAGTATCCTACCCTCAGTACCAATTTCTGTGTAGTTCACTAAAATCAATATAACAGAAATGGGTCAGAATTTACATGGGGATTGAAAATCCATGATGGGATATAAACTTAAATGCTCTAGGACCAAAGAAATTGCATATGTCAGTAAAAATAAAAATTTAATTACTTATATATTATTATTAATAGTTTTTTCTTTTAAAAATAATAAGGTGTGCTGCCTATATTTTAGTAAAAACAAATAGATTGATGGAAAACAGCACATCCTTAAATTCAAAATATTTAAAGTTCACCAAATTGACATAGTAGCTTTTTCCTCTTTCCTGTCAATGAAGTTTTATACCTTGCTCTTTTCAAGTGCATTATATGCTAAGAATATTCCAAGATTCTTTAAAAACTTGTTTATAATACCTGCAAATTATATTTTGCCATATAGATATATCAAAATGCATTTAATTACTTTCTACTGTAGAACAATTGCATTACTTTCTTGTTCTGTTCATTCTAAATACTACTGAAAAGAAGCAATCATATATGAATGTGCCATGTGTCATGTGCCATGTGCCGGCTGAGTTTCTCAGAAATGCTATTAATGGGTAAGACTGAAATGGTATTGCCAAATTATCATACACATATTTGTAGTATTCCACATTCACATTAGTATTGGGTATAGCAAATGAAATTATCATCTTCATGAGCTTTTGCTAACTGTGATTTTTCAACTTTTAAGACATTTGACAATTTTATTAGCAGAAATATTATGAAGTTATTATTTTTCATTTGCTTGAAATTGTATACTGTGAAGACAGTGAAAATTAGGTATATTCATAAATATTGATCCACTCTATCCTTCAAAGTAGATAGCAGAATTGCATTTCCCTGCCCTATTCAATGCATGCCTGGATTTTTAATTTGCTTTGTCTATGTAGTTTGAGCATAAATCATGTGGATCACCTTTTAAACTTTTGAAAATTTACAAAATTTACAAAAAAGTTGCAAAAATATTTCTATGGTCCTATATATTCCTCACTTAGAATCTCCATTTGTTCATATCTGCTATATTTGCTTAATTTCTATGTAGTACTTACTAACTTTAAGGAACTATATGAGAGTAAACACTTCTGAACATTTTTGTCTTAACTTCTAACATCAAAGATATCCTCTTACATAATCACAGTATAGTTTCAAATTCAGGAATTTAACATTATTTTATTACTGCTATCTAAACTATAGTTCATACTCAGATTTCACTGATGGTTCCAATAAAGTCCTTATACGTTTTCTTTCCTAGTCCAGGATACAATCCATGTGTTGAATTTAGTTTTCATGTCCTATTTTTTTTAAAGATTTATTTATTTCTGCCCCCCCCACCTTCTTTGTCTGCTCTCTCTGTCCATTTGCTCTGTGCTCTTCTGTGTCTGCTTGTATTCCCATTGGGTGGCTCCAGGAACTGCTCTTGGGACCTTCCAGAGTTGGAGAGAGGTGATCACTCTCTGGTGCCACCTCAGCAACCTGTTTTGCCACGTCTTCTTATTGTTTCTCCTCTGTGTCTGTTGTTGCATCATCGGCTGTGCTAAATCTATGTGTTAAGTGGCTCCCCATGTGGGTGGGCACTCCTACAAGGGGTGGCACTCCCATGTGGGCTGGCCCTCCACAGGGGCTAGCTCGCTGCATGGGCCAGCTTGCCCTTATGAGGAGAACGTGGGCATGGATACCCAAAGTATGCTCTTATGACAGTCTTTATTTCTGTGGGGTCAGTGGTGATAGCCCCTTTTTCAATTCTTATTTTGTGTATTAGAATCTCCTCTCTTTTTTTCTGTGATAGTCTAGCTAAGGGTTTGGCAATTTTTTTGATGTTTGCAAAGAACCAGCTCTTTGTTATGTTTAATTATTTTAGTGCTTTCTTATTTTCTGTTTCATTTATTTCTGTTCCTATCTTTGTTATTTTTTCCTTTTTTCTTCCTTTGGGGTTAGTTTGTTGTTTTATTACTAATTCCTCCAAGTGTGCAGTTAGGTCTTCAATTTTAGCTCTTTCTTCTATTTTGATGTATGAATATATGGCTATGAATTCCCCTATCAGTACAGCTTTTGCTGCATCCCATAAGTTTTGATATGTTATGTTGTCATTTTCATTGGTTTCAAGGCAGCTACTGATTTCTTTTGAGATTTCTTCCTTGACCCACTGTTTGTTGAATTGTGCATTGTTTAATTTCCATATCTTGGTGCCAAATTTGGTTCAATGGCTCTTGCAGATTTCCATGATGGTCAGAAAAATTATTTTATGATTTCGATCTTTCTGAGTTCATTGAGACTTTCTCTGTGGCCTAGCATGTGGTCTATCTTGGAGAATCATCCATGTGCTCTTCAGAAGAATATATATCCTGCTGTATTTGAGTGTAATGTTCAGTATATGTATATTAGTTCCAAATCCTTTAATATATTATTCAATGTCTTTGTTTCTTTACTGATTCTCTGTTGAGATATTCTGTCTAATGGTGATAGTGGTGTATTAAAATCCTCCACTATAATTGTAGAGGCATCTATTTCCCCATAGTTTTTCCAGTGTTTCCCTCAAGGATTTAGAAGCACCCTGGTTAGGTGCATAAATGTTTATGTTTGTTCATTCTTCTTAGAAGATTACCCCTTTTACTAATATGTACTTTCTGTCTCTGTCTATCACAATAGTTTTGAAATTAAAGTCTATTTTGTCTGATACTAGTATAGCTACTCCTGCCCTTTTTTGGTTTTTGTTTGCTTATAAGATTGTTTTCAAGCCATTCACTTTCTATGTCCTTGAATCCCTGGATGTAAGATGAGTTTCTTGTAGACAACATATAGATGGGTCATATTTCCTTATCCATTCTGCCAATCTGTGTCTCTTGACTGGTGAGTTTAATTCATTAACATTCAGTGTTATTATTCTCAAGGAATTACTTATATGAGCCATATTTTCTTTGGATTTTTGTTTGTCATATGTTCTTTTTATTTCTCTTTTTGTCTTTTTAGTTGTTCTTACACTCTCCTCCATCTCTGTCTCTCCTGTTTTTTCTTTCCTCTTGTAGAACTCCCTTTAATATTTCTTGAAGGGCAGTTTTCTCATTGGCATACTCTCTTAGTTTCTGTTTATTTGTGAATATTTTGAGCTTTCCATCATTTTTGAATGCCAGGTTTGCTGAATAGAGCATTCTTGGACAGGAATTTTTTTTTTTTTTTGATACCTTGATCATGTCAAACAATGACTTCTTGCATTCATGGTTTCAAATGAGATCTCAGCACTAAATCTTTTGAGTTTCTCTTGTATGTGATGGTTATCCTTCCTCTTGCTGCCTTCAGTATTGTCTCTGTGTCTTAAATATTGGGTATTTTGACAAGTATATGTCTTGGGTAGACCTATTGGGATTTATGCTGTGTGGGGTCCATTGTGCTTCCTGTATATGTATTTCCATCACCTTTAATAGGTTTGGGAAGTTTTCAGCCATTATTTCTTCCAACATCCCTTCTCTTCTCCTTCTGGGATGCCTTTTTATGTACATGTTTGTGCATTTTGCATTGTCATTCAAACCCTTAAGTCCCTGGTGGATTTTTTCTATCTTTTTATCAATCAGTTATACTATTTGTTTGATTTCAGATGTACTGTCTTCCAAATCACTACTGCTTTTCTCTGTCTCTTCAAATCTGCAATTATTTGCTGAGAGTGTATTTTTTATTTCATGGATTGTGCCATTCATCACCATCATATCCATTATATTTTTGAGTATGCTTAGAATTTCTTCAGTATGCTCTCCAAGTGTTTTTTTAATATCCTTCATCTCTTCCTTCACTTCATTAAGTTGACCCATGATATGTGTTTGTGAAGCTTTGATTAGTTGTTTGATGTTCTGTTCCTCTTCCTGGTTTTTAGTTTGTTCATTGGATTGGGTCATGTCTTCCGGATTATTGGTATGGTTTGTCAATTTTTGTTGCTGTCTGGTCACCATTTTATCTTAGTGGGTTTATTCAGATGATTAACTTCTCTGTCCAGTCACTGGTTTTATTTAGGTGCTGTTTGTGTGTGTGTTAAGCCTTTTTTTTGGTCTTTTTTTGTCACTTTGTTCTTCTTAATCTATTTCCTTGCTGTTGTCTAAGTTCCCTTGAAGGAAAAACCAGGGAAAGCAAAAGATGTAAGAAAATAAAATAATATAATAGTATTATTGATAGTAACTATGTAAATATTAGCAAAAGAACAAGGTAAGACCGAGGAGAATGAATATTAAACTCATATAAGCTGTATAGAATTATAGGAATAAAAAGCAGAGTACCTACAATGAGATGGGTACCTGAATATGGAGAACAATATAGTATGAATTAAAATACCTGTATGATCACAGGAGAGGGAAAAAGAAAAGAAATACAATAACGTAAAGACTGAATAAAAGATAGAGAACAGAATAGAGGTATTAGAATAAAAAGCCAGACAATTTGGGGGCTAAACAAAGGCAGGTGGAATGTAAGAGTAACAACAGAAGATGCAAGATAGAAAGATGTAAAGGAAAGGAAATTACATTGGTAGGCAAACTCAGTACAGACAGGAAAAAGGAAACCTAGGATGAGGAAGCACAGCAAACAAGAAACACCACCAGCAGTACCTAATAGAAAAAAAGGGAAAAAAAGGGAAAAAAATGGAGGGGTGGTAGGATAAAGAGGAAGGAAAGTCAAGAAAACAAACAAAAAACCAGACAAGCCCTCAAGCAACGAGTGCTCTTTGCAATTGAATACACTAATTAGGAATCTGTCCTTCCCCAGTTCTCCAGTCCTCAATTCCCTCTCTCCCAGGGCAGCAGGAAGCCTTGTGAGGCCTCCCCTCTGAGATTCAAATGGAACCCTGGTGAACTAGTTCACCACAGAAAATAATGACTCTCAGTCTCTTTGAGAGAGAGCACCCATAACTTGCTGGGAACCCTAAATATGCTCTTGGAAGCCTACCAAGCACTTCCTACTGTCCCCCTCCCTTAGATGTGTTGCACAGGACTAGTTCATTGTCTGACTCCACCTTTTCCCATACCAATATTTCCCATCCCAGGGTGTTTAGGTAAATTGGGCTGTCTCCACAGTCTACCTCTGACCTCTTTCTCCTGTCTCCTTGAGCCAGCTGGTATGCTCCTCAATGCTCAAAAAGGGGGACAAGGCCATTGAACTTGCCCTCCTCTGGCACCTCTGTACCCTTTGCCAGAACCCTTTCACTCTCGAACTTTGTCTGAGACTGGCGGGCTCGGGGAAAGCCAGGGTTCTGGGATTGCTGTGTTTGGGGAGCACAGGTTCAGGGAATATTTCTGGGTGACCAGCAGTGTTCAGGGAGTGCTGCAGCTACCAGCCCTAAGCAAAGGTTTTAGCCTTGCCATAGCTTCAGACACAAGCACCAGAAACATGTGGTTTTGCCTTGGGCAGTCACTCTTTGTCTTACTCTGTCCAGATTGTTGTCCAGAAGCTTCCTGCTTTCTGGGTTCCAAAAACCACTCACTCAGGCAGGATTTTGTTCCCAGTCACCCAGGTTTTTGTAGGAGAGATGAGGAAGATGCACTTACTCTGATGCCATCTTGCCCCTTCAATAACCCATACTTGATGACTTGCTTATTTCTTCCTTTCTCCACATACTGGGTCCCTTATGCTTGGTGGCTCTTTACAGCTCTGAGCACTGGAATGTCCAAGCACATTTGACCTTCCAATGGTGAGAGCTCTACATAGCCAACTCATCTGTTGTTTCAGAACCTGTTTCTTAGATGACAAGAACTATAGGATCATCTATAAAAAACATTTCAGGGAAAATATCCAAGGTTATTGGTCTGTCTTGGTTCTTCCATAATATCCCTGGTTCAACCATTTTTTGTTTTCTTCTTCTCCTCTCTCATAATTTTCTTATTTCCATCACTGTTGATGTCCTAATATACCTACATAAAGGCCTTCTCCATGTTGGAAATAATGCAGCTATATCCATGTCCTTGCTATTCATATTACTCAGTAAACAATTTATCTGATAACCATTCATAGAGTCCTTTGTATATTTCAGTCATTCTCTAGAACATTGTATTAGCCAGCCCAAAGTACCAGAACTCTGTTGGCTTTTATAAAGGTATTTATTTGAGGTGGAAGCTTACAGTTACAAGGCCCTAAATAGTCCAACTCAAAGTTACTTCCTCGTCAAACTCTGTTGCCCCAGGTTGAAGCAAGATGGCAGGCAGTGTCTGCAAATGTTCAGCCTTACTTTTTCCTCTTAAGGCTTCATGGACCCAGCTTCTTCAAATATCAGCTGTTGGCTAGGATAAGCTGGTCTTTCCCCTGGGGGCTCATTTCTTTCCGGGCTCATCTGCTCTGCTCTCTCCACAAGGTCAGCTATAGACTCTCAGGCTCATCTCTCTTCCTGTGGCTGTGGCTATGGAATACTCTCTCTTTCTGCATTATTGCTTCTGTGTATCTACTTCCATGTGAGAGTCTGTTTTATTACCCTAAGGGGGCTGGGACTTGACACTGAGTCACACTCTAATGACATGGTTGGATCAGAGCCCATACATTATTAATCACACATCTCAGCTGAATCTTATAGAATCAAAGGTTATCAATCCAGAGGAACTGACCAATTTACAAACATAATCATTTCTTTTCAGTATTCACAAATAAGATCAAACTGTCATAAACATTTTTGTAATCTATGTATCTTTTAAAAATAAATAATTAATACAAACTTAAAAATTAAAAAAAGAAAACAAAAAACAAAAAAAACAGCCCTAAAGCTGCAAGAGTGCAGGCCTCGGGCCACAGGATGGCAATGGTGAGCTGCCATCCAAAATCAGAGCCTCTCAGGATCGTTTAGCATTTCCTGCATTTTGTTCATGATTATTTCCTTGGCTCTGTCTTTGTATAAAATCATTTTTTCTATGGGCCTTCTTTCAGAGCTTGCTCTGTGGCATTTCACCCAATAGTTTATGACCCAAAGGAATAATTATCACAAATAGCTGATGGTTGCTGTGTTCCAGAGTGTGTCAGGTACTTTATAAGATTTCTATGACTTCTAAAAACCAACCCTTGGAAATTCCTATTGTAATCCTATTTTAAAATGAGGAAATTGAAGTTAAGACTTTTGGAGAAATTGATGGTTCATAAGTGACTACACCCAGAATTTTCAGCCAGCTCTGTCAGATGATGGAGGCCATGTATGATAATCATGGGATGTTTCTTTCCTCTCACACCTTGATGTAAGGCAGGGCTCCTTAACCTGGGTCCATAAACTTGAGGAGGAAATTATATATATACGTATTTTTTTGAAAATGAAATTTTTTTTGTCATTTTTATTAAGGATACATGGATCATACAAAATGTTACATTAAAACATGTAAGGTTACCCCATTCCCCACCCCCCACTCCTCCCAAATCAATAACCTCTTTCCCCGGAGTGGCAAATGCATTGCATTTGATGAATACATTTTGGAGAACAGCTTCACTGCATGGATTATAGTTTACATTGTACTTTACTCTCTCTCCCAGTCCATCCAGTGGGTTATGGCAGGATATATAATGTCCTGCATCTGTCCCTGAAATATCATTCAGGACAGCACAACTCCTAGCTCCAAAAATGCCCCTGTATCACACCTCTTCTTCCTCCTCTCCCTGCCCTCAGCAACTTCTGAGGCCATTGTCTCCACATCAGTGATACAATTTCTTCCATTGCTAGAGTTGCAATGGTTTTATAGTAGAATATCAGTAAGTCCACTCTAATCCATATTTTATTCCTCCATCCTGCGGACCCTGGGATGGCAATGTCCACTCTCCCCCTAATTGAGAGGAGGCATAGATTCCACATGACTTCTGGAAACTTATCTACTGAAAATGAAAGATCCATGGGTGAATATGTGTAGAAGATAATGTTTATGGTAGCATTGTTTGTAATAAAGCACCCTGAAAACAATCTAAATGCCGTTTTAGGGAAATGGTTGAATTCAGCATGATCCACCTATGTTGTGAATACAATGTGGTTATTAAAATGTTGAGGTAATTACATAAGCACATATATGCATGTGTGTGTTTGTAAGTGTGTTTGGATACTCGTGGCAAAAGTACATGTGCACACATATACAGTTGGGTGGAATGTTTGGGGGAGTGAAAGAGAATATTCATTTTCTTTTAGAGACTACTATTTTATTTGATGTATTACATAAGTATGTACACATAAGCTTGTACGAGGAAAAATACAAGCACAGAAACATATCCACTGGTTTCCTGTGGAGGATGGGAAGGGATGGGAGGCATAAAGTTTGGAGGAGGTGACTATGTTAGCTTTATTCATCTTTTTCATGTATTACAAAATCAATCTATTGCTTTTGTAAACTGGAGGCATAATGGTTGGGAGAGATGACTATATTTTTCTTTGTTCAGCTCTTTTCATGCATTACAGTATAAATCTATTACGTTTGTATTTTTTAAATTTTAAAGAAATATTAAAAAACCAATTTACATGAAAACTAGTAAACACGTTAAAATTTAAACATGGTAAATATTTTTAATGGCAAAACCTCTTAAAAATGCGTGCAGTGAAAATTCCATGTTTCTACTGCCCTGGATCTCTGATCCTCTGTCTAGACTCTAGATGCATCTGAGTCATCAGTTTCTTGACTGTGCACATACAAATGAGTATGACCATTACATTGTTTTTAAGGCAAAGCAGGACAAACTAGTACTGTTTTGCACCTTATTTTTTCTGTTTAACAGAAAATTTAAACATGGTAAGTATTTTTAATGGCAAAAACTCTTTATGTTTTGCACCTTATTTTTCCTATTTAACAAAATATGATGGGGAAGGAAGAGAGCATGTTCATTCTTCTTTAGAGACTATTATTTTATTTGAGTTGTACTAGTAAGAATGCATTATATTTATGATTTAAACCATTAAATTAAAGGTAGAGTGGAATTTACTGTGGGGTGTAGACACGAGACCCTCTATTAGTTCAGACAAGAGAGTTTTAACCTTGTGTTTATCAATGAAGATGAGGGTGAACTAAGGGTGTGGCTTACAAATGGCAGGAAGTGGCGTGGACATCTCCTGGGGCTGAGAGTAAAGACAGCAGTCTGATATCTGTGGAGGGTCCCAGCAGGAGACACAGCTGTCAGCATCAGGGCATGCTACCTGGTCATCTGGAGGTTTCCTTCTTAAAGCAGGCCCAGCAGTGAGAGACCATGCTGATCACATGAAGTGCTCCTGTCGAAGGTGGTCTCTGTTGAAGAAGTTGCCTGTGATGGTGAGAGGGTGTTGTGTTAGTCAGCCAAAGGAGTGCTGATGAAAAATACCAGAAATATGTTGCCTTTTATAAAGGGTATTTATTTGGGGTAGAAGCCCACAGTTACCAGGCCATAAAGCATAAATTACTTCCCTCACCAAAGTCTGTTGCCACCTGTTGGAGCAAGAGGTCTGCCAACACCTGCCAGGGTTCAGCCTTCCTGGGTTCCTCTCTTCCTGGAGCTCATTTGTCTCTGGTCTCAGTTGCTCTGCTCTCTCCACAAGGCCAGCTGTAGACTATGACACATCCACAAGGTCAGCTATAGACTATCAGGTGACTGGCTCTGTCTCTCCCCACAGCTTGATTCTTCCCAGGCTCAGCTGCTCTGCTCCCCTGTGTGCTTAATTCCTGGGCTCCAGCTCAAAACTCCAACTAACCCCTCTTCTCTGCCCTGTAGTTTTATCTGTGAGTCCCGACTGACCAAGAGGCAGGGACTCAGTGTTCTACTGACATGGCCCAATCAAAGCCCTAATCATAATTTAATCATGCCCAGGTACAGACCAGTTTACAAACATAATCCAGTATCTATTTTGGAATTCATAGACCATATCAAACTAGTACAGGTTGGTGGGGAGTTTTTGGGGTGGGGAGTGAGAGCTGAGGGCAGATTTCTGAGTGGATTGCAATTAGAGGTGGGGGATTTAAAGATCAGGCAGGAGGATGAAAAGAACCAGGAGTTCTGGGAATTAGGCCAGGGATTGGGAGATACCTGAGGGAGAGGAGAGCCCTGGCCCCATGTGATGAAAGGTGAGCTCCTTTATGACTCACTGTGGTCCAGCCAACAGCTTAGGAGGCACTCTGGAAAAGGGCAAGCAGCAGGGCTCTGGATCTCACTTGTTCACTCAAGGCTGTTCCATGGTATGTCTGTAATTGGTTCTCAGAGGTTCTCACTCCTTGGCAGTTGCTAGCCCTCCCCTGAAATCAATGAAGGAATAGTCTTTGAGCTAGAAAAGGGGATGGAGGGTGGAGGAGATGATGGTTCTGGAGAATGTAGAGTGACAAAGGTGACATTTCTAATCAGCATCCTACCTTATTCTATACTTGAGCTCAGGGAGGGAAGGAGCCACAGGGAGCAAACGCCAACAATGAAGTCTTCAGCAAGTCCCAGTGATGTGGGCTATGGGTGGAAGGCTCTTTGTCTCTTCAGAGATAACTAAGTTGTTTGACTTGTGGGTGTGGAACGGTAAGAGGCTGCAGTCCTGCCCTTAGGGACTGGCAGTGGCTCCAGTCCCAGGAAATGTTTAACAATGCAAGGGCTATAAACATTAAGTATTTAGGGGAAATGCAAAAACCAAATATGCTAAAGGCTTATCTAGAATGTCTGGAGTCCATGCTAAAAGCTTACCTAAGATGTGGAAGATATATGCTAATTGAAGCCTATTGAGAACTGAAACAAAGGGACCATTTGGCCTTTCCTCTCTGTATAAAAGACGTTTGAAAATCTTGTTCAGGGCTCGGGATTCAAACTGAAAGCTCCCGAGTCCAGCCGGCCGTCAATAAACCATTTTTCCTTCTCAAAATCATTCCTGAGTCCTGGCCTCTCTATACTCAAATAATTGAACTTCTCTTAAATTCCACAACATTTTTGGCGACTCTGGTGGGACTACAAATGAAGGCCAGAGACGGTAGCATTTTGCTGCCCCTTCCAAATCCCCAAGGAAGCCGGGAGGACTCGGGTGAACCCCAAATCTGGGCGCCCCTGGGTTAAATTTAATCCAGAAAAGATGTGGGCTCCACCAGAATCTTCCCGACAAAAATCGAGGGCAATGGAAGGTCTGAAGAGAAAGATTCTGGGAACGAAAAAGAACTCTGAACATGGAAGAAGGTAAGACTCCCCGGGTGAGCACAGTCTGGAAGGCCCTAGCTTTAATTGCTAGGAAGGGGAGGCTGATCACCTTCCGAGAGAACCCTAGTAGCCCCAGAAGGCTGGGGGGAAGCCGTTCTCTCTAGGCTTGGGAAAAGGAGGAAAACCGGGGAAAAGCCCTGGTGTTTTGGGTTTGTCTAACTGCATGTTAGAATCTGGTACTGGTCTTATATCCACTAAAGGAGTGGAGTCTCGATTTTAATAGGAAGGGCTATTTATAGGTTCAAGTCCTAATGTCCTGGAAATTGGTCTAGATTAAGGGAAACAAAACTTGGTTACAGGAAAATGGATCGGCTTTTCTGGTGGAGCTTGGTCTTGGTGTAAAGTTTAAACAGTGGAAAAGTCTAGCTGAAATCTTTTGTTATGGTGCTAATTTGTGAATGAATTCGCTTTATACCAAATGTTAAGTGTTCTGAGGTTTGTGATGGCTGTGGGGGCAGCCATGGTGAAAATAAATATATAAACTTGTGGGTCAAATTAGTGACCTTTGTGCTTCTGTCTGTGTCAGCTCAAGGCTAGTGTTGGAGTTGTCCTTATGTAAAGTGGAATTACAGCTGAGCTGGAGCCCTCCCTTGCCGTTGACAAGGGAGTGAAATGATTCTGGGGCAAAAGCTGAGGAGTCTGGATGTTTGCGGAGTCTAGATGTTTGTGCATGCTCTGCTGTCTTGTCTCTGGTCTGGCCCTTTGCCGGGGCTTGGAGGCCATCTGTGTCCACGCCACGCACCCAAGTTTGTTGGGGATGTCCCAGTCAGGGTGGCTGGGTCCCTGGGAGAGTTGCCAAATTTGAGTAGGTTCTGTCTGCCCATTTTGGCTGAAAGCTGGAAAGGGGAGAGCGGCTTGCCCCTTTCCAGTGAGTCCACCCTTCTATTCAGAAGCCGCATTCCTGTTTGTTGTGCGCCTGACTGCCTGTAAGGGGGGTAAGTGAAGAGGGTGAAAAGCAGAATCAGAATAAATGCAGTAAAGTTCCCTCCTTAGGGTGTCAAAGCCAAAATACGTTTGAATTCTGCTCAGGTTCTTAGAAGGTATTGTAGTAACCTTAAGTAAGAGAATGTGTTCTGTGAAGGTAAAATTTGTCTTAAGGGTATAAATATAAAAGTTTTACAAAGCATTGTTTAAAGTATTTAAGTGGCTAATTGCAGAAAGTCATTATTTAACAAAACTGAATTGATAATAATAATAATAAAAGGCAATTTTATAACAAACTTATTCGGCAGCCAATCTCCCCTGCCAACTTGCTTCCAAAAAAACTGTTTCTGGTATTACATGCTACTAAGTATTTAAAGTGAAGAAAAGTTCATTATTTTAACAAACTTGTTTAGTATTAATGGCAATTATATGTTGTAAGAAGTTTGCCTGGTAATTTAGTATGTGGGATATATGGAGTGTGTTCTTATTGTTAAGGAAACAGAAGATGATTTTGTCCTAAGATAAAATGATTGATTATTGGAAAGAGTAGAGTGTGGGACAGAACCTGAATGAATACTGAAAGTGTAGAAGGTTTGTGGAAAGAAAATTTTTATGATTAAATTGAGTAAGATCAATATACAAAGAAAATCTTTTATCAATAGCTTCTTGTGCTTTAACCTCATCATATCTTCAATGTTTGAAGAAGAGTCTTACCTCTTTTAAAAGAACATTTTATGTTCTAGAAATCAAATCCTGAAAAGTAGCCTTTTATTTCAAACTAACTGCAAGAGATTTATTCTTTTACTTTAAAGGAAAAATTAAAGTAATGGTTAAGTTCATTTAATATGTTATAAGTTGAATGAAAGGTATTTAAAGGTGTTATAAAATTAATAGGTTTTTAAAAACTGTAACTAAGAGTTAAAATCATTTATAAATGCATTTATATTATAAAACAGTGGAAAGACAATAACTGAGATTATAGCTGGGTAAATTTAGCCTGAAACTATTATTTAAGTGTAAATTCTACACTAACCTTAACTTTGTTTATGGTTACTTCAAGCCTAACCTCACCCTTTGCCTTTGCCTATGGTTATTTCATAATTGAGAAGAGCTGGGACATCACTGTCTCCTCTCCTGGTATTAGTAACCCTTTCTCTCATGAATTCAAGTGTAAACTAAATAAATTGCTGCCTGATAGAATAAGGTTAAATGGCCACTGGAGTTTTATTATCTCCAAAATCAAAAAGGGGGGTGGAGGGGGAGAAGTCTCCTGCCTTGACGGTCAGTGTTCCTAAGAGTGGCAATTCATGAGAGAAAGCAGTCTGTCTCCCTGAGGCTTCAAATAGCCTCAGTAAATATATATAAAATTAATCTTGTTGCTTATCCAAAATTCTGCTAATTTCAAAGTAAAATATAAAGTTCTAAAACAAAATGGTGCTAAGGCATTGAGAACATTTTAGTTATTACAATCCATTAAGTAAGAAAGAAAATTCTTGTGGTAAACTGCATGGTCATAGTGCAAATTAAGAGTTTCAAAAGTCTTTGAAAAGTTTAAAGTAACTAAAGTCATGTTTTTGTGTCAAACTATTCATGTCTGCCTATTTGCTCAAATTGTTGAGGTTAAATATGCAGTTATATAAGTAATATGTATTTCTGGACCCCTAATTAATTAAGCTAAACAGTATATAAAATAATGCAAATTATAAGTAATATCAATGAGTTGTGTTTGTGTCTAACTCTTTGTGTCTGCCCATTTAAAAAAAAAGGCTCAATGTATGTCTTCATACATAAGGATAATATCAAATTAACAAATAAAAATTCTTAAAAGAGGTCTATTCAAATTGTTAAAAATTAAATATGCAGTTATATTTATAAATATTCTTAAAGCCCAAATTAAACTAAGCAGGATGAAAAAGTCATAGAAATCTGATTATGGAAACAATTGGAAAAGGGCCTCCTCTTTGCAAGAGCTTTTAAGGCAAAACTAGGTGTGGCAGATTAAACCTATCTACTAGGCTAGGGAATTAAGAATCAGTTTGCCTGGTAATTTCCCAGTTTAAACCTTTGTCAGCCATAAATTGCAAAAAAACAAAACAAAAAAAAAAACAAAGATTAGGTTAATTTTCACATAAGAAAAATGTTGATGTAACCCGGCAGCCTGCTGCCTCAGTCTCACACTCCCGGGTTGGACAGCAGTGGAGGAGACCAGTTTAGGCCAGTCCTATGGGCAGTGGAAAGATGCCCAAGAAGGAGCTAACTAAGTCAGTGCCATTTCAGCACTAAATTCTATTCCTTATTTGACAAAGGGGGGAGCAGGTAAAAACTAAAATGGTTGGAATGTGATAGAAAAAGCAGTTAAATCAAACTTTTCTGTGGGAAAGTTAAATCTCAAATAAGCTGTAACTTCTGAAGTATCCAATCTATGGAAAAACAGGAAGAGCTTGCATGCTAGGCTTAGGGGTATAAATTGTGTCATTTTTCTTTGTTCGTGGCACCAGCCATATCTGGCTCTGCACCCCTTCTTGCAAGATTGAGAATAAATTATTTTCTTCTCCACAATCTGGTGAGCCTTAATTTCTTCCAGAAGATTTCTTTCCAATGAAATAAATAATTAGTGGCTCTATTAACAAATTTCAGTAAGTAAAGGAAAGTCCATAAAAACTATGGAAAGATCTTTCCTGGGTTATGATTTTAAAAAAATTAAGTAATTGTGTAATGTGTTTTAAAACCTGGTAGTCAGTATGCATGTGTTTTAAAACCTGGTAGTCAGTATGCTTTTAATTTAATAATTTTCATAACTTAAAGAAGTTTTTAGCTTCCTGTAAGGGAAAAAGAGAACATTCCTTGCATAAACTATTATGGTTTCAATTTTATTTAACTTGAGTGTAATCTCCCATAGTTAATTTATAAACTAAATTAACATTATATGTACAAAATCTTTACAGTAATGAAAATTGTAAGTTCACATTGGTGAAATTAAGCTAAAGGAAAAAGATTGTAGATATGCTCTCTTAAATAAAGAGTAAATTTCTTTCATTGGTAATTGTAATTTAGTAAGTTTATTTAAACATGAGGTGGCTAGTCAATGTGGTTATAGTCAATTATAAAGAGTTTGTAAAACATTTTCCAAACTGAAAATGTTTAAATAGTTCTAGTTGTAGAAGTCATTGTTAACTAAAGAAACTTAGATTGGTATTGGTAGCGAAATAACTTCATAATAATAAACCTGTCTGAAGGCCACTGCAAAATACACATTTAAGTAAATGGTAATAAAAAGTTGTCTTGATTCTATTGGAAATATTCTGTTTTCATTCTAACAATGAAAAATAATATTTTTCCTCTATTACTAAAGTAAAGTACCTACTGTTATCTTCATAGTAAAATTGTGTAAGTAAATAGTCATTTAATATATGTATTGCATTAAGTTGTTTAAAATATATATAAAACAAGGAATAAACTTTAACATTGTCAAACTCTTGTGCATTCGAACCAGGCCTTGTATACATTACAGGTGGCCTCTCCATGTGAGTTATTGGCTAGGCTGGTCACTGACCCCTCAATTAAAAATATGTGCTATATCAGTCTCTGGTTCTGCTCCTGAAGTTAATGGAAACTATATTGCAGTTTCAAGCTCCTGCAGCCAATAATGACTCGGTACAGCCAAGTGTACAATGGATATCGCTTCCAGACTGGCACTGTTCCATGGTGCCAGAGAGCACTATGCACCAGGCTAGTAGAATACTGGAAAATCTCTCTAAGATGAAGGATGCTGCAACTTGCTCACTACGTTGAAGAACATGCTAAGTGGAGCCATGATACCAGGATACTGTAAGTAAAACTTAAACACAATTGGCATTATGGCCTGCTCTCATGGAGAGATAACATGTAAAGTATTACAAACCTGAAACTCAAAACTAATAATTGCAACTCTGAATCCTTATGCATTAAGTAATACATTAGTTAATATTAAGTGCTGCACTTTTATCCTGTACTAAATATATGCCTAATAATTGTAATGTTATCTTTTCTATTTTGGATCAAGTGCAGAAGTATATTAGACATGTTAAATTCCTGGTAAAATCATTTTCTAAACAGTTAATAACATGTCTATAGAATAAGGTGGCAGTCTCAGCCAGTCTCAGTCAATTTCTATATTCTGCTGTACTCTGCTGTGTAGCAAAAGTGAGGCTTGCTTGCTGATGGTGAGTCACCTATTGAACAAGTCAAAATTGCTAGAAATTGTACAATGAAAACCAAGGTGTAAAAATCTTTATTCTGTAGTTCTGATCACTCCCACAGGTGAAAACTAAGAGTATTTCCAAATTAGTGTTCTAATCCTGAGTGAAGCCAGTTGCCCAAGGAGTGCCAGTTCACCAGGAGCTTCTGACAGAGCGAATGAGTGTCAATCATTGAACAGCTTGAAATGTGTCTTCAGACAAAGCTAAGTGTCTGTTGCAATTTCTCTCTAAAGATGGATAACTTAAAAAATATATATATGCTGTTTCCACCAGCTTTTAAGGAATGCCATCTTTATAGGCACCTAACCTTGTCTACCTCTGTAATCCAATGTGTCCTCTTTTAAAAACAGGTATTCCAAATTTTTAATTAAGTTTGTTTCTTTCAGAGTGAACATCTTATTAACCATATGAAAACTTCATCCAACTTCGTACAGAATGCCAGATCCATCTTCCTCCAGTTAGAATAAATTAAAGAGTTTTACACCTTATTAGGCAGTGACTACAGCCCATGGCCAGCAGGAAGCAGTTACAGAAAAGAAATCATCTCCCTTCAGCACCCCTTTTAAATTAAAGGTGTAAACTCTTTAACAGTAAAATAAAATTAATAGATGGATCTGGAACCTGACTGGAAATCCACGTGAGTGCCAGTGGCAGCAGAATAACTGCGGGAGGCCCCTGCCCAAGATTCTGCCGTCCAAAATGAAAAGTTCTAAACTTCTAAAAACAGTCCTGGATGCTGTACTAAAGACTAATAAATAATCAATCAAGACAACAAACAGCCATCCACCTCATAGCTCCAACAATAATTATGCCAAAGCTTAGCAAGTAAACTTTGGCAAAAGGGGGGGGGGGAATGATGTGGGCTATGGGTGGAAGGCTCTTTGTCTCTTCAGAGATAAATAAGTTGTTTGACTTGTGGGTGTGGAACGGTAAGAGGCTGCAGTCCTGCCCTTAGGGACTGGCAGCGGCTCCAGTCCCAGGAAATGTTTAACAATGCAAGGGCTATAAACATTAAGTATTTAGGGGAAATGCAAAAACCAAATATGCTAAAGGCTTATCTAGAATGTCTGGAGTCCATGCTAAAAGCTTACCTAAGATGTGGAAGATATATGCTAATTGAAGCCTATTGAGAACTGAAACAAAGGGACCATTTGGCCTTTCCTCTCTGTATAAAAGAAGTTTGAAAATCTTGTTCAGGGCTCGGGATTCAAACTGAAAGCTCCCGAGTCCAGCCGGCCGTCAATAAACCATTTTTCCTTCTCAAAATCATTCCTGAGTCCTGGCCTCTCTATACTCAAATAATTGAACTTCTCTTAAATTCCACAACACCAGCACACACTCTTCTCCTCCGTCTTGCTTCAGAGAACAGGACTGCTATTTCAGGTGGGTTTCTTTTGTATAATTCTTTAGAGCTCAGTTCACAGATACTTTAATAAAACAAAAGATTTGACCTTCACAGACTTCTCTCCTCCAATCAGTAACATATTTCAATTACCCCAGAGTCAAAGAGCTTCTTTTCAAAGGCATTTTAGGATATTCCCATCTTCCTCTGAAATTCCACTGTTGCTACTTCCTCCATTGGATCTTAAAAATTGATTTCTAATCTTTCCTGTTGCATCCAGTTTATTTTCTTTACCTCCTCTCTCCTGGAGATGTAGAACAGTAGATATTAATGCTTTCCACGTTTCAGGAGTTATGTTACATAGTAGGATGAGGTAGGAGACCCTCACATCAAGTTTTTTTTCATGGTGGGAATGTGTTCTTCTATTCTCTTATGGTGTAACAAAACTGGGATATGCCCAAATTAATGCTGTTTTCTTGTAAACTTTTAAAAGTGTATTTTCTGTTATTATGGAGTAATTGTAGAAGAGATTTGAAATGTTAGATAAAAGATCAAAGTAAATTAAAACATATTTTCTTTTTCTGTATATAAAATTACACATATTTAGCTGCTATTGCAAAAATATATAGGAAAATCCAATTTCCTCATTTCCCAAAGATAAACTAAAAATCAATTTGGTATATGAGTCTTCAAAAAATTTTTCAATGTTCTTTGACTAGTATTCTTTGTGCTTATGTATGTATTTATATACATATTTTAATTTGCAGTTCAATATGGGGATAGGAAGTAGAATTTCCCTTCTGTTTGAGCTCATGTTCAGATGGACCACACAATCTTTCTCTCATTTGAAAGCAGGTTAATATTCTGTACTGCCCTTGATACCTGTGTTCCATCTTTATTTCCATTCCCACCTAAACCCTCATTTTCTAACCACACCCTTGAACAAGTTAGCATTGCTTAACGTTCGTTCAGCGACGTAATAAAGATAAATGGTGCCTGGGGATATTATGATGTGTTTGTTCTCTCTTCTCACAAGAGCTGGTGCCTGGGGTTGCAAACACTGGAGTCTGTGCCTGCAGATTAGCACACAGGGACTTATGCCCCTGACTGCTGCTTCTTCTCAACCCTTTTGCATTTAGAGGCTAATGGAACTTCCTTTCCTCTGGTTCTCTTTATGTGCTCTTGCTCTCATTCTGCTTTCCCTAAAAAAAGTCACTTCAGGAGGTTTGAAAGAGAGAGATGATAAATTCTTATTGAACAGTCATGGAATGGATCATAATACACACATCAGTTTTGAAACAAAATCATGAAACTTATGTTTGTCCTTAATGCCAAATCTTCTACTTTACTTCTTCCTGATTTTAACTAGCTAAAGGGATGTCATAGCAAAAGAAGGGTTGTACTTAATTTACAAATGAAAGATGCACAAATGGAAGCTTGTGTCAAGGAGCTATTGGCTCATACTAGGAACAAATTGCTGGCAGTCAGAATTTCCATGGATTAATTGCCTGGGGAGGTGGTGAGCTGTCTATCCTGAGGACATTCTAGCCTGGTTTGGATTCCTAACTCTCCTACTGGGCAGGAATGTTGTAAAAAGACTCCAAGGCTCATGTTGGGCTAGATCAAATAGTCTAAATTTAAACGAGGTCCACAGAAGTGGCCTTGCCACAAAGAAGTGCAGAGTGTAAGGGAACAGCTTTTAGAGGTAGGAGTTGGAGGTTGGTGAAAGAACCTGCCGGATTTCTAGACCCATGGAGCAGAGGTCACCTCTTTAGTTATTCCACACAGTCTTGTGTTAGGAGACAGGTGGTTTTAAGTATTAGGTATTATTTAAGACTTCATCTTTGTGTAGGAGTTTGTTGGGTGCTGTGATGGATATAAAAATTTAGTCCCTGTGCTAAATGAGCGTGCATCCTTTTGGGGAGGAGAAAGTGCATGCAATCCAAAGCTTCAGCTCTTGTTACCTTGGGTCTAGCCTACACATTATTATCTAAATGCAAGTTAGACCAGGCTGCCCTACTGTTTAAAAGCCTCTAGGTTTGCCTTGTTGCCTACAAGATAAAGGTATGGCACCTTCTCATGATATGAAAGGCTCTCCATGCTTGATCCTGGTCCACCTCTATAGCCTTCTCTTCCACTATTCCTGACCTCAATCCAAATTCAAACTGGGATTGGAGAGGGTGGGAAGCAGGACCAAGGAAGAATTTTCATACCAATCATAGAATACCTGACTGTGACCTGGGAAGATAACAGAGTTTGGTGTTGGACATGCTGATTTTGAGCTGATGATGGTAAATCTCGATGGATGCATCTGGCAGTCATTTGGGAGATATTATGTGGCTGATGCTTAAGAAGGATCCAATGACTGGTTATACAGATTCGCGGGGGGGCAGTGAACCTCATGATCTGTTAGACATAGTGGATTGATCTAAAGGATAAAGGACTTTGGAAGACTCAAATAGTGAGTTTGGATAAACATTCTGAGCTTGGAGAATACCCACAATTAAGGAAGGCAGGGAGGAATTCGAGTTGGTGAAGCAGTTAAAAAGAGGGACAGATGAGGACTTGTGCATGTGATTTTTGTTTTGGAAACTCACTCTAACCTTTTTCTTTTAAGCCCACTGGTTCCAGGTTTAGGGAAGAAGATACAGAGCTACACTAAAATTCCTCCCCTAATCATTGCTAAGGAGAAACTTGGATGATCTATATGGGAATTGCCTCCATAGGAAACCAGTCTATTACTGAATTTGTCCTCCTTGGCTTCGATGGCATCCCTGAATTGGACCTCCCTTTCTTTGTTGTGCTCACTGTCATCTATGTCTCCATCATCATAGGGACCATGCTAATCCTTGTAGCAGTTATTAGTTCCCTGAGACTCCACATGTGGGAGGAGGGGCACCCGGCTTGCCTCAGTGGCAAACAGTGCGGCAAGAGGTGACACCGCCTCTGCCCACTGGGCCTAGACAAGGTGACCACGCCTGACTAGGCCTTTGCTGCTAATGGCTAGCCGGCACCGCCCTCCCCCTTCCTATCTCCCGCCTAGCCCAGCTCTCACTTCCCCTCCCCCCTCCCTTAAACCTAATCTCTTAGTATGCTGTTTGCCCAGCAACAGCTTACAACCACCTATCAGCTTAGTAACAGTGTCAGCCTATCAAGAGTTAGCACATACTCTACTGGCCAATCACTAGCCCAATGCCAGAACATTGCCTTATATGGAAACAGCATTTGCCCTAGCCAATCAGAACCCGCCACACCACTCCCCAATCCTATAAATCTGCATCCCCCTCCACAATAAACCAGACTTGTGCCATCAGCCTGTCTCCGCGACTTCTTCCTGGGTCGTGCACCCTCCACGCCTTTGGAGCCCCCGAGGGAAGCCTCAGTGGCCGTAGGAGGCTTTCTTCCCCACACCAGGGACCCCTCTTGTCCCACAACGGGACCCCTCTCGTCCCACAACGGGACCCCACTCGTCCCGCAACAGGGACCCCACTCGTCCCATAACAGGGACCCCGTTTCGTCCCTCATCCACATATCCATGTATTTCTTCCTGGCTAGTCTGTCCCTCCTGGAGCTCCTGTACCCTTCCACAATAGTGCCCAAAATGCTGGAGGGCTTCTTGCAGGAGGCAGCCATCTCCATGGCTGGGTGCTTGCTCCAGTTCTTTATCTTTGGCTCTCTAGCCACGGCTGAGTGCTTCCTGCTGGCCATCATGGCAAATGATCACTACCTTGCGGTCTGCTACCTGCTCTGCTACCCTCTCCTGATGGGCTTCAGATGGTGCTTGGGGCTGATGCTAGCATTCTGGCTCTCTGGCTTCCTGGTAGATGGACTCATTGTGGCCCTGATGGCACAGCTGAAGTTCTGCAGTATCAACCACATTGACCACTTTTACTGTGACTTCATGCCCCTGGTGGAGCTGGCTTGCT
The DNA here is from genome assembly GCF_030445035.2 of Dasypus novemcinctus. Taxonomy (NCBI): domain Eukaryota; kingdom Metazoa; phylum Chordata; class Mammalia; order Cingulata; family Dasypodidae; genus Dasypus; species Dasypus novemcinctus. The sequence goes on along the minus strand of NC_080694.1, from coordinate 72,596,838 downwards.
CGGATCCAGTGTGGCCCAGGTGACAACATCTGTTCTCTCCATGGTCTGCCTCGCTGTTCCCTTTGGACTGATCCTGACATCTTATCCCCAGATGCTGGTTGCCGTGCCGTGCTGAGAGTTCCTGCTGGGACCAGCAGGAGAAAAGCTTTCTTCACCTGCTCCTCTCACCTGGTTGTAGTGTCCACCTTCTATGGAACCCTTATGATTTTTTATATTGAACCCCCAGCTGTCCACTCTCTGCTCCTTTCCAAGTTCTGTTCCCTATTCTACATGGTGCCCACCCCTATCTTGAACCCCATGGTTTATGCCCTGAGGAACAAGGAGGTTCACCGGGCATCGCGGAGGCTTCTCTACGTTAGGCAAACTGAAGCACCTGAATGAAGAAGGAGGGTGGCGAAGAATTTTGTTTTGGACTTTGCACACCTCCAAAGGGAAATCTTAAAGACTGAATGGAGAAGAATAACTTTATTCTATTCTGATGCTCCCTTCTGATCTTTTCTATAGTTATTCTAAAAGTGAGGATGGTTGGGCAATATTTTTCAAGTGCTATATTAAAAAAATGATTCTAAATTTATAAGTTCTTTATTAAATAGCCCATGAATATTTAATATAGGAAAACAGAAAGCAAAGATGAACAAAAATAGCAACATCAAAACAAACCTAGAAATATAGGCTACATTATTATTGTATGACCTTCCAGATTATTGATCTATACAAATGTATGTACTTATGACATGATGGATCATAGGGTTTTAATCTGGTTTTCCATTGAATACCATGTTGTGAACACCTTTCTATATTAATAAATATCTACTTTATTCTTCTAGGCTTCATAGTATGGCAAAACATGTTTTGTTTAGATAATATTCTATTTTTTGGAATTTTGGTTGTATTTAAGCCTTGCCTGTACAACACCCTTTTTTAAAAGATTTTTATTTTATTTATTCTCTGTCCCCCCTTTCCTCCTGTTGTGTGCTTTCTGTGTCTATTCATTGTGTGTTCTTCTCTATCTGCTTGTATTCTCATTAGGCAGCTCCAGGAACGGATTATGGGAACTTCCGGAGTGGGAGAGAGGTGATTATTCACTTGCACCACCTCAACTCCATTACACTATGTCTTCTTATTTTCTCTCCTCTGTCTCTTGTTGCATCATTCTGCTGTACCAGCCCTCACCATCTGCCGGCACACCTGCATGAGGTGGCTTTCCCACGCTGAGCAGCATTCACATGCAGGGGTGCACTCCTGTGTGGGGTGACATTCTAGTGTGGACTGGCACTCTGCATGGGCTGGCTCACCATGTGGGCCAGCTTGGTCTCACCAGGAGGCTCTGGGCATCAAACCCTGAACCACCTATATGGTATACAAGAGCCCTACTGGCTGAGCCACATCCATTTCCCCAACATCCTTTACATTGTGATTTTCCTGGATGAACTCTTGGGAGTATAATTGCCAGGTCTAAGGATATGCATAATTTTAAAACTTAAAGTTGAATATATTTTACTTATTTAGTTTTAAACTTTTATTCTAGAAAATTTCAAACAAAAGTAGAGAGAATTGCATAGTAAAACTTCATGTAGCTATCACCCAGGTTCAAAGTTTTGCCAGTGTTATCTCAACTCCTCACAGCTCCATTTCATTCCTGGAAAAAAATTTTTAAATATATTTTTTATTTATTTTTAAAAGATACAAAGATCACATAAAATGTTACATTAAAAAATATAGGAGGTTCCCATATGCCCCACTCCACACCTTCCCCCCCCCCACTTTTCCCACATCAGTGAGTTCTTTCATTAGTGTGACACATTCATTGCATTTGATGAGTACATTTTGGAGCACTGCCGCACAGCATGGGTTATAGTTTATGTTGTAGTCTATACTCTCCCAGTCCATTTAGTGGGTTATGGCAGGTTATATAATGTCCTGCATCTGTCCCTGCAATATCATTCAGGACAACTACAAATCCCAAAAATGCCCCAGTATCACACCTCTTTTTCCCCTCTCCCTGCCTTCAGTAACTCCCGTGGCCACTGTCTCCACATCAATGATACAATTTCTTCCATTGCTAGAGTCTCAATAATTCTAGAGTAGAATTCCAGTAAACCCACTCTAATCCATATTTTATTCCTCCATCCTGAGGACCCTGGGGTGGCGATGTGCACTCCACCTCTCAATTGAGAAGGCTTCGATCCTACATGGCTGGTGAATGGGACTCTCATGCCTACAGCAGTAGACTCTCTTGGTTCCTTGGTGTGGAATCCTCACCTCCCTGTTAGCTGACCTGAGTAAGCCCAATGAACTGGAGATTAGGTGCTGCAACTCTGCTGAGCCTCAGGGCCCATCTGGCACATGGACAGTCCAGAGATTCAAGTCTGCTGAGCATTCACCAACCCCAGCGCCAACCACAGGTTCAGTAAAAGTGACAGAAGAGTCATATGTAGAAAGGCTGTATCTAGTCCAACTCCATCACACTCGGGAGCACAAATTCCAAAGTAGGGCCCACTGGGAAGGCAGTGAACTCCAGAGCCATCTCCCATGATCTTCAGACCTGGGTGTCTTCATATCTTTGCTGGAAAATTTTAAAGCAAATTCTATACATTGTGTCACTCCACATGCCAATATTTACTATGCTTTCTGAATGATAAAGACTTAAATAAAAATAAATACTCACCATGCCATTATGATATATAGCATAACTAATCAGTATTTCTTTAATATCATCTTAAACTCAAATCATGTTCAAATTTCTCTGGTTATGCAATGATTCCTTTAAGTAATTTCTTAAAATTAGGATCCAACTTAAGCTCATACAGTGCATTTCTTTGGTTATGTTTCTTATTTCCTTTTATTTTATAGCAATCCTTGTTCCTCCGTTTTTTTATGCCAATGACTTGCTTTAGAAATCAGGTTATTTATTGCATTGAATATCCCATTTTCTAAATCAGACTTATTGAGTATCTGTGCTGTAAACTTCTACCTCAATATTTTATATTTCTTATAAATTGATAATAAAATATCTAAACTTGATTATATTTGAGTTAATATTTTTTCCAGCAAGGGCATGCTAAAGGTGCTGTGCTATTCCTCTGGCAGCTTCGGGCATACACTGTGTGGTTGTGCCACTCTTGAAATGTTATTTATATTATTGACCACTAGATTCAGCCTGATCCATCTATTACTCAGTTTCTAATTATTTAAGCTTTATTCATGACTTTTGTTCAGCAAAAATAATATGCTCTATGCATCACTCGATAAATGGATTCTTCTTTCAGATACAGACTGTTGAAAGATGATTCAGAGAAAGGATTTTTGTATTTCACTATAAAGAGGAACTTACACAGGACATATTATTTCATTCTATTTTAAAAAGATGTTTAAAAAATCTTCTTATCCTTACCTTTCTTCAAAATTTCAGCCATGACTGTTAAGAAACCCACAGAAACTCTCAAATATGGTACAAACACACAACACACAAAACATCCAAAAAATGAGGGAGTAAAGGGCAAGTGTATAGAATACATTTATTTTTCCTTATGAATTGTGGAATTGATAGGGGTAGTAGTGAAGACGGTAATTTGTATGGTGACTCTGATGACAAGGACGATGAATTGACTACTGAAGGGGGGGTGAGGATCTTGATTATTAAAGCGACTGATAGAAATGGCACAGAGTGGGTGTAGCTCAGTGGCTGAGCACCTGCTTTGCATGTATGAGGTCCTGGGTTCAATCTGGCACCGCCTATTTAAAAAAAAGGTGAAATTGCCTTGGTGATCACAACAGTGGTAGTGATGGCAGTGGTTAATCCAGAATTAGTGATATTAGCATTTGAGGGCAGTGAAACAACAGGACATTTAATTCATGCTTATGTGTGACTATACCAGGAGGGGACTCGCGCCAGGTCCCATGGTCTCTGCTTCAGAGCTCTTTCCAAGAGCTCACATACTGCTCTTTGATGTCTTGGTGTTAAGTGACTGACTCAGATGATGTGGTGAAGTGGGGAGTGATTTCCCCAGAGTGTTTGGTTATGGGAAGTGTCTCTACTCCTGAGAAGGCACCATATGAAGAACCCTTTTCAGGGAAGCAGATGTGGCTTAACTGATTGATTGTCCACCTACCATATGGAGTGTCCAGGGTTCGATACCCAGGGCCTCCTGGCCCATGAGAAGTACTGCCGCATGCAAGAAGTGCCTTGCCATGCAGGGGAGCCCCCCACATAGAGGTGCCTCATGAGCAAGGAGTGCACCCCCCAAGGAGAACCACTCCACATGCAAAAATCCCAGCCCACCAGTAGTGGCACCACACACACAGAGAGCTGACGCAGCAAGATGACAAACCAAAAAAGAGATGCAGTTTCGCAATGCAAGCAGACAATGCCTGATAATGCAAGCAGAGGCAGAACACACAGTGAATGGACACAGAGCAGACAACATGGGGGAAGGGGAAATAAATAAATAAAATAAATCTTTAAAAAAATCATTTTCAATGAACTCTTCACATTCTTCTTTCTAAGACTATCAATGAGAGGGTTTAGAGCAGGAGGATCAAGGTATAAATAACTGGGAAGCAGATTTGGCCCAGTGGTTAGGGCGTCCGTCTACCACATGGGAGGTCCACGTTTCAAGCCCCGGGCCTCCTTGACCTGTGTGGAGCTGGCCCACGTGCAGTGCTGATGCATGCAAGGAGTGCCGTGCCACGCAGGGGTGCTCCATGTAGGGGAGCCCCACACGCAAGGAGTGCGCCCTGTAAGGAGAGCCGCCCAGCACGAAAAAGTTCAGCCTGCCCAAGAATGGTGCCAAACACATGGAGAGCTGATACAACAAGACGATGCAACAAAAAGAAACACAGATTCCCGTGCTGCTGACAACAGAAGCAGACAAAAACATGCAGCAAATAGACACAGAGAACAGACAACTGGGGCGGGGTGCGGGGGAAGGGGGAAAAAAAAAAAAGTAAATAAATCTTAAAAAAAAAAAGGTATACATAACAGCAGAAACAGCTCCTCAGGGGAATAAGAATATGATGGGGTTCCAGGGGGTGGTAAAGACTGTGCTGCAGGACAGGATGAGGGTGGAGGGGTGGGAACTGCATGGCGCTGGGGCTTTCTTTTTCCCCTGCACTGATGGAATCCTCATCATAGCATGGAGAATATGGGCACACGAATGCATGATGCAGAGGAGGTGCTGGCCTCTGAAAGTCCCGTCAGAGCCTCACCAGAGCAGGAAAGCCTTAAGAGGGGACTGGGATCACAGAGCAGTGGGGACTCTCTTGATTAGAGTTAAAGAATAGTCAGCATAGCAACCAGCTATGGGCCCCTTCCCACGACACACACAACAGCAGCTCAATCTGCAAGGAGTAGTCATGAGTGGATAGTGCAGATGATGGCAGATGGCAGCAGAGAGGTCCACAGCCATGGCAAAGGCAGGTTGTCCTACAGCCAGGACAGCAAAGAAGTATCATTGGCAAGATCCAGAGGAGGAGATGGAGCCACTGCTGCTCCCCAAGGCCTCTAGAATTCTAGGGGTTGTGACTGAAGTGAAGCAGAGGCCCACGAGGGGGAGGTGGCTGATGAGGAGGCACATGGCAGTGTGGAGGTGGGTCAGCACCAACAGCCAACGGAAGCAGCCAGTTCCCCGAGAGGCGCAGCATGTGGAGCCAAAGGAAACCAAAGGGGCTGCTGTTGTCTGGCCACTGGGCATCCCAGGAGGACATCGGGGGTCTTGCTGCAGCTCACTCTGGGCCGTGTTTTACTGCAAGAGGGGAATAGTATGAAGAGGATTCACTTGATATCCGGTATGGGGGCAGGCCGCTCCCTCAGTCCTTTCTCTTGGCAATGGATTTCCTTTATGCTGCCCCTCTGAGGAGTGGAGAAAAGAAACTGAAATGGCAATGGGGGAGCAAGAGTGGGACTTCATAAAGGATGATACAAGTGAGGAGGTACAAAGGCAAGAGACTGAGGGGGAAAACGGAGGCTTGCTGGAGTTCTCCAAGTGTGGGAAAGAGCTCTTATTAAATATTGATTTCCGGGATTGTGTAAGTACTTGTTTGTGAATCTGTTTCATCACTAGACTGCTGAAGGGTGCATCCTAAGCTCAGTGCTTGTCACATACTCAGAGCACAGCAAATGCTCCTAAGCATGTACACAGCTACTTCTCTGGTTCAAGCTGTTGTTGATTGACTGGAGAACTAACTTCCCAAACTGTGCCCAGCCTGGGCCAATCCAACACATTCTCCAAATGCAGCTGGAGTGATCTTTAAAGAATATGGTCAACAATGCCAAAGATATACAGTTTAGGTAATGAGGGGTAAGGGAAAGTGTGCCAAATGTAGGCTATGTTGGTGGTAATAGCCTGATGATATTATGCCATAATCCATGACAGATGTTCCTCCATGGTGTGGTGTATTGGTGAAGTCATTGCTCTTTGTCTTCTACCTCTTGCAGGTGTTGTAGCACCATCATAGAACTTACCTCATTCATAATATGGAGGGGGTAGTCACATTTATTTTGTTTAAATACTTGCTATTTAGTTAATGTAGGTCTCCCTCACAAGGCCATAAGGTACATTATGGCAGGGATGTGATGTTTTTTCTTTCCATTTTATCCTGAGTGCTTGGCATGCAAAAAGGAGTATTTGTTACAAAATGAATAAACAAATTAATTAATGGATACTGAAGGCAGGAGTGGGCAATATCTTGTCCTCCCAAGTAGTCCTCTTGTAAAAGTAAACTTCTTTTCTCAAAATACTCTGTTACATGGATTGGAAATGTTGATTCATCCATTTCCTTTATCCCTCAAGTACAGACAAAGTGCTATATCCTTTCTCCTACAGAATTCCCCTTTGCACTCCCTTTCTCACTGTTTTCAGTTACCTTTTCTGGACTTTCTCTCATTACTCACTCTGAGTTATTTTATCAGCAGCTAACTGGCTCCCCTGACTCCATTCTTTAATTACTGAATTTCATGCTGTCAGCATCAGCCAGAAATTGTATGACTTTATGCTCTAACTTGCTCAAATGCTCTCACATCTTATTTACCATTGACGTGCATATACTCGTCTGTGCCTGGTATCAAGAACTACATTCATCTACCTACTACGTATCAGCATCCGGTCTCCTCTCTCCTCAGACTGACCACTTTGCAGTTCCATGAAAGTGCTCTTTATACTTTCACATTCTTGCTCCTGCTGACTTCAACTACAAAACCTCTTCCTTACTCACTCAAATATTACCAGGACTGCAGAGCTCAGTTATCATATTACCCTGCCCCACCATGAAGCTCTCCGTGGACATTCAACTCCTCATATTTTATATATTCTGAAATATGTAGAGTGATCAAGGATTTAAGCTTGGATACTCTCTGAAGGTGTTTTCTAATGTTTCCTGCATAATTAAGTTGTCTATTCTCAATCATATAAATTCCTTGAGAATAGGAAACATGTTTTCAATTTCCCCCAAGTTGTAAGTTTATTTTAACATTATAACAATTTCCTCTTTGCCCATAATTTCCTTAGCATAAAAAGTTAAAAAATTGGGGAGGGAGAATATAATATCTTTGCAGATTGACTCACTTGTTGAGAAGCCATGAATGATAATGACTCAAAAGCCCCTAGTTTTATTCCCTATTTTTCTAGGACAACATTGATTTATTACAGTCACTGGTTATAATCCTCTATGGAATATCCTTAGCCCAAGTTCTAGATAAACTAAAACCACCCTACTGCTCATATACCTGAAGAGTAGTGCAAGCAGTTGCTGCCTTAGTGATAAAACTCAAATCTGATGAGGCTTTTCTGGACATGAGTCTTTGATACCAACCTCTTCATCTCCTGACAGCAGGACATTCTGCTTGGTGAGAACCTGTGCCCCCCCCCCCCACTTTGAGTCTCCTTTCTCTTCCTGTAGGTCAGGGCTTCTTAACAAGAGGTCCATGAGCTTGAATGAAGTTAAAAAACATTATTCTAGAGGGGATATATTGGTGTGGGTGTGGTATATTTATTAAATGATACACAGTGTAGTGTGGACTTAGTAAGGGGTCCATGGTTTTCATCTGGGGTCCTTGAAACAAAAAGATGAAGAATCCCTGGTCGGAAAGGATGGAAGAGATCCCCAGATTCTCCAGTTCTTCCACCAGGTGCATCTGCAGAAGAATGTCAAAGCTGCCCACAAACTTGCTGTTGAGGCACAGATGTGGGATGGTTGCTTGTTGGAATAGTCTTTAATACCTTTCTGGAACAGCACATGGCAGGACGTTGCAGGCCGCGTGGTTGTGCAGGCCATGCAGCCCAGGATCTGCACCATGGCATTGGTGAGGCCACACTGGGGCTGCTCCGGAGAACGCTTCAGGAACACCACCTTGTCCTTCTCAGGGAGCCACTCATGCTCACATGCCTGCCAGAGCTCACATCAGCCAGGACACGCCATATTCTCTTAGAAATATTCATTATAACACCAGCCATTTTGTCCCAAGGATTATTGTTCAAACGACTGATTTCTAATAATGAGGATATCTATTGTGTGTGTGTGTGAACATGCCCTTCAGGTCAATCATGATGAAAAGCTGGGTCCTGTTATGCTAACTGGAAATAATTGATTACCCCTGAGAAAATACTTACTCTGTTCCGACTGCTGTGAGTGGAGTAGATGATCAACATGCCTTTCAACCTGCAGAGTCTACAACCCAAGTCTCATAATGGATCTTCTGACAGGCATACTGTGCTTTCTCTTATAATATATGTACTGTTTACCTCCTTGCTTCTAGCAGTCTTCAGATGCTCCAAAGGATAACATTTAGGATAAAGGAACATAACCTTTTCCCTCTTTTATGCAGAGCATCTCCGAATACTTGGCAATAGTGCTTTTCAAACTTCAGAGTGCATAACAACCACCTGGAGAGCTAGTTAAATCACAGATTTCTGGGCTCCATGCCAGAGATTCTGATGTAGTAGGTCTGAGGTGGGACAGGAAAATTTGCATTTCTAACACGCTGGCAGGTGATGCTGATACTCCTAGTTTGCCGAGTAGAATTAAAAATATAGTGCATCCTATCAACCATAGCTCTGCCACTCTTCCTTTTCTTTCCCACTTTTCCATTTCCCCTCCTTTTTATTGGAAACTGGAGAATTCTGCAGCTCCTACAAGATTAAAACTTCTCCTACTCCTTTATCTCTTCAGAACAAAAGTTCTTTTAGCTCAGTCAGGGCCATACCACTTACATTTGTGCACCTTCTCCCAGGTTGTATCTTCTTGATATTTTGGTTGAATACTCTGATTGCTATTCTATCCACCTCCAGCTTATTCATCTAACTCTCAGGCCAAGTGGGGCTCAGTACTGAGGTAATCTGAATAATATTTCAGCCTCTTGGGGTTGTGAGGCTTCTCTCTCCATCTCTAAAATTTCAGCCTCAGAGAATCATATTCTAATATCCTAGTTTGTATCCACAGCCTTTTCTAGTTACTGCCCCACTTCCCTGCTGTTTATGGCACAATTCATCAAGAAGCTCATTGTGTCCATTACTCATGGTTTGCTACATTTCACTCTTTCTTGAACATACTTCAATCAAATTTTTGCTTTTATCATTCCTCTGAAACCACTCTTGTGATATCAAAGTTCAATTCTCAGTTGTTAAGTTACTTGACCTCTCAAGGAGATTTAACATGGTTGATCTTCCTTCCTTCCCACACTTTCTTTGTCTGGCTTGAAGGATGCCTACCCTACTCCTGAGTTCAGTGCTCTCATCTGCAGTCCTTTCCAATCTCTTTTTTTGAGTACTCTTCCTTTTTGTCACTCCCTTTTGGACCTCTTCTCTATCTTCCAGTTCCATGATTTAAAAATCTAGAAACAAATAACTCCAACATTTATCTTCAATGCTAACTCTCTCCTAAACTCCAGACAAAAGTGTTTAACTTACTATTAAATACTTCCACATGAGTATCTAGCAGCAGTTTTACCATGCAAGATATTTTCCCATAACTGGAATGGTTGACACGCTGCTTTGGAAGTAGTATGTTATGTAGTTTCCAAAGTGCAGGACTTGTACTTTCTGTGGTACACTGAATTCTGAGTCCATTAGTCAATTGTCCAAATGACCCTTCCACTCTTACCTGTGGACTTCTGTAAAAGCCATCCCATGAGTGGTAACAATTGACCCTAGAGCCCAAGGCCTTTGGCTCCATGGGTGAGATCATGTGAGAAGGTACAAATGATGAAGCTTGGGAGCTGGGCATTATCAATTGTCATGTCTCATTGGACCAGAAAGGACTGGGCTGCAAAAGGAATCTTTCTTGACCCTGGAGACCTGATTCCCAGAATTACTCATTACTGTCAAATCTGGAGGAAGCTTCCCCTGAGAAAATTACCTGGTGTTGATGTTGGATTCATTGGTTTACTTGATTAAGTAATTATGTAAACCTCTTGTGCAATAGGGTGTTAAGTCCCCACCCACCAAATGGTGGGGACTCACAGGTAAAGGGGATGGCAAAGGACAGAGTTAAGCATTTTTGATGTTGGAGTTTTGATGCTAGATTTTGATGCTGAAGCCTTAAGCTAGAGCCCCAGGAAGTAAGTACACAAAGGAAAGAGAAACAAGCACCAGGAAAGGAGAAACCGAGCAAGCCTGAGCCCTCACAGACATCGGCCGCCCTCTTGCTCCAACAAGTGAAAATAGACTTTGGTGAGTGCTGAGGGAAAATAGACTTTGGAGACTTTTATGCGTTATGGCCTGGTATCTGTAAGCTCCTACCCCAAATAAATACCCAGTTTTCCCAGTGTCATTTAAAGAATTGACTCTTATTTACCCATTGAATAGACTTGACATTCTTGTCAAAAATCATTTGAGCATAGATATTTGGACTTATTTCTAAAATCTCAATTCTATTCCATTTTTCTGTTTGTCTATACTTAAGACAATAGCTCAATCTTTTGATTACTGTGACATCGTAGTAAGTTTTGAAATTGGGAAAGTGTGAGACTTCCAACTTTATTATTCTTTTGAAAGATGGTTTTAGATATTATGGGCCATTCATTATTCCAAATAGATTTGGTAACTGGCTTTGGTAGGGATTTTAATGAATATGTAAATAACATTGTGCAGTGTTGACATTTTAACAACATTAAGTCTTCCAATCCATAAACCGAGGATGTATTCCCATTTATTTAGATCTTATTTAATTTCTTTAAGAAAAGTTTTTTAGATTTCAGCGTTCAAGTCTTTCACTTCCTTGGTTAAATTTGTTCTTACATATTTTATTCTTTAAGCTGATTTTGCAAATAGAATTTTTTTTCTGTTTTCTTTTTCATATTGTTCATTATTGGTGTACAGATACACAATTGATATTTGAGTATGGATCTTGTGCCCAATATAAGTACAGATATTTGTACTTCTTTATTTACAATTTGGATTCCTTTAATTTTTTTTGCCCAATTGTTTTGGCTAGAACTTCCTATATGATATTAAATAGCAGTGGTGAAAGTAGTCATCCTTTTCTTGTTCCTGATCCTAGTGGGAAAGTTTTCAGTCTCTCACCACTAAGTATGATGCCAGCTGTGGGTATTTCATCTGTACTATGATAGATAGAATTATGTATCCCAATGAAAGACATGTTCTTATTCTTTATCCCTGTTATTGTGAGCCCATTTGTATGTAGGACTCCTTTTAGATTGTTAAGGTGTTGACTCATTTGTGAATAGGGTCTTCTAAGATCCTAATTAAGAATGGCCCAATACAGGGGAAGAATACTGTATTATTGACAGGCAACACATAGTCGGCAGGGAGTTCTCCAGGGCATATATCCAGGGTACATAAAAATGTTTGGATATTTTCACGGTGGTTACAATTAAAACAACAACTGAGGGAGTGCTGAGTTCCTAGCCAGGGGAGCTCTAGCACATTCCCTAAAGGAACAGCAACAATCCCCCAAGTGCAACAGCAAAGACCAAAAAAGAAGGAGGGTCCAACAATGAGCCCTTGATACCAATGACTATGCTTGTTAGCCTGTGCACCTGAAATAAGAACAAGTCCTAGAGCTGCAGAGTGCCTAAGAGTTACCTCCTGAGAGCCTCCATGTTGCTCAAATGTGGCCAGTCTTGAATCCAAACTCAGCATGTAAATTCATTGCCTTCCCCTCAGCATGGGACATGACTCCCGGGGATGACCCTTCCTGGTGTCGAGGGATACTACCAAGTACCAGCTGATGATGTAACTAGAAAATGACCTTAATTAAAGGGTCAACTCAGACCAGCAGAATATCTCAGTCTACCTATAATACCAGGAGTTACAAATGCTTTTGGACCTGAATTAAAGGGGGAAATGGAAAGGAAAAATGAGTTTATATGACTATGAGTCTCCCAAAGAGCCAGGAGATTATCAGCGGGTCACCCTTATGCACACCTCAGCACAGTCCCAGAGACAGAAAATGTAGATACAACCTCAGGTATTGGTTCTTCTGAAGGCTACAGAGACCCACACGTTTTATGGTCATGGCAGATGGAGTTCAGTGTCATGTCAGTTGGCCTTACATTGGAGTTTGTGTTTCTGTGTGATGGAGCTGGGCTCAAATGTGATCTTTGTTCACAAACCTCTCCTGTTACTTTTACTTGATCTGTAGTTGGTGCTGGGATTTAGTGTTTACCCAGGGGACATGAATCTCTGGACTGACCATGTGATAACCAGTCTCTGAGCCTCAACAGACTTGCAACTCCTACACTCTGGTTTATTGGACTTACCCCACTCAACTGACATGGAGATGAAGAAGGTCAACTACCACACCAGGGAGTCAAGAGTGCCTACAACTGAAAGCAGAATTGCATCCAGCATCCATGTGGAATCTAAGCCCCCTCTTGAAATAGATGTGGAATGGACACAAACATTCCAGGGTCCACAGAATGGAGGAATAGAGTATGGATTAGAGTGGACTTACTGATATTCTATTCATGAACTATTGTGATTAGTAATCGAAGAAAATGTGGCATTGGTGTAGAGAAAGTGGCCAAGGTGGCTGCTGGGGGTAGGGAGTGGGAGGAATAGATGTGATGGGGGGCATTTTTAGGGGTTGGAGTTGTCCTGGTTGGTGCTGCAGGGACAGTTACCAGACATTGTATGTCCTCCCATGGCCCACTGGGTGAACTGTGGGAGAGTGTGTGTTATGGCGTGACATTGACCATAAGGTACAGTGGTCCTCAGAGATGTATTCACCAAGTGCAATGAATGTCTCATGATGATGGAGGTGGTTGTTGTCATGGGGGAAGGAGTAATATTACATTCATATTTTTTAATGTAACATTAAATAAAGACAAAAAAATGAGTAAATCCAAAAAAGTAAAAAGTAAAAAGTAAAAAGTAAAAAATTAAAAATAAATAAAAAATAAAAAACTGCAAAAATAAAGACAAAAAATAAAAATAAATAAATAAAATAAAATAAAATAAAATAAAATAAAATAAAAGAATGGCCCAACTGAATCAGGACAGACATTAATCTCTATTATTTGAGATCCTCATAAGCAGAAGAATTTCAGACTCAGTGAGTCCTAGGAAACCACACAAGAGGAAACCAAGAACATCACCCTGTGTTGGAGAACTGCCATCACCAGAAAGGTACTAAACCTGGGAGAAAGCATGCCCTTGCCTATACCTTGATTTGGGACTTCTTGTCTCAAAACCTGTAAGCCAATAAATTCTTGTTGCTTAGGCCAGCCCATTGGGTGGCATTTGTCATAGCAGCATGCCAGTCTAAGACATATGCACTTATCATGTTTAGGAAGTTCCTTCTATTCCTAGTGTTCTAAGTGTTTTATAAAAAAAAGAACACTGCCTTTTTTTTTTCAGATGCCATTTCTACATCATTTGAGGAATAATGTGCTGTTTCTCTTTCATTCTGTAACTATGGTATATTAAATTTACTCATTTCCTTATAGTCAAACACCCTTGTATTCCTAGGATAACTCTTACTTGGTAATAGTGCTTAATACTATTAAAGTGTTCTTGGCTTCAGTGTGCTAGCATTTTATTGAAGATTTTAAAATCTATATTCATAAAGGGCATTCATCTGCAGCTTTCTTTCCTTGCTATGTCCTTTCTGGCTTTGGTATTAGGGAAATGCTGCCCATACAGAATGAGTTGGGAAGTATTCCTCCCTTTTCAAATTTTTGAAATAGTTTGAGAAGATGACTTAGATTTTAGCCAGGCAATCTTTGTCTCTTTCTCTGCCCTTCCTGGCAAGCTTCTGGCTGGCCTGATTTATTGGGATCACACACAAGTATTAGTCTCCACTAATTTCTAACTGATTTGTATATTGATTTCAAGAATTTATTGGCAACATAAATTGCTCAGTCTGGTCTACAATATGTTTCAAATAAAGCTGGATGCTTTGGCAGGGACACGGTATTGCCAGTCTTTGAGGCTTGCCCTAACCTTCCTCTGGGAATATCCTCTGTGTTATAGAGCCCGCAGGAGCTGAGAGTGGGGGCAATTTACTCTTCACTGGCTGTCCCATTTGGATCATACTTGCAGAGTAGGAGCTGTGTGGGTATGTGTGTGTAAATTGATGCCTTTGTCAAGTTGCTGTCATCACTCAGTTTAGATCTTCTGTAACGTGGAACATGTCAATCTCACCAGCTGCTGAATCTCCCAGAGTAGCTCTTCTATCCCAGGCAGCTGTGGAACTGGAACTATGATTTTGCTGCCACTCCCTCTAGATCATGTTTTATGTAAGACAGATCTGTGTGGCAAAGGGGGACCATGCTCTTCACCAGCTGCTCCACCCAGATCCTCCCTACACAATGGGAGTTGGAGAAGGGAACAAGGGCCACCACCCAGTTGCTGCCACTTGCCCGATGCAGACTTTGTGTAACATGGAGCTGTGAAAAATGCGATTTTCCCGTGTTCAATAACTGTCAACCCAGAATAGCTCTTCCACGCCAGGGAACTGGGAGAGATGGAAACTGCCACTCAGCTGCTCAACTTGCTGGAACATCTCTTCCGTGAGGAAGGGCAGCCAGGGAATTGGTGTTGTCCTTATCTTGAATGTCACAGCCTTCCGGTGTTTTTTTGTTTTTTTTTTTTAACAATTTTCCTTATATTTTATGGCATAAATGCTTCCCAATTTGTAAGCCCCCAGATCAATCTCTGGAGACTCTGAATGATGATCTTTGTCAATGTTGAGGCATTTAATAGATGTCTTTCTGGGTGAGAAGTTTCCTTCAGATCCTCACACCACAATTCCAGAGAGCCTGGCTTTCTTGCAGTTTTCATGTTCTCTTCTCTTACCCTCTCCTCCACAAATATAGCATTTACTATCTTCAACACAAAGTCCTGTTTGGACCTGGTTTCTCAAAATAACTGTACTGGATTCCAAAATGTCAGGCAATTTGAACGTTCCAGTGTGGACATTGTAATTACAACAATAAAATTGTAACAATTTATTTTATATTATAGATATTCAGAATGAAAATTTTACAGCTTTCATTTCAATTTATAAATTCAGGGCCATCAGATGTATTCAACTTCACCATAAACTTTTTCTTTTTAAAAGCATCAAATTAAATCCTACTTGATAACTACATTGACTTTTTAAATAATCTGTGCAGGCATGGTGTTAGAAAATTGTTGCATACTATTACTGATTGTTACCTAAGTTTTGCCTAAAATACACTAATTACTCATGAAAAGTATCTTTAATGAAGATGGATAAATTGGGCTTGGGGAGAAAATTCACATTTATTAGCAAAAGTTCTTCCATTCCTTGTCTATGTTGCCATTTAGTATAATGTGTTAAACTTCCTAGACTAACTGTAGAAACTTCTCTGCATCTCTCTCTCTGTCTCATCATCCAAAATTAATATTTTCAGTCAGGTATCTTGTTTTTTAAATATTAAATCCCCATATAAAACTGCTTTCCCAATCTTTGATCAATTTCCCCTTCCATTTTCAAGTGTTAAGATAGAATTAGGCCTGGGGTTATGATTAGATTTAAGTTTAGGAAAATTAGGGGTAGGGATAATGTTGAAATTATAAAGTCTGGAGCCAGACTTTCTGGAATCATAGCTCAGCTCTCCACTTTAATAGCTATGTATATCTTGGAAAAAAAATACTTATCTCTCTCTACCCCAAATTCTTCATTTATAGTAGTGGAATAATAATAATAAATCATACTTTGGAGTGTTATTGAGAAGAATAAATGAGATACCCTTTATAAAAGGTACTGTGCCTTACATGTTAACCCTAAGTGATATTTTCTCTTTATTATTGCAATTATTTCTACTGTTATGTTAAATAACTATGATTCAAACATTGCAATTTTTAGTCCTATTTCCCATTTAAACTTATTCTGTAGAATGGATATTTCCCCTGTTGCGGGTACTCCATTATTAACTTTTCACTCATAATTAATAAAAGTCCTACAATCACTGTTAGTCACAAGATTAGTGTCTCTTTATTATTTAATATGCACAACCTGAGGTAGTAATCCAGAATACTGAACTTTATGCAATGATAAGCTTCTCTCCACATCCATTTCAGGCCTATTCCAGGGGGTGTATGGGCCATTTTCACACTTTCTGAATTTACCAGATTCACATTCTATGCATCTTCCACACTTTCTAGGTTTGTTTCAGATTTCTCTGGGGTTGAAATGAGGGGGACAGTTGATGGGAGGGCAAGAACAGTCATGCTGAACTAGCAGAGCAACTTGCTTTGGCATCTGTCCCTTGGCCAAGTCAAGCCCATCTGAGCAACATGGAGACGCCCCAATGCCGAGTACTTTGGTAGCTGCCTTGAAATCCTGAACTTGTTTCTATTGACAAGATAAGAAAATTTACTATCATGACTTCTATTTAACATTGACTTACAGTTTCAAGGCAGCACAAAAATACTAGGCAGTGGAGGAATACTGGTATAGGATGTTATTGACAGGGGACATAAGGTTGACAGAGAGTTATACAGGGCATGTGTCCAGGGTGTATGGAAATGTTTGGATATACTCATATTGGAAATGATTAAAAACAACAGCTGGGGGGGTACTGGGTTCCTGGATGGCGGGGGCTCTGTCATGGTCCCGAGGGGAGCAGCGGCAGTACCCCAGGTGCAACAGCAAGGACCAGGAAGGAATGAGGGTCCAACAGTGAGCTCCTGATACTAATGACTATGCCTGTGAGCCTATACACCTGAAATAAGAACAAGGTCTAGAGCAGCACTGTGCCTAAGAGTTCCCTCCTGACAGCCTCCGTGTTACTCAAATGTGGCCAGTCTCAAAGACAAACTCAGCATGTAAATGTAATGCCTTCCCCCCAGGGTGGGACATGACACCCAGGGAGGAGCCTCCCTGGCACTGAGGGATCACTACCAAGTACCAGCTGATGACATAACTAGAAAATGACCTTGAATTAAAGGTTCAACGCGGACCAGCAGAATATCCCTGTCTACATATAACAGGAGTTAAAAATGCTGTTTGACCTAAAGTAAGGGGGAAATGGAAAGGACAGATGAGTTTATATGGCTATGAATCTCTAAAAAACAGCCTGGAGGTTGTCATAAGGATTGTCCTTATGCGCACCTGAGCAGAGTCTCAGAGACAGATAAAGTAGATACAACCCCAGGTATTAATTCTTTTGAGGGCAAAAGAGACCCACAGGTTCTATGGTCATGGCAGATGGAATTCACTGCCATGTCAGTTGGCCCTTCTTTGGATCTGATGTTTCTGCGTGATGGAGCTGGACTCAGATGGGAGCTCTTTTCACAAACCTTTCATGCTACATTACTGGAATTGTATTTGGTGCTGGGGTTTAAGATATATCTAGGGAATTTGAATCTCTGGACTGACAATATGATAGCCAAGCCCTGAGCCTCAACAGACTTCAGCTCCTACACTCTGATTTATTGGACTTACCCCACTCAGCTAACATGGAGTTGAAGAATGTCAACCACCACACCATGGAGCCTAGAGTGCCTACAACTGAAAGTGGAAGGATTGCATCCATTATCCATGTCGAATCTAAGCCCCCTCTTGACATAGATGTGGAATGGACACAACCAATCCAAGGTCCACAGGAAGGAGGAATACAGTAAGGATTAGAGTGGACTTAATGATATCCTATTCATGAACTATTGTGGTTAATAATTGAGAAAATGTCTCATTGGTGTGGAAAAAGTGGCCATGGTGACTGCTTGGTGCGGGGAATGGGAGGAAGAGATGAGATGTGGAGGCATTTTCAGGACTTGGAGATGTCCTGAGTGGTGCTGCAGGGACAATTGCCGGACATTGTATGTCCTCCCATGGCCCTCTGGATGCAACATGGGAGAGTGTGGGCTATGGTGTGGACCACAGGCCATGGGGTGCAGCGATGCCTAGAGATGTACTCACCAGATGCAATGGATGTGTCATGATGATGGGGGAGAGTGTTACTGTGGGGGGAATGGTGGGGGTGAATCGGGGCCTCATATTTTTTGAATGTAATATTTTAAAAAAATGAATAAATAAAATAAAATTAAAAAAATACTAGAAGAAATAAAAGCTTTAACAATTGGAAAGGGAGAAATGAAATGCTTTATATTAACATATAACCTGATATATACATTGGATCTCAAAAGAATCTATAAAGATAGGCTAGAATTTGTAAGTAAATTGAGTGAGGTCACTGCATATAAGTTCAATATATAAAATTAATTATATTTCCAAATATTAGTAATAAGTTAGACAATTAAATAAAAATACAATTTACAATAGCATAAAATATATCAAATATATCAAATACATAGAAATAAATCTAAGGCATGTACAAAACTATTACATTGAAAACTATATGTCATATCTCAGAGAATTTTTGAAGATAAATGCAGGAAAATACCCTGTTCATGGTTTAGATGATGCAATCTTTTAAAGAAGATGGTTCTCTATTTGTTCTGTAGATTCAAAGTAATTCCAATAAAAATCTTAGCAAATATTTATTTAAAGAGGTACCAGGGATTGAACCAGGAACTTCATACATGGGAGGCAGGCTTTCAACCACTGAGCTGCACCCGCGCCCCCATGAGTGTTTTTTGCAAATTGAGACCTGATTCCAAAACATATATGGATATTCAAAACACCTAGAGTAGCCCAGAAAATCTGAAAGAGCAGAATTAGAAAATTTAGACTACAAGATATAAAACTGCTATAAAGCTGCAGTAATTAATAGAGCTTTATATTATGAGCATGAATGATCATAATATTCATAGATCAGCTGGCATATTTGAGGCTCTCATACATATCCAGCCACCTGATTATGACAAAGACACCCCTGCAGTTCAGTGGGGAGAAGGTGCTTTCCTGCTGTACTGGTGCTGGTTCAGTTGGGTATACCCACATGAATAAAATTACGCCATCTACATAGCGTATTTCCCAGTGGACTGTAGAACCAAATGTGAGAGGTAAAACAACAGAGCTTCCTGAATGTCACATTGGTATTGTTTTAAAATTTCTTGTTCTATTTCAAGCTTTTTAAAATTCCTGTCAGTTATTTTTTTTACTTTTTATTTTATTTTACTTTTTCAATTATCTTTTTTAGTTTCGGTTTCACATAATTGCTTGTGAATTTATTTTCTTTATGTGGATCAATATTTATTGTGCTTCTCAAACCCAGAGTTCCATGACTTTTTACATCTGGACCAAACCTCAGAAATTATTTCTATGAATATTACCTGTAACTCATTCCCTCAAAGAATGGAAAAAGAAATAAATTCATTTTTCTGGAACTATCATTAGATACATTTTTTTTTTTAAAGATTTATTTTTATTTATTTTGATTCCCCTCCCCTCCCCTGGTTGTCTGTTTTCTGTGTCTTTTTGCTGCCTCTTGTTTCTTTGTCCGCTTCTGTTGTCTTCAGCGGCACGGGAAGTGTGGGCGGCGCCATTCCTTGGCAGGCCGCTCCCTCCTTCGCGCTGGGTGGCTCTCCTTATGGGTGCACTCCTTGCGCGTGGGGCTCCCCTACGCGGGGTACACCCCTGTGTGGCAAGGCACTCCTTGCGCGCATCAGCACTGCGCATGGGCCAGCTCCATGCGGGTCAAGGAGGCCCGGGGCTTGAACCATGGGCCTCCCATGTGGTAGACGGATGCCCTAACCACTGGGCCAAGTCCGTTTCCCTCATTAGATACATTTTAAACTTTTTTTTTCTCTTTTGTTATTCCTAATCTTTTCCATTAAAAAAAAACACTTCATTTATTATTGCTCATTTTGTGGGAAATCCTTTGACTTACCTTTTAATTCACTATTTTATCATTGTGTTTTAGCTCTTGCTTAAGTTATTTATTGAATTTTAAATTTTAATCATTGTACAATATATCTATTTTTTGCTTAATTTTCAAATTTGCCTTTTTATTAGAATATAATATTTTCATATTGTTTATATTTCTTTTTTCTTCATTTATGATTAAAAAACATGTATTTCAGAGTCTCTATTAGATGGTTGTATTATTTAGAACTCCTTCCACATGAGTGTCATTTTAAACCATTTCATCTGAAGAGGTAATGTAAATCACACATTGAGACTTTTTCAGAATGACCTCTACTACTAGTTAAAGCCTAGAGGTTAAAAACTCTTAGTGGATCCCTAACTGGTGAGAGCACTTTGAGATCATGGTGGCTCTCCTCAATGCTTGGATACTTTGTAATACTCAACCCAAGTGCAGCTCCGGAACAAATGAGGAAGATTCTCAAAGTGACTGTGTTTTCTATCACTGGTAGAAATAAGCCAGGAAAGAAAGTTAAGTTGAGTTCTTTAAAATTAAAGATACACATTTTTTCTACAGCTGGTTTTCTTATATATGATTTGAATCTTCTGTATTTACAGGCATTATTCGATGTAACTCTATGTTCCGATGTTTTTATTCCTCAGAGACAGTCCATTCACATGAGGACTTCTTTATAATTTCTTCTTTTGTTTAAAAAAGATACTTAGATTACATAAATGATACATAAAAAATGTAGGGGATTCCCATATTCTCCACTCCCTACCCCTCCCGCAGTTCCCCTATAATGAATTCATTTTTAGCTTTAATTTCTTGAATGACTGTGTTATATTTTTGAACTTGTCTCTCACCAGGAGTTTATAGTTGTGCCTTGGGAGAAGAGGAGATAGGGGACATATGATTGAGAGGGAGTTCTACTGGGCATGTACATAGGGTACATAAAAATGTTCAGATATATGTTGGGTATATTCATAGTAGTTCCAGTTACAAATGACAACCAAGTGAGTGCTGAGTTCCTACTCAGGAGAACTCTATCACATTCCAATGGAACAGAAACAATCCCCCAAGTGCAATGGCAAAGACCAATAAAGAAAGATGGTCCAACAATGAGTCCTTGATACTGATGACTATGCTTCTGAGCCTGGGTGCCTGAAATCTGGAACTAGGCCTAGAGCTGCAGGGGACTTAAGAGATACCTGCTGAGAACCTCCCTGTTGCTCAAAAATGACCACTCTCTCAGCCAAACTCAGCATTTAAATGTATTACCTTCCCCCCACAGTGGGACATGACTCCTGGCGATGAGCACCCCTGGTGCCTAGGGATTACTACCAATCACTAACACCTTGAATAAAAGGGAGAAATGGTAAAGACAAATGAGTTTACATGACTAAGAGTCTTGAAAGAAGAGTCAAGAGGTCATCAGAGTGGTCACGCTTATGTATGCCTCAGCAGGGTCCCAGAGACAGCCAAAGTAGATACAAAGTAGACAGAACTGGTGCTCCTGAGGGCTATGGAGACACAGCTTTTCTGATCATGGCAGTTGGCTCTGGAGTTCAGTGCCTTGTCAGTGGGCCCTACTCTGGAATTTGTATTCTTGAGTGTGATGGTGTTGGACTCAGATGTGACCTTCTACACATGCATCTTCTGTCACTTTTACTGAACTGGTGGTTAGTGCCGGGGTTGGTGTATACTCAGGAAACTTAGACGTCTGGATTGGCCATGTGGCAGCAGGCCCGTGAGCCTCAGCAGTGTTGCAACTCCTACTTTGTTGGACTTACACAGGTCAGCTAACAGGAGGTGAAGATGGTCAACCACCACACCAGGGAACCGAGAGTGCCTACAATTGCAAGCAGGAGAATTGCATCCATCAACCATGTGGGATCTAAGCCCCTTCTCTATATAGAGGTGGAGTGGACATCACCAACCCAGAGTCCACAGGATGGAGGAATAAAATATAGATTAGAGTGAACTTACTGGTATTCTACTATAGAACTATTGTAAATTGTAATAGAAGAAACTGTAGCATTGATCTGGAGAAAGTGGCCATGGTAGTTGCTGAGTGCATGGAGAGGGAAGAAGAGATGAGATGTTGGGACATTTTCGGGACTAAATGATATTGCAGGGACAGATGCTGGACATTATATATCCTGCCACAACCCACTGAATGGACTGGGTGAGAGTGTAAAGTACAGTGTAAACTATAATCCATGCAGTTCAGCAGTGCTTCAAAATGTATTCACTAAATGCAATGAATGTGCCACAATAATGAAAGAGATTGTTGATGTGGGGGGAATGGAAGGTGAAGTGTGGGGTATATGGGAACCTCATATTTTTTAGTGCAGCATTTTTTGTGATCTATGTATCTTTTAAAAAAGATAACTTAAAAGTAGAAATTTTTAAAAAAACATGTACAAAAAATAATTTCTTAGAGTTGCATTCATGGCTTTGTTTCTCAGTCTATAGATCTTTGGATTGAGTGCTCAGGTTGTAACAACATAAAAAATAGTGAGCAGCCAGTTTATTGGACTCACCCAGGACAACTACAGGGAAATGATGGAAAATGACCATCCCAAGGAACAGAGAGAGTCTACAACTGCAAGAAAGATAGTCCCATTCATCAGCCCCATGGAATCTAAGTCCCCTCTCAATTAGAGTCAGAGTGGGCATCACCATGCCCAAATCCTCAGGATTTGGGAATGAATGATGGGCTGGAGTAGACTTACTGTTCTGCTATAGACTTATTGTTATTTTATCAACAGATGATCTTTTATCATTCATATGGAAGCAATGGCCACTGGAGGTTATGAGGCAAGGGAGAGGGGAAAAATAGGTCTAATGTTGGGGTATTTTTGGGACATTGGAATTGTCCTGAGTGACATTGCAATGACAGATACAGGCCTTTATACTTACAAAATTGTGCAGGAGATAGTTGAAACTATAATCCATACTTAGTGGCAATACTATAAATATGATATATATCAATGTGTGTGTATATATATACATATATTTACATAAAAATAATAAATGTTCTTGTCATGTTTATTTGAGTTATTTTTGGGGAGCATTGTTTCTACCATGGAGGTAAGTTTTTTCTCTGCCACATTTTCCAACTGGTTATTTATGATATATAAGAAAAGTATTATATATCTTATATAAATATTTTCCTTACTTGTTGGTTCCTATATTTTTGTGGAAAATTTATCATTTCTTTTCTTTTCACTTTTTATCCCTCATATTTCTTATTCTAGTTATATTTCTAATATGATGTTTAATCTTAGTGTTGCTCTTGGACCTCCGTCTATTTCTTAGGTTTGTAGATTGAAATTTACCAATGCTTTCATCATCAGCTATGGTGTATGTGGTTCATTGTTTTATCATACCCTATTTTTTAAAGATTTATTTATTTTTTATTTATTTCTCTCCCTTCCTCCCCCATTGTCTGCTCTCTGCGTCCATTTGCCCTGTGTTCTTCTGTGTCGGCTTGGATTCTTGTCAGCAGCACGGGGAATTTGTGTCTCTTTTTGTTGCATCAGCTCTCTGTTTGTGCAGTGCCACTCCTGGGGAGGTTGCACAATTTTTCATGCAGGGTGTCTTTCTTTGCAGGGTGCACTCCTTGTTCACAGGGCTCCCCTGTGCGGGGACACCCCTGCATGGCACAGCACTCCTTGCATGCTTCAGCACTGCGTGTGGGCGCACTCACCACACAGGTCAGGAGGCCCTGGGTTTGAACCCTGGACCTCCCATGTGGTAGACAGATGCCCTATCAGTTGAGCCAAATCTGTTTCCCTATCACACCCTTTTTAAAATAAAGAAGAAAAAAAAAAACAATTGTCCAAAAAAAAAAAAAGTGTGTAAAAGATTGAATGCAGTTGGACAGTCAGAATGTGGCTTTAGGAACTCAAAGACACCTGTAGGAATAAATAATATAATGACAGCTATGTGGGGCAGGCAAGTAGAGAAGGCCTCAGCTCTGCTTTCAGCAGATGGGATCTTCAGCACAGCAGAGACCATTCATGTGCAGTAGAGACATGTGGAGGTGAGACAAGAAATGCCACTAAGGCCAGGAAGCCAGTGGCCCACATCTCCAATTCACTCATCAGAGCAAGAGGGTTTCAGGAGCTGGGGTATGTCACAGAACTGGGAATTGCATTGGCACGGCAGAAGTGGATGGAGAAAGTGGCTGCTGCATGACTGGCCTTAGAGCTGGCTCCACCGATTCAGAAAGTTGAGACTCCGTGAACACTGGCCCTGACACCCATGGTGATTTCATGGTGCAGAGGAAGGCAGATGTCCATGTAGCAATCACTGGACATCTGTGAGTGAGGCCAGCTCAGCAGAACCACAGGGAGTGAGTGCAAAACCGTGCCATATGCATGCCCAGAGGAAATATTGCCACTATGCAGCAAAGACTTGTACATGGATCTTGACACGGTCACAGAAATATAGCACAGATCCAGAAAGAAGAGATGTTTCAGGAAGAAATATAGGTGATGAGAGACCATGGTCCTTGGAAGTTACAGAGATAATGAGACTATTGCCAGTTAGAGTCACTGAATTTAAGACTAAGAACAGACAAGCGTGTAAGATTTCTAGCTCAGGCTTGCCAGAAAGGTCCGTGAGAAGAAACCAGCTAATTGTACTAGAAATAGCCATCTTCCTCCTCAATTTCCAAGAATGATGTGTTTGCAATTCAAGATGACAACCCACAGAGAAACATTTTCACTAATCCACTTAGTGAAGTTAAGGCATGAAGTCAGGGTTATCACTTCACTTAAGGGAGACTGGGCTAGGGAAACTATAAATGGTAATTTCCTGTTTCATTCAAAGGAAAAAAAAAACATAGGACATCTATATTTTACGTACATTAAAAGTATCATTCAATAAAAATACACACCTTTGTAAAGATGTTTCTGAGTTACCTATTTTTTTTCTATAGACTTTCTATCTATTCGTTTACTGCCACAACCACCACACTGGTTTTATTATTGCAGTTTTATAATATTTTTCATAATGAGAGACCAACTCCTAATATACTTTTCTTCTTTTGAAACATTCTTTGGAAAAATAAATACAATTAAACATGCATTTACAATATCAATATATTCTATGCACAATTATGATATACAAGCAATCATTACCTTTAAAATAAAATATTGTATGTATTGACCTGAAATATAGTGAAAGGCCAGACTTTCCTGATGTAGTTTTTAAAAAGAAATAAAATTGCTAATGGGCAGACCAAAAATTATTTATCTTAATTCTTAAGTAAATAAAATTGACAGGAATAATGAAATTCAATTTTTATAGTAATCAAATTAGTAAAGATTCAAACACAAAATACTCAGGGCTATCAAGGATAGCATAAGCTAAGAGCTGAAACATGCAGCTGTGACGGTCAATTTGTACATACTTTCTGAAAAACAGCAACTTATTGAACAGGACGCTTAAAGCAGTCTGTACTTTAAACCAATTAATTTTATGCTAAATACTTCGATTACATATCTGAATAATGAATAGTTAAGAAAAAAAATGTTCATTTAACGTAACTGCAATAGCAAAAAAATTGGAAAAATCTCAAAATGTTCAAACAAGACTGTTGAAGAATTATTTACATGATAATATTCTAAGTGACTTTGAAAGTTATGATTATGATGCATTTTTCATGAAATGGGATAGTAACTATAATTTCATTTAAATAAAAGTACAATACACATTACATATGCTGTACTTAAATAAATGGAATAAACATATAATAAAGCATCTAAGGAAATATAACACATGACAAGAGTTTGATTTATTCCCAAATGCCCATCTGTCTTTGGAGTTTACATTAATTAATATATACTATCGACATTATTTAATACAGTGGCCATATAATGGAATTGTGTGCAGTGTTTTCTTAATCGTGCCTTTCTTTAAGTTCCTTTTCTCTCTTGAGTAAATAAATATGTACTTGTTATCTATCATCTATCATTTATCTTCATCATCATCACCTACATATGTGAAAATACCTTTATTATGGGATATAAATATCTAACCCTTGTTTAATCTCCTACTGCCACATCTATCTATGATACTATGGGTAAAAGAAGGAAAATAGATTAAGGGACTTTGTGTGTGTCATTGGTTGATACCTAGATACCATATAAATATTTTTTCTTTACAAGGCATTCGTAGGTTCAAAAGCTAAAGGAAAAGCTAAGTACCTGATTACACTTTCTTCACTAAAAAGGTAGAGAGGGCTACTTTTCCTCTTTAATGGAATTCTAAGCCTTTTTAGTTTTCATCTTTGAGTGTTGATTCAAACACTTTGTTGTTGAAGTTTTGCCCACATCCTGGGGAGAACTGATGTTCTCAAACAGAGGGAATTGTGTCTCTTGAGAGAATTGGTGGCTCCCAATGGGTTAGGGCAGTCTAGTATGTCAACCCTCGCCATTGTTGTGAGTATCTGTGACCCTGGTCCTTCAAGTAATGAAGATTGATTGTCACTGTGGGCCCTGAGGGGAGGGGGAGGGATGTATAAAATAGATAGAATCAGGGTAAATGGGGAGCGGTGGAAGTATTCTGCAGGATTGTGCAGTGATGGAAATAGGAGATGTTAAATTACACCAAAAATGTATAAATGCCTACAGGCTAAAATATAAACTGGAATTTAAAACATAAGGTAACTAAAAATTTAGAAAAGTGTACAGTCTAAAATATAAATCATAATGTAAACCAAAATGGAACCATGTTTGAAAGAATTTTCAATATCTGTACATCAGCTGCAGCAAATATAACATGAACATTTAAAGGGATCATTGCTGGGGAAGGGGGGGAAGTGTTTGATGCTGGCTATATGGGAATCCCCTACATTGTATATGTGAATTACTATGATCTAAAACTTCTGTAAAGACAAAAGTAAAAATTACAAAATAAAAGCAAGGATGTATACACTGAAGAAGAAATAAAAGAAATTGCCTTGCCATTGTACATACAGGGCAACACCTACAGCAGTAATGAAATGCAAAAAGTAAAAAACAAATTTTTATGGTATTTTTCATTTTTTAATACCTCAATTTATTTTTACTTTATTTTAGTTTTTCTAGATTAGTATGAATTCTATTTCTAATTTTTAAACCCATCTCTACATTTCATTTTCATCTTAATTGAATTTGGCAATATATTAGGCTCCATTTTTTAATAAGTTTTGGACCACGGAGAGATCCAACTATGGCAGGGGAGGAACACTGATGTGGGGTGTTATTGATGATGAACATATGGTTGGGAGGGATTTCTCCAGAGCATGTATATAGGGTACAAAAATGTTTGGGTATATGTTGGGTATTTTCAAAGTAGTTACAGTTACAAAAGACAACTGAGGGAGTGCTGAGTTCCTAGCCAGGGGAGCTCTATCACATTCCCCAGTGGAACAGCAACAATCCCCCAAGTGCAATGAGGAAGACCAATGAAGAAGGGTGATCCAACAATCAGCCCTTGATACTGATGAATATACTTATGAACTTATGTGCCTGAAATATGAACTAGGTCTAGAGCTGCAGGGTGCCTAAGAGTTACCTCCTGAGAGCCTCCATGTTGCTCAAATGTGGCCACTCTCTAAGCCAAACTCAGTATGTAAATACCTTCCCCCCACAGTGGGACATGACTCACTCCCTGGTGCCGAAGTATTGCTACCAAGCACTAGCTGGTAACGTATCAAGAAAAAGACATTGAATAAACAGGTCAACTCAGACCAGCGGAATATCTCAGCCTACATGTAGGATCATGTGTTAAAAACTGCTTTTTGGCCTTGAATAAAAGGGGGAAATGGTAAAGACAAATGCATTTATATGACTAAGAGTCTTCAAAAAAGAGTCTGGAGGTCATAAGAGGGATCGCATTTGTGCACACCTCAGCAGGATTCCAGAGACAGCCAAAGTAGATACAACCCCAGGGACTGGTTGTCCTGAGGGCTATGGAGACCCACACGTTCTATGGTCATGGCAAATGTTTCTGGAATTCAGTGACATGTCAGTAGGTCCTACTTTGGAATTTGTGTTCCCTGAGTATGATGGAATTGGACACAGAAGAGACCTTTCTACACATGCCTCTTCTGTCACTTTTATTGAGCCTGGGGTTGGAGCTAGGGTTGGTGTATACTCAGGAGATTTGAATCTCTACACTGTCCATTTGCCAGCTGGACCCTGAGCCTCAGCAGTCTTGCAACTCCTACCCTCTGGTTCATTGGATTTATCCAGGCCAGCTAACAGGGAGTCAAGCACCACACTAGGGAACTGAGAGTGCCTACAACTGCAAGCAGAATTGCATCCATCATCCATGTGGAATCTAAGTCCCCTCTTATATAGAGGAGGAGTGGACATAACCACCCCAGGGTCCACAGGATGGAGGAATAAAATATGGGTTAAAGTGGGCTTACTGATATTCTACTATGGAAATATTGTGACTATTAATGGAAGAAATTGTAGCATTGGTGTGGAGAACGTGGCCACGGTAGTTGCTGGGAGCAGTGAGAGGGAAGAAGAGATGTGATGTGGGGGTGTTTTGGGGACTTGGAGTTGTCCTGAATGATGTTGCAGGGACAGATACTGGACATTATATATCCTGCCATACCCCACTGGGTGGGCTGGGGGAGAGTGTAAGCTATAATGTGAACTGTTTCCATGTGGTGCAGAGGTGCACCGGGGTGTGTTTGCCAAGTGCAGGGAGTGTGCGGAGGTGGTGGTGGGGTTGTTGTGGGAGGAGTGGGGGGTGGGGGGGTGGGGATATATGGGAACTTCCTATAGTTTTTGAAGGTAACATTAGAAAAAGGAAAGAGAAAAGAAAAAAGAGTGAATGCAGGACTTTGAGTAGTTAGCTCACTAGCTCAATGTCTTTTCATGATCTTGTCGTTTTTTCTCTCTGAATAGACGTAAATACTGGCAGCTCAGCATTCTTGTAGGGCTGGCAGCCACTAATACATTCTGAGAAGTGAGTGACGTGATACTTCTATTAGCCCCAAATACCTTAGAACTGTGACTTCATCTCATTTCTTTCAGTTACTATTAATTTAGTGTAACATAAAGAAAATAGAACAAATTTCCTCATATTTCTCCTGTATTATATCATATTACCTAAGAATCAGTAAAACAAACAAACAAAGGTAGCCATAGGGAAACAAACAAGCAAAAAAAAAAATAGAAAGGGATTTGAAAGTCATAACTTACCAGGGCCAATGGCTGAGGAGTAAATAATACAAAAATGAGATAAAAAGTAATTCTAGCCTACACTTTTTTTGTCTTCATTAAGATTTTTGTCTTTATTTTTTTAAAATGTTATATTAAAACATATGGGGTCTCCATGCCCCCCACCCCCTCACCCCACTCCTCCCATACCAACAACCTCCTCCATGATCATGGGACATTCATTGCACTTGGTGAACACATCTCTGAGCACCACTGCACCACATGGTCAATGGTCAACACTATAGTCTACACTCTCCCCCATTCCACCCAGCAGGCCATGGCAGGAAAAGCAATGTCCAGCAACTGTCCCTGCAGTACCACCCAAAACAACTCCAAGTCCCAAAAAAGCCCCCACATCACATCTCCTCTTTCCTCTCCCTACCCTCAGCAGCTACCGTCGCCACCCTCTCCACATCAATGCTACATTTTCCTCAATTACTAATCACAGTAGTTCTATAGCAGAATGTCAGTAAGTCCACTCAATCCATACTCTATTCCTCTAGCCTACACTTTTAAAGTTATGTCACAAGAATCCTTCACAACATGGCAGCTGACTTCTAAAAGGTCTCTGAATATAGAGACTCCTGAACACTCTAGGGGAACCAGTG
Source organism: Dasypus novemcinctus (assembly GCF_030445035.2). NCBI lineage: Eukaryota > Metazoa > Chordata > Mammalia > Cingulata > Dasypodidae > Dasypus > Dasypus novemcinctus. The sequence continues at coordinate 72,566,800 of NC_080694.1, read as the reverse complement.
CTTATTTATTTCTGTTTATTAGGTATTACAATGTCATTGGCTTTACCTATTTATTTACCTCCCCGCTTGAAGAACAAGCAATCATGGTATACCCCTTTAAAACTTCCCCTTAACTCATGTGTGAGTTAGCATTTTCTTTTTCAATTGAGTAACTGTGGTCCTAAATTAAATTATTTGAAATATTCCAAATATAAGCATCATAATAAAAATAGCAATAATAGTAATAGTAGTAATTTTATTGCTTACATTAAAATTATTAACCAAGAGGGATCACAAGATAAACAGGTTAAGTACTATCCACACGACTAACAGGCATATTTCTATATCTGATTTCACAAAAAATATATTAAAATTTATAAAATTTCAATTTATCAATTCACATACCTAAACCAACTCATCATTAGGGTTCCACAGCCAGTATCTAATCTGCTCATGATTCTTATAATAAGGGGAATGCATTGTTTAATACATGGAGACTAGTCCTTGCCACATGTCTTTCATGTATTCAATTCTTTCTTCTATACATATTTGAGAAGCTGTATACATTCACATCTGCTTATTTATGCCTCAGAAGAGTTCCCGATGTTCACTCACATGAGAGTTTTCTTCTCATTGCCCTACTCAAGGCCCTCTTCACCTCCTGTTCCTGAAGGTATAGATCAGTGGATTTAGTACAGGAGTCAGCACACTGTACATCAGGGCAAAGACTGCATCCTGGTCCATGGAGCTGCCTGAAGCAGGACGAGTGTAGGTACACAGAAAAGAAAAACAACCATGAAGTGGGAGGCACAGGTGGAGAGTGCTTTCTGAAGCATTCTGCAAGAATGAGTCTTGAAGAAGAGGTAGGTGAGAATGTAGAAATAGGAAAGAACTGTCAGAAAGAAGGGGCCCATGGCAATGGTCCCTGTGACAACATTAATCAACCATTGATTGAGGTCAACGTTCCCACAGGCCAGTTCCAGCAATGCCTTAATATCACAGTAGAAATGATGGATATGGTTGGAACCACAGAAGTTCAAGCGAGAGGTCATTATGGAGTGCAGCAGGACATGGAAGAAACCAATGACCCAGGTTGTGCTGGCCATCTGGAGGCAGAGCTGATGATTCATGATCGTGGTGTAATGAAGTGGTTTGCAGATTGCCACAAATCAATCCAAGGCCATCATGCCCAACAGCAAGGCCTGTGTGCTGCCCAGGAAGTCAAAGAAATGCAGCTGGCTGATGCATCCCAAGAAAGAAATTGCTTCACGTGAAGAGACTAAGTTCTCCAGCATCTTTGGCAGTGTCACCATGGAGTAGCAGATATCTAGGCATGAGAGATTTCCCAGTATGTAGTACAAAGGAGAATGGAGTCTTGGGTCAGAGATGATCATCAGAATTGCCCCATTCCCAGCCACACTGCTGATGTAGATGGTGCAGAAAACCACCAAGAGCAGAGGCTGCAGCTCTTGGATGTCTGTCAGTCCCAGGAGGAAAAATTCAGTGACTGACGTTTGATTCAGCATCACTGGGAGAAAAGACAAGAAAACATCTGTGAAACTCTCACTATGGGGGTCAAATCCTTCCAGCCCAGGATCTTTTCCCCAGGACAAAAATGCTTTGTGGGAGACTATGCTTCTTTTAAAATGAGATGATTTACCTATCATGGGCCATTAGACTTTTACATATTATGCCTGCATACTGAATGTTACACAGATATTTTTTTCCTTTGTTAGACTATTCATTAATATTTCCCTTTCCTCAAAGTTCCATATTGTAATTCTTCTATCATCTCTGGCTCTGAACATCTATATATTTATTCAACTTTCCTCTTCCTAAGTCACCTCTAACAGGGTGATTTTTAATGTACTCCATTACAATATTTCCAAACCAAGTAGACACCACCTGAAGGATTTTAGCTTATGGAAATGGACAAGGATGAAGTAATCAGAATCATGTCCTCTGTAACTAACAAAAAGTGATTTAAGATAATCATAGTGACCTTTCTTCATCTTACAATGTAAGTAGACTCTGAGGTGACCTCTTTCTGATCCTTTCCAGACTCTTATTCCTGGAATTATCATGAAGTCTTATCTAGGGTCTGAATTGAGCCCATGTTATTCAGATACTAGCCGGAGATGTATATGGATTTTTTTTCTCTCCCTTATCTGCTGGTACCTTTAGTATTTACATAATCTGAGCCTTAGGATCACCCCAAACTGGACACCCAAAATACTTCTTGGTGACTTTGGTATTTTACTGCTCTTCTCTGGTTTCCTTGGAACTCTTTTCCATTTCTTAGATGCCTGCATCCCTAGGTAGGAAGATCTTTTCTCAATGGACTTAAGAGTTCATACAACACTGGCCTCTCCTTGATCATACAACACTGACCTCTCCTTGAGGTATCTAAAACTTTGACACCCGTGAAAGCTTATCTTTTTTTTATACCTGTTTCCTTGGGTCCTGTTTGTAGTTTGATGGATATAGACTTACTCTTCATGTATTAAGATATAATCCACTTCCAGTGAAGTGCACCTTCTTCACCTGTACTTTCATTAATATGGACTCCAGATCAATCCCTCTGAATACTGGTAAGTTTCCAGATCTATTTAATTGAAAAGTGTGTTTTCTCTCTATGCCCTCCCCCCTTTTTAATATTCTTTCCAAATTTTTAAAAAGATACTTAGATTACATTAATGTTACATGAAAAATTTAAGGGATTACCATGTGCTCCACTCCCTACCCCTTCCACACTTTCCCATGTTAAGATCTTTCATTAGTTTGGTTCATAAGTTACAACTGATGAACACATATGGGAGCATTTCCACTAAGTGTGGATTACAGTTTACTTATTGTTCATGCTCCCATGTAATTTTGCAAGTTATGACAAAATATATAATGGCCTGTATCTGTCATTGCAAGGTCATTCAGGATAATCCCAATGTGCAGAATTTTATGCTCCCTTTTGCATCAAATAAATTTTCTTACAAAAATAATTCATTAATTTTTATTTCACTTACATGTTTGAAATGATAGTGTTTTTTTCAGGGATGTTGAAATTATTGAAGAAAGGAAAATAAATTAATTAAAATAAGGTTTAATGTTTGAGTAAAATTTGACATGTTTACAGGAGGGTAGAAAAAATTTTGAGTCTTCTTTACTCTTTTAATTGCGAAGTGCCTGACATTACCTCCTGTAGGTACACTCACAAAGCAGACATACTTTGTGAGATAGCTTCTTCTTTCTCCTTTTAATTTCCTGATGTAGAAGCTCTTTTGGGGAAAGAAGCAATGATATGTGAGAAACTTAGAGCAGTGGGAGGAACTGTTAGAAGAAAAAACTGTAGGAAATTCAGAATAGAGATGCAGGTATCAGGCATCTTTCTGTAAAGAGGGAATCATTCAAGGTATGAGAAATCATGGAGGGGAAAAGAAAATGATTTGAGGTTACTAGAGTAAAACTGTGAATAAACTTGGAAGCTCTTCTTTTTGGGAACCCACAGGATTCTAGGGTTTATAAGTGCAAGAAATTTGTAGAAATTATCTAATCTTTAATACACTTAGATACATGTTGATTTCCAAACTCTTAGAAAAGATTTTTCATAGTCATATATATTTTGTGTATTTAAAGACTTTAACTGTGCTTGTTTAAAATAGAGATGATAAACCACACATAGTTTTTGATTCTCTGTTTCATAAAACATAGTTGTAGCAAAAATCCATTAAAAATAAATTCTTCCTAAGTTTTAAACAAAATTATTAATGAGACTTTGCTCTACTGAATTATTTAACGTGTTTTGTAGAATGTCTAAAGAACCAGGCATATTACTGAGAATGAGATATTTTAAAAATATACATGAGAAAGAAGGTGCCTCTATAAACTAAAACCTCAAGGAGAAGTCCACTCTAATTTAGGAAGTCAGTTTTAAATCCTGGGCACTTAAGTTTAGTACTAGCAGGAAGACAGATAATGCATTACAGATCGTTTATACAGCAACCTTCCTAGCCTGTGTTCAATTTCATTCTTACCTAGTTGACCATTCAGACTTCCTGGCGAGAAAGGTTTTCAGGTTTACACTCTCAGCGACTGTAGATAGGAAAACATTTTTCACGTGGTAATTCAGGTTGGATTGTAGCATAATTTCTTCATTTTCAAAACTTCTCTCTTTTCCAGACATCTGTCTCCTCTTTTGTGAACCCCAGATCTCTAGATATAAACATCCTGAGAGACTGTGTCCCCTGGGTGCTGGGAAGAATGTTTTAAGAATAAATAGGATATTCTCCAAACCTACAAAATGAAGCAGCCTCGTTGGGGAATTTCTTTCTTCTTTTCCTCATTCTTCCTATTTTCTTCCCTTCTAATGTGTTTTACTTGGTTTCAGTACCATGAACAAAACCACAAGTATCAAATGTTTTAGATATTTCCTTTGTCAAATTTGTTTTGAAATCCTAGGAAAGAGATGTCAATTGACATTCTCATATTGGGGACTCCCTTGAAAAAGACTCTTCTGTGTAAAATGGAAAGAAGATTGGCCATAAGTGTTAGGGAATGGGGAGCAGTGACATTCCATTGATAAGCACAGACATATGATTGCCTTTATTATTATTATTTTTTAATATCATTTTTATTAGAGATGTGACTTTACAAAACACTCATGCATAATGTCCAGAATTCCTTTAATATTCTCATTGTTTAAATCATGAATATTATGGGAAACAAAGAAAGGAATAAATAAAAATATTGCATTATTTCCCCTTCTAAAACTGACTATTCACTTTTGGTAATAACACTAGATAATTTTCTTTAATTTTGGGGTCTAAAAGCTCATATTTCTCTCTTTGGTGTAATAATGCTGTATCTACAGGGTGTAGTCTACTTCTTGCTGTGTCCTTTAGTAATAAAATCTCAGCTTTTTAGGCAATGAATATGTCTATGATTTTTTATCTTGTCAAATATTCTAGTAACAGTTAAAATACCATGTCCTTGTCCATTTTTTCCTATTGAGTTTATAACGTTGTTGCATTGTAGGGAAATTGAGTATATAGTCATTTCACTGAAAATTCTCAGTTATTTTACATACTTTAATATGATACAATTAAATAACAGTCAATGTGTTCATAATTGTTCTGATCCTCAGTGAAGGGAACATTAATACCATTCCTATTTTATCTTCTGAAAACCGAGCTTTGGAGGATTAAATAAATGTCTCAGTTTCTTGAGATCAATTGCTGAACTAAGACTGTAACTGAACCATGCTAGTTTTAGAGACCCCTGCCAGGTCATCCATTCCTTTCAAGTATCATCATCTCAATTTAAACTTGTTTCCTTTGTTGAATAGAAATCTATTATGGCAATGAGTGAGGATCAGGAATTTTCTTCTTCAAGCTATTTTCATTCAGGATTTTCTTTAGGAAGCAGTTTTCCTCCTCCAATCATCATGATGTGGTTTTAAATTTTATTAGCCAGGCTGGCTTCTTGAGCCTTGACCTAACTGGTTTCTTATGACCCCGGGCTCTGAAGGGTTTCTTTCTTGACTGAGTGATCTGACTTGAAATTCTTCATAAGTTTTAAACAAGAGACTATGTTTATTTCAAATCCCTCTGATTAAGTAGCTCATCAGTTTATTAGCTTTAGAATTTTAGATTTATTTACCTCTCTAGCCCTCTTAAAAATTAGCTTACTTATGCTTTGAGATAACCACCAAGAATTGGGACTAATTTTTCTCTCTGTATTCTGACAACTGGCTATTCTTCACAGATATGTGATGCCATTTCTAAAGTAGGCTGTCTGCATACATATTCAACTTGGTACCCCACTTTCTACTTTATTCCATTGATTTTTCTCTTTTTATGGCAACAACATACTGTATCTGAACTGATCACTTTACTATGAGTCTCAATATCTTATACATGGGTCACTGCTTATTCTTCTTTTATTAAAATGTCCGGGGATATTGTACAGTCATTATCGCATGTCCTGACCAGATTGAGGAGGGACTTTCTTAAGGCTTCCACTTGATCTCTCTCAGTGTGATAAGTCATTTCACACAATGAAAAAGCTGGTGTAGGGTTTGTCTAATTGCCAATTATGATTCATTCCAATTTATGCCATGAGTAGTTTGGTAAATGACTATTGGGTGTGCCTGCAGTATCCAGAAGGTCCACCGTACAGCAGATATGAACCATGACTCTTTTTTGTTACATGCCCTCTGTGTGCCCCTCTCACAGGTGAACCATGATGCTTAGACTCTTAGAGTATCAATGTCAATCAAATCAGGTGTCCAGTACTCTTAAAAGATATGCATAATCCCTTTCTCCAGGGTCAATTGTGACTGAAACAGTGAATGCAGATTCTTGAATGGGTAGCCCTACATTTGAAAATGTATTTTCAGGTCTTGTCTGATGGTTTGTCTTTCTAAATACGTAAAAATGCTGGCAGCTCTTAGCATTTTAATGTCTTTTGTCTCTTACAGGTTCCTCAAGTTGAGGAATATCATGCCTTTAGTCCATTTGCTTCAGGATCATTTTAGCAACTATGATTTCAATCCTAGAATGAGTTTTTTGCTAGGAAAGGAAAATAATACAAAGGTTTAATGATTTCTTCCCATTTCACCAGTATTAGATCATATTCCAATACAACTTGTCAAAAAGGAAAGCGCACAATTTTAAAGGGTTTTGAAAGTTATAATTTTCCAGGTCCAGGCGTAAGGGAAAATAATGCAGTCATTAGACAAAAGAAATTCTGAGAAGATTTTCAGCAATTGCAATTTGATGTGATTTCACAGGATACTTTGAAAAATTTGGCTAGTTTAATGCCAAAAGATCTCTGGTTGGAGAGGCTCCACACATTATGTGACCTGTGGGTTATTTTATTTCTGTTAATTATTGTTTAGAATGTCATTGGCTTTAATTACTAATTGATTATTGTACTTACAGAAGAAAAAATCATGACATATCTTTGTAAAATTCCTCTTAACTCATATTTGAATTAGCAGTTGCTTTAGTGTTGAGTAATGTGACCCTAAATCAACATACTAAAAATTTCATAATTCTAACAATAATAATATTACTAATAATGGTAATTGATTCTCACATTAAATTGTATTAATCAAGAAGAATCATACAGATCAAGTGACCTAATTCTAATCACTAGAGTAATATAGGTATATTACTTTATTTCTTTTCATTTAGGAGTACACTAGAATATATAACAAAGTAATTATAGCAACATATATTCTAAAATAAATTCACCATTAGGTTTCAAACCCAGTGTCCAACAGTTCAAGTTTCACAAGTATTACCTAGGAATGCATTGTTTAACACACCCATAGTAGATATTCCATTTATTTTTTGGTAGCCATTCCTTTTATATATATATAAATATATATATAATAAATTATTTCTGACAAAGTATGCATTCAACTCTCAACTTTCCCATTGCATGCCTTTTTCAGTCTCAGAAGATTTCTGAAATTGCTTTCAGTCAGAACTTCCTTCTGATTGCCCTACTCATGGCCTGCTTCACCTCCTTGTTCCTCAAGGTATAGATCAGTGGATTTAGTAGAGGAGTCACCACACTGTACATGAGGGCAATGACTGCATCCTGTTCCATGGAGCTGCCTGAAGCAGGACGAATGTAGGTGAAGAGAACAGGAACATAGAAAAGAATAACAACCATGAAGTGGGAGGCACAGGTGGACAGAGGTTTCTGAATTATTCTGCAAGAATGAGTCTTGAAGAAGAGATAGGCAAGAATATAGAAATAGGAGAGAAGAGTCAGAGAGAAGGAGCCCATGGCAATGGTTCCTGCGATGGTATTAATCAACCACTGGTTGAGGTCAATGTTCCCACAAGCCAGTTCCAGCACGGCCTTAACATCACAGAAGAAGTGATGGATATGGTTGGAATGACAGAAGTTCAAGCAAGAGGTCATTATGGAGTGCAGCAGGGCATGGAAGAAACCGATGATCCAGACTGTGCTGGCCATGTGGATGCAGCACTGATGACTCATGATGACAGTGTAATGAAGTGGTTTGCAGATCGCCACAAAGCGGTCCAAGGCCATCACACCCAACAGCAAGGCCTCTGCGCTCCCCAGGACGTCAAAGAAATGTAGCTGACTGATGCATCCCCAGAAGGAAATTGCTTTGTGTGAAGAGACTAAGTTCTCCAGCATCTTTGGCAGTGTCACTGTGGAGTAACAGATGTCTAGGCATGAGAGATTTCCCAGGAAGAAGTACATAGGAGAGTGGAGTTTTGAGTTAGAGATGATGATCATCAGAATGGCTCCATTCCCAGCCACACTGCCCATGTAGATGGTGAGGAAAACCACAAAGAGCAGAGGCTGCAGCTCTTGGATGTCTGTCAGTCCCAGGAGGAAAAATACAGTGACTGAGGTTTGATTCAGGATCACTAGGAGAAAAGGCAAAGTAACATGTGGGAACCAGTCACTATTGAGGGTAAAATCTTTCCAGACCAAGATCTTTTCTCCAAGCCAAAAATGTTTTCAGGGAGAATTGCTTTCAATATTCCTAAAATGATTTGCTGAACATGGGCCATTAGACTTTTAAATACTAATTTTGCGTATTAACTGTTGCACAGACCTTTATTTCTTTGCTAGAGTAATCGTTATTATCTCCCTTCTCTCAGAGTTCAATCTTGTAATTTCTGTCCTTTCTGGCTGTGACCATATATGTATTTATTCAACTTTCCTCTTCCTAAGTCAGGACTAACAGGGTGATTTTCAATGTACTCCACAACCGGACTTCCAAAAGCCAAGTAAGATGCCACCAGAAGGATTTTAGCTTACTAAAAGTGGACAGGGATGAAATAATCAGAACCATGACATCTGCAACAAGTAAAAAGAAGAGTTGTACTGACCTTTCTTCATCTTACAATGTAAGTAGCCTCAGAGGTGACCTCTTTCGGATCACTTCTGACTCCCATCTCTGAAAGCCTCATGAAGCCTGATCTGGGGTTAGAATTGAGCTCACATAAATCAGATATTAGCCTGAGGTGCATTTGCAATGTTTCACTGCTTTCAGCTGGTAAGTTTAGTCTTCTTATAATCTGATCCTTAATGTCATCTCTAAACAGGATCCCCAAATTGCTTCTTAATGACAAATGATATTTTACTGCTCTTCTCTGGTTTCCCTGGGACTCTTTTCCCTTTCCTAGAAACCTGCATCCTTAGGTAAGAAGATTCTTTTTTCATGAACTCAAGAATTCCTCTTTTAGATCACATAACACTGACTTCTTGAGTTATACAACACTTCTGCTCCCTAGAAAACTTATCTTTTACACCTGTTTTCTTAGGTCCTGTTTTTATTTTGATGGATACAGACTTACTCTTCATGTATTAAGATATAACTACCTCCAGTGAAGTGCACTTTCCTCACCTATGCTTCCATTAATGTGGACTACAGATCGGTCCCTCCAAATACTGGTAAGTTTCCATATTTTTTTCAATTGAAAAGTGTGTTTTCTCTTTACGACCCCTCCCCAATTTTAATATACTTTAAAAATATTTAAAAAGATACATAGATCACATAAATATTACATAAAAATATAGGGGATTCCCATATTTCCACTCCCTGCACCTTCCACACTTTCCCACATGAACAACATCTTTCATTAGTTTGATACTTATGTTAAAATTGATGTACAAATATTGGAGCATTTCCTCTAAGTTTGGGTTATAGTTTACATTATAGTTTAAACTCTCTTCCCCATAATTCTGTAAGGTATGGCAAGATATATAATGACCTGTGTCTGTCATTGCATGGTCATTCCAGACAATCCCAATATCCCGAAAATTATGCTCCCTTTTTCATCAAATAAACTCCTTTCTTGCAAAAGTGGAGGTCAGCTAACAGGGAGCTGAAGATGGTGAACCACCACACCAGGGAATTGAGAGTGCCCACAACTCCAAGCAAGAGAATCTCATCTGTCAATCATGTGGGATCCAAACCCCCTCTCAATATAATGGTGGAGTCGAAATCATCAACCCAGCATCCAAGGATGGAAGAATAAAATATGGATTAGAGTGAACTTACTGGTATTCTACTATAGAACTATTATGACTGGTAATGGAGGAAACTGAGAATTAATCTGGAAAATGTGGCCATGGTAGTTGCTGAGGGCAGGGAGAGGGAAGAAGAAATGTGATATGTGGGCATTTTTGGAACTTGGAATTGTCATAAATGATATTGCAGGGGGACATGACACCCGGGGATGAGCCTCCCTGGCAACGAGGGACCACTATCAACTACCAACTGATGATGCAACTGGAAAATGACCTTATACGGAAGGTTCAATGCGGATCAGCAGAATATCCATGTCTACATAAAATACCATGACTTTAAAATGCTGTTTGACCTAAAGTAAGGGGGAAATGGAAAGGAGAAATGAGTTTATATGGCTACGAGTTTCTAAAAAAGAGTCTGGAGGCTGGCAGAAGGTTTGCCCTCATGCACAACTGAGCAGAGTCAGAGAGACAGATAAAGCAGATACAACCCCCAGATATTGGTTCCTTTGAGGGCTAAAGAGACCCATGGGAGTTATGGTCATGGCCGATGGGGTTAACTACCAGGGCAGATGGCCCCTCTTTGGAAATGGTGTTTATGTGTGATGAATCTGGACTCAGATGGGATCTCCCTTCATAAGACTTTCATGCTAATGTGCTGGAGGTGCAGTTAATGTTGGGGTTTAAGATATATTTAGGGGATTTGAATCTCTGGACTGACAATGTGATAGCCAGATCCTGAGCCTCAACAGACTCCAGCACCTACAATCTGATTTATTGGACTTACCACACTCAGCTAAGATGGAGGTGAAGAAGGACAACCACCACACCATGGAGCCTAGAGTGATTACAACTGAAAATGGGAGGATTGCATCCAGCATCCAGGTGGAATCTGAGCCTCCTCTTGACATAAAGGTGCAATGGACACAACCAATCCAGTGTCCACATAGAAGAGGTGGCATTGGATTGGGAAAAGTGGACATAATGGACAAAGGGTATGGGGAAAGGCAGGAAGAGATGAGAGGTGGAGGCGTCTTCGGGACATGGAGCTGCCCTGGATGGTGCTTCAGAGGTAATCACCGGACATTGTAAATCCTCACAGGGCCTACATGATGGAATAGAGGAGAGTATGGGCCATGATGTGAACCAATGTATATGAGGTGCAGAGGTGCCCAAAGATGTACTTACCAAATCCAATGGATGTGTCATGATGATGGGAACGAGTGTTGTTGGGGGGGCGGAGAGGGGGGGTGGGGGGGTGGGGTTGAATGGGACTTCACATATATATTTTTAATGTAATATTATTACAAAGTCAATAAAAAATAAAAAAATTTAAAAAAAATAAAATAAAATTCAAAAAAAAAAAAATGATATTGCAGGGACAGATGCTGGACATTATAAATCCTGCCACAAAGCACTGAAAGTACTGGGGGAGAGTGTAAACTACAATGTAAGCTATAATGCATTCAGTGCAGTAGTGCTCCAAATGTATTCACTAAATGTAATTAACGTGCCATAATGATAAAAGCTGTTGATGTGGGAGGAGTGGGGGAGTGGGATGTCGGGTGTGTAGGAAAGTCTTATAACTTTTAATATAATATTTTTTTGATCTATGTATCCTTTAAAAAAAAGACAACTTAGTAAAAAAATTTAAAGAATAGTTTAAAAAATAATTCATTAATTTTTTACTTAAATATTAGAACTAATAGTGTTTTTTCAGTAGTGTTGAAATTATTAAAGAAATCAAAATGAGTTAATTACAATAAGGTTTACTATTTAAATTAAATTTCAACATTTTACTGGTAGGTAGAAAAAATTTTTGAGTCCTCTTTACTCTTTTATTTGCAAAGTATCTGACATTACCTCCTTAAGTACACTCATAAAAGGAGACATACTTTTCATGGTAGCTTCCTCTTTGTCCTTTTCATTTCTAGAAGTAGTGGCTGTTTTGGGAAGGAAGAAGCAATGATATGTGAGAAACTTAGAGGAGTCGGAGGAATGGTTAAAAGAACAAAACTGCAAGGAATTCTGTATAGATATGCAGATATTGGGGAGCTTTCTATAAAGAAGGAGTCATTCAAGGTATGAGAAATTATGGAGGGGAAAGGGAGTGACTTGAGGTTACTAGAGTAAAAAAATCAAATGAATTTGGAAGATCTTTTTTGGTAATCCATGGGATTCTATGTTTTGTAAGTATGTAAAATTTGGAGAAATTATCTAATATTTAATACACTTAGATATGTGTTGATTTCCAAAGTCTTAGAAAAGATTTTTCATAGTCATATATATTGTGTTTTTAAAGAAATTCACCATCCTTGTTTAAAATAAAGATGATAAACCACACATAGTTTTCGATTTTCTGTATCATAAAACATAATTATATCAAAAATCAATTGAAAGTGAAGTCTCCCTAAGCTTTAAAGAAAATTGGAGACTCTGCTATCCTAAATTATTCAACCTGCTTTTTAGTATGTCCTGCGAAATGGCATATTATTGAGAATGAGCCATTAAAAAATATATGGGAAGTAAGGTGTCTCCATGAACTACAACCTCAAAGAGCAGTCCACTCTAATATACGAAGTTGGTTTTAAATCCTGGGCACGTAAGTTTAGTGCTAGCAGAAATATAGTTCTCTCACTACAGATAGGTTATAAGGAACATTCCTAACCTGTTTTCTACTGCATTCTTACCTACTCGAGCATTTTGACTTCCAGGCAGGAAGGGTTTTCAGGTTTACACTCTCAGTGACTATAAATAGGAGAACAATATTTCACGTGATAATTCAGGTTGGATTGCAGTATAATTTCTTCATCTTCAAAACTTCTCTCCCTTTTGGGATATCTGACTGATTTTTATGAACCCCAGATCTCTACACATAAATATCCTGAGAGACTGTGTCCCCTGGGTTCTGGGAAGAATGTTTTAAGAATAAACAGGCTATTCTCTACACCTAGAAGATGAGGTGGTCTCATTGGAGGATTTCTTTCTCCTTGCTTCCCCCATTCTTCCTATTTTCTTCCATTTCCTTGCGCTTTCCTTGGTTTCAGCACCATGGACAAAACCACAATTCTTAATTGCGAATTTACTTTGAAATCCTAGGAAAGAGATGTCAGCTGACTTGCTCGTATTGGAGACTCCCTTCCAAGATACTCTTTTTCTATAAAGTGGAAAGAAACTTGGCCACAAGAGTTAGAGAATGGGGAGCAGTTACATCCCATTGATCAGCACAGACATATGACTGCCTTTAACATTCTCATTGTTTAACTCATTAATGTTATGAGAAACAAAGAAAAGGAATAAAGAAAAATATCGTATTTTCCACCCTCTAAATCTGGCTTTTGGTAATAACACTAAGTAATCTCCTTTAATTTTGGGGTCTAAAAGTTCACATCTCTCTCTTAGGGGTATTAATGCTGGTATCTACAGGATGTATTCTGCCTCTTGCTTTAGGCGAGGAATATATCTCTATGATATTTATATCTAGTTAAGCTTTCTAATAACAGTTAAAATGCCATGTCTTTGTCTATTTCTTTTTCTACTGAATTTACATTGTTGTTGCTTTGTAGGGGAATTAATTATATAGTTATTACATTAATAATTCTCTGTTGTATTATATGCTTCAAATATGATACAATGCCTATGTTATTGTTCTGATCCTCATTATGTATCATGTCCATTAATTTTTACAAAAACTAGTGAAGGAAGCATTAATACCATTCCTATTTTATCTTCAGAAAACCGAGGCTCAGAGAAGTCAAGTAAACATCTCAGTTTCTTGAGATCAGTTGTGTAAACTAGGACAGTAACTGCACCTTTCTAGTTTTAGAGGCACCTGCCAGGCCATTCATTCTTTTCAAGTATCACCGTCTCAATCTTAACTTGTTTCCCTTGTTGATTACAAATCCATTATGGTGATGAATCATGACAAAGAATTTTCTTTCTTCATGTTATTTTCATTCAGGGTGTTGTTTATGAAGTAAATTTTCTCCTGAAATTATCCCAATATGGTCTTAAGTTTTATTAGCCAGGTTGACTTCCTGAACCTTGACCAAACTGGTTGTTTATCACCCTGACCTCTGAAGGGCTTCTGTCTTGGCTGAGTGATTTGCACTCACTGTCATGATATTCCTCATATTTTTAATCAAGGGACTATGTGTTTTTGAAGTCCCTCTGGTTGTGTAGCTCAATATTTTGTTAGGTTTAGAATTTTAGATTTGTTATTAATCTCTCTAACCCTCTTAAAGATTAGCTTCCTTATGTTGTGAGATAATCACCAATAATTGGGGCTAATCTGTCTCTGTGGAGTCAGACAGCTAACTAGCTATTCTTCACAGATATGTGATGTCATTGCTAAAGTACCCACGTCCCCATAAATATTCAACCTGTTACTCCATATTCTACTTTATTCAGTTGATTTTTTTCTCTTTATGCCAGACACAAACTTTATATTAACTGATGCCTTTATTGTGAGTCTTAATATCTTATAGGTGGGTCCACTGCTTATTCTTTTGTTAAAATGCTTTGGGATAGTCAACTTTCTTCTTCGTAAGTCAGTACCAACAGGGTACTACACCACAGGACTTCCAAAAGCTGTCATTATCATATATCCTGCCCGGATAGATGAGGAACTTTCTAAAGGCTTCCACTTGATCTCCCTCAGTGTGATAACTCATTTCACACAATGAAAAACCTGGTGTAGTGAAGCAGACTTGGTCCAGTGGATAGGACGTCCGTCTACCACATGGGAGGTGTGCAGTTCAAACCCTGGGCCTCCTTGACTTGTGTGGAGCTGGCCCATGTGCAGTGCTGATGCATGCAAGGAGTGCTGTGCCATGCAGGGATGGCCCCCATGTAGGGGAGCCCCACGCACCATGAGTGCACTCCATAAGGAATGCCACCCAGTGCAAAAGAAAGTGAAGCCTGCCCAGGAATGGCACCACACACACAGAGAGCTGATCCACAAAATGACACAACAAAAAGCAACACAGATTCCCGTGCCACTGACAACAACAGAAGTGGACAAAGAAGAACACGCAGCAAATATACAGAGAGAGCAGACAATGGGGGAGGTTGGGGGGGAAAGAGAGAGAAATAAATAAATAAATAAATCTTTGGAAAAAAAAAACCTAGTGTAGGGTTTGTCTAATGCCAATTATGATTCAATCCAAATTATACTGTGAGTAGTTACGTAAATGACTATTGGGTGTCTGTAATATCCAGAAGGTCCATTGTAGAGTAGATTTGAGCCACGAATCTTCTTGTTACATGCCCTCTGTGTGCCCCTCTCACAGGTGAACTATGATGCCTAGACTCTTACGGTATCAATGTCAATCAAATCAGGTGTCCAATACTCTTAAAAGATATGCATATTCCCTTTCTCCAGGGTCAGTTGTGTCTGAAACAGTGAATGCAGATTCTTGATTGGGTAGCCCTACATTTCAAAATGTATTTTCATGGTCTCGTCTGATGGTGTTTGTCTTTCTAAATACATAAAAATGCTAACAGGTCTTAGCATTTTAGTGTAATTTTCACTTACAGGTTCCGCGAATTGAGGAATATCTTAACTTTTGTCCATCAGTTTCAGAATCATCTCATTGCTTTAAATTGGTATGAGTTTGTTGCTAGGAAAGGAAAATAATACAAAGTTTTAATGAATTCTTCCTATTTCACTAGTATCACAACATATTACAATACAACCTATCAAAAAGGAAAATAAAAAAGTTTAAATGGTTTTGAAAGTTATAGTATCCATGGAGAAAATAATAAAGTCGTTGTACAAAAGGAATTCTGCAGAGTTTTTTCAACATGACTGCAGTTATATGTGATTTCACAGGATTCTTTGAACAATTGGTTTAGTTTAATTCAGAAGCACCTTGCTTAGAGAATTTCCAGACTTTATTTTGTTTTTGTTGATGATTGATTACAACATCATTTCTTTAATTATTTATTTCCCTGGTTAGAGAAAAAAAAATCATGACAAACCTTTGAAAAATTCCACTTAACGCATATGTGAATTAGCAGTTGCTTTAGAGTTGAGTAATGATGATGCTAAATCAACATCCTCAAAATTTAATAACAACTATAATATTGCTCATAATAGTAATTTACTGCTCACATTAAAATGTATTAATCAAAAGGATCATACAGATCAGCAGACCTCATTCTGTTCACTAGAGTAAGTAGGCATATTACTTTATTTCATTTCACATAAGAGTACATTAGAATATATAACAAATTAATTATAGCAAGTAATATCCTAAAACAAATTTACCATTAAGTTTTCAAAGTCAGTTTCTGTCAGTTCCTGGGAACTGGGAATGCATTGTTTCCTGGGAAACATTGTTTCCCAATGTTTACCTGGGAATGCATTGTTTAACATACCTATGTTAGACATTCGGTTTATTTTTGGTACCCATTCCTTTTATATATAAACATAGTATAAATTATTTGAAACAAAGTATACATTTTTGATACCTCAACTTCCTCATTGCATGCCAGTTTATGCCTCAGAAGATTTCTGAAATTGCTTTCAGTCAGAACTTTCTTCTGATTGCCCTACTCATGGCCTCCTTCACATCCTTGATCCTCAAGGTATAGATTAGTGGATTTAGTAGAGGAGTCACCACACTGTACATGAGGGCAATGACCACATCCTGTTCCATGGAGCTGCCTGAAGCAGGACAAACGTGGGTGAAGAGAATAGGAACATAGAAAAGAATAACTACCATTTTGTGGAAGGCACAGGTGGACAGAGGTTTCTAAAGCATTCTGCAAGAATGAGTCTTGAAGAAGAGGTAGGCAAGAATATAGAAATAGGAGAGAAGTGTCAAAAAGAAGGGACCCATGGCAATGGTGTCTGTGACAATATTAAACAACCACTGGTTGAGGTCAATGTTCCCACAGGCCAGTTCCAGCAATGCCTTAACATTACAGAAGAAGTGATGGATATGGTTGGAACCACAGAAGTTCAAGCAAGAGTTCATGGCATGAAAGAAACCAGTGACCCAGACTGTGCTGGCCATCTGGATGCAGACCTGAATATTCATGATGACAGTGTAATGAAATGGTTTGCAGATAGCCACAAAGTGATCCATGGCCATCATGCCCAACAGCAAGGCCTCCGTGTTGCCCAGGAAGTCGAAGAATTGCAGCTGGCTTATGCATCTCAAAAAAGAAATTGCTTTGTTGGAAGAGACTACATTCTCCAGGATCGTTGGCAGTGTTACTGTGGTGGAGCAGATGTCTAGGCATGAGAGATTTCCCATAAGTAGTACATAGAAGAGTGGAGTTTTGGGTTAGAGATGACGATCATCAGAACGGCCTCATTCCCTGCCACACTGCTGATGTAGATGGTGCAGAAAACCACCAAGAGCAGAGGCTGCAGCTCTTGGAAGCCTGTTAGTCCCAGGAGGAAAAATTCAGTGACTGAGGTTTGATTCACCTGGAGAAAAGGCAAAGTAATATATGGGAAATATTCACTATGGAGAGTAAAATCCTTCTAGCCTAGGATCTTTTCTCCAAGACAAAAATGCTCTGAGGGAGGGAGTGGTTGTTTTACATGTCCCTAAAATGATTTACCAAACTCAGGCCATTGGACTTTTAAATATTAAGCTTACATATTAATTGTTGTACAGACCTTTTTTTTTTCTTTGCTAGATTAATCATTAATATTTCCCTTCTCTCAGGGTTCAGTCTTATAAATGTACTGTCTTATATGGCTGTACATGTATGTATTTATTCAACTACACCACAGGACTTCCAAAAGCCAAGTAAGGTGTCACCAGAAGGATTTTAGCTTACAAAAAGTGGACATGGATGAAATAATCAGAACCATGACCTCTGTAACAAATAAAATACAATTTAAAAAATCATACTGACTTCATCTTACAAGGCAAGTATCCTCAGAAGTGACCTATTTCTGATCCCTTTTGACTCCCATCCCTGGAAGCATCATGAAATCTGATCTGGGGTCAGAATTGAGCCCACATATGTCAGATGTTAGCTTGATGTGCAGTTGGATATTTTCACTGCTTTTCAGCTGGTTAATGTAGTCTTCTTTAAATCTGAGCCTTACTATCATCTCTAAACAGGATCCCCAAATTACTTTTTAATGAAAAATGGTATTTTAATCATCTTCTCTTGTTTTCCTGGGGTTCTTTTCCATTTCCTAGATACCTGCATCCCTAGGTAAGAGGATCCTTTCTTGATGGACTCAAGAGTTCCTCCTTTAGATCACACAACACTCTCCTCTCCTAGAGTATCCAACACTTCAGCTCCCTTGAAAACATATCTTCTTTTGTACCTGTTTTCTTAGGCCCTGTTTTAATTTTGATGGATATAGACTTACTATTCATATATGAAGACAGAATCTACCTCTGGTGAAGTGCACCTTCCTCACCTGGACTTCCATTAATGTGGAATCCAGATCAGTCCTTCCAAATACCTGTCAGCTTCCAGATTCCCCCCTCCTTGTAACTTTTTGTGTGCTGTCTGCTCTCTGTTTTCATTCACTGTGCGTTCTTCTGTGTCTGTATTTATTTTTATATCCCCTCCCCCTTGCGGCTTGTTTGTTGTCTGCTCTCTGTGTCTATTCACTGTGCACTGTTCTGTGTGTTTGCTTGTCTTCCTTTTTTGTCATATCACCTTGCTGAGTTGGCTCTCCACGGTGCTTCCAGGCTAGGCAGCACTCTACCGCATTTGTGGGCAGGGCGTTGCTCCGCTGCATTGTAGGCACGGTGGCACTCTGTGGCATGCAGGTGAGTCTGTCTTCACAAGGAGGCCCCGGGATGTGGACCCAGGACCTCCCATATGGTAGACAGGAACCCAACTGATTGAGGCACAGCCGCTTCCCAGCTTCAAGATTTTTTAATTGAAAAGCATGTTTCTCTTTACATCTCCCTCTTTTTAATATATTTTAAAAAGATTTTTAAAGATACTTAGATTACATAAAGGTTGCATAAAAAATAAAGAGGATTCCCATAAGTCCCTCTCCCTATGCCTTCCACACTTTCTCACATTAAGAACATCTTTCATTAGTTTGGTACATAAGTTAAAATTGATGAAAACATATTGGAGCATTTCCTCTAAGTGTGGGTTATAGTTTACATTGTAGTTTAAAATCCCTCCCACATAATACTGTAAGATATGCCAAGATATGTAATGACCCCTATGTGTCATTGCAAGGTCATTCTCGACAATCCCAAATTCCCAAAAATTATGCACCCACTTTCATCAAATAAACATCTTCTTACAAAGTAATTAATTAATTTTATTTAATTTGCATATTTGAAATAATAGTGTTTTTTCAATGATGTTGAAATTATTGGAGAAAAGAAATTAAGTTAATTATAATAAGGTTTGGTATTTGGGTAAACTTTGACATGTTTACAGGGAGGTATAAAAATTTTTGGATTTTTTACTCTTTTGTTTACAAAGTACTTGACATTATCTCCTATAGATACACTCATATAAGGAGACATACTTTTCATGGTAGCTTCCTCTTTGTCCTCTTCATTTCTAGATGTAGTGGCTGTTTGGGGAAAGAAGAAGCAATGATATGTAAGAAACTTAGAGGAGTGTGAGGAACTGTTAGGAGAACAAAAACTACAAGGAATTCTGAATAGAGATGCAGGTATTAGGGAGTTTTCTATAAAGAGTGAATAATTCAAAGTAGGAGAAATCATGGAGGGGAAAAGAAAATAACTTGATGTTAATAGAGTAAAAAAATGAATGATCTTGGAAGCTCTTTTTTGGGAATCCATGGGATTCTAGGTTTTGTAAGTGTGTGAAATTTGGAGAAATTATCTAGTCTTTCATACACTTAGATATGTGTTGATTTCCAAAGTCTTAGAAAGGATTTTTCATAGCCATATATATTTTGTGTATTTAAAAAAATTTACTGCCCTTGTTTAAAAGAGTTGATGAACCACATATCATTTTTGATTCTTTGATACATAAACATAATTGTATAAAAAAAACCATTGAAAATAAACTCTTCCTAAGTTTTAAAGAAAATTAGAAATGAGTCTCTGCTCTACTCAGTTATTACCCTGTTTTGTAGACTGTCTAGAGAACCAGGCATATATTTGAGAATTAGATATTTTTAAAAATATGAGAAGTAAGGTGTCTCCATAAACTGTAACCTCAAGGAGCAGATCACTCAATACGTATAGTTTATACAGGCACCTTCCCTGTCTGCTTTCTATTACATTCTTACCTACTTGAGCATTCAGACTTCCAGGCCAGAAAGATTTTCCAGTTTACACTCTCAGTGAATATAAATAGGAGAACATTGTCTCACGTGGTAATTCCATTTATGTTGCAGCATATTTTCTTCATCTTCAAAACTACTCTCTTCTTTTCACTTATCTGCCTGCTTTTTTATGAACCCCAGATCTCTAGACATAAACATCCTGAGAGAATGCGTCCCCTGGGTGCTGGGAAGAATGTTCTAAGAATAAACAGGATATTCTCTGCACCTACAAGATGAGGCGGCCTCATCAGGGAATTTCTTTCTCCTTCTTTTCCCCATTCTTCCTATAATCTTCCTTTCCCTAGCGTTTTCCCTGATTTCAGAACCAAGGACAAAACCACAAGTGCTAATTGCGTTTTATATTTCCTTTGTCGAATTTACTTTGAGATCCTAGGAAAGAGGTATCCATTGGCTTTTCATATTGGGGACTCCCTTGGAAAATACTGTTTTATATAAAGTGGAAAGAAAAATTGGCCATAAGAGTTAGAGAATGGGGAGCAGTTACATCCCTTTGAACAGGACACATAGATTGCCTTTAATTTTTTCATCATTTAAAAATGTTTCTCTATTTGGGAAACAAAGAAAGAGGAATAAAGACAAATATCGGATTTCCCCTCCCCCTCCCTAAATCTTGCTATCACTTTTGGTAATAACACTGAGTAATTTCCTTTCATTTCGGGGTCCATAAACTCACAATTCTCTGTTTGTGGTAATAAATCTGGTATCTACAGAGTGTATTCTGCTTCTTGTTGCATCCTTTAGTAATAAAATCTCAGGCTTTTAGACAATCAATATGTTCATATGATTTTTATATCTAGTGAAGCTTTCTAATAACAGTTAAAATGCCATATCTTCGTCCTTTTTTTTTTCTTTTTAGCTTACATTGTTGCTGCTTGTAGGGGAATTAAGTATATAGTCATTACATTAACAATTCTCTGTTATTTTATATGCTTCAAATATGATACAATTCAATAAACTTAATGCATACGTTATTGTTCTGATCCTCAATATGTATTACCTCCTGTAATTCTTACAAAAACCCTCAGAAAACCGAGGCTCAGAGGAGTTAAGAAATTATCTCAGTTTCTTGAGATCAGTTGTGGAACTACGACCTCAACTGAGGTTCCCTAGTTGTAGAGACGCGCACCAGGTCATCCGTTCTTTTCAAATATCCTCATCTCGATATTACCCTTTTTCCCTTGTTGAGCAGAAATCCATTAGGATGATGAAACCATGACCAGCAATTTTATCTTCATGCCATTTTCATTCCTCCTGTCATTTAGGAAGTAGTTTTCCTCCTCAAATCATCATGATATGGTCTTAAGTTTTATTAGCCAGGCTGGAGTCTTGAGCCTTGACATTAGGAGCTGCACAGGGCCCTGACTTCCAGAGGGTCTCTCTCGGCTGAGTGATTTGAGCTCACTCTCCTTAAATTATCATAATTTTTGATCAAGGAGCCCTGTATTTTCTAGTTCCACCAATTATAGAGCTGGTCTGTTTATTAGCTTTTGAATTTAGATTTTTAAATGCTCTCTGGCCCTCTTTGAGTTTAGCCTACTTGTGTTGTGAGATAAGCACCAAGAACTGGCTTTACTTTTTTTTCTGTGGAGTCTGACAACTAGCTATTCTTCACTGATGTGTGATGCTATTTTTAAAGTATACCTAGTCTCTGTAAATATTCAGCCTTTTGCTTCACTGATAGTTCCATTGCTTTTTCCCTTTTTATGCCAGCAATAAGCCGCATAATAATCGATTACTTTATTGTAAGTCTTTATATCTTACAGATGGCTCCACAGCTTATTCTTCTCTTGTTCAACTGCCTTGAGATAATCTACTGTCATTATCACATTTCCTGGCCAGATTGAGGAGGTAAGTTCTAAAGGCTTCTACTTGATCTTCTTTGTTGTCATATCTCATTTCCCATAATGAAAAAAGCTGGTGTAGAGGTTTCTCTAATGGACAAGTGTGGTTCAACCTCAATTATACCTCCAGAAATTGAACAAATAACTATTGGGTATGTCTGCAGTACCAGAAGATCCACTGTAGAACAGATTTTAACCAAGATTCTGTTTATTACATTGCCTCTGTTTGCCCCGGTCACAGGTGGCCCATGATGCCAAGTCTCTTGGAGGATCAATGTCAATCAAATCATGTGTCCAGTACTCTTAAAAGGTTTGCATATTCCCTATCTCCAGGGCCAACCTGGTCTGCAGCCCTACATTTCAAAATGTATTTTCACGGTCTTCTATTATTGTTTGACTTTCTCAATACACAAAATGCTGGCAACTCCCATACATTGTAGTACCATTTGTCACTTATAGGCACCTCGAGGTGAGGAACAAACTACTTTTTGTCTATTTGTTCTAGAATCATCTCAATACCAAAAATTTCATTGCCTTAAATTAGTAGGAGTTTGTTGTCGGAAAAGGAAAACAATAAAAGGTTTTACTGAATTCTTCATATTTCTCCAGCATTACACCATAGTACAATAAACCTTTTCAAAAAGGAAAAAAAAAATTGAAAGTGTTTTGAAAGTCATAATTTTCCATGACTCATCCAAAGGGAAAATAATTTGGTCAGTAGATGAAAGAAATTGTGCAGAGTTTTTCAAACCTGCTTGCGTTTTTATGCAATTTCACAGTATTCTTTGAAAATGTGGTTGTTGAATTCCAAAAGATCTCTGGATAGAGGGGATCCTGTACACTTTAGGTGGCCCTTTAGCTATTTTGTTTCTGTTAATTACTGATTACAATGTCATTGACTTTAATTACTTATTGATTTCCCTGCTTGGAGAAGAAAAACACATGACATACCTTTCAAAAATTCTACATAACACATGTGTGAATTAGGAGATGATTTAGATTTGAGTAATCATGACCCTAAATCAACATACTCAAAACTTAATAACAGCAATAATACTATTACTAATTATAGTATTTATTACTCACATTAAAATGTATTAATCAGTAAGGATTACAAATATAAAAAGACCTAATTCTGTACACATTAGTAATATAGCCATATTACTTTGATTTCATACTAGAGTGCATTAACATATATAACAAATTGATTATAGCAATTAATATCCTAAAACAAATATACTTTAGGGTTTCAAAGAACCATTTGACCCTTCCTCTGTATAAGAGGAACTCAAAAAATCTTGTTCCAGGGCTCGGACTTCGGAATGAGAAGCTCTGAGCGTGACTGGTTGTACATAAATCCTTTTTCCTTCCCAAAATTATTCCTGAGTCCTGGCCTTTCTGTATGCAAATAATTGAACCTATCTTGACTTCTACGACATTTGGGGGGGGCTCTCCCAGGTTTTACAATCAAAGGCCAGAGGAGGTAGTATTTCGCTGCCCCTTCTGGATCCCCAAGGAAGCCAGGAGGGCTCAGGTGAACCCCAGTCTGGGCACCCTTGGATTAAATTTAATCCAGAAAAGATGTGGGCTCCACTAGAATCTTCCTGATGAAAATAGAGGGCAATGGTCGATCCCCTCCCGAGAGAACCCCAGTACCTCCAGAAATTTGGGTAGGAAACCATTCTCTCTTGGTCTGATAAAAAGGAGAAAAAAAGGGAAAAGCCTGGTGTTTGGGGTTTGTCTAACTGCATGTTAGAATATGGTACTTGTCTTGTCTCCACTGAGGTAATAAAGGCTTAATTATAATAGGAAGGGATGTTTATAGGTTTGAGTCCTAACATCCTGGAAATTGGTCTGGATTTTGGATTTTGAAAAACTTGGTTACAGGAAAGTGAATTGGCCTTTTTTTCAGTGGACCTTGGTCTGAGGGTAAAGTTAAACAGTGAAAAGGTCTAGATGGAATCTTTTGTTATGGTGCTGAGTTGTGAATGAATTCACTTCATATCAGATGTTAGTGTTAAGAGTTCTCTCTCTAAAGTTTGTAATGGCTGCAGGGGCAGTCTTGCTGAAGGAGATATATATAAAAACTTGTGGGTCAGGTTAATGAGTTTTGTACTTTTGTCTGTGTCAGCTCAATGCTGGAGTTGGAGTTGTGTGGTTGCGTAAAGTGGGGTATTTGGTTGAGCTGGAACCCACCCTTGCCATTGGCGACAAAATGAGTTGACTGTAGTTTATAAAACACAATCTCTGCAGGAGTACGTGTGCCCATGCTCTGCTGGCTTGCCTGTCTTTGGTCAGCCCCATTTGCTGGAACTCAGGGATCATCTGTGTCTGTGTCTGCGTCATGCCTGCCCCCGACTTTGTTGGAGCTGGCCCAGTCAGGGTGGCTGCTGGAGCTGGTAACTTGAATCATAGCCCTCCCAGGACAGGGGGTCCCCAGGAAAGGTGCTAAATTTGAAAAAATTATTTCAAGCCATTTTAGCTGAAAGCTGGAAAGGGAGGAGCGGCTTGTCCCTTTCCAATCAGTCCACATCTTCTATTCATAAGCCACATTCCTATTTAATTGCTATGCACCTGACTCCCTGGAAGGGGTGATGTGAAGGAGATGCAGAGCAGGATCAAAATAAATGGAATAAAGTTCCTTCCCCAAGGTGTCAAAAATCAAAATAAATCTGATTCTGCCTAGGTTCTGCTTTTCCAAATCTCTCCGAGTCTATATAGAAATGCTTTGAAGGTTTTAAAATTGTAAACTTGTCTAAAGGAAGGTGGCTACTGCTTGAAAACAATAGACATTTAATTACTTGATAGCATTTTTAATGGTCAGCAGTAAAGGTTGTAAAACTGCACGGAAAAAAAGGATAAACTTCAACTTTAAAATCTGTGTTTGGCTTTTGTCAGTTGCCTGCACCTAAGAATTCACAGTAAAAGGTAGTTTAAAAATGAGTCTTTAAATGCCAATACTCTCTTGCTGGTGAATTAAATGCATAACTCGCAGATGAGAGTTTGTTCCATTATTAGGAAAAGGCAGAACTTCACAGGATTTTTACTAATAAAATTCTTGTAACTTAATTAATAAAGGTATCCAATTCACCTCAAGGTTAAAACAATGAAAACTAAGAGTTAAAATCATCTATAGATGCATTTACATCATAAAATAACAAAAAGATAATAAAACTGAAATTATAACTGGGTGATTTTAGCCTAAAACTATTATTGTAAGTGTAACTTCTAAACTAACCTTCCTTCATTTATGGTCATGTCAAGCCGAGCCTCACCCCTTGCCTTTGCTTATGGTTATGTCATAAGAGCTTCTGCCCCTATAGCTCAGGGAAAAGCAAATGTGAGACATCCCTGTCTCCTGTCCTACTGGTATTAATAATCCTGCTTTCTCTCATGATTCCAAGTGTAAACTAAATTGCTGACTGGTAGAATTCTTAACCCTCAAGATTAAACATCCACTGGAGGTTTTTCATCTCCAAGGAATAAAAAAATAAAGGAAGTCTCCTGCCTTAACTGTCAGAATTCCTAAGAGAGACAATTCCTGAGAGAAACTAGTTTCCCTGTGGCTTTGATAGCCTCAGTAAACAGGCATAGAGTTAGTCTTGCTTATCCAAAAATCTACTAAATTGAAATAAAATATAAGGTTCGAAAACAAAGAAACCTTGTATTAAAGCATTGGGAACATTTTGGTTACAAGCCATTAGTTCAGAAACAAAATTCTTGAGCAAAACTGCATGGTTATAGTGCAAATTAAAAAAAAAACTTTTTAGAAATCTTCAATTATTTTGCAGTCACACTTGTTTTGTAAAAAATGAACATTTTGAATAACTGAGTTGTGTTTCTGTGTCAACATATTTGTGTCTGCCTATTTACTCAAATTGTTGGGGTTAAACATGCAGGTATATAAGTAATATATATTTCTAGAACCTAATTAAACTAATGGTATATAAAATAATGCAAATTATAAGTAACATCAATGAGTTGTGTTTCTGTGTCTAACTCTATTTGTGTCTATTTGCTCAGTGTATATCTTCATATATCAGGATGATAATATCAAATTAACAAATAAAAATTCTTAAAAGAGCTCTATTGAAATTGTTAAATTTAAATATGCAGTTATATTGTATGCTCGATTTTTATTAGGACAGGAGTCCATCGAGTCCGGCCGGTTGAAATAAATCAACTTCCTTCTCAGAGTTCTCGTGTCCTGGCCTTCTATATCTTGTACCCCCGACTTTTCTAACACGTTTCCGGGGGCTCATGTGGGATTGCACTGAGAAGCTCAGAGGCAGCAACAGTTGTTTGCCCCTCCCGGACGTCTCCGAGAAGGCCGGGAGGGCCTGGGTGAAACCCAGCCCCGGGTGCCCCTGGACACCCCATTTGAGTCTAGAAAGAGGTTGTGGACTTTGCTGGAGCCCTTCTGGATGAACTGGAGGCACCAGAGGGTTTGAGAGACCCTGAGAATGAAGCAAGGAGCTCCACACATCAGACTGGTAAGATCCCCTGACGCATAGTGCAGGAAAAGCCTAATTCTAAAATGAGGAGGGAGCCTGATCAACTCTCTAAAAGGGGAGGCCCTAGTACTCCTGAGAATACAGGAGGGAGCCGTCTCCTCTCCAGGTCCGAGGAAAGGAAAGGGGGGTGGTTGTGGGCGTGTGCTTGTGGCGACTGAGATGCAGAAAATCACTTCTGCGGGGTGAGTGCGGAATCCTGATCCGCCGTTCTGTGGTGACCTCATACCATCAAGGGTGGTCCGGGTTCTGAATTGGTGGCTTATAATGATCTGCTAAGTTTAAGAGGCGCCGAAAGCTCCCGTGAGGGATGCGGCCGGAGACAGATAAAACCTAAGCCGTGAGTGACTGTTGTGCACCGTTGGCACAGGCTGGAAATGGGAAACACACACAGTAAAACCCCGTTAGGTTGTATGCTGAAAACTCCTGTGAATTCCATGAAGAGGTGTACGGCATAAGGTTTTAGCCAGGAAAGCTTAGGACGCTTTGTGAATTAGAATGGCCAACTTTCAGCATGGGCTGGGCCCAGGCAGGCATTTTAGATCCCTGGATCTTCTGTAAAGTCCACGATTCAGTAACTGGAAATCCAGAATGTCCATACCAATTCCCCTACATCAATTCTTGGGAAAGTGCTGAGCCAAAATCCACCTTGCTTAGTTAAGTGCATGACTAATGAAGCTAGAATTTGCCTAATACAGAAACCGAAGAGTGCCATCCCAGGGACCAGACCAAACAATCACCGTGCATAGGGACCAGGGAAAGTGCGCCCCAAGTCCAGTGCCAATCTGCCCATTTTAGAAGGGCCATATGAACATGAATTTCAACTGCCTTATGCGATGACTCCTGCCCCGGCAGTACTAAGGGATGAAAATGAGCTAATCTCCCAAAGCAGTGCCCCATTGTCATCATCCATGTGGGGAAGTGTGACGCCCACACCATCCCCACTGCTGCATTTATCATCGAGAGGGCACCTATACCATCCCCACATTTGCCTTTATCACCATCTGCACCAGAGAGTCCTAAGTCATCTCTGCAGCAGCTTTTACTGTTTCCGCAGCCGTCTTTAGCACCTTCTGCAACAGAAAATGCAGAGCAGCTGCTTTTATAGCTGGTTGCCCCTGACAACGCCGCTGCAACGCTGCCCATCAGTCAGGAAGGAGATGCTGAGAGGCAGCAACTCAAACCACGGGGAGCCCTGGGGGAAGAGGGTGCAGAGAGAAAGGCTGCCTTCCAGTTACCTCTCTGTGAAGCCCGGACTCCAATTTTTTATGATGTAGATGGCTAGGCTCAGGGGGGGAACCGGACATTCATCTATCAGCCCTTTACAAACCAGACCTCTTTAACTGGAAAAGCCACACCCCACCATTCTCAGAGGTGCCTCAGGCCATGACAGACCTTTTCCAGTCCATTATAGAAACCCACAAACCCACCTGGGCTGATTGTAAACAACTTATAATGACTTTATTAAACTTTGAAGAAAGAATGCGTGTCACACAGGGACCTCTAACATGGCTTAAAGAGCATCCACCTGAGGGAACTTTGGACAGTGATCAATACGCCCGCTTGCAGTTCCCAGAGGAGGACCCCCGTGGGATCCGAATAGAAACATTCCATAGGACCTTAGTTGAAGGATTCAAGGCGGGGAGCTGCAAGGCAGTGATTATGGCAAAGACCAGTCAAATACTACAGGCTCTGGATGAGAATTCGGCTCAATTCTATGAGAGAGTGTGCAGTGTTTCGTGTATACACACCCTTTAACCCAGACACTACTGAGAGCCAAACAATGGTCAATGTATCATTCGTTGCCCAATCACAGACTGACATATGAAGAAAGCTGCAGAAGTTGGATGGGTTCTCCTCAGGAAAATCATTCCTCACTATGGGCTACCACTCTCGATTGGCTCTGATAACGGACCTGCCTTCGTCTCCGAAATCACTCAAAAGATTGCAAAGGCACTGTGCATCCAATGGAAACTGCACATGACTTACCATCCTCAGAGGTCAGGAAAAGTAAAGAGAATGAACTGTACAATAAAGAGTTATATTGTCAAGATTTGCCAAGAAACTGGGCTAACATGGGTGCAAGTACTTCCAAATGCTCTCCTACAAGTTTGAGCCAGCCTAAGCTGAAAACTAAGCCTAGCCCCTTATAAAATCCTCTTTGGGAGGTCCCCTCCCTTAATCAGAAATATAGAAGGGTATTTCAGAGAAAGAGGAAACTTATCAATAGCTCAGCAGATGATCAGCTTAGGAAAAACCCTACAGAATCTGCATCACTGGGTCCAAGAAAGGGCCCCCATTAGCTTAAGCAGCTCCATACACCCGTACAAGCCAGGAGATGCAGTTTGGTTCAATGACTGGAAGTCAGCTCCACTAACCCCTCGATGGTGAGGACCCTATCTTGTCATTTTATCCACCCTCACTGCAGTTAAAGTAGCTGAAATCACCGCATGGATACACCACAGCTGAGTCAAGTGAGCTGCCCCTGAGTCCTGGACCTGTATTCCAGATACCCACAGCTCAACCAAACTCATCTTGCAAAAAAACAGAACACCAAGCCCTGCTCCAGTCATACCCTGGAAGTTGACTGGTCGATGCATGCCTGAAGATTGAGGATGGAACATCAAGCCCTGCTCCAGTCACAATGGAAGCTGACTGGACCATGCATGGCTGAAGATTGAGGATGGAACACCGAGCTCTGTTCCAATCACAACCTGGAAGTTGATTGGTCTACGCACAGCCAAAGAATAGGAATCTGGTTTAATCCATTATAATGCCCCTTCTGCTATTTTTCCTACTTCTAACCCTGACCCTCCCTTGGTCCCAGGTCGACACCACAGAGTGTGAGCCTTTTATTCAAACAGTGTGTACAGGGACCCATGTCAACACCACATTAATATATCATAGACATTACACCTGCAAGGACCAGATAACCTCCTGTCAGTTTCAGGGAATCTCCTATAGTGTCTGTATCGCATCTGGCCAAATAACCTACTATGACCCTAGACCTCCAACAGTCCCCTGTAAATTGAAAATAGGAGTGCTTGTTCAAAATGGGGGGCTACTTTCCTCTACCCCAATCACTAGCCAGAACCAATGAGTGTCCCTTCTATTTAACACATGTCAAGTTATAGACTCCAGGATACCATGGAACACAGATTGTGGAGGGTTCAGCTGGGAGCAGACATATATTCATAACAATAAGTATATGTGTGCTCTAGAAAAGAAAAGTACAGCCCAAAGGGGGGGGGGAGTTGGTGAAAATACATAAGTGCATACTACTGCCCCTACTGGTCCTGTGTCACCTGGGCCACCTGGAACACAGACACAGCTAAACAAACAGCCATCCTCACCAAGGGTATGGCCCTGGCTAACTGTCCAAGTGGTCAATATAACCCTTTAAACCTCACCATCCTTAAACCTGAATCCTGGCAGACTCAGGGAGTACAAATGTGTCTCTGCATTGATGATAAAGGAATAAACCCAGGAGTCTATATCTGTGTTGGGTATCGGGAATACCCACTCACAAGTAAAGCCCATTCTGTGTTCCACTCCTTCTATGAAGAAGTGGAAATGCCCTTTCCATCCCACAAGCAGCAAAAAACCTATTTATAAGTATGGCTGAGGTCGTAGGGGCAGCCTTAAATGTCTCCTCATGCTATGTATGTGGAGGTACTAATATGGGAGACCAGTGGCCCTGGGAAACCAGAAAATACAATTACAGCCAACCATATAATGCAACTGGCCTCCCAGTTGTCCCCTGAGATAGTATGTGGCCCTTGCAAACTTCTGTCATAGGAAAATATTGTGCTTCAAGGGCCTGCCTAAGGTCCTATATATCTGTTGGAAACCTAACATGTACAGGGGGAAAATTCCAAAATTATACCACAAATACAACAGAGCCTTGGGGAACATGGAACGAATCTGACCTCATTCTCATAAATCGTACCTTCCCCAAATTAATCTCAGTGTGGAACTTCACTGCAAAGGGCCCCTTTATTGCTCCAAATGGTTTGTACTGTATTTGTGAGAAGGTTACCTTCCAAGAACTTCTGAGAAACTGGTGTGGTACTTGTATGTTCGGTAAAATTAAAACCCTCCTTCTTCCTCATTCCCTTAACAGAAGGGAAAGAGCTAAGTCAGCCAGTATATCAAAACATAAGAGAAAAAAGAGCTGTCACTACCTGCAGAGGTGGAAAATGGCCTGCTGAGCAAATAATCCAATAAATATGGGCCAGCAACTTGGGCAGAGGATGGCATGTGGGTTATAAAACCCCTATCTATATGCTAAATTGAACCATCTGCCTACAAGCTGTGGTAGAGGTAATAACTAATGAAACTGCCCATACACTAAACTTACTAGCCCAACAGCAAACTAAATTTAGAAATGCTATCTTCAAAAACCATCTTGCCCTAGACTATCTCTTGGCAGCTGAAGGGAGAGGTTTGTAGAAAATTCAATTTCTCTAACTGCTGCCTAGAATTGGATAGCACTGAAAAGGTTATTGATGAAATTACAAGCAAAATAGTAAAAATTGCTCATGTCCCAGTGTGAACCTGGAATGGTTGGAATTTAATTAATCTCTTTGGAAGCTGGCAGTCAATAGTAAACAATTTCAAACTTTTACTGGGAATAATTGCCTTCCTCATAGGAGCATGCAACATCCTTCCTTGCCTCTTCCCTTTCATCATAAACAGAATGTGCACCCTAATAAATGATATAATAAAAAGACAGACAGCTGCCCATCTCATGGCTCTATATGCATACCAGTTAGTGCAGAGGGACTCTGACAATAGTGATGCTGAAGCTTAATATCTTAAGCTTGGCCTCAAAGGGGGGAATATAATATAGCCTGTGCATAAATTCAAAATTGTTTCCGAGTGTACCTAGTCTCTAGAAATCCAAATAAGTAATATAGGCCCTACAGTATTTGAATGTTTAGAAAGGATGTAAGACTGAATGTGTATTCAAGGTTGCATCCAGACAAAATGTGGAGGATATGCTAAATTCAAGCTGGCTTGGAATGTGGGGAATATGTGTTAAAGCAAGTTCACCTGGAGGAAATAACCTAACTAATACTCAGATAAAACATTTGAAGAAACTAACAAAAAGTCTTTTTGCATACAAGCACCATTTGTCTCCTTACTCTTATTTCCTCTGTATAAAAGGGACCAAAAAATTCTATTTGGGGCTCGGAAAGGAGTCTGCTGAGTCTAGCCAGTCAAAATAAACCAACTTCCTTCTCAAAGTTCTCATGTCCTGGCCTTCGATACTGCGTACACCCAACTTCTCTACGACAAAGGGGTCTTGCCATAAAGAAGGGCAGATTGGGGTAAAATGTAAGGAACAGCTTTTAGAGGTAGGAGTTGGAGGTTGGTGAAAGAACCTGTCAGATTTCTAGGTCCATGGAGCAGAGGTCACCTTTCTGGTCATTCCACATAGTCTTGTGTTAGGGGACAGGTGGTTTTAAGCATTAGATATTATTTAAGACTTCATATTTATGTAGGAGTTTGTTGGGTGCTGTGATGGATATAAAAATTTAGTCCCTCTGTTAAATGAGGTTGCATTCTTTTGGGGAGGAGAAAGTGCATACAATCCAAAGCTTCAGCTCTTATTACCTTGAGTCTAGTTTACACATTATTATCTAAATGCAGATTAGACCAGGCTGCCCTACTGTTTAAAAGCCTCTAGGTTTGCCTTGTTGCCTACAAGATAAAGGTATGGCACCTTCTCATGATATAAAAGGCTCTCCATTCTTGATCTGGGTTCTCTTCCACCATTTCTGACCTCAACCCAATTTCAAACTGGGATTGGAGAGGGTGGGAAGCAGAACCAAGGAAGAATTTTCATATCAATCATAGAATAGCTGAGTGTGACCAGGGAAGATAACAGAGTTTGGTGTTGGACATGCTGATTTTGAGCTGATGATGGGAAATCTCGATGGGTGCATCTAGCAGGCATTTGGGAGATATTGTATGGGTGATATTTAAGAGGGATCCTATGGCTAGTTATACAGATTTGGGGGGGGAGGTGAACCTCATGATATGTTAGACATAGTGGATTGAACTAAAGGATAAAGGACTCTGAAAGACTCAAATACTGACTTTGGATAAACATTTTGAGCCTTGGAGAATACCCACAATTAAGGAAGGCAGGGAGGACTTGGATTTGGTGAAGCAGTTAAAAAGAGGGACAGATGAGGACTTGTGCATGTGATTTTTGTTTTGGAGACTCACTCTAACCTTTTTTTTTTTAAGCCCACTGGTTCCAGTTTTAGGGTAGAAGATATAGAGCGACACTAAAATTTCTCTGCTTTTCATTCCCAAGGAGAAACTTGGATGATCTATGTGGGAAATGCCTCTATAGGAAGCCAGTCTTTTACTGAATTTGTCCTCCTTGGCTTCTGTGGCATCCCTGAATTGCACCTCCCTTTCTTTGTTGTGCTCACTGTCATCTATATCTTCACTGTCATAAGGATCATGCTGGTCCTCGTGGCAGTGATTAGCTCCCTGAGACTCCACATATCCATGTATTTCTTCCTGGCTAATCTGTCCCTCCTGGAGCTCCTCTACACTTCCACAGTAGTGCCCCAAATGCTGGAGGGCTTCTTGCAGGAGGCAGCCATCTCTGTGGCTGGGTACTTGCTCTAGTTCTTTATATTTGGCTCTCTAGCCATGACTGAGTGCTTCCTGCTGGCTGTAATGGTATACAATTGCTACCTTGTGGTCTGCTACCCACTCCGCTACCCTCTCCTGATGGGTCCCAGATGGTGCTTGGGCCTGGTGTTGACAGCCTGTCCCTCTGGCTTCCTGGTAGATGGACTCATTGTTGCCCTGATGGTGCAGCTGAAGTTCTGCCACCCCAACCACATTAACCACTTTTACTCTAACTTCATGCCCCTGGTGGAGCTGGATGTTCAAATCCCAGAGTGGCCCAGGTGACAACATCCATTCTCTCCATGGCCTGCCTCGCTGTTTCCTTTGGACTGATCCTGACATCTTATGCCAGATCCTGGTGGCCGTGCTAAGAGTTCCTGCTGATTTCAGCAGGTGAAAGGCTTTCTCCACCTGCTCCTCTCACCTGGTTGTACTGTACACACTCTACGGAACCCTCATGATTTTGTATATTGAACCTCCTGCTGCCCACTCTCTTCTCTCCAAGGTCTTTTCCCTGCTCTACATGGTGCCCACCCCCAGCTTCAACCCCGTGGTTTACGCCCTGAGGAACAAGGCGGTTCACTGGGCACTGAGGAGACTTCTCTACGTTAGGCAAACTGAAACACCAGAGTGAAGGAGGAGGGTGGTGAAGATTTTGATTTGCACACTTCCAAAGGGAAATCTTATATGATTGGATGGAGAAGAATAACTTTATTCTATTCTGATGCTCCGTTCTGAGCTTTTATGTAGTTATTATGAAAGTGAGGATGGTAGGGCAATAATTTTCAAATTCTATATTAAAAAATTATTTAAACTTTGTAAGTTTTTCTTAAATACCCCATGAATATTTAATATAGGAAAAGAGAATGCAAAGATGAACAAAATTAGCAACATCAAAAAAAAAAAAACACCTAGAAATATAAGCTGCATTAGTATTGAATGACATTCCAGAATTTTGTTCTCTCTATATATATATACTTATAACATGTTGGAGCCTAAAATTTATAATCTGGTTTTCCATGGAATAGCATGCTATGAGTATCTTTCTATATTAATAAGTATCTCCTTTATTCTTCTAGGTTTCATAGTATAGCAAAACATGGTTTCTTTAGATAATATTCTATTTTGGGGAATTCTTGGTTGTATTTAAGTCTTGCCTGTACAACATCATTTACATTTGTGATTTTCCTGGATAAGCTCTTAGGAGTATAATTGCCAGGTGTTACCGCCTTTCTCCACCCCTCCTCCCCTTTCAGCCCCCGCCATCTTTCCCGCCAGTCCCGCCCATATTGCCAACTTACAATCTGCCCTCTTCCCCATTTACTGCCTACCTCAGGTCTGTCCAACAACTTCAGCCTATCCACTGCTGCCCCGTAGCTAGCCCTCCCTCCATCATACTCCTCCCTCTACCCAACCTTATATAACCAAGTGTACTTCCGTAATAAAGCAGACCTGTTCTTGCGCTCAAGCGGTCTCCGTGGTTTTTCCTTAACCGTGCGTCCCCCATGCCTGGAGAACCGGTGTTCCCCTTTGGAGCACCCCCGGACTCCCGCCGGCTTAGCAGGAGCAAGCCCCTCCGACTCCTGGGCCCGAGCAAGGCTGAGACCTTCACGCTCAGCGACAATTGGCGCCCAACGTGGGGCAGCTCCTCCCCCGGCCCCCTCTCTGCTGCTGCTGCTGCTGTGATCGTCCTCCTCTCCAGGTAGCGACCCCTCGCCGCCGTCCGTCCCCTATCCCGTCATGGGCGCCTCTTTGTCATTGCATCAGGCGCCGCAAGTCAGGGCCCTCGCTGCCCTGCTTGATGCCAATGGAGTCCGCGTCTCCTTGCGGCAACTCCAAAAGTACTGGGATCTCTTACTCCCCTTTAATCCGTGGCTCGCCACCTGCCAACTCTGCAGCCCAGACACATACTCGCGACTCATAGATCGAGTCACCTCTGCCATGGAGCACGAGAAACGCACCTTCCCAACGGGCCTCTTACCCGTTCTCGTTGCCATTCGCGCTTGTCTCGTTGGCGCTCCAACCGAGGCCGTTTATGAAGCTTTTCCCAAACGGCCTCTAGACTGTGACCCCGATGAGCCCGCCGACACTGACTCTCTGTCTAACCAACTTGCTGCCGCTCTCGAGCGTGAACCTCCCCGCCCAAGCTCCCCGCAGCAGACAGATCCCCCTCCTGCCGCTCCCAAAGATGGCGGACTTCCGCCTTCTTCCCCCACTCCTGCCCAAGATGGCGCGCATCCGGCTTCTTCTTCGCCAGTGTCCTCCTCCCGCCTCTACCCGCCTCTTCCTGCCCAGTCAGCATCTGGTTTGGGCCCGGAAACTGCATGGTCGCCATCTTCCGCTAAACCGGAAGCTTCCCTCGCGCCATTTTGTCCGCGGCCGGATGTGGCTGCTCCACCATCTTGGCCAACGCCCAGAAGGGTCCCGCCGCCAATTTGTTGTAACCCGGAAGCTGCTAAGCCGCCATTTTCTCAACCGTGCTCCGCTTATCCCTTGCCGCCGCCGTACGGCAATAGCCCTTCACCTGCCTTAGCTGCTCCATCGGCCCCCAGTGCTACGTCTTCTCAAACCCCCCAGCTGTATCCGCTAAATCCGCAGTCCACGCTGCAGCGGCCCCAAACTTGGCTACCCTTTATGGCAGAAGAGGTCAGAACCCTCCGCAAAGCTGTAAAGGAAGACGGAATCGGCAGCCCTTATGCACAGCAACTACTTGAGGAGTTGGGGACCCAACTTGTTCTCCCATATGACTGGATCGCACTAGCCCGTGCCATCCTGACACCAGGTCAATTTATTGAATGGCGCGCCCATTACCAAGCGGCTGTTGACCAGCAAATCATGGAGAATGCCCAGGCTGGCATCCTCGATCCCTCTGATGCATACACGGGGACTAACAACTACGTCGACCCTCGTTCTTACCTACAAATTGACCCAGGGTTTTTGGCACTGGGTAAAAGTCCTCGTCCAGCGGTCCTTCTCTCTAGTCTCCACCAAGCAACCCACCAAGCTTGCGCAACTGCTTCAGGACACTAATGAGACTTTCCCAGCATTTGTCGCCCGCGTCCTGGAAGCTTGTCAGTGAAAAATTTCTAGCGAGGATGCCCAGTTTGCGCTGGCCAAAGAACTCATCATAGACGGATGCCTTGCGCCATTCCGAGCCGTAGTCCTCCCTATACGTGATAAAGCTCTGCATGAGTGGGTCCTTGCTTGCCGCGACGTCGACCCACAAGTCAAAACGCTCACAGCTGCCTTTGCAACTGCCATGGCTGTTTCATCCACCTCCACTTCCGTCTGCTTCCGATGCGGCCAACCCGGCCATTTTGTCTGCGAGTGCTCTCAGCCAGGCCCAGCGCCTCGCTCCGACCTGCCATCGCAGCGACCAAGGGGCCCCTCTACGCCATGTCTGCGTTGTGGAAAAGGATATCACTGGGCCCGCGACTGCCGTTCTGCCCAAGGTCCTCAGCAGCCTTTAAACTCCCAGCGGGGCAGGCCTCAGCCCCTCTCCCAAGAGGCCTCCAGAAAAATTCCCAAGCCATAATGTGGACAACGCCCATCACGCGCCACCAGAAACCCTCCTTAGAGCTCAAAATCGATGGGCAATGGCTCGATGGGCTCCTAGATTCTGGCGCTGAAGTCTCCTGTGTTCCCTTCGAAGTCACTGCGTTCAATCACTGGCCCCTAGAAACCGTCCCTCAAGTCATCGGTGCCACAGGAGCCACTACCTCTTGGAAAACATCCCAGCCTCTGCATTGGAGCGACCGAGAAGGCCACGAAGGCCAAATTCGCTGACATGTCCTTTCGTCTGTCCAAACCATCTTGTGGGGGAGAGATGTCCTCAGCCAGTTAAAGGCCCGAATTACCACAGAAGCCTTCTCAGCTGTGCTGCCCGCCCCCCTACTAGGGGCCACTGCTCACATCTCAAGACCTGACCCTATTCCTCTAGAGTGGGACACAGAGGAGCCCATCTGGGTCGAGCAGTGGCCCTTACCAGCTCACAAATTACAAGCTCTCTCCGCCCTCGTCCAAGAGCAGCTACAAGCAGGGCATATAGAGTCATCCACTAGTCCCTACAATTCACCAGTCTTCGTCATCAGCAAAAAGAGCTCTGACAAATACCACCTTCTCCACGATCTCCGCGAAATCAACAAGCATATCAAGCCAATGGGGTCACCTCAGCCAGGATGCCCGCACCCCACTGCAGTCCCCCAGCATTTTCATGCAGCAACCATTGACATCAAAGACTGCTTCTTCTCTATTCCTCTTCACCCACGGGACCGTCCACGATTCGCGTTCACGGTCCCCCGCTATGGTTCCAATGGCGAGTGCTACCACAAGGCATGTGGAACAGCCCAACCATGTGCCAACTTTATGTCAACCATGCCATTGAACCGCTACGCTCAAAGTTCCAGCCAGAGCATACATACATCCTCCACTACATGGATGACCTCCTCTTAGCAGCAAGTTCCAGCGTGCTCCTTAATAACCTGCTCTCGGCAGTAATAACAAACCTCTCAAGCCTCGGATTTACCATACAACCAGAGAAAGTAAACCTCCAACCTCCTTTTCAATTCTTGGGCTTTCATTTTCACCAGTCCATCCAACCCGCAAGCCCAAAGATTCATGTCTCTCACAAGATGACGCTCACTGAGCTCCAACGACTTTGCGGGCAAATCAATTGGCTTCGATCAGCGCTCCCCATTACAACAGCGCAAATGCAGCCCCTCTTTGAGCTCCTGCAGACCAAAGATAGCCCACCTACTGCAGTCACCCGCAGCATCACCATCACCCCCGCTGCCCGAGAAGCCGTCCAACACGTCAGCGCTGCTCTGCAGCAATGCCGCCTAGAGCGATTCTCCCCTGACCTTCCAATTTTAGCTTTAGTTCTGCCGAAGCCAGTCACTCCCACGGGTCTCTTATGGCAAGATGGCCCCCTCCTCTTTCTTCATACGTCAAAAAGCAAGCTCCCAAAAATCTGCCCTTTCATAAGGGCCTGGATCGTGCTAGCCACTGACTTGGTGCTTCTTTCCATACAGACGTATGGTATCCCACCGCACACCATTGTCTGGCCTCTACATGCCAAAGAAGTTACCTCCCTCATCATGAACAATGCCCAAATGCAAAGCCTAATAGAGCTCTTTCACGGCTCCTTTGACAACCACTATCCTCATCACCGATTGCTGCAGGGAATGTCTCAATTAGCATTCTCCAACCCGTTCCATCCACTGCCCACGAGGAACCCAATCCCCTCAGCCATCACTGCCTTCACAGATGACTCAAAAACGGCATTTGCAGCCATTATATACACTCCTGGAAATCCTGAGCCACAACAACTGCTGTTCGCAAATGACTTCTCTGTTCAAGTAGGTGAGCTTCTAGCTGTCGCTGCAGTCCTTAATCTTCACCCAAACCGGCCTCTCAACATCTTCACTGACAGCCTATACACTCTTCAAGTGTGCCGCAGCCTCCCGCTCGCCACTTTCTTACCAGGCAACTCAAACATTGATCGAGCGCTTGCCTTTGTACAGCGACTGCTCGAAGCAAGGCAGCAGCCCTGGCTCACTGCTCATATCAGAAGCCACTCTGGCCTACCAGGACCGCTGACTCAAGGAAATAACCTCACTGATGCTTCTGTGTCAGGCCGCCAAATAAACCCGGTCCTCCTTCACGAAAGCCCTGACGACGGGCCACGGCTTGGGGACTTTGTTAATCAAGCCAAGCTCCTGCATTCCCAATTCCACTTCTCTGCGCGGTCCATCCGGAAGCTCTTCCCAGACTTGCCCATTGAAACTTGCAAACACCTTGTGCGTGCATGCCGGACTTGCGCGCCATTGTTGCCACTTGGACCTTTGCAGCCTCAAGGTGTTAACCCCCGTGGCCTCCGCCCGAACTCAAGGTGGCAATTAGACGTCACTCATGTCAGTGCGTTTGGCCGCCTCAAATATCTTCATGTAGCAATTGACACCTTTTCGCATCTGTGCTATGCAGTCCCTCTTGTAGGAGAGAGTGCTAAACACTGCATCAAAGCGCTTCGCCAAGCTATTTTGTTCATGGGCATTCCATGGGATCTCAAGACAGACAACGGACCAGCATATCGCAGTGCCACCTTCGCCAACTTCGTGCAAATGTATCACATCATGCATCATTTTGGTGTTCCATACAACCCACAGGGACAAGGAATCGTCGAGCGCACTCACCAACAGCTCAAGTTACTCATTCAAAAAGAACGGGCCTCCTCTTCCCACAAGGCCCCAGCTGACGTCGTGACTGCCTGCCTCATTCATCACAATCTCCTAACCTTCGATGACCGCGGACTCTCCCCCACCCATAAACATAGGGGACCTATGTGGCAGCCCTCACAAGTTCCCCTTGTCCATTGGAAAGACCCTGCCACAAATCGTTGGCAAGATCCAGCTCCCCTCCTTGCACAGGGGAGGGGCTTTGCTTGCGTCTTTCCAGATTCTGAGCCGCAGCCGCTCTGGGTTCCTGGGCGCTGCATCCGGCCTGCCACCGACCCACTAGTCCCACTAAACGATCAGCACCCTATGCCTTCGGTGAGAGATAACATTGACAGTGGATATGGCTCAGAAGTCGCCCCGTTCACCCAGATCCAACACTGGCCATCAACAAGAAACGCCTCCTCATAAAACGTTTTAAACCCTTACCCCGCTCTCTTTACCCCTCTCATGCTGCCCGCTCGCCACGCATGAAGAGCGAGGAATTTTCTTTTCTTTTGTCTCTACAGATGCCGCACCATCAGATGATGCCTCCATACAGCCTCACAGCCGTTCTCTTCGTCCTGGCTTCCCTCGCTCTCCCAGCTGCTGCCAACCCAAGTCATCAGCCCTTCAACTGGACCCTCTCCCTCTTGACCTTCGAGAGCTGCCGGGGCGGCAACAGGCTCCTCGCCTCAAACGTGACCGCCTTTCACAACTGATGTCGTCAATCTCACTGGACTCATAAACAGGCCGTCTTATAATTTGGGGGCGGGCGGGGTCGCTGCCACAGGCTTCTACATGTGCCCATCCTCCGCCAGAGGATGTCATGACCCAACGCATTACTACTGTCCTTCTTGGGGGTGCGAAACCATCGCTCACGGATGGTCCGGCGCCCCTAACAAAGACCCATACCTCACTCTCCAGCGTAATGCTACTTGATGGAACACCATCACACTCACAGTTAAAAACCCCAACTCCGACCTCTGGTTACAGGGCCGCATGTGGGGAGCCCGCCTGTTTGCAGTAGGTTACGATTACGGCGGCATTATCTCTATAAAAAAGGAGCCAATTCCCTCACGTTCCACCCCAATCGGCCCAAATCGAGTTCTCAATCCTCCAAAGGCACAGCCTCCTTCTCCACCCTGCTCCACCTCACCCGCTCCTTTGCCCGGCACCCCCCTCGCCACTGCCTCTCTCAGCTCCCTCAACCCCAAGCCTCACTCACCCCCTAGTCAGCTTTCCAGCCCTCTCATCAGCCTAATCAAAGCCTCATACACCTCCCTAAACTCCTCCCACCCCAACCTCACCCGGAGCTGTTGGCTCTGCCTCTCCTCTTCCCTTCCTATATATGAACCTGTCGCCACAAACCTCACCTTCAGCGAATCCTCTGAAAATTCTCCTACTGGATGCAACTGGAACACTTCCTCTGTTCCCCTAACCTTCCAATCTGTTTCCTCCACAGGGCGCTGCGTTCATCCCCGCCAAGGCTCCCATCCCCTTATGCACGCCTGCTCTAACTACTCCTCTCCTAGCGCTTCCGCCAAATTCTTAATCCCCCATAACACCTCCCAGTGGCTTTGTACCTCCACGGGATTAACCCCCTGCCTCAATGTCGCTACCCTCAATGCTACCAATGAAACTTGTCTGCTCATCCTTCTCGCCCCTCAAGTCCTTTACCACTCTGACACCGATTTCTTCCGCCGTTTGCTGCACAGACAAACCTCTCTCCAATTACAGAGGAGAGAGCCAATCACTGCAGTCCTAACAGTTGCCTCCCTTCTGGGGATTGCAGGAGCAGGCACAGGGATCGCCGCCCTCTCCACACAGTCCTCTGCCCTCTCCTCTCTCAGACAGGCCATTGACGAGGACATCACCTATCTTCGTAATGCTGTAAAATACCTAAAAGACTCTCTTAACTCTCTCTCTGAAGTAGTTCTCCAAAACCGCCGTGGCCTCGACCTCCTCCTCCTTAAAGAGGGAGGTCTATGTGCTGCCCTTGGAGAAGAATGTTGCATATACGCCAACTCCACCGGCCTTGTCAAGGACAATCTAAAAAAGGTCCAAGAGGGACTAGATAGACGTCGCAAAGAGCGAGAAAACGCAAACTATTTTTCCAGTGTTCTCCATACTCTCCTCCCATACCTCCTTCCGTTCCTAGGCCCACTCATCATCATCATCTTAGCCCTCACCGTGGGCCCCTGGGCCATCAGAAAGATGGTCCGCCTTGCCAAAGATCAAGCCAATGCAGTGTTCAGCTCCTTTGTACAAGTCCATTACCAACGCCTCCCCACTGCTGAGTCCCCCCCCCCCTGCCGTCCTCCTCGCCCCTTCCGCCCGCGGGACCTACTCCAGACCGCACGCCTATAGCTTCTTATCTCCTCCCCCCATTTCTCCCCAACTATTCCTCCCCCTCAGGTGGGGGGTTCAGGGGCATCACGAGCCCGTTTCGCTGGCAAGGTTCGGCGCACGCCAGGCGCCGGCATGCGCCGACCCTAATAGCAGGCACATGCGTCCTGGCCAGATGCTATGTCGTCCACTCATGGACGGCCGGTCCTCGTGGTCTCCCCCCACCCCTCGTCTTATTCCTATACCCATCCCTATAATCTCTCTCACTCCCCCTCCTTTTCCTCCTCCTCCTCATATCCTTGTCTTTTGTTGCCTCGAACGCCGAACCATTCACACCTACCGTGCACACTAA
Source organism: Dasypus novemcinctus (assembly GCF_030445035.2). Lineage (NCBI taxonomy): Eukaryota > Metazoa > Chordata > Mammalia > Cingulata > Dasypodidae > Dasypus > Dasypus novemcinctus. The sequence continues at coordinate 72,524,606 of NC_080694.1, read as the reverse complement.
AACTCGTCACCTCTATTTCCTTTTTAAAACAAAAGGAGCAATTGTTACCGCCTTTCTCCACCCCTCCTCCCCTTTCAGCCGCCGCCATCTTTCCCGCCAGTCCCGCCCATATTGCCAACTTACAATCTGCCCTCTTCCCCAGTTACTGCTTACCTCAGGTCTGTCCAATAACTTCAGCCTATCCACTGCCGCCCAGTAGCTAGCCCTCCCTCCATCATACTCCTTCCTCTACCCAACCTTATATAATCAAGTGTACTTCCGTAATAAAGCAGACCTGTTCTTGCGCTCAAGCGGTCTCCATGGTTTTTCCTTAACCGCGCGTCCCCCACGCCTGGAGAACCGGTGTTCCGCTTTGGAGCACCCCCGGACTCCTGCCGGCTTAGCAGGAGCAAGCCCCTCCGACTCCTGGGCCCGAGCGAGGTTGAGACCTTCACGCTCAGCGACAGCCAGGTCTAAGGATATGCATATTTTTAAAAACTTAAAGTTAAATGTATTTTACTTATTTATTTTTAATTTTTTATTCTAGAAAATTTCAAACAAAAGTAGAGAGAACTGCATAATGAAACCTCATGTAACTATTACCCAACTTTAACATTTTGTCTATCTTATTCCATCTCCTCACAACTCCATTTCTTTGTTAGAAAATTTTAAAGAAATTCTAGTCATTCCACATGCAGCTATTTTAGTATGCTTCTTGGCTGATAGAGACCTAAATAAAAATATATACTCACCATGCCATTATGATATGTAGCATAACTAATCAGTATTTCCTTAACATCATCTAAAACTCAAATCATGTTCAAATTTCTCTGGTTAATCAATGATTCCTTTAAGCAATTTCTTAAAATTAGGATCCAAATTAGGCTCCCACAGTGCATTCTTTTGGCTATGCTTTTTATTTCCTTTTATTTTATAACTGTTCTTCTTCCTCCATTTTTTCATGCCAATGACTTATATTAGAAATCAGGTTATTTATCACATTGAATATCCCATTTTCTAAATTAGATGTATGGAGTACCTGTGTTTTAAACTTCTATCTCAGTATTTTGTATTTCTTATAAGGTGATGATAAGATAAAGAAGCTTGATTATATTTGAGTTACTGTTTTCCAGCGTGGGCATGCTGAAGTTGCTGTGCTATTCCTCTGGCACCTTGAGACATACACTGTGTGGTTGTGCCACTCTTGGAATGTTATTTATATCATTGACCACTAGATTCAGCTTGTTGCATCTATTACCCAGCTCCTAATTATTTAAGCTTTGTTAATGACTTTTGTTAATAACATTAAGCTTTGTTAATAACTTTTGTTCAGCATCAATAGTATACTCCATGCATCAATCAGTGAATGGATTCTTCTTTCAGATAGAGACTGTTGAAAGATGACTCAGAGAAAGGATTTTTGCATTTCACAATAAAGTGGAACTTACATGGGAAATAATATTTTATCCTATTAAAAAACAGTATTTAAAAAATCTTCCCACCCTTACCTCTCTTCAGAATTTCAGCCGTGCCTACTAGGAAATCCACAGAAACTGACAAACGTGGTAGGAACACATGACATATAAAAGATCCAAAAAACAAGGGAGTAAGGGGGAAAGTGTATAGAACATGTTTAGTTTTCCTTATGAATGGTGGTATTGATGGGGTAGTAGTGAAGATGCTAATTTGTATGGAGACTCTGATGACAGCGATGATGAATTGACTCTTGAACGGGAGGGGGGGTGAGGATCTTGATTTTTAAAACCACTGATAGAAATGGGCACAGCACAGAGTAGGTTGAGCACCTGCTTTGCATGTACAGGTCCTGGATTCAATCCAGTACCTCCTATTAAAAAAAAAAAAAAGATGATCAAAATGGTGGTAGTGAAGGCAGTGGTTAATCGAGAATTAGTGATATTAGTGTTCGAGGGCAGTATAAAGGACAGGGCGTTCAGTTCACGCTTACGTGTGCATATAACTCAAAACCCATGCCAGGAGGGGATTCGAGCCTTGCCCGTGGTCTCTGCTTCAGAGCTCTTCCCAGGAGCTCATGTACTGCTATGTGATGTCTTGGTGTTAAGTGACTAACTCAGATGTCGGGATGAAGTGAGGAATGATTTCCCCTGAGTGTTTGGTGTTGCCGAGGGTCTCTACTCCTGAGAAGATGCCACGGCCAAAAATCCTTTTCAATGAACTGTTCACGTCCTTCTTTCTCAGACTCTCAATGAGAGGGTTTAGAGGAGGATCAAGGCATACAGAATGGCAGCAACAGCTCCTCTGGGGAAGGAGAACGCGATAAGGCTTCACGGGGGTGGGCAAAGGCTGTGCTGCAGGAGAGGATGAGGGTGGAGAGGTGGGAACTGCATGGCACCAGGGCTTTCTTTTTCCCCTGCACTGATGGAATTCTCATCACAGCATGGAGAATATGGGCACATGAACATACGGTGCAGAGGAGGTGCTGACGCCTGAAAGCCCCATCAGAGCCTCACCAGAGCAGGAAAGCCTTAAGAGGGGAATGGGATCAGAAAGCAGTGGGGACTCTCTTGATTAGAGTTGAAGGATAGTCAAAATACCAACCGGCTATGGGCCCCTCCCCAAAATACTCCCACCAGCAGCCGAATCTGCAAGGAGTCATCATGAGTGGATGGTGCAGATGAGAGCAGATGGCAGCAGAGAGGTCCACAGCCACGGCAAAGGCAGGTTGTCCTCCAGCCAGGACAGCACAGAAGTATCATTGGTGAGATCCAGAGGAGGACATGGAGCCACTGCTTGTCCCCAAAGCCTCTAGGATTCTGGGTGCTGTGACTGAACTGAAGCAGAGGCCCATGAGGGGGAGGTGGTTGCTGAGGAGGCACATGGCAGTGTGGAGGTGGGTCAGCACCAACAGCCAGAGCAAGCAGCCAGTTCCCTGGGATGCCCAGCAGGGGGAACCCAGGTACCCCAAAGGGGCTCCTGTTGCTCTGGCCACTGGGCATCCCAGGAGGATATCGGGGGTCTTGCTGCAGCTCACTCTGGGCCATGTTTTACTGCAAGAGGGAAATAGTATGAAGAAGATTCACTTGATATCTGGCATGGGGGCAGGCAACTCCCTTGGTCCTGTCTCATGACAATGGGTTTCTTTTATGCTGCCCCTCTGAGGAGTGGAGAAAAGAAACTGAAATGGCAATGTGGGAGCAAGAGTTGGACTTCATAAAGGATGATACAAGTGAGGAGGTACAAAGATGAGAGACTGAGGCGAAAAACGGAGGCTTGCTGGAGTTCTCCAAGTGTGGGAAAGAGCTCTTATTAAATGTTGATTTATGGGATTGTGTAAGTACTTGTTTGTGAATCTGTTTCATCACTAGACTGCTGAAGGGTGCATCCTAAGCTCAGTGCTTGGCACATAGTCGGAGCACAACAAATGCTTCTAAGCGTCTAAACAGCTACTCCTCTGGTTCAAGCTGTTGTTGATTGACTGGAAAACTAACTTCCCAAACTGCCCAGCCTGGACCAATCCAACATGCTCTCCAAAATGCAGCTGGAGTGATCTTTAAAGAATATGGATCATCAATGCCAAAGATGTACAGTTTAGGTAATGAGGGGTAAGGGAAAGTGTGCCAAATGTAGGCTATGTTGGTGGAAATAGCCTGATGATATTATCCCATAATCCATAACAGATGTTCTGCCATGGTGTGGTATATTGGTGAAGTCATTGATCTTTGTCTCCTACCTCTTGCAGGTGTTGTAGCATCATCATAGATCTTACTCATTCATAATATGGAGGGGGTAATCACATTTACAAACAAAGTATTTTGTTTAAATACTTGCTATTTAGTTAATGTTGGTCTCCCTCACAAGGCCATAAGGTACATTATGGCAGGGATTTGATGTTTTTTCTTTCCGTTGTATCCTGAGTGCTTGGCATGAAAAAAGGAGTATTTGTCACAAAATGAATAAACAAATTAATTAATGGATACTGAAGGCAAGAGTGGGCAATATCTTGCCTCCCAAGTAGTCTTCTTGTGTTCCAGTATTTTAAAAGTAAACTTCCTTTCTCCAAATATTCAGTTCACGCTTACGTGTGTATATAATTCAAAACCCAGGCCAGGAGGGGACTCAAGCCTTGTTGTGGTCTCTGCTTCAGAGCTCTTCTCAGGAGCTCATGTACTGCTCTGTGATGTCTTGGTGTTAAGTGACTAACTCAGATGTCGGAATGAAGTGAGAAATGATTTCCCCTGAGTGTTTGGTTATGGGGAGGGCCTCTACTCCTGAGAAGGTGCCACGCCAAGAATCCTTTTCAATGAACTGTTCACATTCTTCTTTCTCAGACTCTCGATGAGAGGGTTTAGAGGAGGATCAAGTCATACATAACAGCAGAAACAGCTCCTCAGGGGAAGGAGAAGGCGATGGGGCTTCGCGGGGGGGCAAAGGCTGTGCTGCGGGAGAGGATCAGGGTGGAGGGGTGGGAACTGCATGGCACCAGGGCTTTCTTTTTCCCCTGTGTGGACGGAATCCTCGTCACAGCATGGAGTATATGGGCACACGAACGTACGGTCCAGTGGAGGTGCTGACCCCTGAAAGCCCCATCAGAGCCTCACCAGAGCAGGAAAGCCTTAAGAGGGGACTGGGATCACAGAGCTTTGGGGACTCTCTTGATTAGAGTTGAAGGATAGTCAAAACAGCAACAGGTTATGGGCCTCTCCCCATAATACCCCCACAAGCAGCCGAATCTGCAAGGACTCATCATGAGTGGATGGTGCAGACGATGGCAGTGGCAGCAGAGAGGTCCACAGCCACGGCAAAGGCAGGTTGTCCTCCAGCCAGGACAGCACAGAAGTATCATTGGTGAGATCCAGAGGAGGACATGGAGCCACTGCTTGTCCCCAAAGCCTCTAGGATTCTGGGTGCTGTGACTGAACTGAAGCAGAGGCCCATGAGGGGGAGGTGGTTGCTGAGGAGGCACATGGCAGTGTGGAGGTGGGTCAGCACCAACAGTCAGAGCAAGCAGCCAGTTCCCTGGGAGGCCCAGCACGTGGAACCCAGGTACCCGAAAGGGGCTGCTGTTGCTCTGGCCACTGGGCATCCCAGGAGGACATCGGGGGTCTTGCTGCAGCTCACTCTGGGCCATGTTTTACAGCAAGAGGGGAATAGTATGAAGATGATTCACTTGATATCCAGCATGGGGCCAGGCAGCTCCCTTGGTTCTGTCTCCTGGCAATGGGTTTCTTTTATGCTGCCCCTCTGAGGAGTGGAGAAAAGAAACTGAAATGGCAATGTGGGAGCAAGAGTTGGACTCCATAAAGATGATACAAGTGAGGAGGTACAAAGATGAGAGACTGAGGCGAAAAACGGAGGCTTGCTGGAGTTCTCCAAGTGTGGGGAAGAGCTCTTATTAAATGTTGAGTTATGGGATTGTGTAAGTACTTGTTTGTGAATCTGTTTCATCACTAGACCGCTGAAGGGTGCATCCTAAGCTCAGTGCCTGGCACATAGTTGGAGCACAAAAATACTCCTAAGCGTCTACACAGCTACTTCTCTGGTTCAAGCTGTTGTTGATTGACTGGAAGACTAACTTCCCAAACTGTGCCCAGCATGGACCAATCCAACACGCTCTCCAAAATGCAGCTGGAATGATCTTTAAAGAATATGGGTCATCAATGCCAAAGATGTACTGTTTAGGTAATGAGGGGTAAGGGAAAGTGTGTCAAATGTAGGCTATGTTGGTGGAAATAGCCTGATGATATTATCCCATAATCCATAACAGATGTTCTGCCATGGTGTGGTGTATTGGTGAAGTCATTGCTTTTTGTCTCCTACCTCTTGCACGTGTTGTAGCACCATGATAGAACTTACCTCATTTGTAATATGGAGGGGGTAATCACATTTATTTTGTTTAAATACTTGCTATTTAGTTAATGTTGGTCTCCCTCACAAGGCCATAAGGTACATTATGGCAGGGATTTGATGTTTTTTCTTTCCGTTGTGTCCCGAGTGCTTGGCATGCAAAAAGGAGTATTTGTCACAAAATGAATAAACAAATAAATTAATGGATACTGAAGGCAGGAGTGGGCAATATCTTGTCCTCCTAAGTAGTCCTCTTGTGTTCCAGTATTTTAAAAGTAAACTTTTCTCCAAATATTCTCTCAGTTTCATGGATTGGAAATGTTGATTCTTCTATTTCCTTTATCCCTGCCCTACAGACTAAGTGCTATATCCTTTCTCCTACAGAATGCCCCTTTGCACTTCCTTTCTCACTGTTTTCAGTTACCTTTTCTGGGCTTTCTCTCATTACTCACTCTGAGTTATTTTATCAGCAGCTAACTGGCTCCCCTGACTCCATTCTTTAATTACTGAATTTCATGCTGTCAGCATCAGCCAGAAATTGTATGACTTTATGCTCTAACTTGCTCAAATGTTCTCACAACTTATTTACCTTTGAGTTGCATATATTCGTCTGTGCCTGGTATCAAGAACAACATTCATCTACCCAAGGAACAGGATTTCCTACTACGTACCAGCATTCAGTCTCCTCTCTCCTCAGACTGACCACTTTTCAGTTCCTTGAAGTGCTCTTTATACTTTCACGTTCTTACTTCTGCTGACTTCAACCCCAAAATCTCTTCCTTTCTCACCCAAATATTACTAGGACTGCAGGGCTCAGTTATCATTTTACCCTGCCCCACCATGAAGCTCTCCATGAACATTCAACTCCTCATATTTTATATCTTCTGAACTATGTAGTGTGATCAAGGCTTTAAGCTTGGATAGTCTCTGAAGGTGTTTTTTAATGTTTCCTGCATAATTAAGTTGGCTATTCTCAATCATATAAATTCCTTGAGAATAGGAACCATGTTTTCATTTTCCCCCCAAGTTGTAAGTTTATTTTAACATTATAACATTTCCCTCTTTGCCCATATTTCCTTAACAGAAAAAGTTACAAAATTTGGAAGGGGGACTATAATATCTTTGCAGATTGACTCACTTGTTGAGAAGCCATGAATGATAATGACTCAAAAGCCCCTAGTTTTATTCCCTAGTTTTCTAGGACAACATTGATTTATTACAGTAACTGATTATAATTCTCTATGGAATATCCTTAGCCCAAGTACTAGAGAAACTAAAACCACCAACTGCTCATAGACTTGAAGAGTAGTGCAAGCAGTTGCTGCCTTAGTGATAAAACTCAAATCTGATGAGGTTTTTCTGGCCATGAGTCTTTGATACCAACCTCTTCGTCTCTTGACAGCAGGAAATTCTGCTTGGTGAGGACCTGTGCCCCCTCACTTTGAGTCTTCTTTCTCTTCCTCTAGGTCAGGGCTTCTTAACAAGGGGTCCATGAGCTTGAATTGAAGTTAAAAAACATTATTCTTGTGGGGATATGTTGGTGCGGGTGTGGTATATTTATTAAATGTTACACAGTGTAGTGTGGACTTAGTAAGGGGTCAATGGTTTTCACCTGACTGGCTAAGGGGTCCTTGAAACAAAAAGATGAAGAACCTCTGGTCAGAAAGGATGGAACAGATCCCCAGATTCTTCATGTCATCCACTAGGTGCATCTGCAGCAGAATGTCACAGCGGCCCACAAACATGATGTTGAGGCACAGCTACAGGATGGTCGCTTGTTGAAATAGTCTTTAATACCTTTCTGGAGCAACATGTTGCAGCACGTTGCAGGCCACGTGGTGGTGGAGGCCATGCAGCCCAGTATCTGCACCTTGGTGTTGGTGAGGCCACACTGGACCTGCTCCAGAGATCGCTTCAGGAACACCACCCCCACAAGGAGCCGCTCATGCCCACATGCCTGCTAGAGCTCACATTGGCCCAGGATACGCCATGCTCTCTTAAAAAATTCATTATAACACCAGCCGTTTTGTCCGAAGGATTATTGCTCAAACGATTGATTTCTAATAATGAGGATATCTATTGTGTGTGTGTGTGAACATGCCCTTCAGGTCAACCACGATGAAAAGCTGGGTCGTGTTATGTTAACTGGAAATAATTGATTACCCCTGAGAAAATACTTACTCTGCTCCGACTTCTGTGAGTGGAGTAGATGATCAACATCCCTTTCAACCTGCAGAGTCTACAACCCAAGTCTCATAATGGATCGTTTGACAGGCATACTGTGCTTTTCTCTTATAATATATGTACTGTTTACCTCCTTGCTTCTAGCAGTCTTCAGATGCTCCAAAGGATAACATTTAGGATAAAGGAACATAAACTTTTCCCTCTTTATGCAGAGCATCTCTGAATACTTGGCAATAGTGCTTTTCAAACTTCAGATTGCATAACAACCACCTAGAGCGCTAGTTAAATCATAGATTTCTGGGCTCCAGCTAGAGATTCTGATGTAGTAGGTCTGAGGTGGGACAGGAGAATTTGCATTTCTAACATGCTGGCAGGTGATGCTGATACTCCTAGTTTGCTGAGTAGAATTCAAAATATAGGGCATCCTATCAACCATAGCTCTGCCACTCTTCCTTTTCTTTCCCACTTTTCCATTTCCATCCTTTTTATTGGAAACTGGAGAATTCTGCAGCTGCTACAAGATTAAATCTTCTTCTACTCCTTCATCTCTTTAGAACAACACTTCTTTTAGCTCAGTCAGGGCCATACCACTCACATTTTTGCATCTTCTCCCAGGTTGGATCTTCTTGATATTTTGGTCGAGTACTCTGATTGCTATTCTATCCACCTCCAGCTTATTCATCTAGCTCTCAGGCCAAGTGGGGCTCAGTACTGAGGTAATCTGAATATTTCAGCCTCTTGGGGTTGTGAGGCTTCTCTCTCCATCTCTAAAATTTCAGCCTCAGAGGACCATATCCTAATATCCTAGTGTGTCTCCACAGCCTTTTCTAGTTACTGCCCCACTTCCCTGCTGTTTATGGCACAATTCTTCAAGAAGCTCATTGTCTCCATTACTCATGGTTTGCTATTTTCCAAGCTCATTGCTCTACATTTCATTCTTTCTGGAACCTATTTCAATCAAATTTTTGCTTTTATCATTCCTCTGAAACCACTCTTGTGAATATCAAAGTTCAGTTCTCAGTTGTTAAGTTACTTGACCTCTCAAGGTGATTTAACATGGTTGATCCTCCTTCCTTCCCACACTTTCTTTGTCTGGCTTGAAGGATGGCTAACCTACTCCTGAGTTCAGTGCTCTCACCTTCAGTCCTTTCCAGTCTCCTTTGCTGAGTCCTTTCCTTTTTATCACCCCCTTCTGGACCTCTTCTCTATCTTCCAGTTCCATGCTTTAAAAATCTAGAAACAAATAACTCCAAAATTTATCTTCAATGCCAACTCTCTCCTAAACTCCAGACACAAATGTTTAACTTACTATTAAATACTTCCACATGAGTATCTAGCAGCAGTTTTACCATGCAAGGTATTTTCCCATAACTGGAATTGTTAACACGCTGCTTTGGAAGTAGTCGTTCAAAGTTATGTAGTTTCCAAACTGCAGGACTTGTACTTTCTGTGGTACACTGAATTCTGAGTCCATTAGTCAATTTTCCAAATGACCCCTTCTACTCTTACCTGTGGACTTCTGTAAAAGCCATCCCAGGAGTGGTAACCATTGACCTTAGAGTCCAGGGCCTTTGGCTCCATGGGTGAGATCATGTGAGAGGGTACAAATGATGAAGCTTGGGCACTAGGCATTATCAATTGTCATGTCTCATTGGACCAGAAAGGACTGGGCTGCAAAAGGAATCTTTCTTGACCCTGGAGACCTGATTCCCAGAGTTAGTCATTACTGGCAAATCTGGAGGAAGCTTCCATTGAGAAAATTGCCTGTTGTTGATGTTGGGATTCATTGGTTTACTTCATTAAGTAATTACATAAACCTCTTGTGCAAGTAGGGTGTTAAGTCCCCACCCTTTGGTGGGTGGGGACCCACAAGTAAAGGGGATGACAAAGGACAGAGTTAAGCATTTTTGATGTTGGAGTTTTGATGCTAGAGTTTGATGCTGAAGCTTTAAGCTGGAGCCCCAGGAAGTAAGCACACAAAGGAAAGAGAAACAAGCCCCAGGAAAGGAGAAACCCAGCAAGCCTGAGCCCTCACAGACATTGGCAGCCCTCTTGCTCCAACAAGTGAAAATAGACTTTGGTGAATACTTAGGGAAAATAGACTTTGGAGAATTTTATGCTTTATGGCCTGGTATCTGTAAGCTCCTACCCCAAATAAATACCCAGTTTTTCCAGTGTCATTTTAAGAATTGACTCTTATTTACCCATTGAATAGACTTGCCATTCTTGTCAAAAATCATTTGAGCATAGATATTTGGACTTATTTCTAAAATCTCAATTCTATTCCATTGTTCTGTTTGTCTATTCTTAAGACAATACCTCACTCTTTTGATTACTGTGATATCGTAGTAGGTTTTGAAATTTGGAAAGTGTGAGACATCCAACTTTATTACTCATTTGAAAGATGGTTTTAGATATTCTGGACCCTTCATTATTCCAAATAGATTTGATAACTGGCTTTGGTAGGGATTTTAATGAATATGTAAATATCATTGTGCAGTGTTGACATTTTAACAACATTAAGTCTTCCAATCCATAAACCAAGGATGTATTTCCATTTATTTATATCTTACTTAATTCCTTTAAGAAAAGTTTTTTAGATTTCAGTGTCAAAGTCTTTCACTTCCTTGGTTAAATTTGTTCTTAGATATTTTATTCTTTAAGCTGATTTTGCAAATGGAATTTTTTTTTGTTTTCTTTTTCATGTTGTTCATTATGGGTGTATAGAAGCACAATTGATATTTGAGTATGGATCTTGTGCTCAATAACTTTTGCTGAACTCATTTATTAGCTCTGGTAGTTTTCTTGTGGATTCTATGATATTTTCTATCTATAGGCTCATGCTCTTTATGAGTACAGATAATTTTACTTCTTTATTTACAATTTGGATTCCTTTAATTAATTTTTCTTGCCCAATTGTTCTGGCTAGAACTTCCTATATGATATTAAATAGCAGTGGTGAAAGTAGACATCCTTGTCTTGTTCCTGATCCTAGTGGGAAAGTTTTCAGTCTCTCACCATTAAGTATGATGCTAACTGTGGGTATTTCATCTGTGCAATGGTAGATAGAATTATGCATCCCAATAAAAGACATGCCCTTATTCTTTATTCATGTCCCTGTTACTGGGAGCCCATTTGTACGTAGAACTCCTTTTAGATTGCTAAGGTGTTGACTCATTTGTGAATAGGGTCTTCTAAGATCCTAGTTAAGAATGGCCCAATACAGGGGAGGAATACTGGTGTGGGATGTTATTGACAGGGGACACATGGTTGGCAGGGAGTTCTCCAGGGCCTATATCCAGGCTACATAAAACTGTTTGGATATTTTCATACTGGTTACAATTAAAACAACAACTGAAGGAGTGCTGAGTTCCTAGCCAGGGGAGCTCTATCACATTCCCTAAAGGAACAGCAACAATCCCCCAAGTGCAACAGCAGAGACCAAAAAAGAAGGAAGGTCCAACAATGAGCCCTTGATACTAATGACTATGCTTGTGAGCCTGTGCACCTGAAATAAGAACAAGTCCTAGAGCTGCAGAGTGCCTAAGAGTTACCTCCTGAGAGCCTCCATGTTGCTCAAATGTGGCCAGTCTTGAAGCCAAACTCAGCATGTAAATGCATTGCCTTCCCCCCAGCATGGGACATGACTCCAGGGGATGAGCCTCCCTGGTGCCAAGGGATTACTACCAAGTACCAGCTGATGATGTAACTGGAAAATGACCTTGAATAAAAGGGTCAACTCAGACCAGCAGAATATCTCAGTCTACATAGAATACCGGGAGTTACAAACAAATGCTTTTTGACCTGAATTAAAGGGGGAAATGGAAAGGAAAAATGAGTTTATATGACTATGAGTCTCCACAAGAGCCAGGAGATTATCAGTGGGTCACCCTTATGCACACCTCAGCAGAGTCCCAGAGACAGAAAAAGTAGATACAACCTCAGGTATTGGTTCTTCTGAGAGCTACAGAGACCCACACGTTCTATGGTCATGGCAGATGGAGTTCAGTGTCATGTCAGTTGGCCTTACTTTGCAGTTTGTGTTTCTGTGTGATGGAGCTGGGCTCAAATATGATCTTTGTTCACAAACCTCTCCTGTTACTTTTACTGGATCTGTAGTTCATGCTGGGGTTTAGTGTATACCCAGGGGACATGAATCTCTGGACTGACCATGTGATAACCAGGCCCTGAGCCTCAACAGACTTGCAACTCCTACACTCTGGTTTATCGGACTTACCCCACTCAGCTGACATGGAGATGAAGAAGGTCAACCACCACACCAGGGAGTCAAGAATGCCTACAACTGAAAGCAGAATTGCATCCAGCATCCATGTGGACTCTAAGCCCCCTCTTGATATAGATGTGGAGTGGACATAACCATTCCAGGGTCCATAGAATGGAGGAATATAGTATGAATTAGAGTGGACTTACTGATATTCTGTTCATGAACTATTGCGATTAGTAATCAAAGAAAATGTGGCATTGGTGTAGAGAATGTGGCCAAGGTGGCTGCTGGGGGTAGGGAGTGGGAGGAAGAGATGTGATGTTGGGACACTTTTAGGGGTTGGAGTTGTCCTGGGTGGTGCTGCAGGGACAGTTACCAGACATTGTATGTCTTCCCATGGCCCACTGGGTGGACTGTGGGAGAGTGTGGGTTATGGTGTGGACCATGGACCATGAGGTGCAGTGGTTCTCAGAGATGTATTCACTAAGTGCAATGAATGTCTCATGATGATGGAGGTGGTTGTTGTTATGGGGGAAGGAGTAGGGAAGGGTAATATTACATTCATATTTTTTAAATGTAACATTAAATAAATAAAGACAAAAAAGAGTAAACCCAAAAAATAAAAAAAAAATTTAAAAATTAAAAATAAATAAAAAATATAAAAACTGCAAAAATAAAAACAAAAAATAAATAAAATAAAATAAAAGAATGGCCCAACTGAATCATGACTGACCTTAATCTCTATAATTTGAGATCCTCATAAGCAGAAGAAATTCAGACTCAGCGAGTCCTAGGAAACCATACAAGAGGAAACCATGGACATCACGCTGTGTTGGAGAAATGTCATCACCAGAAAGGTGCTGAATCTGGGAGAAAGCATGCCTTTGCCTACACCTTGATTTGGGACTTTTGGTCTCAAGACCGGTAAGCCAATAAATTCTTGTTGCTTAGGCCAGCCCATTGGGTGGCATTTGTCATAGCAGCATGGCAATCTAAGACATATGCACTTATCATGTTGAGGAAGTTTATTCTATTCCTAGTGTTCTAAGTGTTTTATAAAAAAAAGAACACTGCCTTTTTTTTTTCAGATGCCATTTCTACATCATTTGAGGAATAATGTGCTGTTTCTCTTTCATTCTGTAACTATGGTATATTAAATTTACTCATTTCCTTATAGTCAAACACCCTTGTATTCCTAGGATAACTCTTACTTGGTAATAGTGCTTAATACTATTAAAGTGTTCTTGGCTTCAGTGTGCTAGCATTTTATTGAAGATTTTAAAATCTATATTCATAAAGGGCATTCATCTGCAGCTTTCTTTCCTTGCTATGTCCTTTCTGGCTTTGGTATTAGGGAAATGCTGCCCATACAGAATGAGTTGGGAAGTATTCCTCCCTTTTCAAATTTTTGAAATAGTTTGAGAAGATGACTTAGATTTTAGCCAGGCAATCTTTGTCTCTTTCTCTGCCCTTCCTGGCAAGCTTCTGGCTGGCCTGATTTATTGGGATCACACACAAGTATTAGTCTCCACTAATTTCTAACTGATTTGTATATTGATTTCAAGAATTTATTGGCAACATAAATTGCTCAGTCTGGTCTACAATATGTTTCAAATAAAGCTGGATGCTTTGGCAGGGACACGGTATTGCCAGTCTTTGAGGCTTGCCCTAACCTTCCTCTGGGAATATCCTCTGTGTTATAGAGCCCGCAGGAGCTGAGAGTGGGGGCAATTTACTCTTCACTGGCTGTCCCATTTGGATCATACTTGCAGAGTAGGAGCTGTGTGGGTATGTGTGTGTAAATTGATGCCTTTGTCAAGTTGCTGTCATCACTCAGTTTAGATCTTCTGTAACGTGGAACATGTCAATCTCACCAGCTGCTGAATCTCCCAGAGTAGCTCTTCTATCCCAGGCAGCTGTGGAACTGGAACTATGATTTTGCTGCCACTCCCTCTAGATCATGTTTTATGTAAGACAGATCTGTGTGGCAAAGGGGGACCATGCTCTTCACCAGCTGCTCCACCCAGATCCTCCCTACACAATGGGAGTTGGAGATGGGGAACAAGGGCCACCACCCAGTTGCTGCTACTTGCCCGATGCAGACTTTGTGTAACATGGAGCTGTGAAAAATGTGATTTTCCCGTGTTCACTGACTGTCAACCCAGAATAGCTCTTCCTCGCCAGGAAACTGGGAGAGATGGAAGCTGCCCCTCAGCTGCTCATTTTGCTGGATCATCTCTTTCGTGAGGAAGGACAGCGAGGGAATGGGTGTTGTTCTTATCTTGAATGTCACAGCCTTCCGGTGTTTTTTGTTTTTTTTTTTAAACAATTTTCCTTATATTTTATTGCATAAATGCTTACCAATTTGTAAGCCCCCAGATCAATCTCTGGAGACTCTGAAGGTTGGTCTTTGTCAATGTTGAGCCATTTAATAGATGTCTTTCTGGGTGAGAAGTTTCCTTGGGCTCCTCACACCACTATTCCGGAGAGCCTGGCTTTCTTGCAGTTTTCATGTTCTCTTCTCTTACCCTCTCCTCCACAAATAGAGCATTTACTATCTTCAACACAAAGTCCTGTTTGGACCTGGCTTCTCAAAATAACTGTACTGGATTCCAAACTGTCAGGGAATTTGAACTTTCCAGGGTGGACATTGAAAATACAATAAAGTAGTAACAATTTTTAATTTTATATTATAGATATTCAGAATGAGAATTTTGCAGATTTCATTTCATTTTATAAATTCAGGGCCATCTGAATGTGTTAAACTTTACCATAAACTTTTTCTGTTAAAAAGCATCAAATTAAATCCTACTTGATTTCTACAGTGAGTTTTTAAATAATCTGTGCAGGCATGGTGTTAGGATATTGTTGCATACTATTACTGATTGTCATCTAACTTTTGCCTAAAATACACTAATTGCTTATGGAAAGTATCTTTAATGAAGATGGATAAATTGGGCTTGGGGAGAAAATATACATTTATTAGCATAGGTTCTTCTTCCATTCCTTGTCTATGTTGCTCTGTTTTTATAATGTGTTAAACTCCTAGACTAATTGTAGAAACTTCTCTGTATCTCCTTCTCTCTCTCTCTCATCATCCAAAATTAATATTTTCAGTCAGGTATCTTGTTTTTTAAATATTAAGTCCACATGTTAAACTGCTTTCCCAATCTTTGATCAATTTCCCCTTCCATTTTTATGTGTTAGGATAGAGTTAGGCCTGGGGTTATAATTAGATTTAAGTTTAGGAAAATTAGGGGTATGGTTAATGTTAAAATTATAAAGTCTGGAGCCAGACTTTCTGGAATCATAGCTCAGCTCTCTAATTTAATAGCTATGTATATCTTGGGAAAAAATATTTTATCTCTCTCTACCCAAAATTCTTCATTTATAGTAGTGGAATAATAATAATAAATCATACTTTGGAGTGTTATTGAGAAGAATAAATGAGATACCCTTTAAAAAAGGTACTGTGCCTTACACGTTAACCCTAAGTGATATTTTGTCTTTATAATTGCAATTATTTCTACTGTTATGTTAAATAACTATGATTCAAACATTGCAATTTTTGGTCCTATTTCCCATTTAAACATATTTTGTAGGATTGGTATTTTCCCCTGTTGTGGGGACTCCATTATTAACCTTTCACTCGTAATTAATAAAAGTCCTACAATCACTGTTACTCATAAGAATAGTGTCTCTTTATTATTTAATATACACAACCTGAGATAATAATCCAGAACAGAACTTTATGCAAAGATAAGCTTCTCTCCACATTCATTTCAGGCCTATTCCAAGGGGTGTACGGGCCATTTTCATACATTCTGAATTTACCAGATTCACAATTCTATGCATCTTCCACATTTTCTAGGATGTTTCTGATTTCTCTGGGGTTGAAATGAGGGGGACAGTTGATGGGAGGGCAAGAACAGTCATGCTGAACTAGCAGAGCAACTTGCTTTGGCATCTGTCCCTTGGCCAAGTCAAGCCCATCTGAGCAAAATGGAGACGCCCCAATGCTGAGTACTTTGGTAGCTGCCTTGAAACCTGAATGTGTTTCTCTTGACAAGATGAGAAAATTTACTATCATCACTTCTATTCAACATTGAGTTACAGTTCCAAGGCAGCACAAAAATACTAGAAGAAATAGAAGTTTTAACAATTGGAAAGGGAGAAATGAAAAGCTTTATATTAACATATAACTTGATGTATACATTGGAACTCAAAAGAATCTTTAAAGATAGGCTAGAATTTGTAAGTAAACTGAGTGAGGTCACAGCAAAAAGTTCAATATATAATATTAGCAACAAATTAGACAAATAAAAATACAATTTACAATAGCATAAAATATATCAAATATATCAAATACATAGAAATATATCTAAGGCATGTACAAAACTATTACACTGAAAACTATATGTAATATCTCAGAGAATTTTTGAAGATAAATGCAGGAGAATACCCTGTTCATGGATTAGATGACGCAGCCTTTAAAGAAGAAAGTTCTCTATTTGTTCTGTAGATTCAATGTAATTCCAATAAAAATCTTAGCAAGTATTTATTTAAAGAGGTACCAGGGATTGAACTAGGAACTTCATACACGGGAGGCAGGTGTTCAACCACTGAGATGCACCCGCTCCCCAGGGAGTGTTTTTTGGAAATTGAAACCTGATTCCAAAGCATATATGGATATTCAGAAGACCTATAGTAGCCCAGAAAATCTGAAAGAGCAGAATTAGAAAATTTAGACTACAAGATATAAAATTGCTATAAAGCTGCAGTAATTAATAGAGCTTTATATTATGAGCATGAATGATCATAATATTCATAGATTAGCTGGCATATTTGAGACTCTCATACATATCCAGCCACCTGATTATGACAAAGACACCCCTGCAGTTCAGTGGGAGAAGGTGCTTTCCTGCTGTACTGGTGCTGGTTCAGTTGGGTATACCCACATGAATAAAATTACACCATCTACATAGCATATTTCCCAGGGGACTGTAGAACCAAATGTGAGAGGTAAAACAACAGAGCTTCCTGAATATCACATTGCTATTGCTTTAAAATTTCTTGTTCTACTTCAAGCTTTTTAAAATTCCTGTCAGTTATTTTTTTTTAATTTTTATTTTATTTTACTTTTTCAATTATCTTTTTTTTTCAGTTGCACATAATTACTTGTGAATTTATTTTCTTTATTTGGATCAATATATATTGTGCTTCTCAAACCCAGAGCTCTATGACTCTATTACATCTGGACAAACCCTCAGAAATTAGTTCTATGAATATTACCTGTAACTCATTCCCTGAAAGAATGGAAAAAGAAATCAATATATTTTTCTGGAACTATCATTAGATAAATTTGAACTTTTTTTCTCTTTTGTAATTCCTAATCTTTTTCATTAAAAAAAATCACTTCATTTATTATTGCTCATTTTGTGGGAAATCCTTTGATTTACCCTTTAATTCACTTATTTTATCATTGTGTTTTATCTCTTGCTTAACTTTTTTATTGAGTTTTAAATTTTAATCATTGTATAATATATCTATTTTTTGCTTAATTTTCAAATTTGCCTTTTTATTAAATCTTTTCATATTGTTTATATTTCTTTTTTCTTCATTCATGATTGAAAAACATGTATTTCAGAGTCTCTATTAGATGGTTGTATTATTTAGAACTTCCACATGAGTGTCATTTTAAACCATTTCATCTGAAGAGGCAATGTAAATGACACAATGAGACTTTTCCAGAATGACCTCTACTACTAGTTAAAGCCAGGAGGTTAAAAACACTTAGTGAATCCCTAACTGGTGAGAGCACTTTGAGATCATGGTGGCTCTCCTCAATGCTTGGATACTTTGTAATACTCAACCCAAGTGCAGCTCAGGAAAAAATGAGGAAGATTCTCAAAGTGACTGTGTTTTCTATCACTGGTAGAAATAAACCAGGAAAGAAAATTAAGTTGGGTTCTTTGAAATTAAAGAAACTCATTTTTTCTACAGCTGGTTTTCTTATGTATGATTTGAATCTTCTGTATTTACAGGCATTAGTCGATGTAACTCTAGGTTCCAACATTTTTATTGGTCAGAGACAGTCCATTCACACGAGGACTTCTTTATAATGACTTGTTTTGTTTAAAAAAGATACTTAGATTACATAAATGATACATAAAAAATGTAGGGGATTCCCATATTCTCCACTCCCTACCCCTCCCGCAGTTTCCCTATAATGAATTCATTTTTAGCTTTAATTTCTTGAAAGACTGTGTTATATTTTTGAACGTGTCTCTCATCAGGAATTAATAGTTGTGTCTTGGGAGAAGAGAAGATAGGGGACATATGGTTGAGAGGGAGTTCTACTGGGCACATACATAGGATACATAAAAATATTCAGATACATGTTGGATATTTTCATAGTAGTTACAGTTACAAATGATAACCAAGGGAGTGCTGAGTTCCTACTCAGGAGAACTCTATCACATTGCAATGGAACAGAAACAACCCCCCAAGTGCAATGGCAAAGACCAATAAAGAAGAATGGTCCAACTATGAGTCCTTGATACTGATGACTGTACTTATGAGTCTTTGTGCCTGAAATCTGAACTAGGCCTAGAGCTGCAGGGGACCTAAGAGTTACCTACTGAGAGCCTCCCTGTTGCTCAAAAATGACCACTCTCTCAGCCAAACTCAGCATTTAAATGTATTACCTTCCCCCCACAGTGGGACATGACTTACTCCCTGGTGCCAAAGGATTGCTACCAAGCACTAGCTGGTAATGTAACAAGAAAAAGACATTGAATAAACAGATCAACTCAGACCAGCGGAATATCTCAGCCTACATGTAGGATCATGTGTTAAAAACTGCTTTTTTGCCTTGAATAAAAGGGGGAAATGGTAAAGACAAATGCACTTATATGACTAAGAGTCTTCAAAAAAGAGTCTGGAGGTGATAAGAGGGATTGCGTTTGTGCACACCTCAGGAGGATCCCAGAGACAGCCAAAGTAGATACAACCCCAGGGACTGGTTGTCCTGAGGGCTATGGAGACCCACACATTATACGGTCATGGCAAATGTTACTGGAATTCAGTGCCATGTCAGTAGGCCCTACTTTGGAATTTGTGTTCCTGAGTATGATGGAGTTGGACTCAGAGGTGACCATTCTACACATGCCTCTTCTGTCACTTTTATTGAGCCTGGGGTTGGAGCTAGGGTTGGTGTATACCCAGGAGATTTGAATCTCTAGACTGTCCATGTGCCAGCTGGACCCTGAGCCTCAGCATTCTTGCAACTCCTACCCTCTGTTTCATTGGATTTACCCAGGCCAGCTAACAGGGAGGTGAAAATGGTCAACCACCACACTTGGGAACTGAGAGTGCCTACAACTGCAAGCAGAATTGCATCCATCATCCATGTGGAATCTAAGTCCCCTCTTGATATAGAGGTGGAGTGGACATAACCACCCCAGGGTCCACAGGATGGAGGAATAAAATATGGATTAAAGTGGGCTTACTGATATTCTGCTATGGAAATATTGTGGCTATTAATGGAAGAAATTGTAGCATTGGTGTGGAGAACGTGGCCACGGTAGTTGCTGGGGGCAGTGAGCGGGAAGAAGAGATGTGATGTGGGGTGTTTTGGGGACTTGGGGTTGTCTGAATGATGTTGCAGGGACAGATACTGGACATTATATATCCTGCCATATCCCACTGGGTGGGCTGGGGGAGAGTGTAAGCTATAATGTGAACTGTTTCCATGTGGTGCAGAGGTGCTCCGGGGTGTGTTTGCCAAGTGCAGGGAGTGTGCGGAGGTGGGGGTGGGGTTGTTGTTTGAGGAGTGGGGGGTGGGGGTGGGGATATATGGGAACTTCCTATAGTTTTTGAAGGTAACATGAAAAAAAAGGAAAGAGAAAAGAAAAAAGAGTGAATGCAGGACTTTGAGTAGTTAGCTCACTAGCTCAATGTCTTTTCATGATCTTGTCGTTTTTTCTCTCTGAATAGACGTAAATACTGGCAGCTCAGCATTCTTGTAGGGCTGGCAGCCACTAATACATTCTGAGAAGTGAGTGACATGGTACTTCTCTTAGCCCCAAATACCTCAGAACTGTGACTTCATTTCATTTCTTTCAGTTACTATTAATTTAGTGTAACATAAAGAAAATAGAACAAATTTCCTCATATTTCTCCTGTATTATATCATATTACCTAAGAATCAGTAAAACAAACAAACAAAGGTAGCCATAGGGAAACAAACAAGCAAAAAAAAAAAAAAATAGAAAGGGATTTGAAAGTCATAACTTACCAGGGCCAATGGCTAAGGAGTAAATAATACAAAAATGAGATAAAAAGTAACCCTAGCCTACACTTTTTTTGTCTTCATTAAGTTTTTTGTCTTTATTTATTTATTTTTAAATATTTATTTATTATTATTATTTTTTAATTACATTAAAAAAAATATATGAGGTCCCATTCAACCCCACCGCCCCCGCCCCCCACTCCCCCCACAGCAACACTCTCTCCCATCATTGTGATACATCCATTGCACCTGGTAAGTTCTACTCTGAGCATCACTGCACCCCATAGTCAATGGTCCACATCATAGCCCAGACTCTCTCACGTTCCATCCAGTGGGCCCTGGGGGGATCTACAGTGTCCCGTAATTGTCCGTGAAGCACTATCCAGGACAACTCCATGTCCCGAAAACGCCTCCACATCTCATCTCTTCCTCCCGTTCCCCACACGCAGCAGCCCCCATGGCTACCGTTCCCACACCCATTTCACATTTCCTCTGTGGACATTGGATTGGTTGTGTCCATTGCACACCTATGTCAAGTGAGGGCTTAGATTCCACATGGGTACTGGATGCACTCTTCCCGCTTCTAGTTGTAGACACTCTAGGCTCCATGTTGTGGTGGTTGACCTTCTTCAACTCCATGTTAGCTGAGTGGAGTAAGTCCAATAAGTCAAAGTGTAGGAGCTGAAGTCTGTTGAGGCTCTGGGCCTGGGTGTCATATTATCAGTCCAGAGATTCAAATCCCCTACATATATCTTAAACTCAGCACCAACTACAATTCCAATAAAGTAGCATGCAAGTCTTGTGAAAAGAGATCCCCTCTGAGTCCATTTCCATCACGCAGAAACACCAGCTCCAAAGAAGGGCCATCTGTCATGGCAGTGAACCCCTTCTGCCATGACCATAGAACCCGTGGGTCTCTTTATCCCTCAAAAGAACCAATACCTGGGGTTGTATCTACCTTATCTGTCTCTTAGACTCTGTTCAGTTGTACATAGGGGTATTCCTTCTGACATCCTCCAGACTCTTTTTTAGAGACTCACAGCCTTATAATCTCATTTCTCCTTTCCATTTCCCCCTTACAGTAGGTCAAACCACTTCCCGAAGTCATGTTATTATATGTAGACAGGTATATTCTGCTGTTCCGCATTGAATCTTTAATTCAAGGTCATTTTCTAGTTGGTTCTTCAGCTGGTATGTGGTAGTGATCCCTCGGTGCCAGGGAGGCTCATCCCCGGGTGTCGTGTCCCACGCTGGGGGGAATGCATCACATCTACACGCTGAGTTTGGCTGTGAGAGTGGCCACATTTGAGTAACATGAAGGCTGTCAGGAGGAAACCCCCAGGCACAATGCTACTCTAGGCCTTGTTCTTATTGCAGGTGCATAGGCTCAAAAGTGTAGCCATTAGTATCAAGAGCCCACTGTTGGGCCCTCCTTCCTTCCTAGTTCTTGCACCTGGAGGATTGCCGCTGCTCTCCCAGGGCCCACAGCAGTGACCCCCCGGCCAGGAGCCCAGTACCCCCCCAGCTGTTGTTTTTAATTGTTTCCACTATGAGTATATATAGACATTACCATATACCCTGGGCATAATCCCTGTATAGCTCCCTGTCAACCATATATATCCTGTCAATAACATCCCATATCAGTATTCCTCCGCTGCCATTGTTGAACCACTCTGTGATCCAAAACTTCCCGTAAAGTGAATCCCAACATAATGTCAGCTTCAGAAGAGTCTTAGATCACCAAAATTCATATATATAATATACAGTATTTCCCCAGATCCACCATAAAACCTTTTCCCTTCCACAGCAATAATCTTTTAACTTATTCATATCATATTTCCTGAAACTGATGTACAGATTCTGAAACTATAGTTTTCAAACAAGGTAACATTTGTGCTTACTATGTGGTCCATACTTTAGGTTGTACAGTTTTCTAAATTTTTTAGTTATCCTATGTTTTGTCTTATGGTTTTCATTATTAGTCTGTCGTCCCCTATATGTTTTTGGTGTAATATTAGCTGTTTTATATTCATCCTCGTGTACTCTCACATAACTCCTCTTTTGCCCCCTTATTTACCTTTGTTCTATCCATTGCACGTCCATTTTCCCCTCCCCTTAGGGCCCACAACGCCTGCCAATCTAATGCCCTGGGAGCCGTCCTTTCTCACGAGAGATACAGTTCTCTCTATTCGACGGCATTAGTCTTCCCCAGGATATGGGTCCACCCCACCCAATGGTAGAACCCACCTTGGCAAAATGAGCCTTCAGCTATTCCCTCTGGAGTCCGTCCCGCATCAGACCATACCCCCTGAGCGTCCTAACCAGGTGACCCTCCTATTTATACTTTGATACGTTTTACTCAACATTTAGTTCTCAACGAACTTCTGGCACTCTCCCATGTTTGTATATTGCCCCTCCCTCCCACCTATTTCTTGGACCATATTACCCCTCTTCCCATCCCCAGCCCCCCTCAAACCCAGAAAACCCCACCCGAAGGTAACCCCTTGCCCCCATTTTGTCCCTTCTTTGTGCTCATACTTACCCCCAGCTCATCACAGATTCCACCCCTACAGACATTAACTCACATCCTTCCTCCACCCCCCGATTTCCAGTAAGCCACTTTTCCAGACTCTAGCTCTCTGAGGCAGTTAACTTATTTCATATCATTGAGGTCATATAGTATTTGTCCTTCAATGCCTGGGTTGCTTCACTTAACATAAGATTCTCAAGGTTCATCCATGTTATCACGTGCGATTGTAGTGTATTGGTTCTTACAGCTGAGTAGTATTCCATTGTGTGTATATACCACATTTTATTGATCCACTCATCTGTTGATGGACTTTTGGATTGATTCCAACTTTTGGCGATGGTGAACAATGCTGCTATGAACATTGGTGTACATATATCGGTTTGTGTCCTTGTTTTCAGATCTGATGGGTATATACCCAGCAGTGGTATTGCTGGGTCATATGGCAAATCTATGGATAATTTTTTGAGAAACTGCCAAACTGTCCTCCAGAATGGTTGGATCCTTCTGCATTCCCACCAGCAGTGGATGAGTGTTCCCCTTTCTTCACATCCTCTCCAGCATTTGTATTCTACTGTTTTTTTCATGGCTGCCAATCTTATGGGAGTAAGATGGTATCTCATTGTAGTTTTGATTTGCATTTCCCTGATAGCTAGGGATTTGGAGCATTTTTTCATGTTCATTTTTGCCATTTGTATTTCTTCTTTGGAGAAGTGTCTGTTTAAGTCTTTTTCCCATTTTTTAAATGGGTTGTTTATCTTTTTGTTTTTGAGATATATGAGTTCTTTATATATGCAAGTTATAAGTCTCTTATCAGATATATGGTTGCCAAATATTTTCTCCCATTGTGTGGGTTCCCTTTTTACTTTCTTGACAAACTCCTTTGAGGTGCAGAAGGCTTTAATTTTGAGGTAGTCCCATTTATCTATTTGTTCTTTTGCTGCTCGTGCTTTTGGTGTGATATTCATGAAGCCATTTCCTATTACAAGGTCCTGTAGATGTTTCCCTACACTGCTTTCTAAGGTCTTTATGGTCTTGGCTCTTATATTTAGGTCTTTGATCCATCTAGAGTTGATCTTTGTATAAGGTGTGAGATGGTAATCCTCTTTCATTCTTCTACATATGGCTATCCAGTTCTCCAGGCACCATTTGTTGAATAGGCCATTCTCTCCCAGTTGAGAGGGTTTGGTGGCTTTATCGAATATTATATGGCTATATACATGAGGTTCTATATCTGAACTTTCAATTCGATTCCATTGGTCTGTGTGTCTCTCCTTATGCCAGTACCATGCTGTTTTCACTACTGTAGCTTTGTAGTATGTTTTGAAGTCAGGAAGTGTGATTCCTCCTATTTCGTTTTTCTTTTTCAATATGTCTTTGGCTATTCGGGGCCTCTTTTTATTCCAAATAAATTTCATAGTTAGTTTTTCTAGTTCCTTAAAGAAGGCTGTGTTGATTTTTATTGGGATTGCATTGAATGTGTAGATCAGTTTTGGTAGGATATTTTTTATAAATGTTATATTAAAACATATGGGGACCTCATGCCCCTCACCCCACTCACCCCACTCCTCCCATACCAACAACCTCTTCCATCATCATGGGACATTCATTGCACTTGGTGAACACATCTCTGAGCACTGCTGCACCACATGGTCAGTGGTCAACACTATAGTTACACTCTCCCCCATTCCACCCAGCAGGCCATGGCAGGAAAGAAAATGTCCAGCAACTGTCCCTGCAGTACCACCCAGAACAACTCCAAGTCCCAAAAAGCCCCCACATCACATCTCTTCTTCCCTCTCCCTACCCTCAGCAGCTACCATGGCCACCCTCCCCACATCAATGCTACATTTTCCTCCATTACTAATCACAATAGTTCTATAGTAGAATATCAGTAAGTCCACTTAATCCATACTCTATTCCTCTAGCCTACACTTTTATAGTTATGTCACAAGACTTCTTCACAACATGGCAGCTGACTTCTAAAAGGTCTCTGAATATAGAGGCTCCAGAACACTCTAGGGGAACCAGTGCTTATTTATTTCTGTTTATTAGGTATTACAATGTCATTGGCTTTAATTATTTATTTACCTCCCTGCTTGAAGAACAAGCAATCATGATATACCCCTTTAAAAATTCCCTTAACTCATGTGTGAGTTAGCATTTTCTTTTTCAATTGAGTAACGGTGGTCGTAAATTATTTGAATATTCCAAATTAAGCATCATCATAAGAATAGCAATAATAATTATAGTAGTAATTTTATTGCTTACATTAAAATTATTAACTAAGAGGGATCACGAGATAAACAGGTCTAAGTACTACGCACACGACTAATACAGGCGTATTTCTACATCTGATTTCACAAAAAATATATTAAAATTTATAAAATTTCAATTTTATCAAATCATATCCCTAAACCAACTCATCATTAGGCTTCCACAGCCAGTGTCTAATCTGCTCATGATTCTTATAATAAGGGGAATGCATTGTTTAATACATGGAGACTAGTACTTGCCACATGCCTTTCATGTATTCAATTCTTTCTTCTATACATATTTGAGAAGCTATATACATTCACATCTGCTTATTTATGCCTCAGAAGAGTTCCCGATGTTCACTCATGTGAGAGTTTTCTTCTGATTGCCCTACCCAAGGCCCTCTTCACCTCCTGTTCCTCAAGGTATAGATCAGTGGATTTAGTACAGAAGTCACCACACTGTACATGACGGCAATGACTGCATCCTGGTCCATGGAGTTGCCTGAAGCAGGACGAGTGTAGGTACACAGAAAAGAAAAATAACCATGAAGTGGGAGGCACAGGTGGAGAGTGCTTTCTGAAGCATTCTGCAAGAATGTGTCTTGATGAAGAGGGGTGAGAATGTAGAAATAGGAAAGAACTGTCAGAAAGAAGGGGCCCATGGCAATGTTCCCTGTGACAACATTAATCAACCATTGATTGAGGTCAATGTTCCCACAGGCCAGTTCCAGCAATGCCTTAACATCACAGAAGAAATGATCGATATGGTTGGAACCACAGAAGTTCAAGCCAGAGGTCATTATAGAGTGCAGCAGGACATGGAAGAAACCGATGACCCAAACTGTGCTGGCCATCTGGATGTAGAGCTAATGATTCATGATGCTGGTGTAATGAAGTGGTTTACAGATTGCCACAAATCAATCCAAGGCCATCATGTCCAACAGCAAGGCCTGTGTGCTGCCCAGAAAGTCAAAGAAATGCAGCTGGCTGATGCATCCCAAGAAAATATTGCTTTGTTTGAAGATACTAAGTTCTCCAGCACCTTTGGCAGTGTCACCATGGAGTAGCAGATATCTAGGCACGAGAGATTTCCCAGTAAGTAGTACAGAGGAGAATGGAGTCTTGGGTCAGAGATGACAATCATCAGAATTGCCCCATTCCCAGCCACACTGCTGATGTAGATGGTGCAGAAAACCACAAAGAGCAGAGGCTGCAGCTCTTGGATGTCTGTCAGTCCCAGGAGGAAAAATTCAGTGACTGAGGTTTGATTCAGCATCACTGGGAGAAAAGACAAGAAAACATCTGTGAAACTCTAATACGGGGGGTCAAGTCCTCCCAGCCCAGGATCTTTTCCCCAAGACAAAAATGCTTCGTGGGAGAGTATGGTTCTTTTAAAATGAGATGATTTACCTATCATGGGCCATTAGGCTTTTACATATTATGCCTGCATATTGAGTATTACACATATATTTTTTCCTTTGTTAGACTATTCATTAATATTTCCCTTCTATCAAAGTTCCATATCATAAGTCTTCTATCATTTCTGGCTCTGAACATCTATATACTTATTCAACGTTCCTCTTCCTAAGTCACTTCTAACAGGGTGATTTTTAATGTACTCTATTATAATATTTCCAAACCAAGTAGACACCACCTGAAGGATTTTAGCTTATGGAAATGGACAGGGATGAAGTAATCAGAGTCATGTCCTCTGTAACTAACAAAAAGTGATTTAAGATAATCATAATGACCTTTCTTCATCTTACAATGTAAGTAGACTCTGAGGTGATCTCTTTCTGATCCTTTACAGACTCATCCCTGGAATTATCATGAAGTCTTATCTAGGGTCTGAATTGAGCCCACGTTATTCAGATACTAGCCTGAGATGTATATGGAATTTTTTTCTCTCCCTTATCTGTTGGTACTTTTAGTCTTCCTATAATCTGAGACTTAGGATCACCCCAAACTGGACACCCAAATTACTTCTTGATGACATCTGATATTTTACTGCTCTTCTCTGGTTTCCTTGGAACTCTTTTCCATTTCTTAGATACCTGCATCCCTAGGTAAGAAGATCCTTTCTCAATGGACTTAAGAGTTCCCCTTTTAGCTCACACAACAATGACCTCTCCTTGAGGTATCTAAGACTTTGACACCCGTGAAAGCTTATCTTTTTTTATACCTGTTTCCTTGGGTTCTGTTTGTAGTTTGATGGGTATAGACTTACTCTTCATGTATTAAGATATAATCTACTTCCAGTGAAGTGCACCTTCTTCACCTGTACTTCCATTATTGTGGACTCCAGATCAATCCCTCTGAATACTGGTAAGTTTTCAGATCTATTTAATTGAAAAGTGTGTTTTCTCTCTATGCCCTCCCTCCTTTTTAATATTCTTTCCAAATTTTTAAAAAGATACTTAGATTACTTTAATGTTACATGAAAAATTGAAGGGATTCCCATATGCTCTACTCCCTTCCCCTTCCACATTTACCCATGTTAACATCTTTCTTTAGTTTGGTTCATAAGTTACAATTGATGAACACATATGGGAGCATTTCCACTAAGTGTGGATTATAGTTTACTTATTGTTCATACTACCGTGTAATTTTGCAAGTTATGACAAGATATATAATGGCCTGTACCTGTCATTGCTAGGTCATTCAGGACAATCCCAATGTGCAGAATTTTATGCTCCCTTTTGCATCAAATAAACTTTCTAACAAAAGTAATTCATTAATTTTTATTTCACTTACATGTTTGAAATGATAGTGTTTTTTTCAGGGATGTTGAAATTATTGAAGAAAAGAAATAAATTAATTATAATAAGGTTTAATATTTGAGTAAATTTTGACATGTTTACAGGAGGGTAGAAAAAATTTTGAGTCTTCTTTACCCTTTTAATTGCGAAGTGCCTGACATTACTCCTGTAGGTACACTCACAAAGCAGATATACTTTTTGAGGTAGCTTCTTCTTTCTCCTTTTTATTTCCTGATGTAGAATCTCTTTTGGGGAAAGAAGCAATGATATGTGAGAAACTTAGAGCAGTGTGAGGTACTGTTAGAAGAAAAACTGTAGGAAATTCAGAATAGAGATGCAGATATTAGGCAACTTTCTGTAAAGAGGGAATCATTCAAGGTATGAGAAATCATGGAGGGGAAAAGAAAATGATTTGAAGTTACTAGAGTAAAAATGTGCATAATCTTGGAAGCTCTCCTTTTTGGGAACCCACAGGATTCTAGGGTTTATAAGTGCAAGAAATTTGTAGAAATTATCTAATCTTTAAAACACTTAGATATATTTTGATTTCCAAACTCTTAGAAAAGACTTTTCATAGTCATATATATTTTGTGTATTTAAAGACTTTAACTGTGCTTGTTTAAAATAGAGATGATAAACCACATATAGTTTTTGATTCTCTGTTTCATAAAACATAATTGTATCAAAAATCCATTGAAAATAAATTCTTCCTAAGTTTTAAACAAAATTATGAATGAGACTTTGCTCTACTGAATTATTTAACCTGTTTTCTAGAATGTCTAGAGAACCAGGCATATAATTGAGAATGAGATATTTTAAAATTATACATGAGAAGGAAGGTGCCTCTATAAACTAAAACCTCAAGGTGAAGTCCACTCTAATTTAGGAAGTCGGTTTTAAATCCTGGGCACTTAAGTTTAGTACTACCAGAAAGACAGATAATGCACTACAGATAGTTTATACAGGCACCTTCCTAGCCTGTGTTCAATTTCATTCTTACCTAGTTGACCATTCAGACTTCCTGGCAAGAAAGGTTTTCAGGTTTACACTATCAGCGACCATAGATAGGAAAATATTTTTCACGTCTTAATTCAGGTTGGATTGCAGCATAATTTCTTCATTTTCAAAACTTCTCTCTCCTTTCCAGACCTCTGTCTCCTTTTTTATGAACCCAAGATCTCTACACATTAACATCCTGAGAGACTGTGTCCCCTGGTTGCTGGGAAGAATGTTTTAAGAATAAATAGGATACTCTCCAAACCTACTAGATGAAGCAGCCTCGTTGGGGAATTTCTTTCTTCTTTTCCCCATTCTTCCTATTTTCTTCCCTTCTAATGTGTTTTCCTGGGTTTCAGTACCATGAACAAAACCACAAGTATCAATTGTTTTACATATTTCCTTTGTCGAATTTGTTTTGAAACCCTAGGAAAGAGATGTCAATTGACATTCTCATATTGGGGACTCCCTTGAAAAAGACTCTTCTGCGTAAAATGGAAAGAAAATTTGCCATAAGTGTTAAGGAATTGGGAGCAGTGACAATCCATTGATAAACACAGACATATGATTGCCTTTATTATTAGTTTTTTAATATCTTTTTTTATTAGAGATGTGACTTTACAAAACACTCATGCATAATGTCCAGAATTCCTTTAATATTCTCATTGTTTAAATCATTAATATTATGGGAAACGAAGAAAAGAATAAAGAAAAATATTGCATTATTTCCCCTTCTAAAACTGACTATTCACTTTTGGTAATAACACTAGATAATTTCCTTTAATTTTGGGGTCTAAAAGCTCATATTTCTCTGTTTGGTGTAATAATGCTGTTATCTACTGGGTGTAGTCTACTTCTTGCTGTGTCCTTTAGTGATAAAATCTCAGTTTTTTAGACAATGAATATGTCTATGATTTTTATATCTAGTCAAGCTTTCTAGTAACAGTTAAAATACCATGTCCTTGTCCATTTTTTCCTATTGAGTCTATGTTGTTGTTGCATTGTAGGGGAATTGAGTATATAGTCATTTCACTAATAATTCTGTTATTTTACATACTTCAATATGATACAATTAAATAACAGTCAATATGTTCATAATTGTGCTGATCCTCAATGAAGGGAACATTAATACCATTCCTATTTTATCTTCTGAAAACCGAGGTTTGGAGGATTAAATAAATGTCTCAGTTTCTCGAGATCAAATGTTGAACTATGACTGTAACTGAAACATAGTAGTTTTAGAGACCCCTGCCAGGTCATCCATTCCTTTCAAGTATCATCATCTCAATTTAAACTTGTTTCCTTTGTTGAATAGAAATCTATTATGGCGATGAATCAGGATCAGGAATATCCTTCTTCAAGCTCTTTTCATTCAGAGTTTTCTTTAAGAAGCAGTTTTCCTCCTCCAATCATCATGATGTGGTCTTAAATTGTATTAGCCAGGCTGGCTTCTTGAGCCTTGACCTAACCGCTTCCTTATGACCCTGGGCTCTGAAGGGTTTCTTTTCTTGACTGAGTGATCTGACTTGAAATTCTTCATAAGTCTTAAACAAGAGACTATAAACATTTCAAATCCCTCTGATTAAATAGCTCATCAGTTTATTAGCTTTAGAATTTTAGATTTATTTACCTCTCTAGCCCTCTTAAAGATTAGCTTACTTATGCTTTGAGACAACCACCAATTTTTGGGACTACTTTTTCTCTCTGTAGCCTGACAACTGGCTATTCTTCACAGATATGTGATGCCATTTCTAAAGTAGGGCATGTCTGCATATATATTCAACCTGGTACCCCACTTTCTACTTTATTCTACTTTATTCCATTGATGTTTCTCTTTTTATGGCAACAACATACTGTATATTAACTGATCACTTTACTATGAGTCTCAATATCTTATACATGGGTCACTGCTTATTCTTCTTTTATTAAAATGCTCAGGGATAGTCTACGGTCATTATCGCATGTCCTGACCAGATTGAGGAGGGACTTTCTAAAGGCTTCCACTTGATCTCTCTCAGTGTGATAACTCATTTCACGCAATGAAAAACCCGGTGTAGGGTTTGTCTAATTGCCAATTATGGTTCATTCCAAATTATGCCGTGAGGAGTTGGGTAAATGACTATTGGGTGTGCCTGCAGTATCCAGAAGGTCCACCGTACAGCAGATATGAACCATGACTCTTTTTGTTACATGCCCTCTGTGTGCCCCTCTCAGAGGTGAACCATGATGCCTAGACTCTTATAGTATCAATGTCAATCAAATCAGATGTCCAGTACTCTTAAAAGATATGCATAATCCCTTTCTCCAGAGTCAATTGTGACTGAAACAGTGAATGCAGATTCTTGAATGGGTAGCCCTACATTTCAAAATGTATTTTCAGGTCTTATCTGATGGTTTGTCTTTCTAAATACGTAAAAATGCTGGCAGCTCTTAGCGTTTTAGTGTCTTTTGTTTCTTACAGGTTCCTCGAGTTGAGGAATATCATGACTTTAGTCCATTTGCTTCAGAATCATTTTAGCAACTATGATTTCAATCATAGAATGAGTTCGTTGCTAGGAAAGCAAAATAATACAAAGATTTAATGATTTCTTCCCATTTCACCAGTATTAGATCATATTCCAATACAACCTGTCAAAAAGGAAAAAAAAAAGTTTAAAGGGTTTTGAAAGTTATAATTTTCCATGTCCAGGCATAAGGGAAAATAATGCAGTTATTAGACAAAAGGAATTCTGAGGAGATTTTCAGCGACTGCAATTTGATGTGATTTCACAGGATACTTTGAAAAATTTGGCAAGTTTAATGCCAAAAGATCTCTGGTTGGAGAGGCTCCACATATTATGTGACCTGTGGGTTATTTTATTTCTTTTAATTATTGTTTAGAATGTCATTGGCTTTAATTACTTATTGATTACCGTACGTAGAGAAGAAAAAATCATGACATAACTTTGTAAAATTCCACTTAACTTATATTTGAATTAGCAGTTGCTTTAGTGTTGAGTAATGTGACCCTAAATCAACATTCTAAAAATTTCATAATTCTAACAACAATAATATTACTAATAATGGTAATTGATTGTCACATTGAATTGTATTAATCAAGAAGAATCATACAGATCAAGGGATCTAATTCTAATCACTAGAATAATACAGATATATTACTTTATTTCTTTTCATTTAAGAGTACACTAGAATATATAACAAAGTAATTATAGCAACTTATATCCTAAAATAAATTCACCATTAGGGTGTCAAAGCCAGTGTCCAACAGTTCAAGTTTCACAAGTATTACCTAGGAATGCATTGTTTAACACATCCGTAGTAGATATTCCATTTATTTTTGGTATCTGTTCCTTTTATATATACATATATATATGTATATATGTATATATAGTATATATATATAATAAATTATTTGTGACAAAGTATGCATTCAATTCTCAACTTTCTCATTGCATGCCTTTTTTAGTCTCAGAAGATTTCTGAAATTGCTTTCAGTCAAAACTTCCTTGTGATTGCCCTACTCATGGCCTGCTTCACCTCCTTGTTCCTCAAGGTATAGATCAGTGGATTTAGTACAGGAGTCACCACACTGTACATGAGGGCAATGACTGCATCCTGGTCCATGGAGCTGCCTGAAGCAGGACGAGTGTAGGTGAAGAGAATAGGAACATAGAAAAGAATAACAACCATGAAGTGGGAGGCACAGGTGGACAGAGGTTTCTGAAGCATTCTGCAAGAATGAGTCTTGAAGAAGAGGTAGGCAAGAATATAGAAATAGGAGAGAAGTGTCAGAGAGAAGGAGCCCATGGCAAGGGTTCCTGGGACGGTATTAATCAACCACTGGTTGAGGTCAATGTTCCCACAAGCCAGTTCCAGCAGAGCCTTAACATCACAGAAGAAATGATGGATATGGTTGGAACCACAGAAGTTCAAGCGAGAGGTCATAATGGAGTGCAGCAGGGCATGGAAGAAACCGATGACCCAGACTGTGCTGGCCATGTGGATGCAACGCTGATGACTCATGATGACAGTGTAATGAAGTGGTTTGCAGATCGCCACAAAGCGGTCCAAGGCCATCACACCCAACAGCAAGGCCTCTGCGCTCCCCAGGAAGTCAAAGAAGTGCAGCTGACTGATGCATCCCCAGAAGGAAATTGCTTTGTTTGAAGAGACTAAGTTCTCCAGCATCTTTGGCAGCGTCACCGTGGAGTAACAGATATCTAGGCATGAGAGATTTCCCAGGAAGAAGTACATAGGAGAGTGGAGTTTTGGGTTAGAGATTACGATCATCAGAATGGCCCCATTCCCAACCACACTGACAATGTAGATGGTGCAGAAAACCACAAAGAGCAGAGGCTGCAGCTCTTGGATGTCTGTCAGTCCCAGGAGGAAAAATTCAGTGACTGAGGTTTGATTCAGGATCACTAGGAGAAAAGACAAAGTAACATGTGGGGAACAGTCACTGTTGAGGGTAAAATCTTTCCAGACCAGGATCTTTTCTCCAAGCCAAAAATATTTTCAGGGAAAGATTGCTTTCAATATTCCTAAAATGATTTGCTGAACATAGGCCATTAGACTTTTAAATATTATCCTTGCGTATTAACTGTTGGACAGACCTTTATTTCTTTGCGAGACTAATTGTTATTATTTCCCTTCTCTCAGAGTTCAATCTTGTAATTTCTATCCTTTCTGGCTGTGAACATCTATGTATTTATTCAACTTTCCTCTTCCTAAGTCAGGACTAACAGGGTGATTTTCAATGTACTCCACCACAGAACTTCCAAAAGCCAAGTAAGATGCCACCAAAAGGGTATTAGCTTACTAAAAGTGGACAGGGATGAAATAATCAGAACCATGACATCTGCAACAAGCAAAAAGAAGAGTTGTACTGACCCTTCTTCATCTTACAATGTAAGTAGCCTCAGAGGTGACCTCTTTCTGATCACTTCTGACTCCTCTCTCTGAAAGCCTCATGAAGCATGATCTGGAGTTAAAATTGAGCTCACATAAATCAGATATTAGATTGAGGTGCATTTGCAATGTTTTCACTGATTTTCAGCTGGTAAGTTTAGTCTTTTTATAATCTGATCCTTTTTTTTAATTGATTTTGTAAAAATATTACATTAAAAAAAATATGAGGTCCCATTCAACCCCACCACCCCCACCCCACCACTCCCCCCCCCCCCCAGCAACATTAACTCCCATCATCATGACACATCCATTGCATTTGGTTAGTACATCTCTGGGCATCTCTGCATCTCTTGGTCACTGGTCCACATCATGGCCCATATTCTCCCCCATTCCATCCAGTGGGCCCTGGGAGGATTTACAATGTCTGGTGATTGCCCCTGAGGCACCATCCAGGGCAACTCCAAGTCCCAAAGGCGCCTCCACATCTCATCTCTTCCTGCCATTCCCCATACCCATCAGCCACCATGTCCACTTTTCCCACTCCAATGCCACTTTTCTCTGTGGACCTTGGACTGGTTGTGTCCGTTGCACCTCTATGTCAAGAGGAGGCTCAGATTCCACATGGATGGTGGATGCAATCCTCCTGCTTTCAGTTGTAGGCACTCTAGGCTCCATGGTGTGGTGGTTGTCCTTCTTCAACTCCATCTTAGCTGAGTGAGGTGAGTCCAATAAATCAGATTGTAGGAGCTGGAGTCTGTTGAGGCTCAGGGCCTGGCTATCATATTGTCTATAATCTGATCCTTAATGTCATCTCTAAACAGGATCCCCAAATTGCTTCTTAATGACAAACGGTATTTTACTTCTCTTCTCTGGTTTCCCTGGGACTCCATTCCCTTTCCTAGAAACCTTCATCCTTAGGTAAGAAGATTCTTTCTTCATGAACTCAAGAGTTCCTCTTTTAGATCACACAACACTGACTTCTTGAGTTATACAAGACTTTGGCTCTCTTGAAAACTTAACTTTTACACCTGTTTTCTTAGGTCCTGTTTTTATTTCGATGGATACAGACTTACTCTTCGTGTATTAAGACATAACTACCTCCAGTGAAGTGCAACTTCCTCACCTGTGCTTTCATTAATGTGGACTACAAATCGGTTCCTCCAAACACTGGTAAGTTTCCATATTTTTTCAATTGAAAAGTATGTTTTCTCTTTATGACCCCTCCCCAATTTTAATATACTTTAAAAATATTTAAAAAGATACATAGATCACATAAATATTACATAAAAATGTAGGGGATTCCCATATTTCCACTCCCTACACCTTCCACACTTTCCCACATGAACAACATCTTTCATTAGTTTGATACTTATGTTAAACTTGATGAACACATATTGGAGCATTTCCTCTAAGTTTGGGCTATAGTTTACATTATAGTTTAAACTCTCTTCTCCATAATTTTGTAAGGTATGACAAGATATACAATGACCTGTGTCTGTCATTGCATGGTCATTCCGGATAATCCCAATATCCCAAAAATTATGCTCCCTTTTTCATCAAATAAACGCCTTTCTTGCAAAAGTGGAGGTCAGCTAACAGGGAGCTGAAGATGGTGAACCACCACACCAAGGAACTGAGAGTGCCCAAGCAAGAGAATCACATCCGTCAACCATGTGAGATCTAAACCCGCTCAATATAGTGGTGGCGTCGACATCATCAACCCAGCATCCAAGGATGAAGAATAAAATATGGATTAGAGTGAACTTACTGGTATTCTACTATAGAACTATTGTGACTAGTAATGGAGGAAACTGAGAATTAATCTGGAAAAAGTGGCCACAGTAGTTGCTGAGAATAGGGAGAGAGAAGAAGAAATGTGATATGTGGGCATTTTTGGAACTTAGAATTGTCATAAACGATATTGCAGGAACAGATGCTGGACGTTATAAATCCTGCCACAACCCACTGAAAGTCCTGGGGGAGAGTGTAAACTACAATGTAAGCTATAATGCATTCAGTGCAGTAGTGCTCCAAATGTATTCACTAAACACAATTAATGTGCCATAATGATGAAAGAAGCTGTTGATGTGGGAGGAGTGGGTTAGTGGGGTGTTGGGTATGAGGGAACGTCTTATAACTTTTAATGTAACATTTTTTTGATCTATGTATCCTTTAAAAAAAAGACAACTTAATAAAAATTTTTAAAAAATAGTTTAAAAAATAATTCATTAATTTTTTTCATTTAAATATAATAACTAATAGTGTTTTTTCAGTAGTGTTGAAATTATTAAGGAAATGAAAATGAGTTAATTACAGTAAAGTTTACTATTTAAAGTAAATTTTAACATTTTACAGGAAGGTAGAAAAAATTTTTGAATCCTCTTTACTCTTTTATTTGCAAAGTACCTGACATTACCTCCTTAAGTACACTCATAAAAGGATACATACTTTTCATGGTAGCTTCCTCTTTGTCCTTTTCATTTCTAGAAGTAGTGGCTGTTTTGGGAAGGAAGAAGCAATGATATGTGAGAAACTTAGAGGAATCGGAGGAAATGTTAAAAGGACAAAACTGCAAGGAATTCTGTCTTGAGATGCAGATGTTGGGAAGCTTTCTATAAAGAGGGAGTCATTCAAGGTATGAGAAATTATGGATGGGAAAAGGGATTGATTTGAGGTTACTAGAGTAAAAAATCAAATGAACTTGGAAGCTCTTTTTTTGGGAATCCATAGGATTCAAGGTTTTGCGAGTGTGTAAAATTTGGAGAAATTATCTAATCTTTAATACACTTAGATATGTGTTGATTTCCAAAGTCTTAGAAAAGATTTTTCATAGTCATATGTATTGTGTTTTTAAAGAAATTTACCATCCTTGTTTAATATACAGATGATAAACCACACATAGATTTTGAGTTTCTGTATCATAAAACATAATTATATCAAAAATCCATTGAAAGTGAAGTCTTCCTAAGTTTTAAAGAAAATAAGAGACTCTGCTGTCCTAAATTATTCAACCTGCTTTGTAGTATGTCCTGAGAACCAGGCATATTATTAAGAATGAGCCATTAAAAAATATATGGGAAGTAAGGTGTCTCCATGAACTACAACCTCAAAGAGCAGTCCACTCTACTATACAAAGTTAGTTTTAAATCCTGGGCACGTAAGTTTAGTACTAGCAGAAATATAGTTCTCTCACTACAGATAGTTTATACGGAACATTCCTAGCCTGTTTTCTACTGCATTCTTACCTATTCGAGAATTCTGAATTCCAGGCAGGAAGGGTTTTCAGGTTTACACTCTCAGTGACTATAAATAGGAGAACAATATTTCGCATGGTAATTCAGGTTGGATTGCAGTATAATTTCTTCATCTTCAAAACTTCTCTCCCTTTTGGGATATCTGCCTGCTTTTTCATGAACCCCGTATCTCTAGACATAAACACCCTTAGAGACTGTGTCCCCTGGGTTCTGGGAAGAATGTTTTAAGAATCAACAGGATGTTCTCTACACCTAGAAAATGAGGTGGCCTCGTTGGGGAATTTCTTTCTCCTTCTTTCCCCCATTCTTCCTATTTTCTTCCATTCCCTTGTGTTTTCCCCGGTTTCAGCACCATGGACAAAACTACAAGTGTTAATTGCGAATTTACTTTGAAATCCTAGGAAAGAGATGTCAGCTGACTTGCTCGTATTGGAGACTCACTTCCAAAATACTCTTTTGTATAAAGTGGAAAGAAACTTGGCCAAAAGTGTTAGAGAATGGGGAGCAGTTACATCCCATTGATCAGCACAGACATATGATTGCTTTTAACACTCTCATTGTTTAACTCATTAAAGTTATGGGAAACGAAGAAGAGGAATAAAGAAAAATATCGTATTTTTCCCCCTCTAAATCTGGCTTTTGGTAATAACACTAAGTAATCTCCTTTAATTTTGGGGTCTAAAATCTCACACACATCTCTCTGTTAGGGGTAATAATGCTGGTATCTACAGGGTGTATTCTGCCTCTTGCTTAGGCAAGGAATAAGTCTGTATGATATTTATATCTAGTTAAGCTTTCTAATAACAGTTAAAATGCCATGTCTTTGTCTATTTCTTTTTCTATTGAGTTTACATTATTGTTGCTTTGTACGGGGATTAATTATATAGTCATCACATTAATAATTATCTGTTATATTATATGCTTCAATTATGATATAATGCTATTGTTCTGACCCTCAATATGTATCATGTCCATTAATTTTTACAAAATCCTAATGAAGGAAACATTAATACCATTCCTATTTTATCTTCAGAAAACCGAGACTCAGAGAAGTTAAGTAAATATCTCAGTTTCTTGAGATCAGTTGTGTAAACTAGGAATGTAATTGCACCTTTCTAGTTTTAGTGGCACCTGCCATGTCATCCATTCTTTTCGAGTATCACCGTCTGAATCTTAACTTGTTTCTCTTGTTGGTTACAAATCCATTATGATGATGAATCATGACTAAGAATTTTCTTTCTTCATGTTATTTTCATTCAGAGTGTTTTTATGAAGTAATTTTTCTCCTCAAATTATCCCAATATCGTCTTAAGTTTTATTAGCCAGGTTGACTTCCTGAACCATGACCAAACTGGTTGCTTATGATCATGACCCTTGAAGGGCTTCTGTCTTGGCTGAGTGATTTGCACTCAATGTCATGATATTCCTCATATTTTTTAATCAAGGGACTATGTGTTTTTGAAGTCCCTCTGGTTATGTAGCTCAATATTTTGTTAGGTTTAGAATTTTAGATGTGTTATTAATCTCTCTAGCCCTCTTAAAGTTTAGCTTACTTATGCTGTGAGATAATCACCAAGAATTGTGGCTACTCTGTCTCTGTGGATTCAGACAACTAACTACCTATTCTTCACAGATATGTGATGTCATTGCTAAAGTATCCCTATCTCCATTAATATTCAACTGTTACCCCGTATCGTACTTTATTCCATTGATCTTTTTTCTCTTTACGCTGGCCACAAACTTTATATTAACTGATGCCTTTATTGTGATTCTTAATATCTTATAGGTGTGTCCACTGCTTATTCTTCTATTAAAATGCCTTGGGTAGTCTACTGTCATTATCATATGTCCTGGCCAGATAGATGAGGGACTTTCTAAAGGCTTCCACTTGATGTCTTTCAGTGTGATAACTCATTTTACACAATGAAAAACCTGGCGTAGGGAACTGGACTTGGTCCAGTGGATAAGGCATCCATCTACCACATGGGAGGTGTGCAGTTCAAACCCCGGGCCTCCTTGACTTGTGTGGAGCTGGCCCATGTGCAGTGCTGATGCATGCAAGGAGTGCCGTGCCATGCAAGGATGTCCCCCGTGTAGGGGAGCCCCACACACCATGAGTGCACTCCATAAGGAGAGCCACCCAGCGCAAAAGAAAGTGCAGCCTGCCCAGGAATGGCACCACACACACAGAGAGCTGACACACAAGATGACACAACAAAAAGTAGCACAGATTCCCGTGCCACTGACAACAACAGAAGCGGACGAAGAAGAACACGCAGGAAATGGAAACAGAGAGCAGACAATGGGGGAGGGGGGTTGGGGGAGAAGGAGAGAGAAATAAATAAATAAATAAATCTTTGAAAAAAATTACCTAGTGTAGGGTTTGTCTAATTGCCAATTATGATTCAATCTAAATTATACTGTGAGTAGTTACGTAAATGACTATTGGGTGTCTGCAATATCCAGAAGGTCCATTGAATAGTAGATTTGAACCATGATTCTTTTTGTTACATGCCCTCTGTGTGCCCCTCTCACAGTTGAACCATGATGCCTAGACTCTTACAGTATCAATGTCAACCAAATCGGTGTCCAGTACTCTTAAAAGATGTGCATATTCCCTTTCTCCAGGGTCAGATGTGTCTGAAACAGTGAATGCAGATTCTTGATTGCATAGCCCTAAATTTCAAAATGTATTTTCATGGTCTTGTCTGATCGTTTGTCTTTCTAAATACATAAAAATGCTAACAGGTCTTAGCATTTTAGTGTCATTTGTCACTCACAAATTCCTCAAGTTGAAGAATATCATAACTTTTGTCCATCTGTTTCAGAGTCATCTCACTGCTTTAAATTGGTATGAGTTTATTGCCAGGAAAGGAAAATAATACAAAGTTTTAATGAATTCTTCCTATTTCACCAGTATCACAACATATTACAATACAACCTATCAAAAAGGAAAATAAAAAAGTTTAAATGGTTTTGAAAGTTATAGTATCCATGGGGAAAATAATAAAGTCATTGTACAAAAGGAATTCTGCAGAGTTTTTTCAACATGACTGCAGGTATATGTGATTTCACAGGATTCTTTGAACAATTGGTTTAGTTTAATTCGAAAGCACCTTGTTTAGAGAATTTCCACACTTTATTTTATTTTTGTTAATGATTGATTACAACATCATTAGCTTTAATTATTTATTTCCCTGTTTAGAGAAAAAAAATCATGACAAACCTTTGAAAAATTCCACGAATATGTGAATTAGCAGTTGCTTTAGAGTTGAGTAATGATTATGCTAAATCAATATCCTCAAAATTTAATAACAACAACTATAATATTGCTCATAATAGTAATTTACTGCTCACATTAAAATGTGTTAATCAGGAAGGATCATACAGATCAGCAGACCTCACTCTATTCACTAGAGTAAATAGGCATATTACTTTAGTTCATTTCACATGAATATATTAGAATATATAACAAATTAATTATCCTAAAACGAATTTACCATTAAGGTTTCAAAGTCAGTTTCTGTCACTTCATGTTTCTCAAATATTACCCAGGAATGCATTGTTTAACATACCTATGTTAGACATTCCATTTATTTTTGGTACCCATTCCTTTCATATATAAACATAGTATAAATTATTTGAAACAAAGTATACATTTAAACCTCAACTTTCTCATTGCGTGCCAGTTTATGCCTCAGAAGATTTCTGAAATTGCTTTCAGTCAGAACTTCCTTATGATTGCCCTACACATGGACTGCTTCACCTCCTTGATCCTCAAGGTATAGATCAGTGGATTTAGTACAGGAGTCACCACACTGTACATGAGGGCAATG
The DNA here is from genome assembly GCF_030445035.2 of Dasypus novemcinctus. Lineage (NCBI taxonomy): Eukaryota > Metazoa > Chordata > Mammalia > Cingulata > Dasypodidae > Dasypus > Dasypus novemcinctus. Next base: position 72,483,561 of record NC_080694.1, on the reverse strand, counting down.
ACTGCATCCTGTTCCATGGAGCTGCCTGAAGCAGGATGAACGTAGGTGAAGAGAACAGGAACATAGAAAAGAATAACGACCATGAAGTGGGAGGCACAGGTGGACAGAGGTTTCTGAAGCATTCTGCAAGAATGAGTCTTGAAGAAGAGGTAGGCAAGAATATAGAAATAGGAGAGAAGTGTCAGAAAGAAAGGACCCATGCCAATGGTGCCTGTGACTATATTAAACAACCACTGGTTGAGGTCAACATTCTCACAGGCCAGTTCCAGCAATGCTTAACATCACAGAAGAAGTGATGGATATGGTTGGAACCACAGAAGTTCAAGTGAGAGGTCATGGAGTGCAGCAGGGCATGGAAGAAACCAGTGACCCAGACTGTGCTGGCCATTTGGATGCAGAGCTGATGATTCATGATGACAGTGTAATGAAGTGGTTTGCAGATAGCCACAAAGCAGTCCAAGGCCATTGTGCCCAATAGCAAGACCTCTGTGCTGCCCAGGAAGTTGAAGAAGTGCAGCTGGCTTATGCATCTCAAAAAAAAATTTGCTTTGTTTGAAGAGACTACGTTCTCCAGCATCTTTGGCAGTGTTACCGTGGAGAAGCAGATGTCTAGGCATGAGAGATTTCCCAGTAAGAAGTACATAGGAGAGTGGAGTCTTGGGTTAGAGATGATGATCATCAGAATGGCTCCATTCCCAGCCACACTGCCGATGTAGATAGTGCAGCAAACCACCAAGAGCAGAGGCTGCAGCTCTTGGATGCCTGTTAGTCCCAGGAGGAAAGAATAAGTGACTGAGGTTTGATTCAGCATCACCTGGAAAAAAGGCAAAGTAACATCTGGGAAATATTCACTATGGAGAGTCAAATCCTTCTAGCCTAGGATCATTTCTCCAAGACAAAAAGACACTGAGGGAGAGAATGGTTCTTTTACATGTCAGTAAAATGATTTACCGAAACAGGCCTTTAGACTTGTAAATACTAAGCTTACATATTAACTGTTGCACAGACCTTTTTTTCTTTATTAGATTAATCATTAATATTTCCCTTCTCTCAGGGTTCAGTCTTATAAGTTCTGTCTTCTATGGCTGAACATGTATGTATTTATTCAACTCCCATCTTCGTAAGTCAGTACTAACAGGGTGATGTTTAATGCACTCCACCATAGGACTTCCAAAAGCCAAGTAAGATGCCACCAGAAGGATTTTCGCTTACTAAAAGTGGATATGGATGAAATAATCAGAACCGTGACATTTGTAACAAACAAAATACAATTTTAAAAAATCATACTGACTTCATCTTACAATGCAAGTATCCTCAGAAGTGACCTATTTCTGATCCCTTTTGACTCCTATCCCTGGAAGCATCATGAATTCTGATCTGGGGTCAGAATTGAGCCCACAAATGTCAGATGTTAGCTTGATGTGCAGTTGGAATTTTTTCACTGCTTTTCAACTGGTAAATGTAGTCTTCTTTAAATCTGAGCCTTATTATCATCTTTAAACAGGCTCCCCAAATTACTTTTTAATGAAAAATGGTATTTTAATCATCTTTTCTTGTTTTCCTGGGGCTCTTTTCCATTTCCTAGATACCTGCATCCTTAGGTAAGAGGATCCTTTCTCGATGGACTCAAGAGTTCCTCCTTTAGATCACACAATGCTCTCCTCTCCTTGAGTATGCAACAATTCAGCTCCCTTGAAAACATAGCTTCTTTTATACCTGTTTTCTTAGGTCCTGTTTTAATTTTGATGGATACAGACTTACTATTCATATATAAAGACATAATCTACCTCTAGTGAAGTGCACCTTCCTCACCTGTACTTCCATTAATGTGGAATCCAGATCAGTCCTTCCAAATACCAGTCAGGTTCCAGACTCCCCCCTCCTTATAACTTTTTGCATGCTGTCTGCTCTCTGTGTTCATTCACTGTGTGTTCTCCTCTGTGTGTTTGCTTGTCTTCCTTTTTTATTGTATCACCTTGCTGAGTTGGCTTTCCACGGTGCTTTAAAGCTAGGCAGCACTCTACAGCATTTGTGGGCAGGGTGGTGCTCCACCACGTTGTAGGCCATGTGGCACTCTGTGGCATGCAGGTGAGTCTGTCTTCACAAGGAGGCCCCGGGATGTGGACCCAGGACCTCCCATATGGTAGACAGGAACCCAACTGATTGAGGCACAGCCGCTTCCCAGCTTCAAGATTTTTAAATTGAAAAGCATGTTTCTCTTTACATCCCCCTCTTTTTAATATATTTTAAAAAGATTTTTAAAGATACTTAGATTACAAAAAGCTTGCATAAAAAATATAGGGGATTCCCATAAGAACCACTCCCTAGGCCTTCCACACTTTCTCACATTAAGAACATCTTTCATTAGTTTGGTACATAAGTTAAAATTGATGAAAACATATTGGAGCATTTCCTCTAAGCGTGGGTTATAGTTCACATTGTAGTTTAAACTGGCTCCCACATAATATTGTAAGGTATGTCAAGATATGTAATGACCCCTATGTGTCATTGCAAGGTCATTCTCGACAATCCCAAATTCCCAAAAATTATGCACTCTCTTTCATCAAATAAACATCTTCTTACAAAGTTATTAATTAATTTTTATTTAATTTGCATATTTGAAATAATAGTGTTTTTCAGTGATGATAAAATTTTTGGAGAAAGTAAATTAAGTTAATTATAATATGGTTTAGTATTTGAGTAAACTTTGACATGTTTACAGGGAGGTATAAAAATTTTTGGATTTTTTAAATCTTTTGTTTACAAAGTACTTGACATTATCTCCTATAGATACACTCATATAAGGAGACATGCTTTTCATGGTAGCTTCCTCTTTGTCCTTTTCATTTCTAGATGTAGTGGCTGTTTGGGGAAAGAAGAAGCAAGGATATATGAGAAACTTAGAGGAGTGTGAGGAACTGTTAGGAGAACAAAAACTGCAAGGAATTCTGAATAGAGATGCAGGTATTAGGGAGTTTTCTATAAAGAGTGAATAATTCAAAGTAGGAGAAATCATGGAGGGGAAAAGAAAATGACTTGATGTTACTAGAGTTAAAAAAAATGAATGAACTTGGAAGCTCTTTTTTGGAAATCCATGGGATTCTAGGTTTTGTAAGTATGTGAAATTTGGAGAAATTGTCTAATCTTTCATACACTTAGATATGTGTTGATTTCCAAAGTCTTAGAAAAGATTTTTCATAGCCATATATATTTTGTGTATTTAAAAATTTTACTGTACTTGTTTAAAAGAGTTGATAAACCACATATCATTTTTGATTCTCTGACACAATAACATAATTGTATAAAAAATCCATTGAAAATAAACTCTTCCTAAGTTTTAAAGAAAATTAGAAATGAGTCTCTGCTCTACTCAATTATTACCCTGCTTCGTAGACTGTCTAGAGAACCAGACATATAATTGAGAATTAGATATTTTTAAAAATATGAGAAGTAAGGTGTCTCCATAAACTGCAACCTCAAGGAGCAGATCACTCACTATGTATAGTTTATACAGGGACCTTCCTAGTCTGTTTTCTATTACATTCTTATCTACTTGAGCATTCAGACTTCCAGGCCAGAAAGATTTTCCAGTTTTCACTCTCAGTGAATATAAATAGGAGAACATTATCTCACGTGGTAATTCCATTTGTGTTGCAGCATATTTTCTTCACCTTCAAAACCTCTCTTTCCTTTTCACTTATCTGCCTGCTTTTTTATGAACCCCAGATCTCTAGCCATAAACATCCTGAGAGAATGCGTCCCCTGGGTGCTGGGAAGAATGTTCTAAGAATACACAGGATATTCTCCGCACCTACAAGATGAGGCGGCCTCATCAGGGAATTTCTTTCTCCTTTTCCCCATTCTTCCTATAATCTTCCCTTCCCAAGCGTTTTCCCTTATTTCAGACCCATGTACAAAACCACAAGTGTTAATTGCATTTTATATTTCCTTTGTCGAATTTACTTTGAGATCCTAGGAAAGAGATATCGATTGACTTTTCATATTGGGGACTCCCTTGGAAAATACTGTTTTATATAAAGTGGAAAGAAAAATTGGCCATAAGAGTTAGAGAATGGGGAGCAGTGACATCCCATTGAACAGGACACACATGATTGCTTTTAACTTTTTCATCATTTAAGAATGTTTCTCTATTTGGGAAACAAAGAAAGAGGAATAAAGACAAATATCGGATTTCCCCTCCCACTCCCTAAATCTTACTATCACTTTTGTTAATAACACTGAGTAATTTCCTTTCATGTTGGGGTCCATAAGCTCACAATTCTCTGTTTGTGGTAATAAATCTGTTATCTACAGAGTGTATTCTGCTTCTTGTTGCATCCTTTAGTAATAAAATCTCAGGCTTTTAGATAACCAATATGTTCCTATGATTTTTATACCTAGTGAAGCTTTTTAATAACAGTTAAATTGCCATATCTTTTTCCATTTTTTTTTTTCTTTTCAGTTTACATTGTTGCTGCTTTGTAGGGGAATTAAGTATACAGTCATTACATCAACAATTCTGTTATTTTATATGCTTCAAATATGATACAATTAAATAAATTTAATGCATACATTATTGTTCTGATCCTCAAAATGTATTACCTCCTTTAATTCTTACAAAAATCCTCAGAAAACTGAGGCTCAGAGGAATTAAGAAATTATCTCAGTTTCTTGAGATCAGTTGTGGAACTACGACCTCAACTGAGGTTCCCTAGTTTTAGAGACCCCTAAAAAGACCATCCGTTCTTTTCAAATTTCCTCATCTCATCTCGATATTACTCTTTTTCCCTTGTTGATCAGAAATCCATTAGGAAGATGAAACCATGACCAGCAATTTTATCTTCATGACATTTTCATTCCTCATGTCATTTAGGAAGTAGTTTTCCTCCTCAAATCATCATGATATGGTCTTAAGTGTTATTAGGCAGGCTGGAGTCTTGAGCCTTGACATTAGTAGCTGCACAGGGCCCTGAATTCCAGAGTCTCTCTCGGCTGAGTGATTTGAGCTCACTCTCCTTAAATTATCATAATTTTTGATCAAGGAGCCCTGTATTTTCCAGTCCCACCAATTATAGAGCTGGTCTGTTTATTAGCTTTTGAATTTAGATTTTTAAGTGCATCTCTGGCCCTCTTTGAGTTTGGCCTACTTGTGTTGTGAGATAAGCACCAAGAACTGGCTTTACTTTATTTTCTGTGGAGTCTGACAGCTAGCTATTCTTCACTGATGTGTGATGCTATTTTAAAAGTATGCCAAGTCTCTGTAAATATTCAGCCTTTTGCTCCACTGATAGTTCCATTGCTTTTTCCCTTTTTATGCCAGCAATAAACTGCATAATAATCGATTACTTGATTGTAAGTCTTTATATCTTACGGATGGTTCCACCGCTTGTTCTTCTCTTGTTAAACTGCCTTGAGATAATCTACTGTCACTATCACATTTCCTAGCCAGATTGAGGAGGGAAGTTCTAAAGGCTTCCACTTGATCTTCTTCATTGTCATATCTCATTTTCCACAATGAAAAGCCTGGTGTAGAGGTTTCTCTAATTGACAAGTATGGTTTAATCCCAATTATACCTCCAGAAATTGAACAAATAACTATTGAGTATGTCTGCAGTACCAGAAGATACACTGTAGAAGAGATTTTAACCAAGATTCTGTTTATTACACTGCCTCTGTATGCCCCAGTCACAGGTGGCCCATGCTGCCAAGTCTCTTTGAGGATCAATGTCAATCAAATCATGTGTCCAGTACTCGTAAAAGGTATGCATATTCCCTTTCTCCAGGGCCAACCTGAGCTGCAGCCCTACATTTCAAAATGTATTTTCATGGTCTTCTATTATTGTTTGACTTTCTCAATACACAAAATGCTGGCAACTCCCATATATTTTAGTACCATTTGTCACTTATAGGTACCTTGAGTTGAGGAACAAACTACCTTTTGTCTATTTGTTCTAGAATCATCTGAATACCAAAAATTTCATTGCCTTAAATTAGTAGGAGTTTGTTGTCAGAAAAGGAAAACAATAAAAAGTTTTATTGAATTCTTCTGGAAAAGATCTCTGGATAGAGAGGTTCCAGTACACTTTAGGTGGCCCTTTGGCTATTTTATTTCTGTTAATTACTGATTACAATGTCATTGACTTTAATTACTTATTGATTTCCCTGCTTGGAGAAGAAAAACACATGACATACCTTTCAAAAATTCTACATAACTCATGTGTGAATTAGGAGATGCTTTGGATTTGAGTAATCATGACCCTAAATCAACATACTCAAAATTTAATAACAGCAATAAAAATATTACTAATGATAGTATTTATTACTCATATTAAAATGTATTAATCAGTAAGGATTACACAGATAAAAAGACCTAATTCTGTACACATTAGTAATATAGGCATATTACTTTGATTTCATACTAGAGTACATTAACATATATAACAAATTGATTATAGCAATTAATATCCTAAAACAAATACACATTAGGGGTTCAAAGAACCATTTGACCCTTCTTCTGTATAAAAGGAACTCAAAAATCTTGTTCCAGGGTTCAGATTTTGGAATGAGAAGCTCTGAGCCCGACCAGTTGTAAATAAATCCTTTTTCCTTCCGAAAATTATTCCTGAGTCCTGGCCTTTCTTTATGCAAATAATTGAACCTCTCTTGACTTCTACAACATTTTGGGGGGGCTCTTCCAGGTTTTGAAATCAAAGGCCAGAGGAGGTAATATTTCACTACTCTTATGGATCCCCAAGGAAGACAGGAGGGCTTAGGTGAACCCCAGTCTGGGCACCCTTGGATAAATTTTAATCCAGAAAAGATGTGGGCTCCACTAGAATCTTCCAGGTGAAAATAGAGGGCAATGGAATATCTCTAAGAAAAAATTCTGGGAATGAAAAAGACTCCAACACGGAAGAAAATAAGACTACCTGGGGGAGCATAGTCAGGAAAGCTCTGGCATTAATTGTAGCGAGGGAGGCTGATCACCTCCCGAGAGAACCCCAGTACCTCCAGAAATTTGGGTGGAAAGCCATTCTCTCTTGGTCCGATAAAAAGGAGAAAAAAAGGGGGAAAGCCTGGTGTTTGGGATTTGTCTAACTGCATGTTAGAATTTGGTACTGGTCTTGTCTCCACTGAGGTAATAAAGGTTTAATTATAATAGGAAGGGATATTTATAGGTTTGAGTCCTAACATCCTGGAAATTGGTTTCAATTTTGGATTTTGAAAAACTTGGTTACAGGAAAGTGAATTGGCCTTTTTTTTAGTGGACCTTCGTCTGGGTGTAAAGTTAAACAGTGAAAAGGTCTAGATGGAATCTTTTGTTATGGTGCTGAATTGTGAATGAATTCACTTCATATCAGATGTTAGTGTTAAGAGTTCTCTCTCTAAAGTTTGTAATGACTGCAGGGGCAGCCTTGCTGAAGAAGATATATGTAAAACTTGTGGGTCATATTAATGAGTTTTGTGCTTTTGTCTGTGTCAGCTCAATGCTGGAGTTGGAGTTGTGTGGTTGTGTAAAGTGGTGGAATTTGGTTGAGCTGGAACCCTCCCTTGCCATCGGCAACAAAATGAGTTGACTGTAGTTTATAAAGCAAAATTGCTGCAGGGTTATATGTGCCCATGCTCTGCTGGCTTGCCTGTCTTTGGTCCGCCCCATTTGTGGGAACCCAGTGATCATCTGTGTCTGTGTCTGCGTCATGCCTGCCCCCAAGGTGTTGGAGCTGGCCCAGTCAGGGTGGCTGCTGGAGCTGGTAACTTGATTCACAGCCCTGTCAGTACAGAGGGTCCCCAGGAAAGGTGCCAAATTTGAAAAAATTATTTCAAGCCATTTTAGTGGAGAGCTGGAAAGGGGGGAGTGGCTTGTCCCTTTCCAGTGAGTCCATGTCTTCTATTCATAAGCCACATTCCTATTTAATCACTATGCACCTGACTGCCTGGAAGAGGTGATGTGAAGGGGATGCAGAGCAGGATCAAAATAAATGGAATAAAGTTCCTTCCCCAAGGTGTCAAAAATCAAAATAAATCTGATTCTGCCTAGGTTCTGCTTTTTCAAATATCTCCGAGTCTATATCGAAATGCTTTGCATGTTTTAAAATTGTAAACTTGTCTAAAGGAAGGTGGCTACTGCTTGAAAACAATGGGCCTCTAATTACTTGATAGTATTTTTAATGGTCTGGCTGGGAATGTCAGCAGTAAAGGTTGTAAAACTGCAGGAAAAAAAAAAGGATAAACCTCAACTTAAAACCTGTGTTTGGCTTTTGTCAGTTGCCTGCACCTAAGAATTCACAGTAAAGGTAGTTTAAAAATGAATCTTTAAATGCCAATACTCTCTTGCTGGTGAATTAAATGCAAAACTCACAGATGAGAGTTTGTTCCATTATTAGGAAAAGGCAGAACTTCACAGGATTGTTACTAATAAAATTCTTGTAACTTACTTAATAAAGGTATCCAATTCACCTCAAGGTTAAAAATTAATGAAAACTAAGAGTTAAAATCATCTATACGTGCATTTACATTACAAAACAATAAAAAGATAATAACTGAATTTTTAACTGGGTGATTTTAGCCTGAAACTATTATTGTAAGTGTAACTTCTAAACTAACCTTCCTTCATTTACGGTCATGTCAAGCCGAGCCTCACCCCTTGCCTTTCTTTACGGTTATTTCATAAGAGCTTCTGTCCCTATAGCTCAGGGAAAAGCAAATGTGAGACATCCCTGTCTCCTGTCCTACTGGTATTAATAATCCTGCTTTCTCTCATGATTCCAAGTGTGAACTAAATTGCTGACTGGTGGAATTCTTAACCCTCAAGATTAAACATCCCCTGGAGGTTTTTCATCTACATGGAATAAAAAAATAAAGGAAGTCTCCTGCCTTAACTGTCAGAATTCCTAAGAGTGACAATTCCTGAGAGAAACTAGTTTCCCTGAGGCTTTGATAGCACTGGTAAATATGCATAGAATTAGCCTTGCTTATCCAAAAACCTACTAAATCAAAATAAAATATAAGGTTTGAAAACAAAGGAACTTTGTATTAAAGCATTGGGAACATTTTGGTTACAAGCCATTAGTTAAGAAACAAAACTCTTGAGCAAAACTGCATGGTTATAGTGCAAATTAAGAAAAAAACTTTTTCGAAATCTTCAATTATTTTGCAGTCACACTTGTTTTGTAAAAAATGAAAGTTTTGAGTAACTATGTTGTGTTTCTTTGTCAACATATTCATGTCTACCTATTTGCTCAAATTGTTGGGGTAAAACATGCAAGTATATAAGTAATATGTATTTCTAGAACTAATTAAACTAATGGTATATAAAATAATGCAAATTAGAAGTAACATCAATGAGTTGTGTTTCTGTGTCTAACTCTATTTGTGTCTGCCTATTTGCTCAGTGTATATCTTCATATATCAGGATGATAATATCAAATTAACAAATAAAAATTCTTAAAAGAGCTCTATTGAAATTGTTAAAAATTAAATATGAGATTATATTGTATGCTCGGTTTTTGTTAGGACAGGAGTCCGCCGCGTCTGGCCAGTTGAAAGAAATCAACTTCCTTCTCAGAGTTCTTGTGTCTTGGTCTTCGATACTCTGTACACCCGACTTCTCTACAACACTCATGGGGGCTGTTGCAGGGTTGTGCTGAGAAGGCCAGAAGTGGCAACAGTTGTTTGCCCCTCCTGGATGTCTCTGAGAAGGCTGGGAGTGTCCGGGTGAAACCCAGCCCTGGGTGCCCCTGGATACCACATTTAAGTCCAGAAAGAGTTTGTGGTCTTTCCTGGGGCCCTCCTGGATGAACTGGAGACAACAGAGGGTTTGAGAGACCCTGAGAACGAAGCAAGGAGCTCCGCACGTCAGACTGGTAAGACCACCGGGGGCATAGTGCAGGAAAAGCCTAATTCTATAATTAAGAGGGAGCCTGATCAACTCTCAAAGGGGAGGCCCTAGTACTCCTGAGAATACAGGAGGAAGCCATCTCCTCTCCAGGTCCAAGGAAAGGAAAGGGGGGTGGTTGTGTGCGTGTGCTTGTGGTGACTGAGTGAGACGCAGAAAATCACTTCTGCGGGGTGAGTGCGGAGTCCTGATCCACAGTTCTGTGGTGACCTCATACGATCAAGGGTGGTCTGGGGGGGTCCCTGCAAAGGGACCCTCTTCTGAATTGGGGGCTTATACTGATCTGCTAAGTTTAAGAGGTGCCAAAAGCTCCCACGAGGGATGCAGTCGGAGACAGACAAAACCTAGACTTGAGTAACTGTTGTGCACCATTGGCACTGGGTGGAAATGGGAAACACACACAGTAAAACCCCGTTAGGCTGTATGCTGAAAACTTCCCCCGTGCATTCCATGAAGATGTGTACAGCATAAGGTTTCAGCCAGGAAAGTTTAGGATGCTTTGTGAATTAGAATGGCCAACTTTCGGCTTGGACTGGTCCTAGGAGGGCACTTTGGATCCTTGGATCATCCGTAAAGTCCACAATGCAGTAACTGGAAATCCAGGACATCCAGATCAATTCCCCTACATCGATGCTTGGAAAAATGCTGTGAGCCAAAATCTAACTTGGTTTGGGAAGTGCATTACTAAGGAAGTTAGAAGTTGCCTAATACAGAAACCGAGGAGTGCCGTCCCAGGGACCAGACCAAACAATCACCGTGCAAAGGGCACCGAGAAAGTGTGCCCCAAGTCCAGTGCCAATCCGCCCATTTTAGAAGGGCCATATGAACATGAATTTCCACCACCTTAAGCAATGGCTCCTGCCCTGGCAGGACTAAGGAATGAAAATGAGCTAATCTCCCTAAGCAGTGCCCTGTTGTCCTCATCCACATGAGGATGTGTGACGTCCATACCATACCCACCACTGCATTTATCACCATCAGAAAGGGCACGCATACCATCCCCACAGTTGCCTTTATCGCCATCTGCACCTGAGAGCCCTACGTCATCTCTGCAGCAGATTTTACCATCTCAGCAGACATCTCTAGGAGCTTCTGCAACAGAAAATGCAGAGCAGCTGCTTTTACAGCCGATTGCCCCTGACAATGCTGCTACAGCGCTGCCCGTCAGTCGGGAAGGAAATGCTGACAGACAGCAACTCAAACTACAGGGATCCCTGGGAGCAGAAGGAGCAGAGAGAAAGGCTGCCTTCCTGCTACCTCTCCATGAAGCCTGGACCCCAATTTTTTACGATGCAGATGGCCAGGTTCAGGGTGGGAACCAGACATTCATTCATCTGTCAGCCCTTTACAAACCAGACCTCTTTAACTGGAAAAGCCACACCCCACCACTCTTGGAGAAGCCTCAGGCCATGACAGACCTGTTCCAGTCCATCATACAGACCCACAAACCCACCTGGGCTGATTGTAAAAAACTTATAATGACTTTATTAAACTTTGAAGAAAGAATGCGTGTCACACAGGGAGCTCTAACCTGACTTAGAGAGCACCCAACTGAGGGAACTTTTGACAGTGATCAATATGTCCGCTTGCAGTTCCCAGAGGAGGACCCCCTGTGGGATCCGAATAGCGCCGCCAGGCTCAACCAACTAGAAATGTTCCATAGGTCCTTAGTTGAAGGATTCAAGGCGGGGAGCTGCAAGGCAGTGAATATGGCAAAAACCCGTCAAATTCTACAGGCTCTGGATGAGAGTTTGACTCAATTCTATGAGAGATTGTGCAGAGCATTTCGTATATACATGCCCTTTAACCCAGAAGCTCCAGAGAGCCAAACAATGGTCAATGCAGCATTCGTTGCCCAGTCAAAGACTGACATCCAAAGAAAGTTGCAGAAGTTGGATGGGTTCTCCTCAAGAAAATCATTCCTCACTATGGGCTACTGCTCTCGATTGGCTCTGATAACGGACCTGCCTTCGTCTCCAAAATCACTCAAAAGATTGCAAAGGCACTGTGCATCCAATGGAAACTGCACATGGCTTACCATCCTCAGAGCTCAGGAAATGTAAAGAGAATGAACTGTACAATAAAGAGTTATATTGTCAAGATTTGCTAAGAAACTGGGCTAACATGGGTGCAAGTACTTTCAAATGCTCTCCTACAAGTTTGAGTCAGTCTAAGCCGAAAACTAAGCCTAGCCCCTTATAAAATCCTCTTTGGGAGGCCTCCTCCCTTAATCAGAAATATAGAAGGGGATTTCAGAGAAAGAGGAAACTTATCAATAGCTCAGCAGATGATAAGCTTAGGAAAAACCCTACAGAACCTGCATCACTAGGTCCAAAAAAGGGTCCCCATTAGCTTAAGCAGCTCTATACACCCATACAAGCCAGGAGATGCAGTTTAGGTCAAGGACTGGAAGTCAGCTCCATGGCGAGGGCCCTATCTTGTCATTTTATCCACCCCCACTGCAGTTAAAGTAGTTGAAATCACCCCATGGACACACCATAGCTGAGTCAAGTGAGCTGCCCCAGAGTCCGGGCCTGTATTCCAGATACCCACAGCTCAACCAAACTCATCTTGCAAAAAAACAGAACACCAAGCCCTGCTCCAGTCATACCTTGGAAGTTGACTGGTCCACACATGGCTGAAGATTGAGGACAGAACACCAAGCCCTGCTCCAGTCACACCCTGGAAGCTGACTGGTCTACGCACAGTCAAAGAATAGGAATCTGGTTTAATCCATTAAAATGCCCCTTCAGCTATTTTTCCTACTTCTAGCCCTGACCCTCCCCTGGTCCCGGGTTGATACCACAGAGTATGAGGCTTGTATTCAAACAGTGTGTACAGGGACCCATGCCAATACCACATTAATATACCATAGACATTACACCTGCAAAGACCAGAAAACCAGTCAGTTTCAGGGAATCTCCTATAGTATCTATAATGCATCTGGCCAAATGACCTGCTATGACCCTAGACCCCCAACAGTCTCCCGTAAGTGGAAAATAAGAGTGCTTGATCAAAATGGGGAGCTACTTTCCTCTACCCAGTCACTGGCCAGAACCAACAAGTGCCCTCCTCTTTGACGCATGTCAAGTTATAGACTCCAGGATACCATGGAACACCATTGTAGAGGGTTCAGCTGGGAGCAGACATATGCTCACAACAATAAGTATATATGTACTCCAGAAAAGAAAATTACAGCCCAAAGGGGGGGGGGGTGGTGAAAATACGTAAGTGCATACTACTGCCCCTACTGGTCCTGTGTCACTTGGGCCACCTGGAACACAGACACAGCTAAACAAACAGCCATCCTCACCAAGGGTATGGCCCTGGCTAACTGTCCATGTGGTCAATGTAACCCCTTAAATCTCACCATCCTTAAACCTGAATCCTGGCAGACTCAGGGAGTCCAAATGTGTCTCCGCATTAATGATAAAGGAATAAACCCAGGAGTCTACATCTGTGTTGGGTATCGGAAATACCCACTCACAAGTAAAGCCCATTCTGTGTTTCACTCCTTCTATGAAGAAGTGGAAATGCCCTTTCCATCCCACAAGCAGCAAAAAACCTATTTATAAGTATGGCTGAGGTGGAAGGGGCAGCCTTAAATGTCTCCTCATGCTATGTATGTGGAGGTACTAATATGGGAGACCAGTGGCCCTGGGAAACCAGAAAATACAATTACAGCCAACCATATAATGCAACTGGACTCCCAGCTGTCCCCTGAGATAGTATGTGGCCCTTGCAAACTTCTGTCATAGGAAAATATTGTGCTTCAAGGGCTTGCCTAAGCTCCTATATATCTGTTGGAAACCTAACATGTACAGGGGGAAATTTCCAAAATTATACCACAAATACAACAGAGCCTTGGGGAACATGGAACGAATCTGACCTCATTCTCATAAATCGTACCTTCCCCAAATTACTCTCAGTGTGGAACTTCACTGCAAAGGGCCCCTTTATTGCTCCAAATGGTTTGTACTATATTTGTGAGAAGGTTGCCTTCCAAGAACTTCTGAGAAACTGGTGTGGTACTTGCATGTTCGGTACAATTAAACCCTCCTTCTTCCTCATTCCCTTAACAGAAGGGAAAGAGGTAAGCCAGCCAGTATATCAAAACATAAGAGAAAAAAGGGCTGTCATTACCTGGGGAGGTGAAAAAATGGCCCCCTGAACATATAATCGAATGCTAAATGCCAGCAACTTGGGCAGAAGATGGCATGTGGGTTTATCAAACCCCTATGTATATGTTAAACCGAATCATCTGCCTACAAGCTGTGGTAGAGTTAATAACTAATGAAACTGCCCATGCACTAAACTTATTAGCCCAAGAGCAAACTAAATTTAGAAATGCTATATGTCAAAACCATCTTGCCCTAGATTATCTCTTGGCAGCTGAAGGGAGAGTTTGTAGAAAATTCGAATTCTCTAACTGCTGCCTTGAATTGGACAGCACTGGAAAGGTTATTGATGAAATTACAAGCAAAATAGTAAAAATTGCTCATGTCCCAGTGCAAACCTGGAATGTTTAGAATTTAAATAATCCCTTTGGAAGCTGGCAGTCAAAGGTAAACAATTTCAGACTTCTACTGGGAATAAATGTCTTCCTCATAGGAGCATGCACCTTCCTTCCTTGCCTTCTCCCTTTCATCATAAGCAGAATGTGCAACCTAATAAATTATATAATAAAAAGGTAGACAGCTGCCCATCTCATGGCTCTATATGCATACCAGTTAGTCCAGAGGGACTCTGACAATAGTGATCCTGAAGATTAATAATTTAAGCTTGGCTTCAAAGGGGGGAATATAATATAGCCTGTGCATAAATTCAAAATTGTTTCCAAGTGTACCTAGTCTCTAGAAATCCAAATAAATAATATAGTCCCTAAAGTCTTTGAATGTTCAGAAAGGATGCAAGACTGAATGATTATTCAAGGTTGCATCCAGGCGAAATGTGGAGGATATGCTAAATTCAAGCTGGCTTGGAATGTGGGGAATATGTGTTAAGCAAGTTCACCTGGAGGAAATAACCTATCTAATACTCAGATAAAACAATTGAAGAAACTAACAAAAAGTCTTTTTGCATACAAGCACCATTTGTCTCCCTACTCTTATTTCTTCTGTATAAAAGGGATCGAAAAATTCTATTTGGGGCTTGGACAGGAGTCCGCTGAGTCTGGCTGGTCAAATAAACCAACTTCCTTCTCAGAGTTCTCATGTCCTGGCCTTCCATACTGCGTACACCTGACTTCTCTACAACAAAAGGGTCTTGCCATAAAGAAGTGCAGATTGGGGCAGAGTGTAAGGGAACAGCTTTTAGAGGTAGGAGTTTGAGGTTGGTGAAAGAACCTGTCAGATTTCTAGGTCCATGGAGCAGAGGCCACCTTTCTGGTCATTCCACATAGTCTTGTGTTAGGGGACAGGTGGTTTTAAGCGTTAGATATTATTTAAGACTTCATCTTTGTTTGTTGGGTGCTGTGATGGATATAAAAATTTAGTCCCTGTGTTAAATGAGCGTGCATTCTTTTGGGGAGGAGAAAGTGCATACAATCCAAAACTTCAGCTCTTGTTACCTTGGGTCTAGCTTACACATTATTATCTAAATGCCGGTTAGACCAGCCTGCCCTATTGTTTAAAAGCCTCTAGGTTTGCCTTGTTGCCTACAAGATAAAGGTATGGCACCTTCTCATGATATGAAAGGCTCTCCATGCTTGATCAAGGTTCACCTCTATAGCCTTCTCTTCTACCATTTCTGACCTCAATCCAAATTCAACCTGTGATTGGAGAGGGTGGGAAGCAGGACCAAGGAAGAATTTTCATAGCAATCATAGAATAGCTGAGTGTGACCAGGGAAGATAACAAAGTTTGATGTTGGACGTGCTGATTTTGAGCTGATGATGGGAAGTCTTGATTGGTGCATCTAACAGGCATTTGGGAGATATTATGTGGGTGATGCTTAAGAGGGATCCTATGGCTGGTTATACAGATTGGGGGGGGGGTGAACGTCATGATATATTAGACATAGTAGATTGACCTAAAGGATAAAGGACTTTGAAAGACTCAAATAGTGAGTTTGGATAAACATTTTGAGCCTTGGAGAATACCCACAATTAAGCAAGGAAGGGAGGAATTGGAGTCGGTGAAGCAGTTAAAAAGAGGGACAGATGAGGATTTGTGCACGTGATTTTTGTTTTGGAGACTCACTCTAACCTTTTTCTTTTAAGCCTACTGGTTCCAGGTTTAGGGTAGAAAATATAGAGCGACACGAAAATTTCTCTGGTTTTCATTGCCAAGGAGAAACTTGGATGATCTATATGGGAATTGCCTCCATAGGAAACCAGTCTTTTACTGAATTTGCCCTCCTTGGCTTCTGTGGCATCCCTGAATTGCACCTCCCTTTCTTTGTTGTGCTCACTGTCATCTATGTCTTCATTGTCATAGGGATCACCCTAATCCTCGTGGCAGTGATTAGCTCCCAGAGGCTCCACACACCCATGTATTTCTTCCTGGCTAATCTGTCCCTCCTGGAGCTCCTCGACACTTCCACAGTAGTGCCCAAAATGCTGGAGGGCTTCTTGCAGGAGGCAGCCATCTCTGTGGCTGGGTGCCTGCTCTAGTTCTTTATATTTCGCTCTCTAGTGGTGACTGAGTGCTTCCTGCTGGCTGTAATAGCATACAATTGCTACCTTGTGGTCTGCTACCCACCCCGCTACCCTCTCCTGATGGGTCCCAGATGGGGCTTGGGGCTGGTGTTGACAGCCTGGCTCTCTGGCTTCCTGGTAGATGGACTCGTTGTGGCCCTGATGGTGTAGCTGAAGTTCTGCCACCCCAACCACATTAACCACTTTTACTGTGACTTCATGCCCCTGGTGGAGCTGGCTGTTCAAATCCCAGAGTGGCCCAGGTGACAACATCTATTCTCTCCGTGGTCTGCCTCGCTATTTCCTTTGGACTGATCCTGACATCTTATGCCGGATCCTGGTGGCCGTGCTGAGAGTTCCTGCTGGGGCCAGCAGGTGAAACGCTTTCTCCACCTGCTCCTTTCATCTGGTTGTAGTGTCCACACTCTATGGAACCCTCATGATTTTGTATATTGAACCCCCTGCTGTCCACTCTCTGCTCCTCTCCAAGGTCTGTTCCCTGCTCTACACGGTGCTCACGCCTATGTTCAACCCCGTGGTTTACGCCCTGAGGAACAAGGAGGTTCACCGGACACTGAGGAGGCTTCTCTACATTAGGCAAACTGAAGCACCTGAATGAAGGAGGAGGGTGGTGAAGATTTTTGTTTTACACACTTCCAAAGGGAAGTCTTATAAGATTGGATGTAGAAGAATAACTTTATTCTATTCTGATGCTCCCTTTTGAGCTTTTATGTAGTTATTCTGAACGTGAGGATGGCAGGGCAATAATTTTCAAGTTCTATATTAAAAATTATTTTAAACTTTGTAAGTTTTTATTAAACAGCCCATGAATATTTAACATAGAAAAAGAGAATGCAAAGATAAACAAAATTAGCAACATCAAAAAAAAAACCCACCAAGAAATATAAGCTGCATTATTATTGTATGACATTCCAGAATTTTGTTCTCTCTCTATACATATACTTATAACATGTTGGAGCATAAAATTTATAATCTGGTTTTCCATGGAATAGCATGCTATGAATATCTTTCTATATTAATAAGTATCTCCTTTATTCTTCTAGGTTTCATAGTATAGCAAAACATGGTTTCTTTAGATAATATTCTATTTTGGGGAATTCTTGGTTGTATTTAAGTCTTGCCTGTACAACATCATTTACATCTGTGATTTTCCTGGATAAGCTCTTAGGAGTATAATTGCCAGGTCTAAGGATATGCATATTTTTAAAAACTTAAAGTTAAATGTATTTCACTTATTTATTTTTAATTTTTTATTTTAGAAAATTTCAAACAAAAGTAGAGAGAACTGCATAATGAAACCTCATGTAACTATTACCCAACTTCAACATTTTGTCTATCTTATTCCATCTCCTCATAACTCCATTTCTTTGTTAGAAAATTTTAAAGAAATTCTAGTCATTCCACATGCAGCTATTTTAGTATGCTTCTTGGCTGATAAAGACCTAAATAAAAATATATACTCACCATGCCATTATGATACGTAGCAAGACTAATCAGTATTTCCTTAATATCATCTAAAACTCAAATCATATTCAAATTTCTCTGGTTAATCAATGATTCCTTTAAGCAATTTTTTAAAATTAAGATCCCAATTAGGCTTCCACAGTGCATTTTTTTGGCTATGCTTTTTATTTCCTTTTATTTTATAACAGTTCTTCTTCCTCCATTTTTTCTTGCCAATGATTTATATTGGAAATCAGGTTATTTATCACATCGAATATCCCATTTTCTAAATTAGACTTACTGAGTACCTGTGCTGTAAACTTCTATCTCAATATTTTATATTTCTTATAAATTGATAATGAAATATCTAAACTTGATTATATTTGAGTTACTGTTTTCCAGCGTGGGCATGCTGAAGTTGCTGCGCTATCCCTCTGGCACCTTGAGACATGCACTGTGTGGTTGTGCCACTCTTGGAATGTTATTTATATCATTGGCCACTAGATTCAGCTTGTTGCATCTATTACCCAGCTCCTAATTATTTAAGCTTTGTTAATGACTTTTGTTCAGCATCAACAGTATACTCCATGCATCAATCAGTGAATGGATTCTTCTTTCAGATATAGACTTGAAAGATGACTCAGAGAAAGGATTTTTGCGTTTCACGATAAAGTGGAACTTAAATGGGAAATAATATTTTATCCTATGAAAAAACAGTATTTAAAAAATCTTCCCACCCTTACCTTTCTTCAGAATTTCAGCCGTAACTACTAGGAAATCCACAGAAACTGTCTAACGTGGTAGGAACACATGACATAAAAGATCCAAAAAATAAGGGAGAAAGGGGAAAGTGTATAGAACATGTTTAGTTTTCCTTATGAATAGTGATATTGATGGGGAAGTAGTGAAGATGGTAATTTGTATGGCGACTCTGATGACAGCGATGGTGAATTGACTCTTGAACGTGGGGAGGGGGGATGAGGATCTTGATTTTTAAAACCACTGATAGAAATGGGCACAGCACAGAGCAGTTTGAGCACCTGCTTTCCATGTACAGGGTCCTGGATTCAATCCAGTACCTCCTTTAAAAAAAAAAAAAGATTAAATGGCTGTGGTCATCAAAATGGTGGTAGTGAAGGCGGTGGTTAATCGAGAATTAGTGATATTAGTGTTTGAGGGCAGTATAAAGAAAAGGGCGTTCAATTCACGCTTACCTGTGTATATAACTAAAAACCCACTCCAGTAGGAGACTCGAGCCTTGCCCATGGTCTCTGCTTCAGAGCTCTTCCCAGGAGCTCATGAACTGTTCTGTGATGTCTTGGTGTTAAGTGACTAACTCACATGTCGGGATAAAGTTAGGAATGATTTCCCCTGAATGTTTGGTTATGGGGAGGGTCTCTACTCCTGAGAAGGTGCCACGCCAAGAATCCTTTTCAATGAACTGTTCACATTCTTCTTTTTCAGACTATCAATGAGAGAGTTTAAAGGAGGATCAAGGCATACATAACAGCAGAAACAGCTCCTCGGGGGAAGGAGAACACGATTGGGCTTCATGGAGGGGCAAAGACTGCGCTGCAGGAGAGGATGAGGGTGGAGGGGTGGGAATTGCATGGACCCAAGGCTTTCTGTTTTTCCCTGTGTGGATGGAATTTTCATCACAGCATGGAGAATATGGGCACAGGAACGTAGGGTGCAGAGGAGGTGCTGGCCCCTGAAAGTCCTATCAGAGCCTCACCAGAACAGGAAAGCCTTAAGAGGGGACTGGGGTCATAGAGCAGTGGGGACTCTCTTGATTAGAGTTGGAGGATAGTCAGCATAGCAACCGGCTATGGGCCCCTCCCCACAACACACCCACCAGCAGCTCAATCTGCAAGGAGTCATCATGAGTGGATAGCGCAGATAGCAGATGGCAGCAGAGAGGTCAGCAAAGAAGTATCGTTGGCGAGATCCAGAGGAGGAGATGGAGCCACTACAGGTCCCCAAGGCCTCTAGGATTCTGAGGGCTGTGACTGAAGTGAAGCAGAGGCCCACGAGGGGGAGGTGGCTGATGAGGAGGCACATGGCAGTGTGGAGGTGGGTCAGCACCAACAGCCAGGGCAAGCAGCCAGTTCCCCAGGAGGCCCAGCACGTGGAGCCCATGTAACACAAAGGGGCAGCTGTTGCTCTGGCCACTGAGCATCCCAGAAGGAAGTCAAGGGTCTTGCTGCGGCTCACTGTGGGCTGTGTTTTACTGCAAGAGGGGAATAGTATGAAGAGGATTCACTTGATATTGGGCTTGGGGCAGGCAGCCCCCTCAGTCCTGTCTCCTGGCAATGGGTTTCCTTTATGCTGCCCCTCTGAGGTGTGGAGAAAAGAAGCTGAAATAGCAAAGGGAGGAATAAGAGGTTGGACTTCATAAAGGATGGTACAAGTGGGGAGGTACAAAGATGAGAGACTGAGGGGGAAAATGGAGGCTTGCTGGAGTTCTCCAAGTATGGGAAGGAGCTCTTATTAAATGTTGATTTACGGGATTGTGTAAGTACTTATTTGTGAATCTGCTTCATCACTAGACCGTTGAAGGGTGCATCCTAAGCTCAGTGCTTGGCACGTAGTTGGAGCGCAGCAAATGCTCCTAAGCATCTACACAGCTACTTCTCTGGTTCAAGCTGTTGTTGATTGACAGGACAATTAACTTCCCAAACTGTGCCCAGCCTGGGCCAATCCAACACATTCTCCACAATGCAGCCAGAATGATCCTTAAAGAATACCATCACCAATGCCAAAGATGTACTGTTTAGGTAATGGGGGGTAAGGAAAAGTGTGCCAAATGTAGGCTATCTTGGTGGTAATAGCCTGATGATATTATCCCATAATCTGTAACAAATGTTCCCCCATGGTGCAGTGTATTGGTGAAGGGGTGTTGGATGGGAATTCCACACATGTGCATGATTGTTTTACAAGTTCACAACTTCTGTAATAAATAAATATATATGTATTTGATTATGATTAGAAAAGAATATGATTACATCAGTCCTTTGTTTAAATATAGTTCTCCAGAGAACCATTGCTCTATGGAAGGTAGAAAAATGGCAAAATCCCTAGCATGACTTACTCTAGGTACCTTGGCCGCAGAGAATGAACCATGCCCATTTGTTCCCTGCTGTCCGGCCACTCTCGCTGCCTTTCAGCCTGTCAGGTGCACAGTGTCTCTTTCCTTCACTGAAATAGATGCTGCTTGTCCTTGCAATCTCAGGTCATTGCTCTTTGCCTCCTATCTCTCACAGGTGTTGTAGCACTGTCATAGAACTTACCTCATTTGAAAGATGGTGTAATCACATTTATTTTGTTTAAACACTTGCTACTTAGTTAATGTTTGTCTCACTCACAAGGTCATAAGGTATATTATGACAGGGATTTAATGTTTTTCTTTTTTCTTTCCATTGTATCCTGAGTGCTTGGAATGCAAAAGGTGGTATTTGTCACAAAATGAATAAAAAAATTAATTAATGGACACTGAAGGCAGGAGTGGGCAATAGCTTGTCCTCCCAAGTAGTCCTCTTGTGTTCCAACGTTTCAAAAATAAACTTCTTTTTTCCAAATATTTTCTCAGTTACATGGATTGGAAATGTTGATTCTTCCATTTCCTTTATCCCTCAAATTCAGACTAAGTACTATAACCTTTCTCCTACAAAATGTCCCTTTGCAGTCCCTTTCTCACTATTTTCAGTTACCTTTCTGGGCTTTTTCTCATCACTCAATCTGACCTTCTTTTATTTGCAGCTAAACAGCTCTCCTGATTCCATTCTTTAATTACTGAGATTCATGCTGCCAGCATTGAACAAAAATTGTACAATTTTATGCTCTTTCTTGCTCAAATGCTCTCACATCTTATTTACCATTGAATCACGTATACATATCTGTGCCTGGTATCAAGAACTCTGCATTTACCTACCTAAGGAATAGGATTTCCTACCACATACCAGCATTCAGTGTCCTCTCTTCTTGGACTGACCACCTTGCATTCCATGAAAGCGCTCTCTACTGCCGTCACGTTCTTACTCCTGCTGACTTCAACCCTGAAAACCCTTCCTTTCTCATCCAAACATCACCAGGCCTGCAGGGCTGAGTTAACATTTTACTCCTCCCCCACCAT
Source organism: Dasypus novemcinctus (assembly GCF_030445035.2). Lineage (NCBI taxonomy): Eukaryota > Metazoa > Chordata > Mammalia > Cingulata > Dasypodidae > Dasypus > Dasypus novemcinctus. The sequence continues at coordinate 72,461,433 of NC_080694.1, read as the reverse complement.
AAAGCTGTCCATGCACATTCAACTCCTTGTATTTTATATCTTCTGAAATATGCAGTGATCAAGCCTCGAAGGTTGGATACTGTCTGAAGGTGTTTTCTAATGTTTCCTGCATAACTAAGTGGTCTATCCTCAGTCATATTATATTATAAATTCCTTGAGAATAGGAACCATGTTTTCTTCCCCCCCCCCCAAGTTGTAAGTTTATTTTAAAAAACATCACCCCAGTTATAACATTTTTCTCCTTGCCCATCCTTTACTTAACAAAAAAGTTACAAAATTGGGGAGGGGTATATAACATCTTTGCAGATTTTCTCACCGGTTGAGAAGCCATGAATGATAGTGACTCAAAAGCCCCTAGTTTTGGGAAGCAGACTTGGCCCAGTGGTTAGGGCATCCGTCTACCACATGGGAGTCTGCAGTTCAAACTCTGAGCCTCCTTGACCCATTGGAGCTGGCCCATGTGCAGTGCTGATGCGTGCAAGGAATGCCCTGCCATGCAGGAGTGTCCCCCACATAGGGGAGCCCCATGCGCAAGGAGTGCATCCCTTAAGGGAGCCGCCCAGCGTGAAGAAAGTTCAGCCTGCCCATGAATGGTGCCGCTCCTGTGCCACTGACAACAACAGAAGCAGACAAAAAGAACATGCAGCAAATGGATACAGAGAACAGACAACTGGGGCAGAGGCGGGGAAAGGGGAGAGAAATAAATGAAAATAAATCTTAAAAAAAAAAGCCCCTAGTTTTACTCTCTAGTTTTCCAGTGCAACACTGAATTATTACAGTGCACTGGTTATAATTCTCTATAGATTATCCTTAATCCAAGTACTAGATAAACTAAAACCACCCAACCGCTCATAGACCTGAAGAGTAGTGCAAGCACTTGCTGCCTTAGTGATAAAACCCAAATATGGAGGAAATTCTGCTTGGCGAGGACTTGTGCCCCCCTCACTTTGAGTCTTGTTCTTTCTCTTCATCTGGACCAGGGGTTCTTAACAAGGGGTCCATAAGCTTGAGTTGAAGTGAAAAAAAACATTATTCTTGTGGGGACATGTTGGTGTGGGTGTGGTATATTTATTAAATGATATACAGTGTAGTGTGGACTTTGTTAAGAGGTCTGTGGTTTTCACCTGACCAGCAAAGGGGTTCATGGAACAAAGAGGAGAAGAGACCTTGTTCTAAAGGGACTGAAAGGATCCCCAGCTTTTTCAGTTCTTCCACCAGGTGCATCTGCAGTACAATGTCACAGCTGCCCACAAACTCGCAGTTGAGGCACAACTGTGGATGGTGACCTGTTGGAACAGTCTTTAATACTTTGCCAGAGCATGGGTCATCCAGCATGTCTCAATCTGTGTGGTTGTGGATGCCATGCAGCCCAGGATCTGCACCACAGTGTTGCTGAGGCCACACTGGGGCTGCTCCAGCAACCCCTTCAGGAGGATCACCGCCTCGTTCTTCTCAGAGAGATGCTCATGCCCACATGCCCGCTAGAGCCCTTGTCAGTCCAGGACACACCATGCTCTCTTAAAAAAATTGTTTGTGACATCATCCATTCAGTCCCAAGGATTATTGTTCAAATTACTGGTTTCTAATTATTAGCATGGGGAGCAGGTACTAGGATACCGGCAAAGCAGGCTCCAAAGTTCACAGGAAGAATGTAGAGAAAGAAGGAGGTGCGCTGGACAAGGTTAAGTGCTGAACAAAATATACTAGGTGTGGATAAGAATTCCAATAGAACTGTATCAGAGGGCTACTGAAAAGAAGAATAGCTGTTGTATTTGTAGTGATCTAGAAACAAGAGCTTCCCCGGAGAACTGCTTAATGTGTTGATGTCACTTAAGGTATAAAATAACCTGCCTGAGTAAGCTGGGTGCCTGAGGCAGCTGCTGTGCTCCTGGAGTCTCCTCACAGCCCACCTTGTCCCCGCTATTTTGTGTTTTTCATTTCTTCACCCCCTTCATCCTCTGACTTTGGGACTGTGCAGACTCTGTTTGGCTGTGGCTGAACTGTGTAGGTCACAGCAAGTGGTGCCCGAACAGGGACTCAAGGCACGGGCGAATTTCAAGGAGTCTGAATGCAACAGGTGATGAGGTCCTATCCTGAGGGAGGTTGTTGGCTGCAGCAAGACTGGTAAAGGGATAGATGCATCGGTCATAGACCATATTCTAGAAATAAGATGGAGCTGTTCACCAGGTGTAAAACATGAGGAATCACACTTCTTTACATGATTTGTATGTTTGAATGTTGAAGGCACTGTTGTCTGACTGAGGTTCTAAGGTAACTACCCAACAGCTAGAACAGCTTTTAGATTTTATCCAGCATGCTTGTCCTTGGTTTCCAGAGGAAGGTACTGTAGATGAGGATACTTGGCAAATGGTGGGTCAAAACTTGAGAGACCTCTATACTGCTGAAGGCCCAATTAATATTCCAGTAAATACTTTCACTTTGTGGGCCTTAATTTGTGATTCACTAGATCTGGTTCATGAAAGGGAAAGAGGTTCTGCTCTTCCTCTTTTGGCTTCTCTGGCCACCACAATGCATGGTTATGAAACTTTGTTAAAACAGCCCTTCTGCTACTCTGATAGACCTAGATAGTAATGAAATGGGTGGGGAAGACAACTGTGAGTCTTCCCCTGCCACCATTCAATGGCAGCTGTCACAGTTGTCTTTGGAGGATCAGCAAGTGTTGCAGAAAGCTGCCCCTGTTGGTCAACAGTGCCTTCCCCCTAACGTGGGTTCTCCTTCCCTAGTGTCTCCCGTAGCTGTGGTCTCTCCTATTCTGTCTCCTTTAAAGGCCAGTCTCTGGTCCACCCAGATGGAGGGTGAGGATATTTCTGAATTTACTCTTTTTCCCATCATAGAACACCTTAATCCCAATAATCCTGCACAATATGTATGTCTGCATGAATCCATTCCTTTAAAATTGTTAAAAGAATTGAAATCTGCTTGTAACACATATGGGCCCACTGCCCCGTTCACTTTATCTTTAGTAGAATCAGAAGGTCAAGATCCTCTTTGTCCTAAAGATTGGATGGTTTTGGCTAAAGCTTGCTTGACAGGGGGCCACTATTTTTTATGGAAGTGTAATTGATTTGAAGAGAGCAGTGCCCAAGCAGTGCAAAATCATACTCATAATATTGCTATTACCATGGACATGCTCGCTGGCACTGGAGCTTATGACCCTACTGACCAGCAAATGTTGTATGGCCTGCAAGCCTACCAGCAAATTAACATTTGTACTCTGTGCATGTGGAGGTAGCTTCCCTCTCAATGAGAAAAACTTTGGAGTTATCAAAAGATATACAGGGTCCAGAGGAACCCTATGCAGATTTTGGTGCTCAGCTATTTAAAATTGTGGGCAGGGTGGTTGCTAACCCCGAGGCTGGAAATATACTTGTAAAGCAGCTGGCTTTTGAAAATGCCAATACCGGGTGAAAAGAAGCTATCCAGTCACATAAAAGAATAGCCAGCATAGCATTATGTTTGGCTGTGTGTGGACCTTGGCCCCTCGGCTCTCATGGCTGTGGCTTTCAAAAAGGCCTCTGCACCCTCTTCTGCACCCATTTGTTTTCAGTGTCATATCAACCTGGTCATTTTTGGCATGAGTGTCCAAATGTAGAAACTGCAGCAGTGCGTGGCTCTTGGTCTTTGGGCCCCTCTTAATCATGCCAGCTCCCAAGTCCATTTCCTCGCTGCCTGCAAGTAATCTTTGGGCCAGTAAATGCAAATTTAAAATGTCTTCTAACAAAGAAACTCCATGGCAACCCTTGGGAAATGGAGGCTGGGGCCAGCCCCGACCCCGAGAAATAATGGGAGCGGTTCTCCCCACAGCCACTTTTTGCCCATAGGGAGTAGAATCAAACACCCCCTCCCAGGGAGGTCCCATCACCTTTCACTTGAATTCCTCCTCCTGTTCTAACTGTCCCTCTATGAAATAGGGCTGGACCTCTCTGCCACCTCCCAATGGGTATTAACTCCTGAAATGGGGCCATGAGCCATTTCTACTGGTATTTTGGGGCCTATTACTCCCCACCTTGTAGGCCTCATTCTCAATTTGCCCAAGGTTCATCTCCTCTTCAAGTTCTGCCTATTTCTATTTCTGGCAATTTTTGGGAGGGAGAAAATCTGAATCCCTGTTTTAGTCATGGCTTTCTTGCCATAGAGTAAGGAAAACCTTTTGTTCTTCTCTGTTTCTTGAATACTGCTGTTCCCCAAGTCATACCAAAAGGCTTACAAACTACATATTGGACCCAGGTTATAAAAACTGAGCAGCCCATGCTCACACTCAAGGTCAACAGAAAAATATTTGAAGGCTTCATTGATACAGGAACTTATATTTCAGTTTTCTCCCAAAGCCATTGGCCTACCAGTTGGCCATTGACCCCCACCTCTGTGGATTTGCAAGATGTTGGCCATGCCCATCATCCTTGTCACAGTTCACAAATTTTAAAATGGGAAGAAGAGGAAAGACAACAGGGATGGTTTCAGCATTTTAGTTTACCCTCTATTCTGTCAATCTGCGGGGGACATGATGTACTGGCAGGTATGTGATTGTTACTAGTGAGCTCCTCATTAGCCATTGCTCAAATAACGCTTAATTAAAATTTTCGTCCCTCAAAAAGACTTGGGCAACATCAACAAGGCATTGTCTCCCCAGTATCTTTAACTCCAAAAAGAGGACGACAATGCTTGGGACATTCACCTTTTCCATAGTGGCCCCTGTAGCATCTCTTGCCCATACTACTGCAGCTCTAATAACCTGGTGAAGTGACGCACTGGTGTGGGTGGATCAGCGGCTCCCCCCTAGAGAGAAATTAGTTGTGGCACAAGAGTTGGTGACAGAACAAGTTGCTGCTGGACATATTAGCCCTTCATTCAGTCCTTGGAATATGCCCATCTTTGTAATAAAAAAGAAGTCTGGGGTCTGGCACTTGTTGCAAGATCTGTAAGCCATGACAATATAAGCTATGAGTGGGGGCTGTTCATCTTGATAAATAACCTGAGCTGTGTGTGTCGAATGGTGAGAACTGCAGCCCTGCCCTTGGTAAGTACAGTAAAAACTCCAGTCCCAGAGAAACAATTTAGCAATGCAAACTCTATAAACTTTAAATATTCAGAGAAAATGCAAACCAAATGTGTCAAAAACCTACATACAATGTATGAAATCCATGCTAAAAGCTTACCTAAAATGTGGGAAATATATGTTAATTCAAGCTTATTGAGCACTGAAACAAAGGACCATTTGGCACTTCCTCTGTGTGAAAGGAACTCGGAAACCTCATTTGAGGCTCAGGTTTTGAACGGAAAGCTCTCAAATCTGGCCGGCCATAAATAAATTCCTTTTTCCTTTCCAAAATTATTTATGAGACCTTGCCTTTCCATATGCAATAATTGAACCTCTCTTTATGTCTACAACATTTTGGGGGCTCGTCCGGGATTTGCAAATGAAGGCCAGAGAAGGTAGAATTTTGCTACCCCTTCCAGATTCCCGAGGAAGCTGGGAGGACTCAGTGAACCCCAAATCTTTGGGCACCCCTGGATTACATTTAATCTAGAAAGATGTGGGCTGTGCCAGAATCCTCCTGATGAAAATTGAGGGCAACAGAATGTCTGAAAAAAATCTGGGAACAAAAAAGGAACTCCAAATATAGGAAAATGTAAGACACCCCTGGGGAGCATAGTCAGGGAAAACTAACTTTAAATATTAAAGAGGAAGTCTGATCTACTTCTGAGAGAGCCCCATTACCTCCAGAAATTCGGGGGGAAGCTGTTCTCTCAAGGTCTGAAAGGAAAGAAAAAAAGGGAAAAAGTCTGGTATTTGGGTTTGTCTAAATGCATTCTAGCATCTGGTTCTGGTTTTGTCTCCACTGAGGTAGTGAGGGCTTGATTATAATAGGAAAGGATGTTTATAAGTTTGAGTCCTAACATCCTGGAAATTGGTCTGGATTTTGAGAAACTTGGTTACAGGAAAATGAATCAGCTTTCTACTGAAGCTTGGTCTGGGTGTAAAGTTAAAACAGTGAGAAAAGTTTAGCCAGGAGTCTTTTTTCTTGGTGATGAATTGCAGATAAATTCTCTTTTAAACAGCCAGGGTAAACAGAAATTCCTCTAAACTTTTAGTATTGAAAGTTCTCTCTTTCTAAGTTTTGAAATCGTTCCAGGGGCAGCCATGTTGGGAAAATATAGAAATTGTAAGTCAGATTAATAGGGTTGGTGCTTCTGTCTGTGTTCTGTGCCAGTATTTTCATGCCTCAGGATAGTCATGTTGGATTGTGTACCTGCATGAAATAGTAAGCTCTGGTTAACCTGGAACCCTCCCTTGCCATTAGCAAAGGAGTGAAAAGATTATCATTTATAAGGCAAAACCATGGAGTCTGAATGTTTGTGCATGCTCTGGTTTCCCATCTCTGGGTCCATCCCATTTGCCAGAACTTGGGGAGCGGGGAGTTTCTGTGTCCATGCTGAACACCCAAATTCATTGAAACTGGCCCCAGTCAGAGTGGCTAGTGAAATCAGTAACTTAAATCAAAACCCTGTCAGAGCAAGGATCCCCCAAGAAGGCACCAAGTTTAAAAGGCTATTTTCAAACCATTTTAGCAGCCTGGAACTCATTTCCATCACCTTCCCCTCCTCTCTTTAGGAGGATGCATAGCAAAGACAGACAGCCTGGGAAAGGGGGAGTGTCTTGCCCCCTTTCAGTAAGTCCACACCTTCTATTCATAAGCCACATTCCTATTTTATCACTATGCACCCAACTGCTTGGAAGGGGGAGATGAAATAGGGTGTCAAGCAATACTAGAAAAAATGCAATAAATTTCCATTCCTAAAGTATCAAAGGCTAAAATAAATTCGCACAATTGACTTCTGCCCAGGTTCTGCTTTTTTGAATCTCTCTCTTTGTAAGTCTATGTAAAATGTTTTGAAATGCTTTAAAGCTATAAACTTGTCTAAAGGAAAGAGGCTATTGCTTGAAAACAATAAACCTCTAATCACTTGGTAGCCCTTTTAATGTTTTGGCTGAGAACAATCAGGAGTAAGGGTCATGAAAACTGCCCACAGAAAAGGTAAACCTTAACTTTAAAATCTGTGTTTGGCTTTTGTCAATATGCTTGTGCCTAAAAAATCATGGTAAAAGATAGTTTCAAATTGAATCTTTAAATGTCAATACTGCCTTGCTAGTGAATTAAATGCATAGTTTGCAAATAAAATTTGCTCAGTTACTAAGAAAAAAAGCAAGAAAAAACTTCACAGGATTGTTACTAATAAGATTATTTTAACCTAATTAATAAAGGTATCCAATTCATCTTAAAGTAAAAACATCCTAAAAACTGTAACTAAAAATTAAAATATTATATAAATACCTTTATATATATTTATGTACATATAATTTATAATAAAACTATTACAATGGAGTGAATATAATCTGCATTTTGGCTATTATAATAGTAATATTAAATTAATTTGCCTGTTTATGGCTACATTGGGTTGATCTAGTGCTTATTATGATAATAGTGGTTATTACTCAAACTTATCCTATAGTTATTTTATAACTAATTTCACCCCTAGTCTTCAACTATTATGATGATAATTATAAATTGCATTTTCCTTTGCTTATGACTCCCGTAAATCTGGCCCACCCCTTAACAATTCAACTTGATAATTAAATTTTAAAACTTATAATTAAATCAAAAGGAAAGGGGGTTTAGTGAACCCAGAGGCAGTTGAGAATTGTGGTTAAGGGTACAAATGCAAGAGAGTCCTTCTATGAGCTAGAGAAGATATACATCGCTATTGCAGGATGTTGGGAATATGGAGAAATATGGGAAAACTACAATTGGTGTGACATACAGACTGGTTAACAGCAATACTATAATATTCTTGCATTAATGCCAAGCTATACTGTGTTGATAATAGAGGTGCATGGAAAAAGTGTGCCAAATGTATGCTATGGATCATGATTGGTGGTAATAGTCTGATGATATTATCTCATAATCTGTAACAAATGTTCCACCAGGGTTTGGAGTTGTATGGGAAATCTACACATCTGTATGATTGTTTTGCAAGTTCACAATATCTGTAATAAAAATACATTAAAAAATAGTATGGGTTCGGGGAAAATACACCAAATGTAAGATAAAGACTATAGTTGGTAGTCATATTTTGAGGATGCTCTTGCATAGTTTATAACAAATGTTTCACAACATTACAAAGTGTTGATGGACGGGTGATGTATGAGACCACTGTGTGATTTATGTATGTTTATTTTGTAAGTTTGCAATCTTTACTATACACTTGTTTATGTGTGTTCATGTATGAATGATATATTTCAATAAAATAAAAAAAAAATTTAAAAAGGAAAGGGGGTTTATGCATATCATTTTTGTGCCATTCTAAATATTTTTGGGCTTCTCATTTCCTCTTTACCCTATTAAAGGAAAAACTGTCATTTTACTTAACTTTTATAATATAAATTAATTCTAATTGGTTATTTCCACCAGAAATCAGAAATAACTGTTGCCAGGTTTTCCAAAAGTAAGCAATACTCTTCTCAGTGTACCAGGCCTTACTAAACAACCCCCATTGTTCAGGCTGTCTCAAAAAAAAAATTAGTAAAAGCTACCCAGTTTCTTTTTCAGTCTAAGCAAAACTCCAAATGCTTGCCAGGTTCCCTCCAAATGGCAATCAATGAGGGAACTATATCTTGAATTAACCAGAAAAAAATAATAATAAACGGGTTTGTAAAAATAACTAAGTAGTGTTTCTGTATCAAACTATTCATGTCTGTCTATTTGCTCAATTTATTAAGGTTAAATATGCAGTTTTATAAGTAATATATATATATATATATATTTCTAAAACCCAAATTAAACTAAATGGTATAAAAGGTCATATAAAATCTAAATATAAAAACTTAAAACGCTATAAAGTCCTCATTATTAAAATTAAAATAGTTTAAATAATTGTGCTATATTCCAGAGTCTAAAAGTTAGTATGCTTTTAAAATTATTCACAGTTTTTTTTTAAAGATTTATTTCTCTCCACTTCCTCTGCACCCTGGTTGTCTGTTCTCTGTGTCTATTTTGCTGCGTCTTCTTGTCCACTTCTGTTGTTGTCAGCAGCATAGGAATCTGTGTTTCTTTTTGTTGCATCATCTTGTTGTGTCAGCTCTCCATGTGTGCCACGCCATTCCTGGGCAGGCTGCACTTTCTTTTGCACTGGGTGGCTCTCCTTACGGAGTATACTCCTTGCGCGTGGGGCTCCCCTACATGGGGGACACCCCTGCATAGCAGGGCACTCCTTGCGTGCCTCAGCACTGTGCATGAGCCAGCTCCACACTGTCAAGGGGCTTGAACCATGGACCTCTCATGTGGTAGACAGATGCCCTAACCACTGGGCCAAGTCTGCCGCTCTATTCACAGTTTTAAAATTATCAAAAAACAAAAGTTTTTAAAAAGCCCCTCTAAAAAGAAAAACAACATTCTTTGTTTAATCAATAACAATTTCAACTTGTTTAGCTTAAGTATTGTCTCTTGGGTTTATAAAATACCAGGTTAGTTAGTTAACATTGTGTGTGTTGAATCTTTAAAATAATGGAAACTGTAAGCTTGTGTTTAATAAAATTAAGTTAAATGTAAAATCGCTCTCTCTTAAATGCATGGGATAGATTCCATTGGTTGCTAATTGTAATCTGCTGGAGTAAATTTGCCAGCCTATAATTGTGGTTCAAATGTAAAAAGTTTGCAAAAATATCTTCCAAACTGAAGCATTTAAATGATTCTAGCTCTAGAAGCCATTGTTAACTAAAACTTGCTTTGGTATTGATGGCAAAGAGTAACTTAATGATAGTGAAACCTGTCTGCAGGTCACCCCAAGGTGCAGATTTAAGTAAAGAGTAATGAAGAGTTACCTTGATTCCATTGAGAATCTTCCATTTTCATTTAAACAATGAAAAGTAGTTTGTTTTTTTCCTACCCTCCTCTATTACTAAAGTAAAATACCTACTAATATCTTCATGGTAAAATTGCAAAAGTAAGCAATGTCATTTGATATGTAACACATTGCATTGGAAATGTTTAAAAAGTATATAAAAATCAAGAGGCAAGCTTCAACATTGTCAAACTCTCTTGTGCATTCAAACCAGCTCTTGCATACATTACAGGTTGCTTCTCCATATGAGTTATTGGCTAGGCTGGTCACTGACCCCTCAAACAATACTACATCACACCTCTGGTTGTACTCCAGAAGTCAACAGAAACTGCATTGCAGTTTCAAACTCCTCCAGCAGCCAACGATGGTTTGGTACAGACAAATGTACAATGGATATAGCCTCCAGACTGGCACTGTTCCATAGTGCCAGAGAGCACTATGCACCCAGGCCAGTGGGACACTGGAAACTACCTCTTAGCTTCTCTCTAGGATCAACAATGTTGCAGCTTTCTCACCGTGTGAAGAACATACCAAGTGGAGTCATGATTATCAGAGTATTGTAAGTAACACTTAAACACAATTGGCATTATGGCCTGCTCCCATGGAGAGATAACATGTAAAGTATTACAAACCTGAAACTTAAGACTATTAATTGCAGCTCAAAATCCTTATGCATTAAGTAATACATTAATTAATATTAAGTGCTGTACCTTTATCCTGTTCTAAATATATGCCTGATAATTATAATGTTTTCTATTCCAAATCCTGTACAAAAGTACATTAGACATGTTAAAATCCTGGTAAATTTTATTTTCTAAATAGTTAACATGTTTATAAAATAAAATAGCCATCATAGCTAAAAACAATGGGGCCACTTATGGTTTACAGGTAATCAGTTAATTAATACTAGGCTCAGCCACCTTAGTACTTTACTGTACTCTACAGTGTGGCAAAATGAGACTTGCTTCCTAGCAGTGGGTCACCTATTAAATTGTCAAAATTACCAGAAATTATTCAATTAAAAGCAAAATGTAAAAATCTTTATTCTGTAGTTCTGATCACTCCCACAGCTAATAACTAGAAGAATTTCCAATTTGGTGCACTAATCCTGAATGAAACTAACTGCCCAAAATGTTCCAGTTCACCAGAAGCACTTGGTGAAGCACGTGAGTGCCAATCATTAAGCAGCCTGGAATGCATCTTCAAAGCAAAGCTAAGTACCTAATACCATTATCTATTACAATTTCTCTCTGTTTTTATTTTCTATTAAACAAACTGACTCTTCAGTATTAAAGAATAGTCCACTTTAAGTGAGATGTATTTTCTTCCCCTTATTTTCATTAATATGACACTGGTAGCAACATTGATTTCCATCAACCCAGTATAATATCTGTTTCATTTCAGCTCCCTCTGAGGTCACCATAAGTTTCAGCTCTTTTCATTTGAAAAAGTGCTTTCTCTTTATGCTCCTTTTTCCATCAAAAAAAACCTATGTTTCCTACTAAAGTAGTTCATTCATTTTCACCTCATTTGCACTTCTATAATGACACTGATGTTAAAGTCTTGAGGACTGTAAATAAATTAATTGTAATAAAGTTTAATAGTTCACTAAATTTGGGTTCTTTGCAGAAAGCGAGAAAAACTTTTGAATCTTCTTTCCTTCATTATTTGCAAAAATCTGACATTATCTCCTTTATGTACTTGTACCAAAGATGGCATATTTTGTGTTATAGTTTCTTTTTGAGCCTTTCATTTCCAGATGTAGTGGATTAGTTCTTATAGTTGGGAGGGAAGAAGGAAGGACATAAGGGACCTTTACAGGTGTAGGAGACACTGATGGAAGAATAAAAAAGTAAATTCAAATCTAAAAGTAGGTGCAAATTGGGGAGCACTGTATAATAGCATTTTGCAAAACAATGACAGGAGAAGGAAATTGTTTTGAAATGGCTACAGTAAAATAATGAGTGCCCTAGGAAGCAGATTTAGGGAGCACATTGGATTCCAGATTTTATAATTGGAAAAGATTTTGAGAAATTTTCTCACCTCTACTAAATTTCCAATGAAGGTTGCTTTCAAAACATCCCAATACCTTTTTCATTGTCATATATAATTTGCATATTTGAAGAATTTTACAATCTGTTTTAAAATACACATGATGTGACCAACCCCATTACTAACTCTCTGATCCACAAAATGGAATTGTATGAAAAATCCATTCACAAAAGAATTTCCTGATATTTAAAGAAAATTAGAAATTAAAGTCAATTCTCAATGATTTTCATGTATTTTTAAAAATATTTGGAGTTTGAGCATATGCTTTGGAGAACATCTGGAGAACCAGGGTGTTGAATTGAAAATAAGATATAGCAATAAAAATATGGGAAGTAAAGTGACGTCATAACCCCCAACTTATGTTGTGGCTTACCATAAAGAAGGGAATTTGTTTTAAATACTGGGCATTTAACTTTAATAATAGGAAGAAGACATACCATTCAGTAACAGGTAGACTATATGGATAACATCCCAGCCTGTCTCCTCTTTAGTTCTTACCTGATTGATTGTTCAGATAAATAGTCAAGCATGCTTTTTAGGTTTATATTCCCAGTGATTATAAAAAATAATTGAAAAATACTTGAAGTGATAATTCATGCTGGGATCTCAGCATTAGTTCTACACCTTCCAAAAATTCTGCCTACCTTTCTGAAATTCTGCATGCCTTCTTATGAGCCAAAGATGTCTAGCCATGAAAATCTAGAGGAATATTTCCTTTGGGTGCAGAAAAGAACTGTTTTGAGAAGAAACAGCGTAATCTTTTTTTCCTCCCTGCAATATAGTTTTGGGGAATTCCTATCTTGAATTCTATGTTCCCTTCTTTTATCCTTACCTTGTGGAAAGCTTTGCCCTTTATTTCAGGACCATGGACAGTAACACAAGCATCAATTGCCTGCTATGATTCCACAGTTGATATTCCTTTTATTTCCTGGCACAGAGGTATGGATTCGCTTCCTCATTTGAGTGTTCCCTTGGAAAATACTCTTTGGTTTATAACGTAGAAAGAAAATTGCCAATAATTGTTGGGGAACCTGGACCAGTCACATCCTATTGATTAATACAAGGATATGATTATCTTTAATATTCTCTTTTCAAAAATATTGCTCTAGTTCTGTGGAAACCAAAGAAAGAGGAATAGAAATCATGGACAGGCTAAAATTAGTTTGGAGTGATGTTTTCTGTTCCTGTAACCTTTTCTTCTGAGCTTATTTTACTGCAGGTAATTTAACCTGAACCTGCTTAGAAAACACTGACTCTTGTCCTTTAGCCCACCTTTCCGACAGCAGGAGCAGAAATCACCTTCTTCAGAATCAATATTAGGAGGGTGATGAGTCATCAGAGAATAGAAAAAGGGATGGGTCCCTCAACAAGGAAGATGTGGTGCATATTACCACCATATGCAGACAACATTATGAACAACCTATCAAAACATGCCACCCCAAGTCCCCAACACTGTCCCCACCTCCCTTTATTTCCATGCTGTAAAACTCCCCTAAATTCTCAGATTGAGGAGAGAGATTTGGACTTGCTTTCTGTCTCTTTCCTGGTCAACATTCCAATAAAACTCTTTATTTTTTCAAAACCCTGGTGTCATAATATTAGCTTCTGTGCATATCAGGCAGAGAGCCTATTGCTCAGTAACACAATCAAGAGAAGTAGGATTCCTCTTTGTTCCTGCTAAAGCTGACTCTTTACTGTGGTACTAACACTAATATATTTCTTTTATTCTGTGATTTAAAGATCACATTTCTCTGTAGGGGAATGATGCCAGTATAAATCAGTATGTATCCCCAAATCTTGCTGTATCCTTTAGGTAAGAAAATATTATCTTTTCACCTAAGGGTTATTGCCATGTGATCTTGCCAACTAGACAAACTTTCAAGTAAGAATTATAAATGCAGTGTTTTTTTCCCCCTCTTTGTATTGTTTCCATTCTTATTGTTTTGGAGAAGAGTTCTGTTTATACCCACCACATCATTAATATCACCATTTTGTTATATATTGCAAATATGATACAAACAAATAATATTTAATGTTTGCTTTGGAAGTGTAAGTTATTTTATTTGTTCATGTATATTAGTTCACTTAGGATTACAGAAGCCCAACAAAAAAGTAATAACATGATTACAATTTTAACATAAGAAAACTGAGTGTTAGGGGAGTTAAGTAAATATCTCAGTTACTTGAGATTAATTCTAGTACTAAGATTCAGTATGAGGCTCTCTAGTTCTAGAAACAACTGCCATGCTGTCCCCATTTTTAAAAAAATGTCACCATATTAATTTAAAAAATTAAAAAGATTACTTAGATTACATCAGTGTTGCATAAAAATATAGGGGACTCCCATCTGCCCCACTTCTTACCCCTCCCACATTTTCCCACATTAACCATGTTAATTTTATCAGCAGTTTCATTTGTAGACTAATAGTCTGTTATTTTGATGAGGCCATGACCAGCAATTTTCCTCTTTATATTTGGTCATTCTGGGGTCTTGTTTATGAAATAATAACCCTCCTTTAGTCATAATGATAATGTCTTAAATTTTCTTGTACTAGTAAGGCCAGCTTCAGGGGCTTGAAACCTACATGGTCACACAGGGTCCTGTGCTCAGATGGCCCCATGTCCCTGGTTTAATACTTTGCTGTCACCATCTTAAAACGCTTCTTAATATTTGAACAAATAATTCCCTTTTATTTCACACCAATTCTCACAAATTATGTTGCTGGTCCTGCTTATTAACTTTTGAGTTTGAGATTCGCTATTTACATCTCTATTCCTTTTAGAATTTCACTTACTTATGCTTTGAGATATTCAGCCTGAATTGTCTCTACTTTGTGCATAGTCAGACAAACTGGATACTCTTTCTTCACAGATGTGTGATGCCATTCTTAAATGCTACAACTACTCATAAATATGCTACCTGTTCCTCCACTTTCCATTTTATTCCAGTGATTCTTCTGTGTCTGTGCCGGTAACGTTGTGCATTTTAATTAACATGACCTTCTTGTTAGACTTAATATCTTGTAGGTCAATCTGACATGTATTCTTTTCCTGTAAAAATGCCTTGATAAGATTTGACAGTTCATTTCCTAAGGAGTGTCAATATTTACATAACTTATTTTTCCCACAAAGGAAGAATCTAACAGAAGGTGGTAGGTTATAATGGAATCATTAAGGTAAAGCCAGAATGCCTGAAGGAAAAAGAAAGTAGTGAAAAGAAGCTTTTGCTCAGACAGAGGGAGATAATAAAGAAGTTCTACTGTAGCCTAAACTTTGATTTTTTTAAAAAAGATGTAATTGTAGTCCACTCTTCAGGGTGCATGGATTTGTCTTCATACCAATGGAGAACTTTTGGAACTCTCAAAACAAGATTTAGCATGAAAATTGATATCAGGGTGCTTATATCTCTGGAGCAACTAGCTAAAGGAAATATTTCTGATAGCACATATCCAGATGTGTCGTGAAGAATACTTAACCAGTGTAATGAAATAACTTATTTAATAATTATCCTTTAATTCTCTAAATGAAGTAAAATATAAACTGCTCCTGGATCATATAGAGACATAAATCTTTCATCAATTGCATTTGATACTTTCCAAATAATTTGTTGAATTTAGGGAATGTTTTCATGTGATTTTTGCTTTTTACTAGTGTTTCTATGCAAATGGCTCACTGTTTGCTTCAAGCCTTTCATAGCAAAAAACTTACCAACAACTTTTCTTTGAAATTGTTAGTCATTAGGTCACTTGTAGAGACCAAAAGTAGAGAATTTCTTTTGACTTGAATGATACTGTTCATGGAACTTAAAAATTTAGCACCCTTTGCTAAACTGAAATAAATTCACTAATTTTTTTCTGATTCTTATAATAGAATCAGAGAATTTTATATATTTAAATCTGTTTATACTTGAAGTAGTAACAAATTAGTGAGGCAAAATACCACATGTAATTATGTCACTTAATTTCTTATAAAGGTTTGTTCATCTTCAATTCTTAAACTTTTAATAACTTTATTTGGATATGCTTCAGAAATAAAAAAATTGAAAGGACTCATGTGAGTTTCCATACTTTGAAGCACAAGCAAGGGCATAAAATGTTAACCTAGGAGTGGGAGAATATATTTGCCGTCTATCTACCAGTCTGATAGAGAATTTATAACTAGATTCGTTGCACCCAAATCTATTAATAAAGGTACAGCCTAGAAGAAAAATGAATAAATGTTTTGAATAGACATGTTTCAAAAGAGAATAGTCAAATTGTCTATAAATATATGCAAAACTACTTAAATAGAAGTTAATTCTATGATGTGACCCAACTCAATTCTCACTAAAATTAAATGCCTGAAATGAAACTGTTGACTATCCAAATCCACATAATTGGATAATTTGCTCCTTATTTTTAGTAATTAATATAATCAATAGGAAAAAAGACTAAGGATGTAGCAAATGAATTTATAAGTAATCCAAGTAAGCATGGACTTTAAAATTTAGAGTGAGGGGATTGGATGTAGCTCAAATGGTTGAATATCTGCTTCCCATGTACGAGGTCCCAGGTTCTATTCCCAGTACCTCCTAAAAACAAACAAATGTAGAAACCAACTTTCATTGGGGACTGGATGTAACTTTGTTACAGAGACCCTGCTTCCCATGGATGAGATCCTGGGTTCAATGTCCAGCACCTCCTAAAAAAATTAGAGCTTAATAATACTGATGAATTTGAGAGTATAAAATAAAAATATAATTCTTGACGATTTCTCTAACTTGTTGAAAATGATGCTGTCCACTCAGTGTCTTGTCTATGTTTCCTCCAAAGATGCCATCTCCCAGCACAGACCTTCCTCCTCAGTTCAGACTTTTGTGTGCCAGCTGCTTATCCTACTTGGATATATAATTTAACCTGACAAAGAATTAACTCTTGGTATTCCACTGAGAGAACCGCTCCACGAAGAACATTCTTTTGGTAGCAAAAATAATAGACCTCCAGGAATAAGGACGTCCTGATCCCCAGAACCTGCAAATATGTCACCTTATGTTGAAAAATGTGTTTGCAGTTGTGATTAGAGAATGCATCCTGAGATGGTGGACTTTTCCAAATTATGTGTGTAGGTCAAATACTCCTCAAAAGCGGAGAACCTGTCACAGTGCAGTCAGAGAGAGGGAAGCCCGTTGTTTGTGGTTTTGGGCATGGAGAACAGCGGTCTCCAGCACAGGATTGCTTCTAGAAGTTTATGGCCTTCAGGACATTGGCAACAAGAAAGTGGGGGCCTTGGTTTTATAACCTCAGGGTATTGAATCTGGACAAGAAGCCAAATGCTCAGGAAACTTATACTCCCCTAGAGTCCAGAAAGGACAGCAGCCTCCAGCACTTGATTCTAGCCCCTGCAGACTATTTTTGTATGTCAGAACTGTAAGATAGTAAATTTGTGTTGTTTTAGCCACTAAATTTGGGGTAATGGCAGCATCGAAACCTGACACCCTTCTTCAAGTCTGTTTGCAGTTGCATCCCTCACTCAAAAGCATTGTTCTTTCTCTCACACTTCCCATAGGAGTCACCAGAAAATGATTCTTATTTCATCACCTAAATATCCCAAATACCAAAAGTAATGATGGCTTCCTTCCCTGCTGTGATTGCAGCAGTCTCCAAATTCAACTAACCCTTCCCTGTTACAGACTGTTGCCACCATGATAGCTAGAGTAATCTTGTAAAGTATAAATCAGATCATGCCACTTTCCTGAAAACCCAGCAATGGCTCCAACCAAAATCCAAATCTCTTTCAAAGACCTCTAAAGCCAAACACAATGTGGACACCCATTACCTGTAACCTCCTGTCCTCTGATTAGCCTCTCCTTCACTCTGAAATAGTTCCACCAGCCTCACTGTTCTCAACCAAGCAGCCCTGCTCTAACCTTAGCAACTTTGTTCTAGCTGCTTCCTCTCCCTTAAATACCTGTCCACATTTACTTCTTTGCTCAATGTCATCTTTTTGATGAGGCTTATTTGGAATTTGCACCAATCAAGAGCTCTTGGACCACTCAAAAAATTATTGCGTTTCCATTAAGTGTGGACTTTTTTCAGCCATTATTTAAAAAATGCTCTTTCAGCTCCTTTATTGCTCTTCTCTATTTCTTGGACTCCCATTATGTATATATTGGTATGCTTGATGATGTCCCACAGATCTAAGGCTCTGTCCTTTTTTCTTTATTGTTTTCACTTCTGTTTCTTAGACTGTATAATCTTAATTGACTTATCTTCAAATTTATTCATTGTTTCTTTTGCCTGTTCAAATCGGTCACTGAATTTCTCAAATGAAACTTTCATTTCAGCCATTACATCTTTCAAGTCCAGAATATCTATTTGTTTCTTTTTAAATAATCTTTATCTCTATATTGATATTCTCTATTATATGAGATAGTATTCTCACTTTATATTTTTAGACCAGGTTTCTTTTCATTCTTTGAACCATTTTTTTTTTTTGATGGGTGTTTTGAAAGCTTTCTCTATTAAAATGTGAATTCTATTCCGATTCATACACAGCTTCTATTTTCTACTTCATTTCCTATGCTTGGGCCTTATGTTCCTGCTTCTTTGAAAGTCTTTCAGTTTTTGGTTGAATACTGGAATTTTTAGTATTGTAGCAATTCAGTATACTCCTTACCATCTCTCTCTCTCTTTTGGGCTTGCTATTGTTGTTGCTTTCTTATCTATTAGTTTTTTGAATTGATAAGACTATTTTAGTGAGGTCTATTTTGCCTGAGATGTCAAGCCTTCGGTGTCCCTTCTTTGAGGGTACAGGCTTGGGCATGGCCCTCAGTCCCCCTTGTTTCATGGTTTTGGCATGACTCTCTGTGACTATTTCCCTGATCTTTCTGTTAAACTGTCTAGCTCATTTATTACACAACTTTCCTATTATTTTCCATGAGTACCTGATTGTTTGCTCTATGATTTTTACAATGCTTTTGGTCATAAATAGCTCAGCATGCAGTCCAAATAAGTTTAGTCATGGGTAATATTTGAGGCCAGTCTTTGAGGGTGTTTTGACCTCGAGAATTTCCTCTTGTATCTATAATTTCTTAGCTCTCTCTGGTAAACTAGCTGTCCTCTGTATAGCTTTTTTCTCTTCCTGAAGAGTACCTATGTTTTCAAGAGCACATTTAGACTTTAACCTCCACACTGTCCTTCAAACAAAGTTGGACCTTTGAGGAAAGTGTCAGAGTTTTCTTTTTTTATGGATACTTTCTCCCTGGTTCAACCACTGCTCTAGGCCCTCTGAGGGGCAGGAGCCCCTTGTCTTCTCTCTTGGCATGGAACCACTACAATATGAATCAGTCAAAGTGAAAGGTCATTGTTGCATATTATTCTTGGGGTCTTTACCTGGGATCTCTCAAGCTTGTAAGTCACACCAGGAATTTAGCCTCTTTTGTGTGGAGACAGAGGTGATGAGTTGTGTAGATGGCAAATTCATTCTGAGCGGACTAAGAGAACCTGGACTGGGAGCTGAGGGGATAGGGAGCCTGTCTTGTATTCACAGACATATGTAGCTGAGCTTCCATGAAGTTGAGCTGGGAGGAGATGTAGGATGAAGATAGAGGTAGGAAGGAATGGACCATGGAATCTGGTTGTTCTTACCACGTTTTAGTACATGTTCTTGAGTGAATATTTCTTCATTTACTGTATGTCTTTAAGAACATTTCTAGAGACTATAAATGTTTGTTTTGACATTGTTTTCTTCAGTTATATTGTTTTGGTTCGGAAGTGGGCCTGCAGAATTCCTCACACTGTCTTTTTGTAAGTAGAACTTGTTCTGAATCCTTTTCATGAATTACCTCATATAATCCTTACAATACATATTAATTTTATCAAATTCCTTTCCTATATTTATTGATAAAATCACATTTAGTTTTACTCCACTAACCTATGACAGAAAAAAATAAAAAAATAAAATAACATTGGGAGGATATCTTGACAATTCAGTTTACAATAGATTTCCTAAAATAATAATTCCTGTTAAAGATTAGTGAACAATAAATATTGTAAACATGTCATGAAAAATCCAGCATGAATCTCTGTGATCAGATATAGCAGTAGACTAAAATCTTTAGTATTTGCTACGAGGGGATCTAAAAACAATTATAATGGTTATAATTATTAAAGGGCTAAAATGAGGATTAGAAACCACTGGAAAGAAAAAGACATTAAGGAAAAAAAGCATATATGAAAAATGACCAGAACAAGATTTTATAAGTGCAGCATAGTTGTTGGAATAAAAAATGAATAGGTCAAATTGTTGATTGGATATATCTAAAGAGAAAAATACAAAAATATGAAGTTAGATCTGAGGTAAAAATAATAAAAATGTGGCTCTTGACAACCAACAGTTTGAGCATAAGAAAGAAAATTTATGGGGCATGGAGAATAGATTGAGAGGTTCCCATCACACCTAATAGGAAGTGGATCCAGAGGAGGAAATTGGGGTGAGTGAAGGAGAGGCTGCATTCATGGAGATGACTGCTGAAAACTTTTCAGACTGAGTGAAAGCTCAGTGTGTGGTTTTAGGGGAAGATACCTTAGCCACACTGTGCAGGTTGTTGTTCATTTTTGCCAATTATGCTCTCAAAACTTTGGCCAAATTACTTAATATTTATATGTGACTATTACCTCATATATAAAATAAAGATGAGGGTTGTTAAAATGTTTAAATGTGTTAATATGTGTAAGTTACTAGACTAGTCTGGTGTGCAGAATATAATATATATGTTTTTTTTTAAATGAAAAACATGAGTCTTCAGTTGAAGTGTCATCATGACAAGTCCGTGTGGTATCTAATCTCATAAGATAGCTACTCAATAAGCCACACAACTCAATTTTCATGCCCCAATTTTGATGCCTTTATCTTGAATGTAAGGGAATTTGTGGCTTTTTTGACCAATGAAAAGAAGCACAAGTGATATTCTGGGATTTCTAAGGGTACTCATAAGAAACTTTCAAGCTTTCCTTAGGTCTTTTGAACCACTCCCTCTTTGACTGCTACTAGGAAACAAGTATGAACTTTCCAAATCAGTGTCCAATTATCATTTATCTGGAGTCTCATTAGTCTTTTCTGGACATGATGCCATATCCAGTTTGGCAGCTCCAATCAGGAGTACTCCTCAGTGCGCTTTGGATGTTCTGTAGTCATCATCCAACGTCATCTGATTTCTGTATGTCACCATCGGTCTTTAGATATTGAAGGGTGGCACTAATTTTGGCAATCTCTCTGAGAGTGTGATAGTGTTTTTTGATTCAAGTTCTGTTTATTGGAGATTTCAAAAGGCTTCCCTATGCCTTCCTCAATATCAAAGCTCATTTCCCGTTTCTCACTACTTAGGACCTGAAGTAGGGTTTTTTCCCTAAGTGCCAAGTGTGTCAGTCCCAACTGGAAAAGTAGCTGGGAAAATTATTATTGGATGTGTCTGCTAAACTAAGGGAGCCACTGTAAGCCAGATTTATCCAGAACTGCATTTATTATATGAAACCTATATGCCCCACTCTAACAAGTGAACCATGTTAATGTTTTCTTTTTTGGAATATCAGTGTCAACCAGACCATGTGTCTAATAGTCCTTGAAATACCTGGGTATTCCCCCTTCCACTGTGTAAAATTTGGGCCTGCAAAAATCAATGTAATAAATTTGACAAATTAGTTCATCAACTAAAAATAGTTTTTATACTCTTGTTTGGGTGTCTTGTCTTTAAATAGATATAAATGCTGGCATCCCCCCACCTTCCAGGGTCAGCAGCCACTTATATGCCTTAGTAGTGAGGAGCATAACACCATTTGCCTCTTAAATCTAGAAATACCTCAGCAGCTATGACTTCATAGTTGTCAGTTAGTATCAGCTCTTGTGCCAGGAAAGCAAAACAAAACAGTTTTGATGAACTCATATTTCACCTGTTTTATATCATATTACATTACAATCTGTCAAAAGGGATAGAAATATGGAATGAAAATTTTAAGAAGCAGAAATTATTTTGAAAATCATGATTTTCATTGGCCAAAGACTGAGAGGGAAAGTAATACAATGAGATAGAAAAGAATATTTTCAGTCTGCCTACACCTCTAATATATCATAGCAATCATGGCAATTTTGTTAGGTGATATCTTTGGTCTGGAAATTGAGGTGGTAGATCTCTCTGGTGAACTGTTTATTACTTTATTTCTTTTAGTGCTTACTATGTCATTGGGTTTAATTAATTATTTATCTTCCTGCATGGAGAACAATAACCATGACATATCTCATAATAATTCTCCTTAATTAATATGTGGGTTATCATTTCTTTTCTCAATTGAGTTATCATTACCCTAAGTTAAATTTTATGAAACATAAAAATAATAATAATAAAAATAGTAATTTTAATGCTTACCTTAAAATGGGTTAACCAAAAGGAATAAAACTGATAAACAGTCCTAAATATTAACCACAAAGGCAACATAAGCATATTTGTACATCTGGTTTCATAGAAGAATAAGATTATATATAAAAAAATTTGTCCACTGATATCGCAAAAACCAGCTTAGCATTAGAGTTCCACGTCAAATTTCCAATGTGTCCACCTTTCCCTTAAAACACCTATTAATGCTTGACATTCCCATTCAACTTTCCTGTATCATATTCTGTCTTGACTACACATTGTCATCAATATGACAGTCAGGGTACATGGACATTTCAGCTATCTCATGCCTGGTGTTTATGCCTCAAAAGAGTTCTCTGTGTTCACTCATGTGAGAGCTTCCTTCTGATCACCCGAATCAAGGCCCCCTTCACCTCCTTGTTTCTCAAGGTATAGATCAGTGGATTTAGTACTGGAGTCACCGCACTGTACATGATGGTAATGGCAACTTCCTGCTCCATGGAGCTGCCAGAAGCAGGACTAGCATAGATTATGAGAGCAGGAGAATAGAAAAGAATAACTACCATGAGGTGGGAAGCACAAGTGGACAGCGCTTTGTGAAGCATGCTGCAGGAATGTGTCTTGAAGAAGAGGTAGATGAGAATGTAGAAATAGGAGAAAAGTGTCAGAAAGAAGGGGCCCATGACAGTGGTGGCTGTGACAGTATTAAGCAGCCACTTGTTGAGGTCAGTATTCTCACAGGCCAGTTCTAGCAGTGGCTTAACGTCACAGAAGAAGTGATGGATATGGTTGGAACCACAGAAGTTCAAGCGAGAGATCATTGTGGAGTGCATCAAGGCATGGAAGAAACCAATGCCCCAGACTATGCTGGCCATCTGGATACAGAGCTGATGATTCATGATGGTGGTATAATGAAGTGGTTTGCAGATGGCCACAGAGCGGTCCAAGGCCATCACACCCAACATCGAGGCCTCTGTGCTGCCCAGGAAGTGGAAGAAATGCAGCTGGCTTATGCATCCCAAGAAAGAAATCGCTTTATTTGAAGAGATTATGTTCTCCAGGATCTTTGGCAGTATCACTGTGGAGAAGCAGATATCTAGGCATGAGAGGTTTCCCAGGAAGAAGTACATAGGAGAGTGGAGTCTTGAGTCAGAGATGACAAGCATCAGGATGGCCCCATTTCCAGCCACGTTGCAGAAGTAGATGATGAGGAGAATGATGAAGAGAAGAGGCTGCAGCTCTTGAATGTCTGTGACTCCCAGCAGGAGAAATTCAGTGACTAAGGTTTGATTCAGCATCACTGGGAGAAAAGGCAAAATAATGTCTGGGAAATACTCACAATGGAGGGTCAAATCCTTCCAGTCCAGGATCTTTGACTAAGACAAAAATGCTCTGAGGGTGAGTATGGTATTTTTAAATGACCCCATACACAGAGCTTTTACAGGTAATGGACTATTTTACTGTTAACTATTAAGGCTTCTTATTGAATTACTAAATATTCCTCTCATTATTAGACTCTTCAATAATATTTCCCTTCTCTCAGTGTTCCATGTTGTCAGTCTACTGTCCTCTTTGGCTGTGAACATCTACATTTTTATTCAATTTTCCTCTTCCTGAGTCAATTCTAATGGGTTGACATTTTTAATGTACTCCACCTCAGTACTCTCAAAAGCCAAGTAAGTAGCTAGTAGTGCTATTGTATGTGTACAACAGTGGTTGAAATGTAAAGTCTAAGGTCGTGTATTTTACTAGAAGGAATGCTAAAAATTTTAACATAAGAATATAAGATAGTAAAACACTATGTAAAACATGTATGGGTGATATTGCACGTGTATATAAGATGGGTTTTCACATAAAATAATTTCAAATATACTAGAAAGAAGGAAAAATAACAGCTATGTCTGGCAGGCAAGGCATAGAGAGATTGAGAGGTGATGAGTTGTGTATGTTTTTTGTTTATTGTTTTTATTGGAATAATGAAAGTTCTTTGGAAGTGATTGGGGTGATGAATGCACAAGCATGTGATTTACCAAATACCACTGAATGAACTCTTTGGACAGATTTATGATTTTAAAATACATATCAATAAAATTAAAAAGAAGAAAAAATGATGGAAATTCACCACAGAAATTTTGAAATCTAAGATAAACCATGGAATATAGTTAATAGTATAAATAAAAGAGTGTGTATCATCTTTTGTATCAAATATTCCACACTAAGGCAAGTTGTGAATAGGGTAGATTACAGGTATCGTTTATTTTATGCATGATTTTTTTTTCAGGTCCCAAGTGAGGAAATATTTAATTAGAACTGTGATGCCTACTTTTGCTTTACATCTATGTGGGTAGTTGTAAATGTGGAGGAGTGCTGTTCAGCTGCAGTCTTACCTTTACCTCATGCATCTTTCAACTATCCCATAGAGCCCCTATAGCCTGCAATTTGCTGGTACATGTTTTTTTTCCCCCCATGATCTATTCATTTTTTAAAAAATGTAGTATTTTTTAAAAAAGAGGATCCAATACAACCCCCACCCCCGCTCACCCCACTCCTCCCACATCAACAAGCGCTTTCATCATTGTGGCACATACATTGCATTTGGTGAATACATTTTGGAGCACTGCTGCACCACATGGATAACAGTTTACATTGTACTTTACACTCTCCCCCAGTCCAGCCAGTGGGCCATAGCAGGACATACAACATCAAGCATCTGTCCCTGCATTATCACCCAGGACTACTCCAAGTCCTGAAAATATTCCCACACCACGTCTCTTTTTCCTTCTCCCAGCCCTCAGCAGCTACTGTGGCTACTTTCTCCACATCAATGCTACAATTTCTTCCATTACTAGTCACAATAGTTCCATAGTAGAATATCAGTAAAACCACTCTAATCCATACTCTATTCCTCCATCCTGTGGATTATTTTTAAATCCACAATTTATCTAATAAGAAAAAAGTTAAAAAAAAAAAAGTAAAAAAAAAAAAAAGCCAAGTAAGAAATCATCTTACTTACCAAAAGTCGACAGGGATGAACTAATCAGAACAGCAATATCTGTTAATAAACACAAAGTGATTTAAAACAGTCATATTGACTTATCTTCAATGTAAGTAGTCTCAGAGGTGACCTCTTTCTGATCTTTTCCTGACTCTTGTCCCTGGAAGCATCCTGAAGTCTTGTGTGGGGTTGGAATTGAACTCACATTATTCAGATGTTAGCCTGAGGGGTATATGGAATTTTTTCACTGCCTTATCTGCTTTTACATTTAGTCTTCATATAATATGAGCCTTTATGTTATCTCAAAACAGGATCCCCAAATTACTTCTTGATGACAATGTTATTTTACATCTTTTCTGTGGTTTCCCTGGACTCTGCCATTTCCAGATACCTGCATCCCTGGTAAGAAGATCCTTCCTTTGAAGGACTCAAGAGTTCCTCCTTTAGTTCACACAACGCTGACCTCTCCTGGAGATGTCCAAGACTTCAACCCCCTAGACATTTTACCTTCTTTTATACCTGTTTCCTTAGGTCTTTTTTTTTTTTTTTTTTTTTTTTTTTGCTTGAAATAAACTCACACTTCAGATATTAAGGTAAAATCTACCTTCAGTCAAATGTACCTTTTTCATGTGTAATTCCATTAAATTGGCACCATGGAAGTCTGTCTGCCTCAGATCAGTTCTCCAAATCCCTATGATTTTTCAGGTCCTATCAATTGAAAAATGTGTTTTCTCTTTATGCCCCTCCCCTTTTTATCAAATAAACTCATTTTTTCCTAGAAAAGTAATGCATTAATTTTCATTTCATTTGAAGAATTGAAACAATAGTGTTTTCTTCAGTGATGTTAAGATTCTTGAAGAAATGAAAATAAGTTAATTATAACAAGGTTCAATATTTGACTGAATTTGATCTGTTTACACTAAGGCAGACAAACTTTTGAATCTTCTTGGCTCTTTTATTTGTCCAGTACCTAAAATTATCTCCTCTAGGTTGACTCATAAAAGGAGACATACTTTGTGATGTAGCTTCCATTTATATTTTACCTTCCATATGTAATGGATTGGTTGTTATTGGGAAGGAAAAAGCAATGATACATGAGAACTGTAAGAAGAGTGTGAGGAACTGTTAGAAAAAAAAACTGCCAGGAATTCCAAATAGTGATGCAGACATTGGGAAGTCTTCTAAAAAGAGGGAATCATTTAAGGTATGAGAAATCATTGAGAGGAGAAGAAAATGATTTGAGGTTCCTAGATTAAAAATTGAATGAACTTTAAAGGACTTTTAGGGAGCCCATGTGAGTCTATGTTCTGTAATTACAAGGTATTTGGAGAAATTATCTAATGTCTAATACACATCAATTAAGGATTGCTCTCAAAGATCTCAGAAAAGATTGTTTATAGCCATATATCTTTTGAGTAAAGTTTTTTTTCCATCCTTGTTTGAAATAGAGATGATAGGTCCAATGTAATTTTTGAGTATCTGACTCAAAATATAATTGCATCAAAATCTCCTGATGAAAGAAACATTTTCCTAAACTTTAAAGAAAATTAGATATCAGACTCCTTTTACTAAATAATTTCGTGGCAACTTTATTATTTAAAGTATACAGACTTGCTTTGGAAATGTCTAGAATATGAGGCACGTTGAATTGACAATGGGGTATTGCGAAAAATGTGGGAATTAAAGTTTCTCCATAACTCAAAATGTCAAGTAGTAGTCCACTCTAATATAGGAAACCGGTTTTAAATCTTGACCACATAACTTTAGTACTAGCAGGAAGACAGCTTGCTCACTACAGGTAGTTATATAGGAAAATTCCTAGTTTTCTATTTCTTTCTCTTTTTATTATTTTTTATTTTATTTTTAATGATCTTTATAAGTTAACAGATCACACAAAATGTTACATTAAAAAACGTAAGAAGTTCCCATATATCCCACTCCTCACTCCCCCACCTCCACCATTTTTAATTATATTTTTTGAAAATGTTACATTAAAAAATAAAAGAGGTTCCCATATACCCCCACCACCCCCATCCCACTCAACTATTTCTTTCTTTCTTACTGAGCATTCAGACATCCAGGCAAGAAAGCTTTTCAAGGTTACACTCTCAGTGACTATAAATAGGTAAACATTATTTCACATCATAATTCAGGTTCGGTTGCAGCATATTTTCTTCATCTTCAGAAACTTCTGTCTCCTTTTCAGAAATCTGCGTTCCTTTTTAAGAACCACAGATCTCTAAGCTTATAAATCCTGAGAGATGGTGTCCCCTGGGTGCTGAGAAAAATGTTGTAAGAATAAACAGATTATTCTCCACACATACAAGATGAGGTGGCATCTTTGGGGAATTCCTCTCTTGAATTCCTTTTTTCCATTCTTGCTATTTTCTAGCCTTCCTATGTGTTGTCCTTGGTTTCAACACCATGAACAACACCACGAGTGTCACTTGTCTTCTGTATTTCCTTAGTGGAATTTACTTTGATTTCCTAGGACAGAGGTGTGGATCGACTTTCTCATACTGGGGACTCCCTTGGAAAATATTCTTTTGTATAAAGTGGAAAAAAAAATGGTCATAAAATTTAGGAAATACGAGACAATTACATCGCATTGATCTGTACAGTCAGATGATTACGTTTAACATCCTCATTGTTTATTATGTAAGTTAAATGGGAAAGAAAGAAAGATGAATCAATACAAGTATTAATTTCTGTTCCTATTGAATATGGCTATTCGCTTTTGGTAATAACATGAAGTTTTTCCCTTTAATATTGGGTCATAAAACCCACATTTCTGCTTTTGAGGAAATAGTCATGTTATCTACACTGTGTATTCTCCTTCTTGCTGTATCCTTTAATAATAAAACCTCAGTCATTTAGACACAGAATATTTCTGTATGATTTTGAAATCTAGGCAAACTTTCTATTTTATTAATTATTTATAATGCCGTATTCTTTGTCCATTTTTTTCTCTTGAGTTTATGTTCGTTAATTTGTAAGAGAGTTAATTGTATAGTCATTACATTAATAATTCTGTTATTTAAGGCTGCAAATATGATAAAATAAAAAAAAATCAATGTGCAACTTACTGTTGTGATCCTCAGTATGTTTATCTTTTTTAATTCTTTACAAAACCCAGTGAATGGAGCATTGGTATCATCCCCTTTATATCTAAAGAAAAATGAGGCTCAGAGGTGCTAATTAAATGTCTTAGTCTCTTTTGTTGCAGTTTAAAATTACTTATTTGATAAATTTCTTTGATTTCAACTTCAGCATTTCATCAACTGCAAAGTGAGGAAATAATTCATGGGCCTAATATGCTTCTGAAAATAATATTTATGATTTGTAAAAATGTACATTCAGTTTGAAATGAATATATTTTAAGAAAGTTCAAGCATATACATTGTTTAATTTCACAAATATATTAATTTTGTTGACAATATTTGCACTATCAAAGGTCCTTTAATTTACCAAAGGTTTAAACACTAAACGGTTTTTAAGTTGAAATTACTTTATTCCAGTCTAAAGAGCGATTAAGACTCATGCTGAGCCCACACATGGCCACTTCTTTTACAACAAAGAGGTAAGAGGGAACATGTAATTTCAGGAGAAAACATGCTGGGCAGACAATCAACAGGTGTCAGTCACTGGTAGAAAATCTTAAACATGAGGCTCAGTCATTGTCTGCATTCATTTGTTATTTTTTTTCTTAAAACATAGTTATTTACACCATAAAATGCATCATAATGGTGAATACTCAAAGAAGACTCTTTCAAAGGACTGAGGAGAATCTCTATAATTGTTAATATTTTCTAAATTTATTTTTTATTTTTAAAAAGATACTTAGATTACATAAAATATTACATTAAAAATATAAAGAATTCTCATATGCCCCACCCCCACACCTCACACTTTCCCCCACATTAACAATTTCTTTCATTAGTGTGGCACATTCATTGCAATTGGTGAACACAATTTGGAACATTACCACTAAGCATGGATTATAGTTTACATTGTAGTTTACTCTCTCCCACTCAGTTGTGTAGGTTATGGCAGGATATATAATGGCCTGTATCTGTCATTGCAATTTCACTCAGGATATGGCTCATGACTGCGACTCATTTGCTTGCAGTTACAGACTCTCTCTGTTCCTTGGTATGGTGGTTGTCCATCCTCAGCTCCTTGTTGGTTGTCCTGGGTGAGTCCCATGAACTGGAGAGCAGGTGTTGCAACTCTGTGGAGGCTCAGGACCCAGATGGCACATGGACAGTCCAAAGACTCAAGACTCTTACATACATCTACTAATGCCAGAACCAAATACAGGTTCAAATAGAAGGGACAGAAAAGGAATGTGTAGAGAGGTTACAACTGAGCCTAACTCTGTCACACTCAGGAGCGCATACTCCAAAGTAGGGCCCAATGGAAAGGCACCAAATGACAGAGTTATCTGCCATGAACACAGAAGCTGGGAGTCTCCATAGCCCTCAGGAGCTCTACTACTTGGGGTATTGACTACTTTGACTGTTTGTAAGTTCCTCCTGAGACAAGCTAAATTGTTACACCTGGGATGACCTCCTGACTCATTTTGAAGTCTCTTTGCCATATAAACTCATTTGTCTTTACCTTTCCCCCCTTTTATTCAAGTTCTTTTTCCAGTTGCATTTTGCTACTTGGTGTTTGGTAGTAATTCCCTCGGTGTTAGGGAGGCTTATCTCCAGGAGTCATGTCCATCCCTGGGGGAAAGGTAATGCATTTATGTGCTATTTGGCTTAGAGAGAAGCCACTTCTGAAAAACACGGTGGCTCTCAGAAGGTGATACTTAGGGACCCTACAACACTAGGCTAGGTTGCCATTTCAAGAGCAGAGGCTCTTAAGCACAGTCATCAATATCATGGGCCCTTCAATGAACCATCCTTCACTAGTCATTGAGCCAGTATGTGGGGGATTATTGTTGTTCCATTAGAGAATGTGGCAGAGCACCCCATGAGAGGAATTCAATATTCCTTTTAATTTTGTGAATCTTTACCCTCTGTGACAATGCCCCCAAGAACATTTCACACATTTACATATCTTATTATATGTATGCTCAGGTGAACTTCCTCCCATGTATCACCCATCACTGACACGCCACACCATTGATCCTGCATTGCCACAGTTGTAATCTTTCTGTGATCCAAAATTTCTTCAAAAATGAAGTTAAGAATATCAGCAAATACAATTAATAGGAAAATGAAATAATAATGATAGATTTAAACATAAGAAATTAAATACATAAGAATTCAGGAAAACTAAATATAACATAAAATAAAAAAGAATATTAAAAATAATGAAAAATTTTAAATTTTTTGACATTTTGCTTTTTCATCACTGTAATATCTGTTGTCCTGTATGTGCAGTGATATTTTCTTTCATTTATTCCTCAGCATCTTCCTTTTTTTCATTTTGTCTTCAAAGAAGCTTTAGGTCACAGTGAAGTCAAACACGGGATATAGGGCTCCCATATACCCAACATCCTCGCCCTTTTCCCCCTTCCCTTAATAATAACCTTATTATATGTGGATGGTACATTTGTTACAACTGATGTGCAAATATTGAAACACAGCTATCAGCCATGGTCAAAGGTTTACATTATGATTTACATTTTCATTCACTCATTTAATAAAGTTTGATGTAATTAGCATGGCCTGTATCTATCATAGCAAGATCATGTAGAACACTTCCATCATCCCAAAAATGCCCCTTCATCTATTCTATTCCTCCCTTTCCCTCTTCTTGGAACCTACATCAACCTCCAGGCTTCAGTGCTTGTAGGTCAAGATTCATAGTTACTTGCAACAACACTGAGGACTTGACACACTGGTCTGTCCTCCCCTATTATGAACCACCCATGCTTTCTAGAGACACCACCCCTATGTTTGAGAACACACTGGGCCTCCCAAGGATGGGAGTCAAACTCCTTCCGCCTATTATGTTGGTTTCCACCCACTGATAGAACACACTATGTCAAAATGATCACTCACACATCCTCTAGAAGAGTGCCACAGCCATACGCTCTCCTGAATGTACCCCCTCAAAACACCCTAAACCAGTAACTTTTCCTTGTCATATCGCCAGTAGAGGATTCCCAACATTGTAGTTTCAACTGCATACCTGCCAATTCTCAGTGTCCAACTGCTTCATCACCCAACCCTCCTCCCGGTTCCATGCCCACCCTCCCCACACTAACTCCTGTCAAACTTGCACTGCCCAACCCAATAGTATCACTACACCCTTTTCATATCCCTTCTCTCCACAACTACTCACTTCCACCTTATCATAGATTTCACCTGTATGGGTGTTGGTTCACAACTTTCTTTTTCTTTTCTATTTCCTGTAAACCTATCTTCCAGTCTCTAGCACTCTGAGTCTGCTCATTTCCTTATTTCATATCAGTGAGGTCATGTAATATTTTTCTTTTGATGCCTGGCTTGCTACAACCAACATAAGGTCCTCGAGATTAATCCATGTTATCCTGTGTGTTACTACTGTACTCCTTCATACAGCTGAGTAATATTCCATTTTATGTAGATACCACATTTTGTTTATCCACTCATCTGTTGATGAGCATTTGAGTTGATTCCAATTTTTGACAATAGTCAATAATGCTGCTATGAACATTGGTGTGCATATATTTGTTCATATCCTGGCTTTCAATTCTTCTGAGCATATACCCAGTATATTTCAATTGCTGGATCATATGTCAGATCTTTGGTTAGTTTTTTTGAGTAAATGTCAAACTATCCCTCCATAATGGTTGGGCCATTTTGTATTCCCACCAGCAGTGGATGAGGGTTCCTATTTCTCCACATCCTGTCCAACACTTATAGTCCTCTGCTTTTTAATGGCCACCAGTCTAATGGGTGTAAAATTATACCTCATTGTAGTTTTGATTGGCTTTTCCTTAGTATCTAGTGATGTTGAGCATTTTTTCATGTGCTTTTGAGCCATTTTTATTTCTTCTTTGGTAAAGTGTCCAAATCACTTTCCAATTTTTTAAAATGGGTTGTTTGTCTTTTCCTTTTTGAGATATAGGATTTCTTTATCTATGCTGGATATTAGGCTCCTATCAGATATATGGTTTTACCAAATATTTGCTCCCATTGAGTAGGGATTGTCTTTTCACTTTCTTGACAAACTCCTTTGAGGTGCAAAAGTTTTTAAATTTGAGGAGATCCTATTTTTCTCTTTCTCTGTCATTGCTTGTGCTTTGGATGTAAAGTTGATGAAACCATTTCATTACAAGGTCCTGTAAATGCTTCCCTGCATTACCTTCCAACGTCTTTATGGACTTGGGTCTTATATTTAGACCTTCGGTCCATCTTGAGTTGATTTTTGTTTAAGATGTGAGATGGCATTCCTCTCACTCTTGGATATGGATATACAGTTCTCCAAGCACTATTTGTTGAAGAGGCCATTCTCTCCCAGTTGACTGGACTTGGTGGCCTTGTTGAATATCACATGACTGTATATATGAGGAGCTATATCAGAACCCTCAATTCTGTTCCATTAGCAGGTATTTCTCTCCTTGTGCCAATGTCATGCAGTTTTGATTCCTTCAATTTCATTTTTCTTTTTCAATGTTTTTGGCTATTTGGGGCCTTTTTTACTTTCAAAGAAATTTCATAGTTTTTCCAATTCAGTAAAAAATGCTGTATTGATTTTTATTGGGATCACATTAAATCTATAGATCAGTTTGCATAGGATAAGCATCTTAATAAAATTTAGTCTTCCCATCCATGAACAGGGGATATTATTCCATTTATTTAAGTCTTCTTTTATTTCCCTTATTATTGATGTGAAGTTTTCTGTGAATATAAGTCATTTACCTCTTTAGTTAAATTTATTCCTAGGTATTTGATTTTTAAAATTTACTATTGTAAATGGTATTTGTGTCTTGATTTCCTCCTCAGGTTGATCACTATTGGTGTACAGAAATGCTACTGGTTTATGTGCACTGATCTTATAACCTGTGACATTACTGATTTCATGTATAAGCTCTAGAAGCTTTGTTGTAGATTTCTCAGGGCTTTCTATCTATAGGATCATGTCACCTGCAAAAAGTGAAATTTTGACTTCTTCCTTTCCAATTTGGATGCTTTTTATATCTTTTCCTTGCATCAGTGCTTGAGCAAGTACTTCTAACACAATGTTAAATAGGAGCAGTGATAGTGGGCATCCTGGTCTTGTTCCTGATCTTAGAGGGAAAACTTTTAGTATTTCACCATTGTAAATGATGTTGGGATTTTCATATATACTCTTTTTCACATTGAAGAGGTTTCCTTCTATTTCTATCCTTTTCAGCATTTTGATCAGGAAAGGGTGCTGCACTTTGTTGAATGCTTTTTCTGCATCTGTAGAAATGATCACGTGATTTTTTCCTCTCGATCTGTTTATGTGGTGTATGACATTGATTGATTTTCTTATGTTGAATCATCATGCATACTAGGGATGAAACCCACTTGGTCATGGTGTACACTTCGCTTGATGTGTTGTTGAATATGATTGGCAAGTATTTTTTGAGGACTTTAGCATTTGGTTCATTAGAGAGATTGGCCTGTAATTGTGTATTTAAATCTTCTCTCTCTTTTTGTTAGTCTAGCTAAGTGATTGTCAATTTTATGAATCTTCTCAAGGAACCAGTTACAGTTTTGTTCATTTTTTTCTAGTGCTTTTCTTATTTTCTATTTCACTTAGTTCTGCTCTAATCTTTGTTATTTCCTTCTTTCAACTTCTTTTGGATTTAATTTGTTGTTCTTTTTCTAATTCCTCTAGGTGTGCAGGTAGGTCATCAATTTAGCTCTTTCTTCTTTTCTTGATGTATGCATTTGTGACTATGAATTCTCTCTCATTACAACTTTTGTTTCATCCCATAGGTTTTCATATGTTGTGTTGTCATTTTAATTTATTTCAAGGTAGTTACTGATTTCTTTTGTATTTTTCTCCTTGACTCACTGTTTGTCTAAGAGTGTGTTGTTTAATTTCCATATCTTTGTGCCTAGTCAGGTCATCTGGCCCTTGCAGATTTCCAGCTTCATTCCATTGTAATAAGAGAAATTACTTTGTATAATTTCAAATATTCTGAATTCATTAAGTGTTGTTCTGTGGCCTAGCATGCAAACAAAATATAGCAAAAACAGCTTTTCCTCTTAGGCCCCTGAGGAGCTTCTCAGACTGCTGGTGTTCATTAGTCAATTACCCTGCAGCCTGCCCTCCGCAGGTTTTGAATTGGGTTTTAGCAATTAAACTAAGTTAAATTTTACAAAGGAACATTTTTAAAAGAAAAATAAGAGACTCAAGAGGAGCTAATACAAAATTAATGCCAGTGTGTTCCCTGTCCTAAAGTATCAGCTGGGTGTTTGATAACCTGGTAGATCAGTACTCTAAGCAGAGCCAGGAATTGAATAAGGAATTAGGTATATTCAAAGCAGAGACTCCTCCAATGAAATAAAGTTTCTCCCTGGGTCAGTTTGCTAGAGAGCTATCCAGTCACTTTCCCTAGGGCAGGTTTGTCTCTTTGCAGTTGGATAGATTCCTGCTGAATTAGGAGCCTGTCTGTCCCTGCTCCCTTTCTATTTTTATTGCTCTCTCTCCCAAGGTCAACAGGTCATGATAACCTGTGTGATTGGATCCGCCCTCACCTCTCCTGGTCAGGTTGAGTTCTCTTCTGAAACTCAAATGGGAACCTGGTAAATTAACTCTCCACAGAGAAATGACTCTCAACCCTCTTCCAGAATTCCCTTCCTCCCAGGAGACCATAAATAGGCCCTTGAAAGCTTCTTGAGGCTTCAGACTGCATGCCTCCCTATAGGGAGTTGTAATTTTGATAGTTTACAGCACTGGGCTAGGCAGTTACCTGACTATGCCCTCTCCAAGTCCAAGTTCCTCCCTCCCAGGTGGGCTAGGTAAATCAGGCTAACTAAGCAGATTCATATCTTCCCTCTTCCAGGGGTCACCTCTTGACAGCTGGTATGTTCCCTAAAGTTCTAAGGGGGTCCAGGTAACCTAACCCACAGAAAGGAAACCCTTCTACAACCTTCACCAGAACCCTCTTACTCTCAGAGAACACTCCCCCCTGCTAGGTGGCTGGTGGAAGTCAGTTCGCAGATAATTTTTGTTTTGAGGGTGGGGCTTAGCTGTCCACTGTTTCCAGCCACTGGGTTCAGAAACTCATGGTATTCCCTTGGGCTTTTTATCTCTTTGTCTAGTTCCCTCCAGATCAATGCCCTGAAGCCTCCTGCTCTGTGGGGTCCCAAAACAGCTCACTCAGTCATGATCATGCCCATTTTTTGCAAGAGAGCTGGTGAGTGCTGATTTAAACTGTTGTCAACTGTTGGAGTAACATCGCTGCTGACATCTGCAAGATTTCAGCTTCCTGGGTTCCTCCCTTCCTGGGGCTCCTTTCTCTACAGGCTCAGCTGCTCTGCTCTCTGCTCTCCCCACAAAGCCAGCTTGTGGTGAATGGCTCATCTCTCTTCCGGGCCTCTGCAATGTCTAATGGAGCCTTCTCTCCTTCCTCACATATCTGCTTCTCTGCATGTTTAATTCCTCTGCTCCAGGATCAAAACTCTGATAATTATTTTTGAAGCACTGTAATTCTCTGATGGAGAAATCTTCCAGTGAGCGATGGGAGTTAAAAAACCTTTTACTTAGATTAACATACTTGCAATGCCAAAGCAAGTCACGGTTGTCCAGATTCTGATTCTTTTGCTGCACTTTTCAGCCAGAGTACACACAGCTCTTCCCACAAAGCTGGAAGAAAATACAGCTGGTCTCCAGCCTCAGGAAGGAACACTTACTGTCCTGTCCACCACTTTGCCTCTTCCCAGACTTCCAACTGCTGGATGTATATTTAACTTATCTGCATAGTTAAGTAAAATATTTTAAACCATACTTCCAAGGTTCTCTAAGCATGGTTGCATTAAGTCAAATAAATGCAACAAATCAGAACTTAAATAGAGGTCTAATTTTAGTTCTAACTTTGGTTGTTAAAAATAAAACCTACAAATACACAGTCTTGGAATTTTCCCCCAAATTCATCAACAGTGTTTTGGTAATTTTTGAGTAAGCAATATGACAGTCATCCTAATTACATGCTTTTTAAGAAGTCTAAGTAAAGAGTTAGGTAGAAATATGAAGATAAATAGAAATATGTTAAACACTCTATTTAAACAAAAAATGTAAACGAGCAAATTTAAATTTGTCCATAAATGAAGTTGACATGTTTTTACAGTTTTGCAAAAGCAATTATTACATTAAAAATGTATATAATGTAAGCAGTAAGAATACTATGCAAAACAGGTTAGGAAAACAGTCAATAGTAGTCTCACTTAAATTCCCTCCCCCCCCAAATAAGAGAAAAAATGGAATACATAGAATACATAGGAATATGACCCATTAAATATGATGAATCAGTCATGTAATCAAACTAATTATTCTTCCCACTTTATTTTTATGCATCACTTTTTAATTTAATTATACATATTATCAGTTACACTAATTTTAAACAAAAACAAAATGCGCTTAGATTTGAGTAATTCCACACAGTAAATTGAGTACATGGACACTAGAGTTTAAACAAAATTTTTGAGGAAGATTCATACACACCAAATTAACTAGTTCTGTCAAAAGCTGCTATAAAATCCTCTACAGAACTATAAAATTCCCTTAAGTGGGGAAAGTCTTTCATTTCCTAAGCATCTGGTGAGTGCTGTAAGCCCAAAGTCAGAAGCACATTAAGTAGAAAGCATTGGATATTCAAGCAGGTTCAGTTTCTACTGTACTGTGTCTCCGTCATATACAGGGGCAGGCATGGCTCACCTATGCCCGAAGGAGGAAGCGGCTGGGAAACACAGGTGGATTCTGTCATCCCAACTGATCTGCAGGTGGGCCAGTCATGTTTTGTGGATTTCTGTTGTAGCAGCACATGAATACTCTAATTTGTGCTGCTTATTTTTCAAGTCTCCAAACTGAAAAGAGAAAGAGAAAACCAAACTGCTCTGCTGGAATTCATCATCTTGGGTTTCTCCAACCTAATGATTTGCATTTTTTACTCTTCACCATCTTCCTTGTGATCTATCTCTGCACACTGGGAAGAAATATCTTCATTATTCTAGTGACCTTGGTTAATCTTTAACTACATACTCCTATGTATTTTTTCCTGAGGAATTTAGCCATCCTGGACATCTGCTACACAACTACCAACGTGTCCCAGATGATCATGCATCTCCTGTCAGAGAAGAAAAGCATTTCCTATAGGGGTTGTGTGACGCAACTTTTTGCATTTCCTATGGGGGTAGAGAGTCTTTTGCTGGCTGCAATGGCATACGATCGCTACATTGCAATCTGCAAACCCTTAAGATATTCAGTTATTATGAATAAGGCTCTGTACAGCCACTTAGCAGCCTCCTGCTGGGTTAGTGGTTTCCTCAACTCGGTGGTGCACACGGTGCTGACATTCCGCCTGCCCTTCTGTGGCAACAACCAGATTAATTACTTCTTCTGTGACATCCCCCCTCTGCTGGTGTCGTCCTGTGGGGACACTTCTGTCAATGAGTTTGTCTTACTCTTCATTGGAGTCTTCATCGGATGACACAACTTTTTGCATTTCTTTTCTTCGTGGGGGTAGAGAGTTTTGCTGGCTGCAATGGCGTACGATCATTACATTGCAATCTGCAATCTCTTAAGGTATTTGGTTATTATGAACAAAGCTCTGTACCGCCACTTAGCAGCCTCCTGCTAGGTTAGTGGTTTCCTCAACTCGGTGATACACACGGTGCTGACATTCCGTCTGCTCTTCTGTGGCAACAACCAGATTAATTACTTCTTCTGCACATTCCCCCTCTGCTGGTCCTGTCCCATGGGGACACTTCTGTCAATGAGTTCATCTTCCTCTTCGTTGGAGTCTCCATCGGATGGGCTCCCTTCCTGGGCAGCCTGCTTTCCTACCTCTATGTTATCTCCACCATCTTGAGGATCCGCTCCTCAGAGGGGAGACGTAAAGCCTTTTCCACCTGTGCCTCCCACCTGGTCATTGTCCTCCTTCACTATGGCAGTTCCATATTCACATATGTACAGTCCATCTCCTCTTACTCCTTGTCAAAAGACCGGCTGATCTCAGTACTGTACAGTGTTGTCACCCCTATGCTAAACCCCATAATTTACACTTTAAGGAATAAAGATATCAGAAATGCTCTGAAAGCTATGGGAGAAAGAGAAGCAAACTGCTAATTTCACTTCTCTTAAAATGAAAGTTTTATTTTTCTGTGAATAGAAAAGTGATTTTTGAACATTATCCATCTTCCTGATATTATCTGATTGCTTCTTGACAACATTACTAAAAAACTCTAAGAATTAAAAGTTAATTTCAGTAATAAGGCCAATGGGGAAAAATGTTAATAGAAGAATGTGGATAAATGAGATATGTATGTTCTTTGTACTAGTCTTATTCTTGAAACATTTCTGTATTTTTTAAATTATTCTTAAATAAAGAGTGAAAAAGTTAATTTGGTGCTATGGGTATTAACTGAATATGTGATGAGCTTATCTACATTGTGCATGTTAATTTTTTTACATACAACAACTTTAGTATGTTTAGTATGACTAGCTCTTCTTAAATCTTGGAGCAGATGATCTGGAAAGAAAGGAAAGGTGAGACAGACACACAGAGACAGAGAGATAGAGAAAGATAAGGTTAGTTTAAGCAAAGTTGTAAGGTGCTGTTTTTCAAAAACCCCTCTTCTAACAGTTGACTGTGGCTTACGAGGTTTAGAAACCATCTTGTGATATTGTAGTGGTACTTTATCCAGCAGCATTACTTTTCAAGAATGCTAATTGCATGGAGTCGAAAGCCTTGCTCTCTTCCAGCATCTCTAATTAGTAGTAACTTTAGCTTAAAGTATTAATTTATATTTGAGAAGTCTCAAGATAGTTTAGGATATGATTTCCTCCAGTCGTGAGACCATCCTGTTTGACCAGTTTCTGGATGCCTTTATTTTATTTGTATTTTCTCAAGTCATTTTATTTTCTAATGTAAGGTTTATTTAAAATTTAAATTTGGAAAGAACAATCATTCATACTTTACAAGATTCCCGTATATTGCCCCACCACAAACAGCTTGCATTGTTGTGACATATTTGGCACAAATGATGAATTACATCAGCATAATATTACTACTATCTGTTGTCCATAGTTAATATTTGGTGTATTTTCCCACAAACCATCTTATTATTAACACCATGTTCTAATATCGTATAACTGTTGGTAGTTCATGAGAGAATGTTCTCATATTTGTTCTTTTACCCATGATTCATCATACACCATGGGGTTCACTGTGTTTTACATTTTCCTTCCTTGTACAATCTAGCCAAAGTGTAAACTCAATGGCTTTCAGTTTCCTCAGAGTTGTGCTATCAACAGTTCAATCCTTTTCCGAACTTCTTCATTACTCCGATAGAAAAAAAATCCCATCCCTCTTTTAATCCCCTATTATTGATCCTTAGCATTGATATGATACCTTCTTTGCCATTGTTGTAAAAAGATACACTATTACTGTTAGCTATAGTCTACATGTTACATTGGTTTTATGTTTCCCATGAATCTCCATATTCATAAACCTTGTAATACAGTCATATAGTTGTATTTGTACTATTATCCACAATCATCATCCACTACAAAAATCACTATCATATACAGTCCCTAG
This sequence comes from Dasypus novemcinctus, assembly GCF_030445035.2. Classification (NCBI taxonomy): domain Eukaryota; kingdom Metazoa; phylum Chordata; class Mammalia; order Cingulata; family Dasypodidae; genus Dasypus; species Dasypus novemcinctus. Next base: position 72,421,344 of record NC_080694.1, on the reverse strand, counting down.
ATTATTCTCTAGCTTTCTTTAAATTGACATTAACCTCCCAAGATTACCCCTTTTAGCCACATTCACATTCATAAATTGGCAGTTTTATTTATACACATTAAAATGTGTTGCCATCAACTCTATCCTTTTCCACACTATGTAAAATTATGCATACATTCAGCATCAGCTCCCTCATCTCAAACCACCTTCTATCTCCTAGTAACCTATATGCTATAGTTTAATTCTACAAGTTTACTCATCATATTTAGTTCATATTAGTGAGACCATACAATATTTATCCCTTGGTGTCTGGCTTATTTCACTCAACATAAGGTCCTCAAAGTTCATCCATGTTGTCATGTGCTTCCCAAGTTAAATTCTTCTTACAGCAGCATAGTATTCTGTACTATGTATATACCACATTTTGTTTATCCATTCATTGGTTGATCAATGCTTGGGTTGTTTCCATCTTTTAACAATTGTGAATAATGCTGCTATGAATATCAGTGTGAAAATAGCTTTTCACATCCTTGCTTTCAGTTCTTCTGAATATATTCCAAGTAGTAAGATTGACAGATCATATGGCAGTTATTTACTTAGCTTCCTGATGAATCACCAACTTTTCTGCCACAGAGACTGCACCATTCTGCATTTCCACAAACAGTGAAAGAGTGCACCTGTTTCTCCTCATACTCTCCAGCGTTTACAGTTTTCTTTTTTTTAAATAATGGCCATTCTGTAAGGCATGAAATGGTATCCCACTGTAGTTTTGATCTGCATTTCCCTAATAGCTGGTGGTGTTGAGAATCTTTTCATATGCTTTTGACCAGTTGTATTTCTTCTTTGGAAACATGTCTATTCAAAAACTGGATCATTTTTAAATTTAGTTGCCAGTTTTTTTTTTATCGTTGAGTTGTATGATCCCTTCATATAACATGGATATCAAACCCATATTGGATATGTGGTTTCTAAAAATTTTCTCCAATTGAGTAGGCTGTCTTTCACCTTCTTAATAAAGTCGTTTGAGGCACAAATGTGTTTAATTTTAAGGAGGTGCCATTTATGTATTTTTTCTTTCATTGTGCATTTGGTGTAAGATTTAAGAATTCATCACTTACCACAAGATCTCAAAGATGTTCCTCTATATTTTCTTCTAGAAGTTTTATGGTTTTAGCTTTTATATTTTTGGTCTTTGATCCATTTTGAGTTCATTTTTGTATAAAGTGTGAGATAGGGGGTCCTCTTTCTTTCTTTTAGCTATGGATATCTAGTTCTCCCAGCATGATTTGTTGAAAAGACAGTTCTGACCTAGCTGAATTGGTTTGACAACCTTGTCAAAAATCACTTGACCATAGATGTGGAGTCTATTTCTGAATTCCCAATTTGATCCCTTTCAAAAGGCCTATCTTTCCATAGAGGTGTCTCTTTCAGCAACTACTTGCAGGGTTGGACAGAGCCAAGATTGAAAGTGGACTCTGCTCCAAACCTAGGGAAGAGAAGCCACTCTCTGCCCTCTGCTGCAATTTCTGTCTTCCCAGAGAGAAAGACTTCCATTCTCTTCCCAGTTGTCTGCAATGAGCCACAGATTTTACCAAGGCAGTTTGCAGTGAGTGTCAGAGATGGATACTGTTCCTTGTTATTTGGAGCTGTGTGATCTAGGAGATCCCATGTCGCTTGTGCTATTTGTGGTAGATAACATGCCATGTGGGGTCTCCAAAAAGCTCCAACAAGAGAGTTGCAGTACAGAATCCTTTGGTTTTCAGAGCGAGTCTCTGTTATCAGATGCATAGAACTGCACATGGCTATGGAAACAGTTCCTGTTACACTACTGGGACTTGGGTGGTCATGGGACATCAAGTGACGATGTGAAGAGAATTCCCCATCACAAGCAAGTACTCTTAGACCCACGGAGTCTAGTGACAGGCCAATGGTTAAGGGGATTTAGAATGGTTGGCAGAGGAGAGAAAGATGACTACAGATTATGGCCTAAAGATCAAGTGCAGTAGTGGGGACCATAGCTCATCCCACAAATCTTACATTTGTTAGTGATTGTTTTCCCCCAAAATTGGTGCCCAGCTTACATCCTGTGACTAAATGGAATGGTGTGAATGTGAGGATCTTAATAAATGTGAGGATCTGAGTGATGCAAAGTAGACCGGAAAAGATGCTCTTAGCTGTCTGCACACATCTCCAAGAAACCATGACTATTTTCATGATACCATTTTTGCTTTTTCTTCCACTCCCATTAGCCAGTAACTTCATCTATAAGTTGTTTGATTATTATCCATGCATAATATAAGGAATATAGATATAAAGAAAAGAGATGATAGTCCCACAATGATAGATCTTCAGTTATACAGATTTCCAAATGAGTGGATCATGATGACCTATTGTAGGGTCTTGCCATAGTGTGGCTCCTTTCTGATCTACTCATGTTCCAAGATCAAAAGTGGGGTGAAGCAGCTTGGATGAGTCTTTTTGGGTTAGATCTTTAAGGAATGGTACTATTGCTTATCCTGAAGAAATCACTTCTAATTCTCAACTACTATCAATATCACCAAAAAAGAGACCGAATCCTTGGTAGATTCAGAAAGGAAATAGTAGGGGAAGAATCAATAGCTTAAAACAGCCAAGAACTTGAACTCCACAGTTATTAGAAACTCTTACAGATGATTCCTGTATTCAAGGCTCACCATACTCAAGCAACTAAAGACCTTGAAAGTTTAGGTAGACACCAGAAAGAAGCACTAAATTTCCAGTGGATTTGTGGAAAAACTTCAGAAGAAGGATAGTATAGGGTTTTCATAGCCACAGAGAATTTTTCAGCTGCCTAAGATTGAATGGGATCAATATATTAATAGCCTTGGGAACTTGGGAAGAAAACGTAAAAACTGTAAAAGACATAGTAAGAGAGTTAAATTAGTTTTTTTGAAAGATTTATTTATGTATTTCTCTCCCCTTCCCCCTCCCCCCCTGTTGTCTGCTCTCTGTTTCTATTTGCTGTGTCTTCTTCTTTGTCTGCTTCTGTTCTCAGCAGCACCAGGAATCTGTTTCTTTTCGTTGCATCACCTTGTTGTGTCAGCTCTCCGTGTGTGTGGCACCATTCTTGGGCAGGCTGCACTTTCTTTCGTGCTGGGCGGCTCTCCTTATGGGGCACACTCCTTGCATGTGGGGCTCCCCTGTGTGGCAGGGCACTCCTTGCGCACATCAGCACTGTGCGTGGGCCAGCTCCACATGGGTCAAGGAGGACCGGGGTTTGAACTGCGGACCTCCCATGTGGTAGACGGACGCCCTAACCACTGGGCCAAGTCCATTTCCCTTAAATTAGTTTTTGATGAAGTATGTTTACCTGCTAGACCAAAAGTCCTTTAGATCCTAAAAAGGATAAGGAGGTCCTTTTGTGTTTTATGTTGCCTTTGAATGATGGTCCAGAAGGTGCAAAAAGTCACACTCAAGTGGTAAGACTAAACCTCTTTTCACCGATGCCAAACCTGAAATGTTTAACCAGATGTGGACTGTAGAAGAACAGCTATCCCTAAAATACCCTCCTGAAGATGTGGAATCTTGCTGCTGGCAGAAGGATAGGCAATAGGATGGCAAAATAGGCTGTCAGCTGAGTGAAGAAATATTTCATAAAGCTGACTGAAGTTGGCGTTCTAGTCCCAGGCAGAACACACAACTTACATATGTACTCCCAAAAGTCTTCAAGAAGCAGATGACAGCATCTCCTTAATAAGTATCTCTTTAAAGCCTCCAACTTCATGACATCTCATGATCCTCCAGTGTATATGGATGAAATTGACAAAACCTGTTTTCATAGCCGCATGACTGGAAATCAGGGAGGCAACATATGATGAAAGTTATTCCTATGTTTTAAAAGAATTTACCTGAACATCAGGAGCTATTACAGTTTTAAAGTTTAAAGAATAAGAAACTTCAGCAAAAGTAAGCTGAAATTGGCTTTATTCAACCTGTGGGCTTCAAGTGTGGTAACCGGTATAGAACTTACCCAGGTCATTTGGTGGCAGCACCAGGGTATCTTCCACATAGGTCTTTGGATTTCTGTAATTCTTGTTCAGACTACCTGGGTGAAGCAAATATTCACATGGAGATCACCAATTAGAACCTAGTTATAGGTCAGAGGTATTTTTTAAATAACTATTTTTATTTTTAAAGATTTTAAAAGATTATATAAAAATGTTACATAAAAATATAGGGGGGATTCCCTTATGCCCCACTCCTTGCTCCTTCCACACTTTCTGATATCAACAACTTCTCTCATTAGTAGGGTACATTTGTTACAATTGATGAGCACATATTGAAACCTTGCTACTAATCATGGTCAATAGTTTACACTACAGTTTACATTTGCCTCACACCTTTTTATAGGTTTTGACAAAATGTATCAATGTCTGTATCCATCATTGCAAAGTCACTCAGAGCAATCTCAATGTCTCCCAAATGCCCCATGTTACAATTAATCTTCCCTTTCACTCCACTTAGAATGTCTGGGGATTACTGCCTTTACATCAAGGATACAAGTTCTTCCATTGCTAGAATAATAAAAAAATAAAAAAATTCTTTAGTCCATAGTTGCTTCCTCCCTTATTTTTGTTCATTTCTCAATCTTCAGGATTTCAGAATGATGATGCCCACTTTGTTTCTCATTGAGAGGAGGTTTATATCTCATGGGGGTAGATGGATGTAACTGTCTTATTTGAAGTATTATTCATCATCATCATTTTGTTTGTTCTTCTTAGTGAGTCTGGTGAACTGGAGAGTCGGTCTGGCAACACGCCTGAGATTCAAAGTTCAACTGTATATGAAGAGACCAAAGAAGTATATCTCTGGTACATATATTTAATGAGTACTGTGCTAATTATTGTTCAAATAAAAGAGGCAGAAGAACCATATGTGAGGAAATTATAAATGAGTCTAACTCTATTACATTGGAAAACATATATTCCAAGATGAAAACCACGGACAAGGTGCTGAATTCCTGCTCTCCCTACAGTGTCTAGATGACTCCAGAGCCCTGGACAGCACCCCTGCTTGAGGCACTGTTTACTGTGGCAGTCAAAGAGATCCTCCTGTGATGTACATCAGCATAACCTCTGGAAGGAAATCCTGACCTACTTTGAAACCTCTTAGCCATAAAATCTCATTTGTTTTTAATATTTCTTTCTTTCAGTCAAGGTCTTTTTCCAAATGTATTGCTAATTGGTGCTTAGTAATAATTTCTTGGTGCTAGGGAAGAAGCTTATTCCTGGGAGTCAAGCCATGTCCCATGCTGTGGGGAAGGTAGTGAGTTTATATGTTGAGTTAGGCTTAGAGAGAGGCCATATTTGAGCAATAGGTAGAATTTCAGGAGGTAACTCTTTGACAATAAAAAATGCTATGATAAAGCCCAATTTCACAATAACAAGGTTCATAATTACAGACATCAATGTAAGGTCCTGACATAGTGGTCTGTCCTCTTTCACTAGGCACTGCCCATGTACTCTAGGGATTCTTGCCACTCTATCAGAGAATATAGCAGGAATTCCAAGGAAGGAAATTCATTATTCTTTAGTTTTTTGTGTGGGCCTCCACCCACTGAGACAAAACCCCATGACAACCTGAAAATATTCATATCCCTTTGAGCCATGCCTCAGGGGTACCTCGCCTCACACAACCTGCATCACTTAAAAACCATACCAATGATCATCCCCTACCACAATTGTAACCCTTCTGCAATCCAAAACCTCCCTAAAAACATAGCCAAAAAGAAATGAATAAAAATAATAAAATAATAACTAAAAACAAATAAAATTCAAAAATTAAAAAAAATAGTTTTTATTGTGTCATTCATCACCATAGATATGTTCTTTTATGTGCAGTGATATATTCTTCTGTATGTTCTCCAAGTCTCTTTTTTTTTCTTTACTTTTGAAGAAGCTCTAGGTTATGGAAATGCCACATAGAAAGAATAGGGGATTCCCTCTCCAAATTTTGCCTGTTAATAACATTTTATATTTGTATGCTACATTTGTTACAATTGATGTATAGATATTTGAAGCATTACTACTAACCATGGTCATAGGTTTTACATTTTGTGCCATACAACTTTATAGGTCTTGACAAATTTAAAATGGCCTGTATCTGTCACTGCAAGGTCAGGGAGAACAATTCAAATGCACTAAAAATGCACAAGTTACATCAATTTTATTCTTCCATCACCCTCCCCTCAGAACCTATGACATTAAGTTTCCATTTTTGAAGAATAGTGTTCATAGTTAAATGCAATAATAATGAAGTCTTGATATATAGGTCTTTTTTTTTTGTTTTGGTACTGCCTATATTCTTGATATAGTCTTCCCTGTCTACTTGAGAACATAGCAGAACATGTACATGCACTACTTTCCCCCAGCGTGGGATGTGACTCCCAGGAATGAGCCTTCCTGGCACCAAGGGATTATTATCATCTTATTACTTGTGATGCATTTTTAAAAAGACCTTAAACAAAAGGAGGAAATATTAAATATGAATGCGTTTTTATGGCTCAGAGATTTCAAAGTGAGTCAGGAGGTCTTTCCAGGGGTTATGCTTATGCACATCTCAGCAGGATCTCACTGCCACAGTAAACAGTGCCTCAAAGAATGGGGCTCCTTAGGGTTCTAGAGACATCTAGACACTATAGGCAAGGTAGTCAATCTTAGGAATTTGGCACCCTGTCAGGGGAAATTGTTTTGGAATATAAGTTCTCCAATGTAACAAAGCTACACTCATTTATATTTTCACTATACATGGCTTTCTGCCCCTTTTATTTGAATTTATAATCAGCACTGTACTCATTAAATATATGTCACAGAGACTTAAGTCTTCAGTCTGTTCATGTGCTGGTTGAGCCCTGAATCTCAGCAGACTTGCAGTACCTACTCTGCAGTTTATTGGACTCACCTAGGACAACTAACAAAAGAATGGTGATAAACAATGTTCATCCCAAAAAACAGAGAGTATATATAACTGCAAGCAAGACAGTTCCATCCATCTGCCCCATGGGATATAAGCTCCTTCTCAGTCAGAAATAGACTGGGCATCATCATCCCAAAAACCTAAAGAATGAGGAATGAACAAACATAAGGGGAAAATGCAGCAATGGTCTAATGTAGACTTATTATTATTTGGGCAATAGAAAAAAATTATCATTGGTTAAAGGCAATGGCCACCAGAGGTACTGAGGGGAGGGAGAGAGAAGAATAGGTATAACATGGGGCATTTTTAGGACATTGGATTTATCCTGCATGACATTGCAATGATGGATACAGCCACTATATATTTTGTCAAAACCTATAAAATTGTGAGGGGCAAAGTGTAAACTCTAATGTAAGCTATTGATCATGGTTAGTAGCAATGCTTCAATAAGTGTTGATCAATTGTAACAAATGTTCCATGCTAATGAAAGATGTTATAAATGGGGGATAGTGAGGGATGGGGAGATGGTGGGGAATATGGGAAATCCCCTAATATTTGATGGAACACTTATGTAATCTAAAGCCTCTCTAAAATAAGAAAATAATAAAAATTTAAAAATAATGGAAGCAATGGAACATTACATAAGTTTAGAAAAAATTTGAAAATATTAAAAATCTGTAAGTTTTTCATAACCTAAGCTCACTAATTCTGTCTAAATTTTATTTGAAGGAAAATTAAAATGCAGAAAATGTAATGTTTAATTTGTTGTCATATGATTATTACTGAAAAAATATCTATAAGGAGGGTAAGAGAACTCAGAAATTACAGAACAAAAAATGTGGACTTACATTTATTTCTAAGTAATTATAAATGTGCAGCAAAGTTTTTAATAAATTGTAATTATAGGGTCCACCTTAGGACATTTTCAGATATTGTTTTGAGATTGTTTTAGAGATCTTTTAAAAGACATTTCAAGATTTAGTTAGTATTGAACATCTGAGGTTTGAAGATCTGAATTTCTAACATAAAGATAGAATAAACAATGTCTTCTAATTTTCTGGGATGTCTTCATTACAGATTCATTCATATCAATTTTTCATAGGAATTTCCTGTTTCTCTTTCAGAATTACTTGATGGCTAGGGAAACATGTCTCCAGGTGTGGCCTCAGACCAGCAGCCTTAGCACCACCTGTTAAGAGTTTCTTAGAAATCCAAGTACCTGGGCACCACCAGGACCCGCTGAACCTGAATTTCTGACTGGGCACAGAGAGTCTGTTGATTTAATGGGCCCTCCAGGTTATTCACAGATGTATTAAAGTCTGAGAACACTGAGCAAGAGACACCCAAACCCTGTCTTAATTAACTATTCCTCCTTTGTGTGAAGTTCCCAGGACTCCAACTCCCAAGTGCCATGTGGGTAGAGTAAATGAAATGTATATATCATTCGATTCAGGCTTCCATTAGGAAAGATGCCAAAAGAACTCGGTTCTCAGGAGAATTAGCATGTTTCAAAAGATCTTTTTTATTATATGTGTTAAAGTTTAGAAATTGGTAATCAGCTTTGATAGCTGGCCACACACTGAGAACCATCTGTAGTGAGTTTTCTCAATTGGGTAAGGAGAGGGAAAGACTTTATGGAAACTAGCAGAACCCTATAATCTTCAAATTGAGTTTGAAAAAGCACAATTTTTAATTCTAACAAGGAAGGAAGCATACTTCCCTGAAAATGAGTAGATTAACAAAATCCTTTGGTTGAATTTGCATACATGTATTACAAAAATGAACCACATTAAGGAAAACAAGTAAATTGGAAAAGATTAATATTTTATATGTATATATAAATAGCCAGCAAAGCTGCCTTGTAATACTTTTTCAAATAATTCCTCATATCACTGGTTGAGAAATATCCTTGGACAGGTATGCTTTCTGTGTATTTGTGGCTTAAAAAATTCAAACCCAAGTTCCTGCTTGCATTTCACTAATAATACAGTCTTTTACATGTGAGGAAGTAGTGTTAATTGGAGGGACAAATTCTCTTACTTAAGTACTCTCAGTTTTATTTTACCTATAAAATTGAGATCAAATTCTTTAACTCAAAGAGGTAAAAATGCTTGTGTGGATTAAATAATGTAATTAATGTAATTCTAGTATGGTGTCTGTCTCATAAAAATGAGCATTTAAAATTGTTTAGGTTTTTTACTTCCCTGCCAATTGATAATTGCTTGACGATAACTGAGAAATTAAAATATTTATTGAACCAAAGTCAAAATAAATATGGACAATAATGCTATTTTTCATCTTATCAGTTCTATGCAAAAGCAAGAAACAGGACATTGAAAGAAAGAAACCTTGTTGGAGGCACATACTTTGACCTCTCATTCCTCCTGCTTTTTATTATCCAGTGTGAGACTTTGTAGTTGGATGAAGGAATCTAGAAACATTAATCTTATGATTCGTTTTGGCAGAGTAAGAAAAAAGAGGTCTTCAAATTTGGCAGTCAAACAAAATTTTAAAGTGTTTTAGTTAATTTAATATTCATTTTTATTGTAAATTTAAACTGGAGAACCCAACCAGACAAAAGCATGTAGAAATGAGTCCTCAAATCCAACTTCATTCTTCACAGAAGAATGTCAGCACGGGGGCTTTATACGATGTATTGGACACATAAACTGAATAAAAGAGGCTATTATAATTGATTCATGAGAGCCTACCCAGATCCTTAAGGAATGAGGCAGGGGTCGTGGCTTCAACTTTAAGATTCTCCAGGTTGTCATTTCTAATATTTCGGTTTAGAGCAAAGCCAAAAAGACACTGCTGTGGCTGTTGGCTGTTTTCCAGTAGTGCAGAACTCAATAAACAATCGAAAAATGCAGGAATATGAGGGACTCATTAGGAAGTAATCATCAACTCTCATATTCTGATGAGTATTTTAAGCAGCATAGAACCCTTTTAATGAATGAGCAGCACTTGACCCCATCCACAAAACCCAAATATGGACAAGGACCTAAACTTGATTTTTCCCTTCTCTGAAATATCTCTCTATACCCTCCACATTCTTTGTATCAAGGTGTATACTGAGAATTTGAATATTTTCCTTCCACATTTAAGCCGACACCAAAACAATCATTATGGTTTTCTCTTTGGGCTTTACCTCTGCATGCAGTAAATGGTCAATAGCTATTTAATTACTTGAACTGAATATAAATGATGTGAAGAGAAGTTGACCAGAAGGGAGATTGAAATGGAAAGTTGGTAGATACAGATGATACTCCAGGCAGTCAGAATAGTCCCTGATTCTTCATGTGACATATAAGTTTTTTTTTGAAAAAGTGTTTTGTTCTAGATTTCAATGATCTTCCATTAATAAAATATTAATTGGAAGGAGGCTAACTCTATAACTTATGGTGTTGAGTCCACAATAATGGTGGCTTTCCTTTAAATAGCAGAATTATTGAGCAGGAAAGACCTTAAGTATCACCCTGTACAAGCAACTAACCCATGCTTCAACTTGCAATGCCATGTTTCCTCTAAAGTTCACTCCATTTGCAAAAATAGAGCAATTTAAAATATACAAATGCAACCCACACAATTTCAGAATCCTCTATCCAAGGGCTTATCCCTGTTTTTCTGCAGTTGTCCTAAAGGAAAACGATGGTTTTCACTTGTGGAAATTGGAATAATGATGCTTTTATTCTGGTGCAGATGAAAGTATTTTCTGGAAGAAGGCCATTGATGTTGACCACATGTGTACTCACCTATAGCTCTTGGTTTACTAGTGTAGACTGCAAGCTCCCTGAATCTAAGAAACACATCTCTCATTTGTGGATCCCCAATACCTACGACACAGGTGATCTATAACAGGAGGCTAATAAGGAACTTCTAAAGAAACATTGATGAATGAATGAAAGGACATATATGGTAATATTTTTTCCAATGCATTGCCCAATTTCACTTATCTTCCAACAACCACCTCTTCATTTTGTAACTTCAAAATGGTTACGGAAAACATAAGCTCAATGAATGAATTCTTCCTCCTGAGGTTTTCTGACAACCGTGAGCTGCAGGTCATACATGCCTTGCTGTTCTTGGGGATGTACCTACTGGCCTTGGCAGGCAACCTCATCATCATCACCATCACCACACTGGACCAGGCTCTCCAATCCCCATTGTATTACTTCTTGAAGCACCTCTCCCTCCAGGACCTCTCCTTCATTTCCGTCATGGTCCTGCAATCCATTGACAGTGCCCTGAAGGGAGATGGCTATATTTCCCCTGGTCGATAGTCAGTGCCTATTTCAAGTTTTCTTCTTCATCTTGCTGGCCTGGGCTAAGATGGACATTTTCACCATGATGTCTTATTACCACTACTCAGGCATCTGCCTCCTGCTGCACTACAAGCTCATCATGGATCCTAGTACTGTCGGGGGTTGTGGCAGCCATATAGCTGAATGGGACTGTCTCTGAAATCCTGTACACAGCAGCCACATTCTCCATCACATTCTACAAGGTCAAAATCTTCCACCAATTCTTCTGTGATGTGCCCCAGCTGCTGAAGTTCTCCTGCTCCAATAATTAACTTTGAGGGACTGGAGTGTCACCTTTCATGTCTGTCATGGTGTTCACCTGCTTTTCCTCCATTGTTCTCTCCTACATCCACATCTTCTCCACAGTTCTAAAAATACCCTTTACTCAGGGCCGACCCAAGGCCTTTTCCACCTGCCTGCCTCACGTCTTTGTTGTCTCATTTTTCATCCTCACAGGCATGTCTGAATTCCTAAAACCAACTTCAGATTCTCCAAGTGTTTTTGATCTTATGGTTTCTATCTTTTATACAGTTGTGCCCCCCAGCACTGAACCCTATTATCTATAGTCTGAGGAAACAGGCCATGAAGTAGGCTATGAAAAGGTTACTGTTGGGTGGGGGATTTCCTGGGAAGAAACTTTTTTGTCCTTTTGTGGATGATTGTCCAATATTATACACAAAGAACTTTTGAAATAATGGAATTCTTTCAATATGTGGTATTGAGGGACAGCAATAACATTTTTCCTATAGATTAAATATATAATCATTGCTATCATGTATGACTGCATCTTTTAGTCATTTAAAACATTTTTTCATTCTTTAAAGTTGAGACAAAATAAACAATTGCAATCTTTAAAACATAGGTTCAGTAGTTCCCTTTCCCTCCCAATATGTATAGATATTCATACAGACAGACAGACACACAATGCACACAAAAATGAAAATCACACATTCCTGTACTTGGAATAAAAAAGAATACAATGCCAACAGAATTAAAAGATGATAATTTACCCACAGCTCCCCAACCAAAGAAACCAACTCTTTTCACTTCAATCATTTATTTTCAAATGCCCATTTAACTTATTGTTATGCATTTCAATTTTGCAGTGTGGAAAAATGTGTATACCATTACTACACATAGGCATATTTTACCATTATAACTATCATATTATCACAGTATTTGATGGAATTCATATTTTTGTGCATTTAGCCATTCACCTATTTTATTTAGGTAAGTTGTTTCCAATTTTTCTTTCTTAGATAATGTTGAAAATTGAAATTTTGCTCTTCACAATTCAAATAAATGATGTTGCTAAATAAAGAATATAAAAGGTTTCAGTCTCTTGAAAACCAAGTTGCTTTAGAAAAAGCATGAAATGTTTTTATGTGGCCATTAGTAACATACAGCTATGTCATGTCTCCTCCGCGTCCATATGATTTTATTAATTCATGCAACACATGTTCACAGAGAGCCTATTAGGTGAATGAAATCATAATAGGCACCTGAACCGAAAAGCGCACCTGATGTACACAGCATTGTATAATATAGGGATATTTAGCTTTTGCAATTGCACAAATTTTTTTCCATCAAAAATTTTTAAAATTTGTGATAACTTAAGAGATTAAACATGTGTATAATTACATTTGCTTGATATTAATGTTTAATTTTACACATTTTGTTTTATAAATTTTATTTAAAATTTTATAAATATCAGAAATTTGTCTTTTAGATTGGCAAAAACCATTTTTCTCAGTCACTCTGTAATTCTGTTTCTCAAACTAATTTTTTCTATGCAAACCATAATAATTTGGGTATGTGAATATATATTAAGGGTGTGGCAACATTGCTTAACCAGTCTAAGCTATCAAGAATTAACCTGAAATGGACAACTGTAAAGCTATTCAATCCACTTGAAATAATCTATAAATCACATTGTTTCTTTTTTATGTTGTACATTGATTAAACATTTGAACACAGTTTCTAAGATATTTCATTTAACTATTGTTTTAGTCTACTTTATCACAAAAAGAACATATCTGTTTCTATTTCTCTTCCTATCCTTTCAATTCTTTTTCATTCATTTGCATTTAAATATTTGTGCTAGTAAAATATTTAATTATTATTTTTTTGCAGTAATTTGGGTAGTATAACCATTCATATGTCTATAAAGTATTTCATCTTATATTCTTCATCAAAATATATTTTAATCTATTTATGAATTCAAATACATATCATGTTTGTTTTTGTCATCATTCAACCACTTAAAATTTATAAATTAGCTTGGAAAATATCATGCTCTTTAAAATTTGTAGTTGGTTTTCACTTATATTAACTAATTTTTTTGCTTACACCAAATATAATTTTGTTAATTCTCTTTTTAAAAGTCATTCATATTTCTCAATAGACTTACTCTATTATTTCACATATTTGTTGTTAATATTTAAAGATTACAAAGATTATATGCATTCTTCTGATAGGCCCTTTCTGAGACAATCTCAGGTAGGATAAATTGGGGGTGTTTTGGAGAATAAAACTTGTCAGTTCCAATCTGGGAAGAGCCACATCAAAATAAAACAGGCTGTGCTGTGCGGTCAAACACAGGGGTCTCAGGTTTACTTCCCTGAGCTGCCCTGCAAATTTTATGGGCACTGCTGCTGCATTGGCAGTTATGGCCCCATAGTGTCTGCCATGGAAAGGAAAATTGGAGATGAACCACTTCAGCCTCACAGCAGGATGTGATGACACAGGGTTGTGCTTCCAGCAGATGCCAAGGTTAGGCTTAGTCACCAGTGAACACCCCTAGGGTCTGATCAACCAAGAGTGGTAAACTCATGAATTATTCCAGTGGAAGGCATCATCTGCCAATGCCTTCAGAGCAAGCAGCAACCAGGCTTCCAAAAGACACTGACTGAAAGCCAGAGACTAAGGACAACACTTCTAAAATGAGATTTTATCCCTCTCCCAGGAGGGTACATGGGTTTCTTTCCTTCATGTGCTTGAACACATCTTACTGGAAACAGGAAGAGTGGGAGACTTTCTCCAAAAAGAAATATTTTTATCAAAAGATAAACTGAGTATATCCTAAAAGGACTGTTTAAATTATGTTTGGACTAAGATTAAGATGGATTTTACAGTTAGTTATTATTTCTGACAAGGGATCAGTAGGAATATAAGATTTACTAAGACAAATAACTCTGTCATTTTTTTTTTTGAAGATACTTAAATTACCTAAATGCTACATAAATATTTAGGGGGTTCTCATAAACTGTACTCCCTACCCCTCCCACACTTTCCCACATTAAAAACATCCTTTATTAGTGTGGTGTATTTGTTACAATTGATGAAAACTTATTGGAGAACTGCCACTAAGTGTGGATTATAGTTTACATTATAGTTTAAACTCTCTCATGCACAATTTTGTAAATTATGACAAGATATATATTGGCCTGTCATTGCAACATAATTCAGGGCAATTCCAACATTCTGAAAATGTCCCCATATGACTCCTATTTTCCCTCTCCCTTCCCTCAGAACATATGTTGGTCACAGCCTCCATATCAATGATAGAAGTTCTTTCATTGTTAGCATAACAGTAAGACTTTAGTAGAACAACACCAAGTCTATCTAGTGCATTGTTCATTTCCCAATCCTGAGGATTATGGGATGATAATGCCCACTCTGCCTCTAATGGAGAGGGGGCTTATATCTCATGGAGCAGATGAATGTTCTCCAAGAGGTTGCACAGGTTTTAAATCAGCATCCACTTCATGGTGCTGGTCCTTCCTGGATTCACGGTTCAGGAAGCAAGAGGTTGATTTGGGAGCTGCATAACTCATAATTACCACTATTGATCCACTAGAAAAAATTTTCCTCTCTCCTGATGATGTAAAGTTCTGCTTGTCTGCAAGTCTTATTCCCAATATGAGGAGACAGAAGAATGATTTTACTTAAGTGGAAGTCAAGACTGCCACCTGACCACTTTAGGTTCCTCGCACCTCTGAATCAACAGGCAAAGAAGGAATTTACTGTATTAACTGACTGATCCTGATTTTCAGGAGGAATTAAGGCTGCACCAGTACAAAGGAGGAAAAAGAGTTTGCCTGGAGCACAGGGAATCACCCCAGAATGTCTCTTAGTACTACCATGCCCAGTGATTAAAGTCAAGGAAAACTGCAACTACCCAATCCAGACTGGACTACTATTGGCCCATGACCCTCAGGAATGAAGTCTCCCCGCCCTCCCCCTCCCCCCCCCAGGCAAAGAAGCACAGCCAGCTAGGTTGTTTGCTGAGAATAAAAGAAATATGTAATGGTGAATGGATGAGACTCAGGGATTCCAAGCCTGCTTCCCATGTATGAAGTCATGGGTTCAATACCTGCTATGCCCTGAAAAATCAATATGGAATGGCTAGTGGAGGAAGGGAGTTATAAATATGATCTTGACCATGAAACAAGTTGCAGAAATTAGGATTGTAATGGTCATGAGTATTTCTTCCTTTGTCTTGTTATGAAGGGTTGTAGATGATAGAGAGAGAGAGAAAAAGAGAGAGAGAGAGAGAGAGAGAGAGAGAGAGAGAGAGAGAGAGAGAGAGAGAGAGAGAGAGAGAGAGAGAGAGAGAGAGAGATGGACAGATGGGTGAAAAATAGATATAAAGAGAGAGGTAAAGAAATCATATATATATATAATATCTTGTTTTCTTCCTCATCTTATCCCTTTCTCATGTACAACATAAGTTGTGGTAACTTTATGTCATATATTTAAGTTATAGTATATAAAGTTCAAGAGTGAGTAGTACTCAAGGATTTACATTCTCTTCTGGGGAAAGAGTGTGTTTCTGATTGTAAGCAGGATAATTCAATTGTGTTAGGTGAAAGTGTGATTGCTCTTGTTTTTATTTAGAGATTAAGTATGGTTCAAGGAGTCCTGTATGTGATAGGTTGATAAATGGTGGACCGTGATGGTTCAGTTCATGGGTCAGTTTGGCTTGGTTATGGTGTCCAGTTGTTTGGTCAAGCAAGCACTGGCCAGATTGTGACAGTGAGGATACTTCATGGATTTAAGGTATTACTTAATTGACTGTATCTTGGCTGATTACACATACAATTAACAAAGGAGATTGCCTTCAGCAATGAGAGAAATCTCATCCAATCAGTTGAAGTCCTTAAAGGGAGAAGTGGGATTTCAGCAGTCATAAAGAAGACTCTCAAGCTCTCCTTCATTCAGCCAGCTTCTCCTGGGAATTCATCAAAACCTTCATCAGACTGTCCTGCAGAATTCAGACTTCTCAATCCCCAATCGTGAGTAAGGTAATTTCTATAATAAGTAAGGTTAAATCAAACAATCAATCAGTCCTGCCAGTTCTGATTCCCTGGAAAATCCTAACATACAGTTTATCTTAAGGTGTGGGGATAATTTTGTTTGTTTGTTTGTTTATTTATTTATTTATTATAATATGCTTTTCAAAATTTTAAAAAATATACTTAGATTACATAAATGTTAAATTAAAAATATGGAGGATTCCAAAATGTCCCACTCCCTGCTCCTCACATATTTTTCCACATTAACAACATCCTTCTTTACTAATACAGTTTTTAATATTTGATTGCAAAGTTTTTAAAAGATGTAAGTAAATACAAAAAATGCTTATTTTCTTTAATACATTATGAGAGGCTCCTTTTCCTCCTTCATGTTCCCCAAAACACACCCACTATATATTCTCCAAAATGCCATGCTTCTCCTTTACCATCTAAAACTTTGCTATCTATTGTGAAATTGTACTCCAAAGGTGTTTCAACAATTTGAACCCTCACCAACTTTGCAAAAAAGACATCATAGCTTTACCATTTTGCTTAGTATTACTCTGACAATACTTGTAGGTATAAAATAACAATGTGTTGCATATTTATTTGTGTGTTTATTGCCATTTTAGCCTATTCATGGACTTGTGGTTATTTTTATTTGTGTCATTTCCTTTTCCTTTAGAATTGCAAGAATTATTTGTATCTTTAGATTACTAAACATTGTCACTTAACACAATGGCACATATCCCTCCCCATTCTGTAGCTTCACTTTTACTCACTTTATGGTTTCTTCTGAGGTGCACATATATACTAATTTTAGTTTGTTGGATATATTAAAATTAGACATTTATTTATGGTTGATACTCATTATGTCTTTTATTACAAATTATTTCCTACATGATCCCAAAGTCATAAAGATAATCACTAATAGCTACTTTTTAAAGTTGTAAAATTTTGACTTTAATACTTAAAACTTTATTCTATCTGAAACAGATTTTTTAATTAGAATTCAGGAAGATTTCAATCTACTTATTTTTCTTTTCTTGATATGGATAACTAATTGTCTCCATACGGTTCACTTCTTGGTGATGTCCATTTATGAGAGAGTCGCTTCTAGACCCTCTCTTCTCTTCCACTGCTATATCTAACCTTATGCTACCACAGCAGAGTCCTACTTGCTGTACAAGATGGAACTGTATTGAATCTACATATCAACAAAGGAAATCACATAGTAAAGCCATTATCTCTACAACCATTATCATGGTGAATGCCCTTAATTACATAGATCTTCTTTAAAGCCTTTCAGTAAAGTATTATATTCTCTGTAAAGTTGTTTTTATGCTCTATTAGATTTGCTTCTGGAAAGTTTTATTTGAGTAGTTATTAAAATTACATTAAAAATACATTTCTTTCTTTTTTCTGGCATACAGAATTAAATTTAATCTTTGACCCAAGAAATGTACTAAATTATCTCATTTTTCTAATGTTTTATGTGTACATTCTTAGAGTAATTCTATGTAGGCAAATTTATTTTCTGTAATTAAGGAAACCTTTTTATCCCATTGAAATCCCTGTAACTATGCTTTATTTTTTTTGCCGTAATGTCTGATGGTAGCTAAAACCATCAGACAATGTTGAATAGAAGCATGACACTCGTAGTCCTATCTTGATCTCACTGAATACATATTTTCTGCTAGGCTTTAGTAAAACATCTGTTTCAGTTGTATACTTCTCCATAATAAGCCAAGCAAAATTCAATGAATTAACACAACAATACTTATTTGTTTTTCAAAGCTTGGTAGAATCAACTTGGCTCTTACCCAAGCATGTTAGTATAAGATTTTCACTGAAAGTTCAGATGGAGCTGTTGGTCCTTGGTTCTCCAAAGAATCCCACTTCTTATTGTTGCTTGGCTTGGTTGGTCTGATCCCAAGGATAATCCAAAGAACAAATGTTTCCAGATATAGGCCCCATGTGCAAGTCATATTAAGCCTTTGCTTGAACCTATCATATTGATTTAACTTGTCACGTGGCCAAGTCCAGAGTCATTGTGCAATGGACGTGATGATTGGAAGGCATGATTATTTCTGGAGTTCACCAAAGCAGCAGTCTGCCTCAAACCTTTACATATTTAAGAAATGCTGTCTATTTCGCTGTTGATAAGCTTTTCATTATATTGGATGTTGACTTGCATGTTATGTTTTTTTATGTATTAAGATCCCAGATATTTTTTATTCTTTCATTCATCAACCACTCAATTTCATTTATTTGAAATCCAAGGTAAAATTTAGAAGTGAGAAACTACACAAATTTCCATCCTCATAGTCTACTGTGGAGAGAAGTCATTAATATTAAACATGTAAACGTGCTCTTTTAGATACGATAGAAGAAAAGAGAGCAAGTGAGACAGGGCAGGAAGTAGGTCATCTGATACAGTAACGCCTTTACTAATAACACAGTATGTTAAAGAAACTTAAAGGAAAGAATTGACCAAGTGGACATTTGGGGAATAATATTCTCTGCAGAGAAAACAGAATGTGCAAAGTCCAGAGGTAGAAGCATTCTCAGAATGCATAAGTAAGGAATTCAGCTTGTTTTCCTTTACTTCCTTAGTTAATAAACCCTATCAACTAATTTTTCAAATATCTTGGTGTAAAGTTACATATCTATTCCTTTATTAGATTTTTTTAACACATCTGTCATTTTAGTCCCTTTTCAATCAAAATAATATTAACTGGTACATTGTAAGATTTATTCTTAGGACATTTTGCCAGAAATTTCACACTTTGATAATATTTTACAGAAAAATGTTTAATCCCCTATGTCATTGTTAGGTGTTCATTTCAATAATATCTGCTACTGCATGTATTTCTGTATCACTTTTTACTCAGTTTGCTATTTTCTGATTTTTCCCTAAGTTTAAGTTAGATAATTATTCTGTCAATTGTATGATTAGTATAGCATCTCTTACCTGAGCAAGAATTGATCTCATGCTAGTGTAGACCTGTCCCCCACTCCCTGCCCATCAGGTGAACCTCCACATAACTCCTCGGAAGCACAACCAGCTTTAGGCACTATAACCTTAAATGCTGCCTGCCCAGGTCCATCTTGTTTTGAGAAAGGAGCACATACCCAGATGTTTTCCCTAAACTTGCCTTTGGTTTTCAGCCACTGTTGTCTCCCAGCCCTACTTAATCTTAGGAGAGGTTGTCACAGGTGTGCTCATATCAAGTGAATTTCTTATCATCATCTCATAATCTGTAACTAATATCACTGTCTATTGCCAGGGAGAGGCAGCTCTCTGGAATCAGTCCACCTATGACATGCAAGGACTGAGCAACCTGACATTTAGGGCCTCTGTCTTCAGAATCCACCAGCCCCATTTTGAGGCAGTTTGAGGTAGTCGTGGCAGGATCACCCCCTAATCCTTCTTTTGGGGTGTGTCCTACTCCTGGTTCAGTGTGACACGGCATCAATGTTTAGAATGGTTTTGGGAATGATTAAATAAGATTGTAAATTACCATCAAGTGCCTGTTCAGCTGCTTCCCACATTTTTGACAAATAATATTTCATCATTAAATTTCAAAAGTTTTCTAATACTTTCTGATGGCCTCTCATTGCCTATATAATTTATATTCCCTGAATATTAGTAAGATGAAACACTTTTAAAAGATTGGTTGGGAATTCAAATTTCCTTTACAGAGAATTTTAAACATTTAAAATTAGTAAAGTTTATCAATAAATTTTAAAATTCAGAAAATATTTTAAATTAAAAATTTCTCACTTTTGGTGGGGTCCAATTTAATTATCTTTGTTTTTCTGGTTTCTACATTTCGCATCCAGAAAAAAAAGTCTTTGCCTGAAACATGGTCTTGCAGGTATTTTTTTTCAGGTAATACATAGTTTCACATTGCACATTTAGGTCTAGATGCATCTGAAATTAACTTGTGATCAGCATAGTCTTTTTCATATGAATATTCATTTGTCCCAAAGTAGTTTAATTGGAAAGACCATCCTTACCCAACTACCTTGCAGTGGCA
Source organism: Dasypus novemcinctus (assembly GCF_030445035.2). NCBI lineage: Eukaryota > Metazoa > Chordata > Mammalia > Cingulata > Dasypodidae > Dasypus > Dasypus novemcinctus. The sequence goes on along the minus strand of NC_080694.1, from coordinate 72,400,767 downwards.
AATTTATCGTAATTCTGTTGATGGGATACATGTCATTCTGATTTTGGATACCTGATTCTGTATAACTATTCTATTTAATGATCATAGCTTTATAAATTTTGATATCTAGTGGTGTAATTTCTCCAGCTTTGTTCTTCTTCTGGTCATTGTTGTTTTGGTGCTGGGTGTTTATATGTTGATTATAGGAACTTCTTGCCAATTTACACAAAAAGAACAATGGAAGAGTTTTAATAAGGATTACATGGAATTTGTAGATCTATTTGGAGAGAATTGACATTTATCAATATTGTAACTTCTAATTTATGAAAGTGCTGTAATCCCAAATTTATATGTCTACATTAATTTTGAACAATGTTTTGTAGTATTCAATATAGAGGTTTTTTAAAAGTTCAATTAGATGCATGTCTAGATATTTAGAGCTTTTGAGGCTACTAAAATTTGTATGGTTTCTATAATTTATTAAATTATCTCTATATTAATTATTTCTAATAATTTGAATATAATTTGTTTTCTATTTTATACTCATCCATGACATCTATTTCCAAATTTTATAACTTGATTTTAGTTTAGTTTTGTTTTTTTACTTTACTGTTGAGTAAAATATGGTAGGGGTCTTCTTCTCTTATTCCTCAACTCACAGGGTAATCATTTCATGATGTACATACTCTTTATCAGAGGAAAAGTTTCCTTATTTTCTGAGAGTGCTGATAATTTAGTGGTTTCATCATGAATGGACATTGAACTTTCTCAAATGTTTTTCTGAATCTATTGGGATGATAAAAGTTATTTTTCTCTTTTTTCCATGTCAGATTTTGTCATTGAGGTCATTTTGGCCTTATAAAATGAAATGGAAAATATTAAGCCTTTAAAATTTTCTGGAAGATTTTGTGACAAAACTTAAATAAGGCATTAATGATGATGAGACTTATCTTCAAGGGCTGACTTATTACTTTATAGTCATAAGCTGAGCATTTTATATGGAAAATTCAGCCAACAATATTCTCATTTTACAGATGAGAAGTCAGAAGTTTAGAATGATGCAGTACTAATTGAAGCCACCTCACTGAGGTTAAAGGTAAAACTAGAATTCAGACTTGATCGTTCTGCTTAAATACGATACAATAGGCCTTCTCATATTTAACACAAGATACAACAAATGAAAAATTCCCATGTTGGCGAAACTGGGTAAAACAGACTGGGAGCAGTATAGAATTACATAGTAATTTTACTAAGGAATGAGGAAATATTAAAAAACCTGTAAAAAGTATTTTCAAAACCTAAGCTCAATAACTTAATCTTTCTTAATTTTAATTTAAAGAAAATTTAAAATGCAGAAAATGTAATGTTATTCTGTCCTCCTTTAATTATTACTGAAAAAATACCCAAAAAGTGGATTAGAGAACTCAGAAATTGCAGAACAAAATTTGTGGACTTACATTAATTCCTAAGTACTTATAAATGTGCAGCAAAGACTTTAATAATACATTTTAATGACCAGGGCCACCTTATGATATTCTCAGTTACTCTTGCAAGGTTATTTTAGAGATCTTTTAAAAGATGTTCATATGATTGTGACTGATGTTTGATAACCACTGCATATCTGAGGCTTGATGATAGTTCTAAATTTCGAGCATAAAAATTAAATAAACACTGTGTTCTAGTTTTCTGGGCTGTCTTCATTAGAGATTCATTCATATAAACTTTTTCATAGGAATTTTCTGTCTTCTTTCAGAAATACTGGATGATTAGTGAAACATGTCTCCAGGTGTGGCCTCAGACCAGCAGCCTTAGCACCACCTGAGAGCTTGTTAGAAATCCAAGTACCTGGGCACCACCAGGATCCACTGAACCTGAGTTTCTTCCTGGGCATGGTGGTTCTGATGATGTAATGGGTCTCCAGGAGATTCACAGATCTATTAAAGTCTGAGAGCCCTGAGCGAAGAACACCCAAACCCTGTCCTACTAAACTATTCCTCCTCTGTGAAGTTTCAAGGTCCCCAAGTCCCAGGTCCCATGTCGGTAGGGTAAATGAAATATGTTTATCATTTGGTTCAGGCTTCCATTGGGGAAGATGCCAAAAGAACTCAGTTCTCAGGGGAAACAGCATGTTTAAAAAGATCTGTTTTATTAAATGTGATAAAGCTCAGCAATTGGTAATCAGCTTTGATAACTGGCCACACACTGAGAAAAGCTGTGGTGAGTTTTCTAAATTTGGGTAAGGAAAGAGGGAAAGACTTTATGGAAACTAACAGAACCTTATAATCTTCAAACTGAGTTTGAAAAGGCAAGATTGTTCATTCTAACAAGGAAGGAAGCATACGTCCCTGAAAATGGGGAGATTAGAAAAACCCTTTTGTTGAATTTATGTAAATGTATTACAATAATGAACCACATTAAAGAAAACAAATAAATTGGAAAAGGTTAATATTTTATATGCATATATCAATACTCAGTAAAGCATCTGTGAATCACTTCTTCAAATAATTCCTGATATCATTGGGAGAGAAATATCCTTGGATAGATACGCTTTCTGTGTATTGTGCCTTTAAAAGAAACCAATGTGATTTTAAGTAGTGATGTGGAGAGGGTGGCTACAGTAGCTGCTGATGGTAGGGAGATGGAAGAAGAGATATGGTGTGGGGGCATTTTCAGGATTTGGAGTTGTCCTGAGTGGTACTGCAGGGACAGATGCTGGACATTGTGTGTCCTGTCGTGGCCCACTGGGTGGACTGGGGGAGAGTATGGCCTACAATTTGGACCACTGTCCATATGATGCAGCTGTGTTCCAGAATGTATTTGCCAGGTGCAGTGGATGTGCTGCAATGATGGAAGGGGTTGTTGATGTGGGAGGGGTGGAGTGTGTGGGGTGAGGGGTATATGGGGACCTCATATTTTTTGAATGTAACACTTAGAAGAAAATAAAGAAGAAAAGAAACCAATGTTCCTGCTTGCTTTTCACCAATACTGATAGATTTTTAATATGAGAAAGTGGTGTTAATTGGAAAGGCCAATTCTCTTACTTAAGTACACCTCAGTTTTATTTTTTTTATAAAATGGAGATCAAATTCCTTAACTCATAGAAGATATAAAATGCTTGTGTGGATTAAATAATATATAATTCTAATATGGTGTCTGTCTCATAGAAATGAACACACAAAATTGTTTAGTTTTTTTGACTTCCCTTGTATTGACAAGTTCTTGTACAGTTTTGGAAAATCAAAATATTTAATGACCCAAAATCAAAATTAAGTATGGACAATAATGCTGTTCTGCTTCTTACCAGTCCTTCCATAAAAAGACAGAAAAAGGACATTGAAAAGAAAACATGTTGTTGGAGACACATACTTGCTCTCTCCTTCCTCCTGCTCCTGCTTTATATTATCCAGTGAGAGTTTGTTCGAGATTGATAGAGTTGGGAGTGGTCTAGACACATTGGTCTTATGTTTCATGTTGACAGATTGAGAGACAAAAGGCAAACTTGTCAGCCAAAAAGAGAGATTAAATTCTTTTAGTTAATTTAATATCCATTTTTTGTATATTTAAACTGAAGACCCCAACCAGTCAATAGGATGTAGGAAAGGTGTCCTCAAATGCCAGCTTCATTCTTCACAGAAGAGAAGGGTAGGGGGCTGCATAAGACTTAAGTGTCAGCAGGAGGGATTGATGCCACAAGTTAGAAACACACACCAAAGAAAAGAGGCTGTTAATTGATTAATGAATGCTGCTCCCAGGTCAATATGGAATGGGGCAGGTGTGCTGGCCTCAAGTTTACTATTCTCCAGATTATTATCTCCAAGATTTCCCAGGTTTTAGAGTAAAGTTTGAAAAGACATTGATGCAGTAGATTCCCAGCAGTAATAAAGATCCCACAGAAGAATGGAAAAATGCAAGAATGTGAGGGACTCATGAAGTAACTCAGCAACACTCATATACTGATTAGTATTTTAATGAGGGTAGAACTCTTTCTTCTATTTATAAATATATATTTTTGAAGTATATCATTCACACATGAACATATATATAAACAATAATATATAGTAAAACTTGTGAAGTTACAAAATGAACATGCATAATATCATTCAGGACTCCCATATATGGAGTCCTTGCAATACCTTGCATTGTTGTGAAATATTTGTTACAAGTTAGCAAGAGCATCATCAAAATATTACTAATAACATAAAGTTAATATGAAGGTAGATCTCCTTTAATGAGGGGAGAGCACTTGGCCCCATTCACAAAGCCCAAATATGACAAGGAACCTAAATTTGATTTCTCCCTTCTCTGAAATATCACTCTATATCACTTCATATACTCTTTTACAAATTGCTTATTGAGTATTTGAATATTTTTTTCCACTATTAAGACCATTTCAAAATAATCACTATGTTTTTCTCTTTGGGGAAATATCTTTGCATTCAGTAAATCATCAATAAATATTTAATTACTTGAACTGAAGATAAGTGATGTGAAGGGAAGTAGAATAAAATGAATATTTGAAATTGAAAGTTGGTAGATATAGAAGATACTCCAGGCAATCAGAATTGTCACTGAATCTGAAAGGAACATGTAATTATTTTTTCTGAAATAGTGTTTTGTTCTAGATTTTGGTGATCTGCCATTAATAAAATATTAATTGGATGGAGGATAACTATGTATCTTTTGGAGTTATGTTCACAATTACTGGGGGCTCGTCTTATAATAGCAGAATTGTTGGACATGAAAGGACCTTGGTATCCTCCTGTTCAACCAACTAACTCATGCTTCAACTTCTCATGTCCTATTTCTTCTAAAAGACATTCCAACTGCAAAAATAGAGCTATTTCCCATACAAAGATGCAACCCACCCAATTTTAGAATTCTCTGTCCTAGTGTTTATCCCTGCTTTTCTGTTGCTAACTTAGAGGTAAATGATAGTTTTCACCTGTGGGAATGGATTAACTTTTTTTAATGCAGATGTAAGCATTTTTTTTCTGGAAAAGGGCCACTGATATTGACCAAAAGTGCACTCAGCTATAGATACTGGTTTACTAGTGTAGAATATAAGCTCCATCAATGCAAAAAACACATCTCTTCATTTCTGGATCCCCAATACCTAGGGCACAGCTGCTCCATAATGGTGCTTAATAAGGAATTTCTAAAGAAACCATGATGAATAACTGAAAGGACATATATGATAATGTCCTTCCATTGCATTTCCCATTTTTTCTTATCTTCCAGTCACCACCTCCACATTTTCTATCTTCAAAATGGTTCTGGAAAATGTAACCACAATGAATGGATTCCTCCTCATGGGGTTTTCTGACAACCATGAGCTGCAGATGGTCCATGCCTTACTGTTCTTGGTGTTGTACTTATTGGCTTTGGCAGTTAGCCTCATCATCACCAACATCATCACATTGGACCAGGCTCTCCAATCCCCAATGTATTACTTCTTAGAGCTCCTTTCCCTCCTGGACCTCTTCTTCATTTCCGTCATTGTCCCGCAGTCCATTGATTTCCCTGAAGGGTGATGGCTATATTTCCCATGGTCAATGCGTGTTTCAAGTTTTCTTCTTCATGTCCCTGGCCTGGGTTGAGGTAGCCATTCTCATGGTGATGTCTTATGACCACAACGCCGCCATCTGCCTCCCTCTGCACTATGTGCTCATCATGGATCCTGGTACTTGTCTGGGGGCTGCCTCTGGAATCCTGTACACAGCAGCCACATTCTCCATCACATTCTGCAAGGCTAAAGTCATCCACCAGTTCTTCTGTGATGTGCCCCAGCTGCTGAAGCTCTCCTGCTCCAACTACATTGGAGTGACTTGTGTGATTGCTTTCATTTCTCCGATGGTATTCATTTGCTCCATCTCCATCCTCTATATCGATATCTCCATCGCCATCATCTATATCTATATCTACATCTCGATCATCTACATCTATGTCTACATCCTTTATCTACATCTTCTCCACAGTTCTAAAATTGCCCTTTGCTGACAGGCCCTCGGGGTCCCGAAGGGATGGCATGGGCGTCCAGGGCTGCAGTACCTGAGGACTCGGTCCGACCCATCAGCCCCAGCAGGAGACAAGGTGGTTGTCGTGCCCACTGGGGACACGGTGAAGGGGTGACCCTGAAGAGCACCGCGTGCCCGGTGCGGTCGGTAGTGGCCTCCCCTCTCCCTGCGAAGGGGAAGGCCGGCCGCAAGGCGGCCCGGCGGCGGTTCCAGCTCCCGCCGGTCTCAGGACGAGGGCTCGTCGGAGGGGGCCGAGGAGGAGGAGGTGGAAGAGGAGCGTCTTCTCTTGGTGCCCGGGGAAGATGAAGAGGAGGCGCCGCCGCTGTCCCCTCTCCGCGTGTCGTCCATGCGGGCGATGTGGCGGGACGAGAAGGTGGCGCTGTAGTGCGGCCAGGTGCTCCTGGGCTGTAAGGCAGAGATGCTGATGAGGCTATGGGCAAATATCTATCAGAAAAATTAAAATTAAAAGACAAATGGCTGGGAGTCCGGAAGACTAATCCTGAGTTATTCTTTGTTAAATATGAAGAAGCGTCTATCCCTTTTGTTAGTATATTGGTTGAGAGTCCTCCACCAAGCAATCAGCAAAGGAACTTTTGAAAAGATAATGAAGGGCAAAAAGAATGGGAAAGGAGACAACAAATCCTGGAAGATATAAAGCAGATTTTAAAAAGCAGATAAAAAGTGGTAGTAGCTTAGTAGGCCTAAGAAAGTTGGATTCTAAGTTTTCTATAGCAACAGCTAAAAGCATCCTGATTTACATTGCATATTCTAATGACAGAGGAATTGACTGTACTTAGAACACTGTAAATGAGGCCGAAGATTGAGCTAAGAAAGAAAACTTACTTAAGAGGCTGTTAAAATAATAGGGACTTCTGCATCTAGGAAGATGGAGTAGGTATACTTTTCCCTATTCCTCCAGCTAAGTACAACTAAAAACCCTGGATTTTATATAACATAAATATAAGAAGAATCTGAAATGTAAAGAGAAGGTAGATTGGCTCGGGACCTCATGACCTTAGGAAAGAAGTGGTGGTGAGCCACCCAGATGTCCACCAATGTTAGAATGGATCAACAAAATGTTGTGTGTGTGTGTGTGTGTGTACACACACAATGGAATAATATTCAGTTATAAAAAGGAGTGAAGTGCTGATACATGTGACATGGATGAGCCTTGAAGACAGCATGTTGAGTGGAATAAGCCAGAGACAAAAGATCGAATATTATATGATCAAACTTATAGGAAATAATAAGAATAAGCAAATTAATAGTCTGAAATTAGAATACAGGTTACCAAGAACAGGGGTGGGGGCAATGGGGATTAATGCACAACTGGTGCAGATTATCTGTTTGGGGTGATGGGAATGTTTTGGTAATGAATGGAGCACAACATTGTTAATGTATTTAACACCACTGAATTATATACTTAAAAGTGACTAAGATGATTAATTTTAGGTTGTATGTATGTTACCAGAATAGAACTATACAACACAAAGGATGAACCCTAATATAAATTATGGCTAGTAGTCAGTAGTATAATAATATTTCATCCACTGCAACAAAGGTACCTCAAAGATGCACCTGTATGTGGGGAAGTAGTAGATGGTAACTCGTATACTATGATTTTTCTGTAAACCTACAACTACACTAATAAAAAATTAATAATAAAAAATTAGAACACTAAAAAAAAAAGTGCCCTCTGCTGAGGGCCAATCCAAGGCCTTCTCTACCTGTCTGTCTCACCCCTTTAATGTCTCATTTTTCCTGCCACCTGTTCCTTTAAGTTTAGATTCTCAAACTGTTTTTGATCTTATGGTTTCTATCTTTTATACAGTGTTGCCCCCAACACTCAACCCTATTCTCTACAGTCTGAGGAATGAGGCCATGAAGGAAGCTTTGAGAAAGTTACTGTTGGGTGGGGAATTCCCTGGGAAAAAAACATTTTTGTCCAGTTGTAGAGGCCTGTCCAATATTATATAGAGGAACTTTAGAAATAATGGAATCTTTCAATATATGGTAGTGCAAGAAAGCAATAGCATTTTTCCTATAGATTAAATATATAATATATTCATTATTATTATGGATAACTCATCTGACTCTATCTTTTTAGTCATCAAATCCATTTTGTTTCATCTTGTGAATGGAGAATACTCTACCCAAGAGCTGATGTCTTCAATGGAAAGTTTAGTAGGAAGAATTTTTTTTTCCTGTTGAAGGACTGTCCAACATTATATACAAAGAACTTTTAAAAATAATGGAGTTCTTTCAATATGTGGTATTAAGGGAAAGCAATATCATTTTTTCCTATAGATTAAACATTCAATATAAATCATTGTTATTGGAACCTTTATATAACTCCTTCATTGATTTAGTCATTCAATCCATTTTTTCATTCTTTCAAATTAAGACAAAATTAACAATTACAATTTTTAAAATAGAGACCCACAAGTTTCCATTTCCTCCCTATACAAATAGATATACAGACACATGCAGACACACTGACAAACATAAGCTTGCTTATTCTCATAGTTGGAATAGAAAATAATATAGGACAAAAAGATTATAATTATCCCCTCAATCCCAATAACGAAAGGATTCAACTATTTTCACTTCAAATGTTTCATTTTAAATGTCCAGTTTAATTCTTATTCCCTCTCTTAGGTTTTTTTTTTTTTTTTTTTTGAAAATGAAATTTTTATTGTCTTTTTTTCAAAGATACATGGCCCACACAAAATGTTACATTAAAAAATATGAGGGTCCCATATACCCCACTCCAAACCCCATACAACTCCTCCCACAGCAACAACCTCTTTCATCATTGTGGCACTTTCATTGCATTTGATGAATACATTTTGGAGCACTGATATACCACATGGATTATAGTTTACATTGTAGTTTACACTCTCCCCCACTCCAATCAGTGGGTATGGCAGAATACATAATGTCCTGCATCTGTCCCTGCAATATCATTCAGGACAACTCCAAGTTTCTAAAATGCCCCCATATCACAACTCTTCTTCCCTCTCCCTGCCTTCAGCAACTCCTGTGGCCACACTCTCCACATCAATAATACAGTTTCTTCCATTGCTAGAATCACAATAGTTCTGTAGTAGAATACCAGTAAGTTCATTCTAATCCATACTTTGTTCCTCCATACTGCAGATCCTGGGATAGCTATGTCCCCTCCACCTCTAAATCAAGAGGGGGCTTAAATCCCACATGGCTGATGGATACGATTCTCCTGCTTGCAGTTGTAGACTCTCTGGGTTCTCTGGTGTGGTGGTTGACCACCCTCATCTCCCTGTTAGTTGACCTGAGTAAATCCAATGAAATGGAGAATAGGTATTGCAACTCTGCTGAGGCTCAGGGCCCACCTGGCACATGGACCATCCAGAGATTCAAGTCTCTTGAGTATACACCAATCCCAGCACCAACCGCATGACAGAAGAGGCATGTGTCATTGTAAGTGAGTTGCACATGACAACTGAGGGAGTGCTGACTTCCCATCTGAGGAAGATCTGTTGCATTCTCCAATGGAACAGCAACACTCCCCCAAGAGCAAGGGCAAAGACCAGTGAGGAAGGATGGTCCAATGATGGACCCTTGATACTGATGACTATGCTCAGGAGCCTGTGTGCTTGAAATTTCAACTAGGCCTAGAGCTGCAGGGTGCCTAAGTGTTACCTCCTAAGAACCTACATGTTGCTCAAATGTGGTCACTCTCTAAGTCAAACTCAGCAGGTTCTCAGAGACAGCCAAAGTAGATACAACTCCAGGTTGTGTTGCTACTGAGGGCTATGGAGACACCCAGGTCTGACAGTCATGGCAGATGGCTCTGGAGTTCAGCCACTTGCCAGTGGGCCCAACTTTGGAATTTGTCCTTCTGAATGTGATGGAGTTGGAATCAGATGTGAGTTCTTATTTTTATATGTATGAATTTTGCATATTGGTACAAAAATTTATATACCATTACTACAGCCACATGGTTTTACATATTCAATAGAATTAGTCACATTAGTCAGTGGAATTCAAATCATAATACATTTGGTCATTTATTTCATTTGGATAACTTATTTTTAATTTTTCGCTGTCGTAAGTCATGAAGAAAATTTGATTTTGTGCTCTGCATAATTCCACAAATGGTGCTGCTGAATCAAATAATACAGAATATTCAAGGCTCTTGAATATATGGCCAAATTCCTTTCCAAAAATATTAAATCATTTTATGTAACCATTAGCAATTTCTAGCAATACCACCTTTCCCACATGCCTCGTGATTTTTAAAATTTTTAAAATTTATAGAAGCATATCACACATATATAAACATACATAAACAGTAAGTGTATACTAATAGTTGTGAACTTACAAAACAAATATACATAACATCATACAGGGACATCATATGTCATCCTACCAACAATACCTTGTATTGTTGTGAAACATTTTTAACTAATGATTAAATAGCATTCCACCAAAATATTACTACCAACCAAAGTATCTTTCATTTGGTATATTTTTCCCTCAACCCTCCCAATTATTATTTTTTAAATAAAATTTATATATGAACATACAAAACAAATAATATTATAACTAAAGTTGTAAATTTACAAAGCAAACATGCATAACATCATACAGGGGTCCCACACATCAACCCACAACCAACATCTTGCATTGTGGTGAGACATTTGTTACAAAAGATGAATGAATGTCATCAAAATCTTACTACTAACTATAGTCCTTATATTACATTTGTGTATTTTCCCTCAATCTACCCTATTATTATTTTTTAAATATGTGTTTGTGACAGAAGTTGTTAAACTTAGAAAGCAATCATGCATACGTGCAGGATTCCCACACAACACCCCTCTATCAACACACTACACTGTGTTGGAGCATTTGTTACAGATTATGAGATAATATCATCAGACTATTACCAGGTCCATAGCATAAATTTGTCACACTTTTTCCATACTCTGTCATTATCAACACAGTACATCTTTGGCTTAGATGCAGGAATGTCACATTATTACTGTTAACCACAGTACATAGGTCACTCCAGTTGTATTTTTCCCCATGCTTCTTCACATTCCCACCACACTACGATAGTGACGTACATCTCTTGTAGCTCACAAAGGACACTCTTGCATATATACCATCAACCACAATTCTCATCCACTTCTGAGTTTACTGTGTTATTCATTTCCAAGATTATCTCTAGGTTTCTTTCAATTGGCATTTACATCACTAGACTACACTTTTCAGCCTCATTCTGACTGATAAAACAGTTCTTACTCATTATAATGTGTTACCATCAACTCTATACATTTCCACACTTTCATGATAAAATTAATTAAAACTTCTACATACAGTAAACTTCAGTAGTCCATCTCAGTCCTCCTCTTGTCTCATTTAAGAATGCACCACCTACCACCAGGCCTTGAAACTATTTTCCTACATTTTCCTCTAGAAGCTTTATTGTTTTCACTTTTATATTTAGGTTTTGGTTCCATTTTGAGTTAATTTTTGTATAAGATGTGAGAAAGGGGTCCTCTTTCCTTATTTTGGCTATGAATATCAAGTTCTCTCAGCACCATTTGTTGAATGGACTGTTCTGTCTGAGCTGGGTGGGTTTGACAGTCTTGTCAAATATCACATGACCATGGATAGGAGGGTCTGTTTCTTAACCATCAGTTTGGTTCCATTGGTCTATGTGTCTGCCTTTATGCCAGTACCATGCTATTTTTACTACTGTAGTGAGGTAAAATAATTTACAGTTTGGAAGTGAGAGTCCTCTAATCTAATTTTTCCTTTTTAAGATGTTTCTGGCTATTTGGGATCTCTTACAAACAAATTTGATAATTATGTTTTCCATTTATTTGAAATATGCTTGTGGAAATTTTATTGGGATTGCATTGAATCCGTATATCAATTTGGATAGAAATGACATCTTAATGATATTTAGTCTTCCAATCCATGAGCACTGAATGTTTTTCCAACTATTTAGGTCTTTTAAAGTTTCTTTTAGCCATGAATTGTAGTTTGCTGAATACAAGTGCTTTAAAACATTGGTTAAGTTTATTCCTAAATATTTGAATGTTTTAGTTGCTATTGTAAATGTATTTTTTTTCCTGACTTCCTACCCAGATTGTACATTACTAGTGTCTTTCATGTGATGCAAGTATAGGTACTGCAAGGTTTTGTTTGTTTGTTTTTGGGTTACTGAATGCATGGAATATCTTTTTCCAGCCTTTCACTTTCAATCTATTGGTATCCTTGGATGTAAGGTGAATCTTTTGAAGAAAGCATATAGATGTCTCATATTTTCTTACCCACTCTGCCAGTCTGAATCTTTTGATTGGGGAGTTTAATCTGTTAACATTCAAAGTTATTACACTAAAGGCAGTTTTTATTTCACCCATTTTGACTTTTGGGTTTTATCTGTCATATTTTATTTTCACCACTCTTTTGACACTTTTCATTATTTTTGAGATTATACTGATATAATCTTCATTTCTAGATTCTTGTCCAAGCCTCTCTCTCCTTTCTTTTCTTTTCAGACTTTAGCATACCCTCTAGTGTTTCCTCCAAAGCCTGTCTCTTAGTTACAAACTCTCTCAGTTTCTGTATATCTGTGAATATTCTTAACTCACCCTCATTTTTAAAAGACAATCTTTCAGGAAATATGATATGAATAAGTTAAAAGATTATCGCTGCAGAAGGGAAAAGGTTTTAGGGTGGATCTGGGGAAGTACTGTATATTGTATATATGAATTTCGGTGATCTAAGACTCTTGTGAAGCTGACAATTTGTTGGGATTGACTTTACAGGAAGTTTTGGACCACAGAGTGGTTCAACAATGGCAGCGGAGGAATACTGATATAGGATGTTATTGACAAGATATATAGGGTTAACAGGGAGTTATACAGGGCATATGCCCAGGGTATATAGTAATGTCTAGATATACTCATAGTGGAAACAATTAAAAACAACAGCTGGGGGGGTACCGGGCCCCTGGCCGGGGGGTCACTGTCGTGGACCCTGGAGGAGCAGCGGCAGTCCTCCAGGTGCAACGGCAGGAACCAGGAAGGAAGAAAGGCCCAACAGTGGGCTCCTGATACTAATGGCTATGCTTTTGAGCCTGTACACCTGCAATAAGAACAAGGCCTAGAGTAGCACTGTGCCTGGGAGTGTCCTCCTGACAGCTTTCATGTTACTCAAATGTGGCCACTCTCACAGCCAAATTCATCATGTAGATGCAGTGCATTCCCCCCAGCGAGGGACATGACACCCGGGGATGAGCCTCCCTGGCACCGAGGGACCACTACCACTTACCAGCTGAAGATACAACTAGAAAATGACCTTGAATTAAAGGTTCAATATGGATCAGCAGAATATCCCTGTCTACATATAATAACATGACTTCAAAATGCTGATTGACCTAATGTAAGGGGGAAATGGAAAGGAGAAATGAGATTATAAGGCTGTGAGTCTCTAAAAAAGAGTCTGGAGGTTGTCAGAAGGAATCCCCTTGTGCACAACTGAGCAGAGTCTGAGAGACAGACAAAGTAGATACAACCCCAGGTATTGGTTCTTTTGAGGGATAAAGAGACCCACGGGTTCTATGGTCATGGCAGATGGGGTTCACTGTCATGGCAGATGGCCCTTCTTTGGAGCCTGTGTTTCTGCGTGATGGAATTGGACTCAGAGGGGATCTCTTTTCACAAGACTTCCATGCTACTTTATAGGAATTGTAATAGGTGCTGGGGTTTAAGATATATTTAGGGGATTTGAGTCTCTGGACTGATAATATGACACCCAGGCCCAGAGCCTCAACAGACTTCAGCTCCTACACTTTGATTTATTGGACTTACCCCACTCAGCTAACATGGAGTTGAAGAAGGTCAACCACCACACCATGGAGCCTAGAGTGTCTACAACTGAAAGCAGGAGGAGTGCATCCAGTATCCATGTGGAATCTAAGCCCCCACTTGACATAGATGTGCAATGGACACAACCAATCCAATGTCCATAGAGAAAATGTGGAATGGGTGTGGGAAGGGTAGCCATGGTGGCTGCTGGGTTTGGGGAATGGAGGAAGAGATGAGAGGTGGAGCCGGTTACGGGACGTCGAGTTGTCCTGGGTGGTGTTTCACGGACAACTACGGGACATTGTAGATCCCCCCAGGGCCCACTGGATGGAACGTGGGAGAGTGTGGGCTATGATGTGGATCATTGACTATGGGGTGCAGTGATGCTCAGAGATGTTCTTACCAGGTGCAATGGATGTGTCACGATGATGGGAGCAAGTGTTGCTGTGGGGGGAGTGGGGGGTGGGGGCGGTGGGGTTAAATGGGACCTCATATTTTTTGAATGTAATTTTTAAAAATAAATAATTAAAAAAAAAAAGACAATCTTGCCAGATATAATATTCTTGGCTGATGATTTTCTCTTGCACTATCTTAAATATATTATACCACTATCATCTTGCCTCCATGGTTTCTGATGAGAAATGAGCACTTAATCTTACTAGGTATCTCTTATTTGTTAGGTGTTGCTTTTCTCTTGCTGCTTTCAGAATTCTGTTTGTCTTTGGCATTTGACATTCTGATCAGTATGTGTCTTGGAGTTGGTTTGCTCAGATGTACTCAGAAGGGAGTATGTTGTGCTTCTTGGACATGGATATCTACGTCCTTCAATAGTGATGGGAAATTTTTTACCATTATTTTTTCATATATTGCTTTGAGCAACTTTCCCTTCCCTTCTCCTTCTGGGACACCCATGATATATATATGCTTGCACATCTCTTGCTGTCTTTTATTTCCCTGAGACCTTGTTGAATTCTTTCCATTCTTTTCTTCATCAGTTCTTTTGTACATTTGTTTTTAGAAGGACATTTCTTCAAGCTCACAAATCCTTTTTGCTGCCTCCTCAAATCTGGTACTATATGATTCCAGTGTATTTTTAATTCATTTGTTGTACCTTTCATTCCCATTAGATATGCTCTTTTTCTATGTATGAGTTTCAAATTCTTTCTGCTCATCCAATGTCTTCTTAATATCCTTAATCTCTTTAGCCATCCCATTAAATTTTTAAAAAGATTTGTTTGAATATCTATGATTAGTTGTCTCAACTCCTGTATGTAATCTGGTGTTTTACCTTGTCCCTTTCACTCAGCCATATCTTCATGTTTCTTGGTTTGGATTGTGATTTTTTATTGGCATCTTGGCATTGGCTTACTAGATGTATTTATTCAGGGCACAGGTTCCCTCTTTAGTTTAGGGCTTTCTTGCTCTTTCAAACTTGCTGGTTGTGTAGTAGGAGCCAAGGATGCAGTTGGTGCTGTAAGCTGTGGAGGTTCAAGCTGCCTGCATTGTCCAGTGGACAGTTGAGCCTTTTCCCAACTTTCCCCTTTGCCAAAGATAGGGGCAAAACCACAGCTATGTGTAATAATCCAAGTTATGCAGGCCTAGACTCTAATGCCCAGAGAGACTGATGAAGCTTCATGTCCCTTCTACACTGCACAGATTACTATCTATGCAGTGCTGGTCCAAAATGACCACAGTTACCCCAGTATATTCCAGTTATACAGTTGTTGACAGCCAAATGTAGCTGCAGTTACCTGGATAGGCTGGTGCAGGGCCTGTCATCATCCTCCCTGCCAGAGATGGGGTAGGTTTCCAGGTAAATCTGGGTGAAAGAAAGTGGTCCTTACTGTCATAGTGATTTTCAACCAGTCTTCCAGGAGCATAGTGAAAATAACAGCTACTGACCTCTTTCTGAGCTGGACAGATTCAAACTTTAGCTGTTCTTAGGGCCATACTTCAGTCAGCTGAATTTACTAATCAGTAACTGAAGTTGGTGGCCAACCATCTCTTCCTCCCCTGTTTTTGGGAAATGTAACTTTTCAACTCCAGCCACAGGAATGGATCTCAAGGCAGCTTGTGCTGCCAGAGTGCAATGATCACCAGCCTCTGCGGCATGGCCAGTATTTTCCTGCAGAAGCTAGTGCAGGGTCCCACAGCATCCTCCCTGCTGGAGGTGGGACTGGAGTTTATGTGAAAGCTGAAATCTGATCTGGATGAAAAGAAGGTCATCCCTACAAGCACTATGATTTACAGTCAGCCATGGACAAATGAGTTTATATGGCTATGAGTCTCCAAAAAAGAGCTGGGAGGTCATCAGAGGGATCACCCTTATGCACATCTCACCATAGTCCCAGAGACAGCTAAGGTAGATACAAGCCCATGTATTGGTTTTTCTGAGGGCTACAGAGACCCACAGGTTCTATGGCCATGGCAGATGGAGTTGAGTGCCATGTCAGTTGACCCTACTTTGGAGTTTGTGTTCCTGCATGTAATGGAGTTAGACTCAGATATGATCTTTGTTCACAAGTCTCTCCTGTTTCTTTTACCAGGCCTGTGGTTGGCACTGGGGTTTAGTGTATACTGAGGAGACCTGAGTCTCTGGACTGTCCATGTGATAGCCAGGCCCTGAGCCTCAACAGACTTGCAACTCCTACCCTCTGGTTTAATGGACTTACCCCAGTCAGTTAACATGGATGTGAAGAAGGTCAACTGCCACACCAGGGAGCCAAGAGGACCTACAACTGAAAGCAGGAGAACTGCATCCATCATCTATGTGGAATATAAGTCTCCTCTCAATATAGATGTGGAGTGGACATAACCATCCTAGAGTCCACAGGATGGAGGTATAGAGTGTGGATTAGAGTGGACCTACTGATATTCTATTCATGAACTATTGTGATTAGTAATCAAAGAAAATGTAGCATAGATGTGGAGAAAGTGGCCATGGTAGCTGCTGAGAGTATGGAGTGGAAAGAAGAGATGTGATATGGGGGCATTTTCAGGACTTGGAGTTGTCCTGGGTGGTGCTGCAGGGACAGTTACTGGACATTGTATGTCCTCCCATGGCCCACTGGGTAGACTGGGGGAGAGCATAAACTATAATGTGAACCATTGACCATGTGGTGCAGCAGTGCTCAGAGATGTATTCACCAAGTACAATGAATGTCCCAAGATGATGGAAGAGGTGGCTGTTATGGGAGGAATGGGGTGAGGGGGGTGGGCATATATGAGGACCTCATATTTTTTTGATGTAACATTAAAAAAAATAAAGACAAAAAAAGAAGAAACAAACAAAAACAAAACAAAACATGACAAACAAACAAAAAAAAAAAACAAAGAGGTGATCTCCATAGCACAGCCTTGATTCTTGGATTTGCTTATGTACCTAAAAGCTATCTTTATTCAACACTGTGGATAGACAGGTGTAAAATATACAGAGAACTGGCACAGGAGGTAGATTGAACAGAAGAGATTACATTAGAGGGAGATATTTTTATGGAAATGATTTGAGGCCATTATGGAGCAAGTGAGAGAAAGTGGGAAACTTCTTTGAATTTAGGCTGTGGAAGTTACACAGGGTAGAGCAACTGGACTTAGGGCACAAGTCGTTAGCTAGAAAAGCTTTGTGTTTCCTTGTGTTTAATCATTAACTTTTTGTTTAAAGTAAGTCTAGTTGCATATATGTGTTTGGGTTTTTGTGTGGATGTAGTAAAGTATCCCACAGAGAGCAGCCTTGTTTTGTTTTTTGTTTTTTTTTGAGATTTGGTTTGTTCTGAAAATAATTTAACCAGTGCCTTAAGGAAGGTTATGTAATTTATTTTCAATCTTTTGTCATGCTTAAATGAATACTGTGGTACACATATAATTTTGGACATGTGCAAATTATCTGAAAAACAAATATAGGAAGTGGACTTTCTAGCTCAAGGTTGTGAGTGTTTCATTTTTGATTCTTACTGACAAATTACCAAATAAAGTTTCAATCAATCTGCACCCCGGGATGTATGTAATTAACACCCCCAAATTTATATAACATCTTAAAACATTTGCCCTTTGTTAAAATGGTATATTATTGAAATTTAATTTGTTTTGCACATTTGCTAATTCTTTGATGATTTAAAAAGTATTTTCTCACTGTTTCAATTGCTTCAGTTTGGAATGTTGTGCTGCAGTTTCTCTATATTTGTCTACAAGTTTTTCAGGCAAGATTTCTCTTGATATATTGATTTTCTACTTTCCTATTTTTCTTATTATACCTTTATGTGGATGCAGAAGTTTTCCTCTTTACTGACATATTTAAACAAGTTCGCTTACCTGGGACAAATTAGTAGGGAGGATAAAGCAGCTTTCCCAGGTTCAGGCCCCTCGTCCTGGCAGTCACCGTGCTTTTTTCCTCCCTGCTCAGTGCCTGCATCTTGCCTCGCTCTTTTCTCATGTTTCCATAGCCATTTGCAGTCTGTGTGAGATGCTCTCTGTCCAGGGTTGACTATTCTGGCGTCTGCAGGGTCTTCTACAGCTGAGCCTTCTCAAGACTGAGGTTTCTTCCATCCTGCACGTGCTCTCCGTGTAAATCCCATTAGCATTTCTGCTGGGCTGAGCTCACCCTGCCTACTGCCATCTCAAGTGTGTGTGGTTAATGCCTTCTATAGTCAGCGAAGGCTTAGGCTGTGCAGATCTTTCTTCTTTTTTGGGCAAAAGAGGACATTTGTGTCTAAGCGACTGTCACTTCTGAGTAGGACCCAGAAGTAATTGTACCTCATGCCTCCATTGAAGCAGGTTTTCAATTTCTAAAAATGTGTCTTTGATGGAGTTTGATCAAATATATTACTTTTTATGCCATAGGTGAGGCCAGACTGAGTTTTGTTCTTCTTACTTTTTAATATGTCTTCTTTGACTATCTGATTTAACTTCTTATGCACTGCCTTTTAGTATACACAGCATTCTGAGTACCCTTACATCTATGTATCACTTATATCACACTTTATCACAGAATCTAGCATGTATTTCTATTTTGGTAATTATCTTATAAATGAATACAACTCTGAATCATTCTGCTCAACCTAGCTCACACTTACATCCTTCCAGATGATAATCTGATCTACTTAACCCTACACAGTACACTGGAGAACGTGTGCTAACTGTCACTATTATCCTTCCTGACAAAAGCAATGGAGAACATTACTGCAGTGAATGAGTTTCCTTTGTTGGGACTGACCTGTGTTTAGAAGTTGCAGCCTGTAATCTTCATGATTTTCCTCTTTCTATATCTGATGAAATTGTTTGGAAACGGGGCCATAATAGTGATTGTCATCTCAGAGACAAGACAGTACTCCCCTATGTATTTTTTCCTGCAAAATCTTTCCTGCCTGGATATCTGTTACTCTTCAATGACTCTCCCCAAGCTCATGTTGAACCTCCTCTCCAAGTGCAAGGCCATATCTTCCCTCGGCTGCATCACTCAGCTTCACTTCTTCCACTTCCTGGGTGGCATGGAGGCCATCTTGCTGGCCATCATGGGCTTTGATCGTTTTGTGGCCATCTGCTACCCACTCCATTACACCATCATCATGAACTCCCAGGTGTGTGCTCTGCTGGCAGCTGTGGCCTCGCTTACCAGTTTCCTTTATGCTGTTGCATTCAGACATGACTGCTCATTTAAACTTTTGTGGCTCACAGAAACTCACGTACTTCTTCTGTGATATCAAGCCCCTCTTGGAACTGGCTCAACCAGTGGCTTCTTTTCACTGTCACTTGCAGCTTGGCCATGGCGGCTTGCTTGCTCACACTCCTCTCTTACTTTTACATTATTGGCTTCCTTCTGCTCAAGAGCCGGTCCTGCAGTGTGCTCCACAAGGCTCTGTCCACCTGTGCCGCCCACTTTGTGGTGATGTGCTTCTTCTATGAGACCATGGGCCTTACCTACATCCCTCCCACCTCTGCCACTTCTGTTATACAGGAGCGGTTTGTGGTCCTCATTCACACCACTGCCACCTCAGTGCTGAATCCACTAGTGTACACACTTAGGAATAAGGAAGTGATGTTGGCACTAAGGAAGGTCTTTGGGAGGAGCTGCCTGACTAAACATGGCCATTGACAGCACTAGAACACATGCAAACTGCATGTGCATTTCATGACATTCATTTCCTCATGTGTGATAAATCAATGCATTTCTTGAATTTTATTTTCCTTTCAAAAATTTGTATTATGGTAACATGTTCTTCACTCAGACATGCCTAATGATTGATTGCTTAGTCATTTGTTCATTTACTCATTCATTCAAAACATTTTTTGAGCAGGCAGTGTTCAAGGTGAATAATGAAAAAAAGCCAAGAGGACATGCCATGCAGACATGCCTGTAAGTTTTAGTTGAGGGGACAGACAATCAAGGTACGTATGCATAAATGCAAGGCAAGGAAGAAATGGCAAGCTGAGGCGGGTACACCTTTGGATGATTAAATCAATGATGCCCTCTCCAAAAGGGTGACATTTGAGTAGACTTTCAAAGGAAACAGAGCAGTGAGGTGCACAGGTATCTGAAGGGGAAGTATTCCATGGAGACTGCAGCCAGTGAAAGAGCTGTGGGGAAGAATGAGCAGCTGCCTGTGGGTAAAGCAAGATGGACAATGGCCCGGAGCTCAGTGGGTGGTGAGAGGCCCAGGAGAGGAGGGCAGTGACAGATGGTGATCATGTCAAGGGCATCTTTTTGGGTTTAGTATATTCACATTTACTCTAAAAGATTAAGGATGACATGGGGGCACTTGAGCAATGAAATGACTAGATATCACTTCTGTGCTGAAAGAATCCCACCTGTGCTGAGCTGAGAAAGAGTAAATTAACAAGGATGGAGTCCACTGGAAGTCCCTGAAAGTCTTCTAGAGAACAGCAGAGGGAGACTTGGACCAGGGTGACATGGTGGGATTGTAGAAGTAATGAGATTCTAGGTGTGTTTGGAACACATAAGTTTGAATATTTGCTGACAGCTTATGTATGTGGTATGCAAGTCAGGAAACAAGGATGAGCCTCAATTGTTATTTATCTGCATTAACCCTACAGGAATGTCTGTAGTGTAAGTATAATTGGCTATGAACATAGCAAGGATGTGATGGAGGTTTGATTTGCTTTACTAAAAATAGAGATGGGTTGAGTTTAGTTATTCTTTCCAATTAATTGTCCTCCTTATGCCCAGGACAATGTATGTTAAGACCTTTACCTTAAGATGAGGATATAGTCACTGTTATCAAAACCAATTTGTGACAATTTAATTTATCTGGGCATGATTGAATTAATCTTTTCAAGTAATAAGAGTAATAATAAAGAAAGTGGATGAGTCTCAAGTGATTTGGCTTCCACCTACCATATGGGGGGACATGGGTTCAAACCATAGGGGTCAACTGGTGGAAAAAAAGAAAAAAATATGCCCATGCAGAGAGCTAGTGCCCATGCAAGTGAGTCATGCAGCACGATGATGATGAAACAAAAAGAGCAATGAAAGGGAGAGTCAAGGTGAGGTGCTACAGAAACTAAGAACTGAGGCAGCATAAGTGAGGCAACACAAGTGACCTCTACCTGAGAGGTCCCCAGGTTCAAATCCCAGTGAATTCTATAGGAGAAAAATGAGAAGAGAAGACAAAAAGAGAAATAGATACATAAGATCACAGCAAATGGACACAGACAGAAAACAAAAAACAAAAAACAAAAAATCATGGTGGGGAGGAGGGGGAGGGGAAAGGAGTAATAATAAATAAAACATCGTTTTCTCCTTTGGGGACTTTATACTTTATGAAAAAAGAATCAGATAAGAAGAGAAACCATGATCATGTACGGCAAACTATGACAGCTGAAGAAGATACTACAGAGGGTAAATGGAGATAAAACCTAGGATGAATAGAATGTGTTTATTTAAAGTAGAAACAATATTCTATTTTATATCTGATACCATTATCACAATGGTATAACAGGATAAGTGAACTGGCCTGCAAGATATTAGAAATGTGAAAATAATCATTAATGTTAAGAAGGATGGAAAAAACACATAATATTTTGATTTTGGAACTCTCTTCAGATACACTGATTGCATCTTTACACATACACAGTTGAAAATTCGGCAATTATTTGGTGGTTCAGTGTACACAATCCTACAAGATAACTAAACTGTTTACTTTTTCCAGTAGATTTATTGATCTGCACAGATATTTGAGCATTTCTAGGTTCTCTACCTTTCTTTTTCTCTGTTTAACATGCTCTGTTTCTATATGTCTATCTCTTTCTCTTTCTCACATACACTATATTCATTTTTATAAAAGTCTGAGTCAGAATTTATATGAGTAATCAGATATGGGTGTTTCTGACTAATTATTGATCAAGAGGGACTTTGTACAGCCATAAAATGTGATTTACAGAACTCTGTGGATGTTTGTTAAATGTTCATGTCTGTATCTGAACTGTAGTGATAAGAAAAAATAAATCTTTACTTATATTAAAACATACTTTTATACCCAGCTGATTTTTTTCTTTTGAAAGTGAGAAAAAAGGACTATTGAAAATCTTGTAAACATTCAACATAAATATAAATATTCTGAGCACTTTTATGCAACGTGTAACTTATTTTTTTAATGACTTTGTAATAATATTCATTAAAAAAAATATATATGAGGTCCCATTCAACCCCACCACCCCCACCCCACCTCTCCCCCCCCCCCCCCAGCAACACTCATTCCCATCATCATGACACATCCATTGCATTTGGTAAGTACATCTTTGGGCACCTCTGCACCTCATGGTCAATGGTCCACATCATGGCCCACACTCTCCCCCATTCCATCCAGTGGGCCCTGTGAGGATTTACAATGTCCGGTGATTGCCCCTGAAGCACCATCCAGGGCAGTTCCATGTCCCAAAGATGCCTCCACCTCTCATCTCTTCCTTCCCTTCCCCATACCCATCAGCCACCATGTCCACCCTTCCCAATCCAATGCCACCTTTTCTATGTGGACATTGGATTGGTTGTGTCCATTGCACATCTATGTCAAGAGGAGGCTCAGATTCCACATGGACGCTGGATGCAATCCCCCCACTTTCAGTTGTAATCACTCTAGGCTTCACGGTGTGGTGGTTGTCCTTCTTCAACTCCATCTTAGCTGAGTGTGGTGAGTCCAATGAATCAGATTGTAGGTGTTGGAGTCTGTTGAGGCTCAGGACCTGGCCATCACACTGTCAGTCCAGAGATTCAAATCCCCTAAATATATCCCAAACCCCAACACCAACTGCACCTCCAGCACATTAGCATGAAAGTCTTATGTAGAGAGATCCCATCTGAGTCCAGATTCATCACACATAAACACCATTTCCAAAGAGGGGCCATCTGACCTGGTAGTTAACCCCATCGGCCATGACCATAACTCCCATGGGTCTCTTTAGCCCTCAAAGGAACCAATACCTGGGGGTTGTATCTGCTTTATCTGTCTCTCAGACTCTGCTCAATTGTGCATAAGGGCAATCCTTCTGACAGCCTCCAGACTCTTTTTTAGAGACTCGTAGCCATATAAACTCATTTCTCCTTTCCATTTCCCCCTTACATTAGGTCAAACAGCATTTTAAAGTCATGTTATTTTATGTAGACAGGGATATTCTGCTGATCCGCATTGAACCTTCCATATAAGGTCATTTTCCAGTTGCATCATCAGTTGGTAGTTGATAGTGGTCCCTCGTTGCCAGGGAGGCTCATCCCCGGGTGTCATGTCCCACGCTGGGGGGAAGGCATTGCATTTACATGCTGAGTTTGGCTTCGAGACTGGCCACATTTGAGTAACATGAAGGCTGACAG
This sequence comes from Dasypus novemcinctus, assembly GCF_030445035.2. NCBI lineage: Eukaryota > Metazoa > Chordata > Mammalia > Cingulata > Dasypodidae > Dasypus > Dasypus novemcinctus. The sequence continues at coordinate 72,377,092 of NC_080694.1, read as the reverse complement.
GAGGAAATTCCCAGGCACAATGCTGCTCTAGGCCTTGTTCTTATTTTAGGCTTATCAGCTCACAAGCATAGTCATTAGCATCAGGGGCTCACTGTTGAACCCTCACTCCCTCCCGGTCCCCGCCGCTGCACCTGGGAGACTGTCGCTGTTCCCCTAGGGATCATGACAGAGCACCACTGGCCAGGAACCCAGTAGCCCCCTGCTGTGGTTTTTAATTGTTGCCACTATGAGTATATCCACACATTACCCTGCACCCTGGACATATGTTCTGTACAGCTCCCTGTCAGCCATATATCACCTGTCAATGGTATCCTATACCAGTATCTCTCCATTGCCATTGTTGAACCACTCTGTGATCCAGAACTCCCTGAAATTTGAAGCCCAATATAATGTCAGGGTCCCTTACTAGGGAATGGCATATAGCGATGGGTTTAAAGGTTAGATAAAGAATACGTGTTGACTTGGAAAAAATTCTACATCCTATCTTTTTCTTTTTTTTTTTCTTTTTCCCCTAATTATTGAGCTTCTTTTCACAGGAGCCCTAGACCACAGCAATGCATATATATAATATACAGCACTCCCATACATCCACCACAAAACCTTTTCCCATCCACAGTGATACTCTTACACCCTATTCACATCATATTTACTTAACGTGATGTACAGAGTCTGAGACAATAGCTTTCTAACAAGGTGACATCTGTGCTTACATTATGGTACATACTTTAGGATACACAGTTTTTTACATTCTTAGTTATCCTGTGTTTTACATTATGTTTTACATTGTCAGTCTGTCATCTCCTATATGTTATGGTGTAATATTACATGTTTTATATCCATCCTTGTGTACTCTCATGAAACTCCTCTCTTACCCCCCATTTACCTTGGTTCCACACATTTAACGTCCATTTTCCCTTCCACCTTGGTGCCCACAGTGACAGCCAACCTCTGTTTCCCGAGGAGCCACTTCCAGAGATAGATGGAATAGTGTTCAGGGCCTAACTTGCTCAACTGCCCCAATGCCCTGGGAGCCACCCTTTCTCTCGAGGGATACAGTTCCCTCTATTTGATGGCATTAGTCCTCCCCAGGATGTGGGTCCACCCCCACTCTCACTACTTGGGTTTCTACCCCATGGTGTCACCCACTCTGGCAGAATGAGCGTTTAGACATTCCCCAGGAGCCCGTCCTGCATCAGACCCTTCCCTCCGAGCATTCTAAACAGGTAACCCTCTTTATTATATTTTGATATGATTTTCTCGGCATTTTACTCTCCACCAACACCTGACCCTCTCCTGTGTTCGTATGCTACCCCTCTCTCCCCCCACTTTTGGGCAATGCGTGTAACTTATTTTTATTTCATTTCTTCACCACTCAAGAGATCAATACATATTTTTCAGTTCAAAATTTATGTATATAGTAAAAGGAGATATTGAGTTACAAAAGTCATTTATATAAAGTACAAAAAATGGGCATATTTAATTTCTGCCCTTAGAATGAAACCACTGGCTGTCCTGGGGGTGGGTGTTCTGCAGGAAAGCCCAGGAAGGAACTCTGTGCATGGCTAATGCTGTTTCCTTTTCTGGATTCTGTGCAAGGCTGTGCTCAGTTTATGAAAATTTATCATGCTTTATACATGTGACTGTTTTTATGCACAATTTTGACTTCATTAAAATCCAATAAAACAGACAAAAATTTGTAGTCTGCATGGCATAAAAATTCAAATAGCATAGAAGATGCAGGTAAATATTCTCCCCCAGCCTGTGGTCTGGTTCCACTCCTGGTGTGGTCTGGTCAGTCATGAGGACCACATTTATTCCTGAATGATGGAGAGACTGCTTAGGATGCTGGGGCAGCAGCATAACATCTGGGCTTGGGTGCAGTCGCTAACACAGGCAGCAGGTCTCCTGGGCACTTACCTGAGTAGCCACCCAATTTTCTTGGTTGACCCATGGTTTATGACATAGTAAAAGTCATCAAGGGATAATAAATCAAGGACTATTAAAATATTAGATAAAAGTATCTGGATATAATTAACAAGCACCAAGGCCTCTTAATTTATAAACTTTTGAAGGATGTTTTCAACTGAATCCTTGCTGATGGCTAGGGACCTGCATAGATCTAAAAACAATTCTGTGTATGCAGATGAAACCAAGCAGGTCACTTAAGAGTTTTAATGATCACCTCTCTTCTCTGTAAAATAGAAATTATAGAATTACCTCATAAATTTTGAGGATTAAATGGAATTGTTCATACAATAATCTACAATAAGTGGTCAGAGTATAGTAAAAGTGATATATAAAATAAATACCTCTATTTAATATATATTTCAATGTGTAATGGATCAGTACAGATGCATACAAGTTTATAGGCTTCCCAGTGGTCTCATTTCATAAAGCCTCTCACCTTACAATATTAATCTAACTCATAAGAATATTTAACATTTGCAGATGGTAGCTTGGGATTACAGTGGAGTTTCCAAGCATTTTTAATTTTGTTCTTATTTTTAACTAAATCATCCTCATTGGAGGTATTTTATGTCAAATGCTCCCAATCTATTTCATTGCAGACGTACTTGAAAAGGCTTAAGGACTCAGGTGGAATGCATCTGGCCCATAAATACCAGTTTGGTTGCATAGTTGTATTAGTGATGACAATTTTTAGTTTCCTCAGCTAAGGATATTTTCTTCCAAATTTCATTTGTCTGGAACTTCTAGAACAGTACTACCCAGAGAACATTTTGAGAAGACGGAAATAATCTAGATCTGGACTGTCTTCCATGGTAGCCACTAGCCACACAGCTGGTCAGTACTTCAAATGTGGTTGATTCAAAGGTGAATAGGAACCGAGGTTTTAATTTTATTTAATTTTAATTAATTTAAACCTGTGGCTAGTAGCTGCCATATTGGACAGTGCTGCTCCAAAATATCAGTATAGTAAAGATCTAGACAATGTTAGTAATAAAATTAGTGATAATTATGGCCGTGAGTTCTAATTATATCCATAATGGTTAGGGACATTGTTCTATTTCTTCATATTATTACCTCCCTTCATCTATCCATAATGGTTAAGGACATTGCACTATGTATTCATATTATTACCTCCCTTTGTCTATCCATAATGATTAAGGACATTGTTCTAAATCTTCATATTATTATCACCATTCATCTATCTGTCATAGTTAAGGACATTGTTTTATGGTCTTTATATTATTGTCCAATTTCATCTGTCCATAATGGTTAAGGACATTGTTCCATTTCTTCATTTTTATCCTCTTTCATCTACCTTTGCTTCCAACACAGCCATGCATGCTGAAGACTTCAGATGCCGACCTCAGTTTGTCTTCATTTTTCTGCCTTGGGATCTCTCCAAAGCCAGGGGCCTCCTCCTCAGTGTGCAGCAGACAGAGCTGGAAGTAAAGAAGAGCCGATGGCCCCAGGGCAAACCTCAGGCATTGGAGACTGTGGTTCAGTGGATCCTTGCCTTAGCCTCTCACATTTTAGACATGATTCTGAGTTGAATATTCTTTGTGGTTCTCAGAGAGTGCCCAGGAGGACAGTTCTCGTTCCACACAGCATCACTTAATGATGCACACTTTACTCACCTGTCCTTCCTTGCCTCAGTCCCCCAAATTTGCTTCCCAATTGGAGGCAGTGTTCTTTGGGGTGTGTGGGTGGATGTGGTAATGAGAAGAACATATTTCATTGCATGTATATCATACATTTTACTTTCTAAAATATGCAAAAGTATCAACTATACAATAATTAAACCAATTACTGTATGGGCCAGATGTACATTATGTTAGGGTGTTCTCATATTATTAATTTGAAACAGAGCCAATACCTTTATCCCTTTCAAAATGGCAAAGAACACAAAGAAGAATTGAAGTCGTGAAGCATATGACAACGTAGATGAACTTGGAGGACATTATGTTGAGTGAAACAAGCCGGACACATAAGGACAAATAGAGTATGATTGCACTATTATGTACTAAATATATTATGTAATCTCATGGAATTAATAAATAGAATAGAGGTTACAGGAAAATAGAATGAGGGTAGAGAAAGGAAAGCTGAGGCTTGACCTGTGCAAAATTGGTAAAAAACAAAAAAAGGTTGTTTGTAAATCTTTAGAAATGAATGGAAATGATGAGATCACATCATGGTGTTTGTGACTAGCAGAGCTATTATATGAGTATGACAGTTGCTGAAAGGGAAAGTTTAAGGTCATGTATATTACTAGAAGTAAAGCTAAAAATTGTAACATGGGACTATATAACATAGTGAAACCTCAAGTAAAAAAACAAATATGGGTATATTGCTTATATAAGCCTGTTTACAAAATACAAATACAAATGTACTAGAGAGAAGGAAACAGAATAGCCATTATGTACAGAAGGGGAAGCATAGAGAGATTGAGAGGTGATCAGTTTTATTTGGCTGTTTGGTTTTGTTTTTATTATTGTTATTACTGGAATAATGGAAATTCTTTAAAAATGATTGAAGTGATAAATGCACAGCTATGTGATTATACCAAAATCATCGATTGTACACTTGGATGGATTTATGCTTTATACTATGTATCAGTAAAAGTTACTTGTATTAAAAATATTTTATATATTTAAAAAAATAAAGAGGATGTTAAAAACGTCTATCACTTAATTCAAGTGGAAATTGCCTGCTTTCTCAATTATACCATGGTGTAATTTTGAATCATAAATCTGATACTAAAATTTTCTAGTTCACCAATTATCTCCCTCATCAGTCTTCTAATGTTTGATTCAAGATATACACAAGATATAATATTAGCTGACAGTAAACAAATCAATTAAGTAAACCTTTTAAGAATTTATTAATAAAATGTACAAATTTTAATGTACATATATAAATTTATTATATATGTCTATATGTACATAGGTTTGTAATCTGTATATAGATTTATAAGTACATATGAAATTATATGTAGATTTATAATATTATATAGTTTTTCAAAGGTAGATAAAAATAATTTATGGGTCATCTAGTAACAAATATCTGACTGTATACCCAACAGTAAATTGTATCATATATAAAAAGTCTGTACCATGTTTTCTGTAGAAAAGCATGATTTTAAATTATAAAACTGAACAAAATTATTTAAAATGCTACAATATAAATATCACATGGAAACATTTTCCATATTGTAAGGTGAGGTACATTTTTTACAGTTATATGTTACCTGGATTATTATTTGATTTGTGGCTTAATTAGAACTTTGACTATGGTAGGCTATTTTAATAATTATCTAGCATTTCAGAACTATGGGAATAACTGATGAATAGCTGGATGAATATACATCAACCATATTAGCAAGGATCCACTTCTTATTCTCTCTGGGGATAGCAGCTTTTAAAGAAAATACCCCAGAGGTTTCCTGAAAGCCTCTCCAGTTTTCAATAGTAAAATATTCTTCCGTGTGCAGTTGAGTGCTCTGTGTTCAGTTACGCTTTTCCCCTGGGGAAGCCTTAGACTTTAAGGAAATCTTTCCATGCAGTTTGTTAAGTGGTCTGCCCCCAGAGACCTCTTCCAGGAGTAATTGCAAAAACCACCAGGCCAAATGGAGACAGGTGCACTGGTGGCTGCCCAGCAAAGCTGGCACCTCTGGAACGGGCTTGAAAGTGTTTGGTAAGTATGCCCTGATGAATTGTCTTTGGAAACACCTGAACAATTATGTGTTTACTGGCTTTTTGAGAACATTTATAATATTTTAATGATACAATTACCAGTAATCTTTCTAATGAGTCCCCAAGTGACTTACTGGTAGATCAACAGCCAATTTCCAAGAAGACTTTTTAATTGCAAAGAAACTGCAAAACAATGGTTTAAGCAGCTGCGGTTTTCTCTGTGCTCAATGGCTAAACTACTTACTTGTATAGGCCTCAGTGATCAAATGTCTTTACTGCAGATTAACAATTGCTATAACCTATAGCTTCAGAGAAGAAGTAAATCCTGGAGGGACCTTCAAGATAATGTTAACTGGCACTCTCTACATTAGGAGAAGGCATTCAAAATTCAAATATTAAAATTCTCTGGTTTGTGCTTAAATGAGCTGGAATAATCTAAAGAAATAATCTAAATACATTGACTCAGTGCTTCATTCTGTCTTTAGTTCCACTATAAACAATAAACCACTCTGCTAATTCTCAACATGTATATATATCAACTAGAAGAAAGCCTTTGGAGTTAGATTCCTTGAGTTTGAACAATGGTCTCATCACTTCTTATGTGTGTGACCTAGGAAAGCTGATTAACATTTCTATGGTTCCATTATTTATCTGTAAAACGATAGGTATAGTGCCTCTCTCATGGGCTTGCTGTGCATATTAAATGGGTTGGAGATTACTAATCACATGAATAGTGTCACACATGATGAGCACACATGAAATGTTAGCTCTCATCATTCTACTACCCTAAAAGAATGTGCTATTTTTCCATGGTCATTTATTTCACAAAGTACACTTGCATTTATGTTTTTAAAAGCCATGTTCATTTTATAGAAAGGAAAATCTAAGGTAAGGATACCACAGTGCCCTAGACTAACATTGTCCTGGTATTGAGCAGGAATATCTAGCTTCAATCATGTCTTCTGATGTAAGCCTGGTGCTCCCACTTCCTCACAGCTGTTTCCATCCCCATCTGCAATTGCTGTTATAGGTAGTGTCTTCCAAAAACAGGATGGAAACCACGTCTGGAAGAAATAAGCACCAACTATTTTGTTTTGCTCAAGTTTAATCTAACTTCAAAATATGGTTCTGGTTCCTGGTATGGTGGAGTAAGCACATTCATCCTATCTCTTCACTGAGTGCTGCTGTCTAACCAAGAGAGAGCACATGGGAAGTTATTTGAGCACCCTTGAGGTGGTCTGGAGCTGTATGTTCCCCACAAAATCATGTTCTTAACTTTTAATCCCTTCCTGTGTGTGTGAACCATTCTAAGTAGGGGCTTTGGATGAGGCTACTTCACTTAAGGAAGTGTAGCCTACCTCGGTTGGGAAGGATCTCATTCTGCAACTGGAGTCTTTTATAAGTAGAATGAAATTCAGACAGAAAACCACACAGAGGGAGCATCTGGAAGTATACATCAATGAAATCTGAAGGAGGGGGAGACCTGGAGATGCCACCATGTGCCCGGCCTTGTGACAGACTAAGACCCAGGATTGCAGGCACCAGCCTTCGAGGAGAAAGCATCACCATGAGAGCTTGACTGGGGTTTTCTCTTAGCCTCAAAACTGCAAGCTAATAGATTCCCAGTGTTTAAGCCAACCCATTTCACAGTATTTGCTTGAGCAGCCCAGGAAACTAAAACAGCCCTTAAAAGTAAATACCAGCAGGTGTGTTTGGGAAGAACCGCCAAAGTGGCAGTGAATTTATCCATTATTTTCCCTCTAGAATGCCTGAGTCTGGACTTAGAAACACAGAAATAGCAACAGGAGCAGCACAGTGTTTAACAGCAGAACATGGACAGGACTCCTGGAGAAGCCTCAAGAAGTGCCAAAGGAGATCTCTAACAATCAGAGGATGAGGTCGTCCTCTATTTTCTTTTGTTTTGCTTCTCTTTTCCCTGTTCATTCATCCCCAGTCAGTTCTATGGCAGCAGAGACAAGGCAAGCAGTATCAACAGAACGTGCAAGAGTCAAAACTGACAGGGGAACTTCCTCTCCATTCTGTGGAGCTATAGCTCCAAGGGTGGACCCAGCCCACTGATATCTCTCTCTGTGTCTCTGTCTCTGCCTCTCTCTCTGTCTCTCCCTCTCTCCCCTGTTGCCTGTCTTCAGATTAAGTGCAAATGAAGAAGTGTGTGGCAGAATGGGGTAACTAAAGTCACAGGTTTCTAGCCAGAGAACCAAAATGGGGAACCCCAGAGAATCAAGAGTGACCACAGAGATTACGATGGAGAAATATAATTAAAAACAAAATCTCCTTGCAACTCAGACCTCTGCACAAAGGTAGAAAGAGAAATAAAAACTGTTTTATTATTGAATAATCATTAAAGTATTATGTGATGCATCACTAGCAATCCACAAAGAGAAATGCAAAGTCTGAGAGACAGCTCTCTTTTTTATGTGGATATGAGGACGCACCCTGTCACATACACATTTTCAAGATAATTTCTGAGTTGGGCTTACAATTTTGAGCCAGGTGCCCCCTGGAAGTTATGTTAATCTTTTCCCAGGAAACTGCGAGATAGGATAGATATATTCCTTGATTACATTTCAAAGAGCAAAGAGACAACCTATAATGGCAGGATTTTAAATATAAATACTACAACGTGAGAGGGAGGAGGATGCCTCTTCCCTTTGGTTCAACAGGGAGAACTAAGCCTTTTATTTTGAGATCTGTTTTGCCCTTACAATTGCAGAGGGATAGGAGTTCAGGAAAGTTATTCTCGAGAAGTGGGACAGATCTGAGAAAACAGCCAACGCTCTGAAACGACATTGCCCTAGAGCCCACAAGTGGTTCTGCAGCCTGGACGTAAAGAGGTTCATTTTCCTAAAACAAAGGTGTAATGCTTTCCATAGGCAGTAAACAAGATCCAGGATATTCAAAATATCCAGTATACAATTCAAAATTATTAAGTATAAAAAGAAACACGAAAATTTTTAACTTACACAGGAAAAGGCAATGAGCAAATGCCAAGGCTGAAAAGACCAAGATGTTGGAATTATTTAATGGAGAATTTAAAGTAGATATAAAAATGTTTGAATAAGCAATCAAAGCACTCCTTTTTTTCTTTTTTCTTTTGCTGTTCTTAAAAGATACATAGATCACACAAATGTTACATGAAAAGATATAAGAGGCTCCCATATACTCCACTCTCCACACCCCCCACTCCTCCCACATCAACAACTTCTTTCATTGGTTTGGTACATTCTTTGCATTTGATGAGCACATTTTGGAGCACTGCCAAACAGCATGGATTATAGTTTATGTTGTAGTTTATACTCCCTCCCAGTCCATTCAGTGGGATATATAATGTCCTGCAGGATATATAATGTCCTGCATCCGTCCCTGCAATATCATTGAGGACAACTCCAAGTCCTGAAAATGCCCCATATCACACCTCATTTTCCCTCTCCCTGCTTCATCAACTCCATGGCCACTGTCTCCACGTCAATGATATAATTTCTTCCATTGCTAGATCACAATAATTCTAGAGTAGAATACCAGTAAGTCCACTCTAATCCACATTTTATTCCTCCATCCTGAGGACCCTGGGATGGCGATATCCACTTCACCTCTCAATCAAGAGGGGGCTTGAAGCCTGCATGGCTGATGGATGGAATTCTCCTGCTTACAGTTGTAAGTACTCTCACTTCCCTGGTATGGTAATTGACCACCCTTTCCTCCCTGTTAACTGACCTAGGTAAGTCCAATGAACTGGAGAGTAGGTGATGTAACGCTATTGAGACTCAGGGCCCAGCTGGCACATAGGCAGTCCAGAGATTCAAGGCTCCTGAGCTAAAACCAAACCCAGCACCAACCACAGGTTCAGGAAAAGTGACAGTAAAAGCATGCATAGAGAGATCACATCTGAGTCCACCCCCACCACACTCAGGAACACAATTTCCAAAGTAGGGCCCACTGGCAAGGCACTGAACTCCAGAGCCATTAGACATGACCATAGGACCTGGGTTCCCCATAGCCCTCAGGAGCACCCCTAACTGGGGTTATTTCTATTTTGGTTGTCTCTGAGATCCTGCTGAGACATGTGTAAGTGTGACTGCTCCGATGACCTCCTTACTCATTTTGAAGTCTCTTAGCCATATAAACTCATTTGTTTTTACCATAACCCCCTTTTATTCAAGGTCTTTTTCTAGAACACACACAAGCTGGTGCTTGGTAGTAATCCCTCAGACAGATGGAATAATAGAAAGTCATAGCAAAGAAATGAAAGATATAAAGAAGAACGAAATAGAAATTTTTGAACTGGGAATACATAATCAAAATAAACTAATAGAGCTGTGTCCCAGTTAGACTAATATGTCAACTCAGTCTGGTAATTATGCCCAGTTGTTTGGTCAAACAAACTTTGGGCTAATTGTAATACATGGGTATTTATGGACTTTCTTCAATCATGAAATTACTGCATAGACAGCTGATTAAATCTACAATCAACCAAGGAGATTGCCCTTAGCATTGAGTGACATTTTATGTAATCAGTTGAATGCCTTAAAAGGGAAGTGATGTCAGCAGTCAAGGGGGATTTCACAGCTTGTCTTTGTACAGCCATCATCTCCAGAAAACTCATCAAGGACCTTCATTGGACTTTCATTGGAACCCCTGGTTAGCAGCCTGCCTGCAGAACCTGGACTTGTGCATCCCATGGTCACATAAAAGAATCTTTAAAAAATCTCATACTATTTACAGATATCTCCTGCTGATTCTATTCCTGACTAATACAATATCCATATCCAAAAGAAAGAAAGAAGACTGATATTTCACACCACATAAAAAAATTAACTCAGGATCAAACACCTAAACATAAAAACTACGACCCTGAAATTCCTAGAAGAAAATGTCAAGAAATATCTTGAAGGTTTTGTGATAGGTGGTATTTCTTAAACCTTATACTCAAAGGACAAATACCAAAAGAAAAAACAAATAAATGGGACCTCCTCAAAATTAAACACTTTTGCACCTCAAAGGACTTGATCAAAAGGAGGAAAAGACAACCAACTCAATGGGAGAAAATACTTGGCAATCCCATATCTGATAAGGGTTTAATATCTATGATATATAAAGACATCATACAACTCAACAATAAAAAGACAAACTACCCAATTAAAAATATGGGCAAAAGACTTGAAAATACAATTGTTCAAAGAAGAAATACAAATGGCAAAGAAACACATGAAAAAACGTTCACCACTAGTGATTAGGGAAATGCAAATCAAAAGTACAATGATGGCGAGGGAGGTTTTTTTTTTAATGTAACTTCAAAAAAATAAAAAAATAAAAAAAAATAATGCTATCAAATAGAAAAAAAAACTACAATGAAATACCATTTCACACCTATTAGACTGGCCACTATTAAAAAATTGGAAAACTGTAAATGTTGGAGAGGATGTAGAGAGATAGGAATGCTTATTCACTTTTGGTGGGAATGTAGAATGGTATAGCCACTGTGGAGGATTGTTTGGCAGGTCCTGAGGAAGTATGAACCCAGGAGAACTGAGAGCAGAGATATAAACAGACGTGCACACTGATGTTTATACCAGTGTTATTCGAGATTGCCAGGTATCCATCAACCCAGGTATCCATCAACCAATGAATGGATAAACCATTTGTGGTGTATTCACACAATGGGATATTATGCAGCTGTAAGAAAAAATGAAGTCATGAAGCATACGACAACATGAATGAACCTGGAAGACATTATGTTGAATGAAGCAAGCCAAACACAAAAAGACAAATACTGTATGACTGCATTTTTATGAAATAAATATATTATATAAACTCCTGGAGTTAATAATTAGACTATAGGTCACCAGAAAACAGAAGGAGGGTAGAGAATGGAAAGCTGAGATTTAATCTGTGCAGAATTAATAAAAAGGTTGTTTGCAAATCTTTGGAAATGAACAGAAATGGTGAAAGCATATCATAATATTAATAACTAGCAGAGCTATTATATGGGTATTGATGTGGGCTATGGGTGGAAGGCTGTCTCTTCGTAGATAACCTAAGCGGTCTGTGTCCTGACCTGTGGGTGTGGGACAGTGAGAGGCTGCAGCTCTGCCCTTGGTGACCATGGCAATGACTCCAGCTCTGGAGAAGCAGTTTAGCAATGCAAACTCTATAAACTTTAAACATTCAGGGAAAATGCAAACCAAATGTGCCAAAAGCTTATCTTGAATGTGTAAAGTCCATGCTAAAAGCTCACCTAGGCTGTGGAAGATATATGCTAATTCAAGCCTATTGAGCACTGAAACAAAGAATGATTTGGCCCTTCCTCTGTATAAAAGGAATTCAAAAATTTTGCTCAGGGCTCAGGTTTGAAACAGAAAGCTCCTGACTCTGGCCGGCCATCAGTAAAATCATTTTTTCCTTCAAAATCATTCCTGAGTCCTGGACTTTCTATATGCAAATAATTGAACCTCTCTCGACTTCTACAACAGTATGACAGAGGTTGAAAGATATAGTCTAAGATCATGTATTTTACTAGAAGGAAAGCTAAAAACTGTAACATGGGACTTTATAAGGTAGTAAAACCTCATGTAAAATAGAATATGTGTGATATTACATAGATAAGACTGTTTTTACAAATTCTATAAATATATTAGAGAAAAGGAAAAGGAAACAGAATAGCAGCTATGTATGGAAGGGGAAGCATAGAAAGATTGAGAGGTGATGAGCTTTGTTTGCTTGTTGTTTATTATTATTTTTGGAATAATGAACGTGCCCTAGCAATGATTGCAGTGATGAATGCACAAATATGTGATTATACTGAATACCATTAATTGTACACTTTGGATAGATTTATGGTTTTTTTAACATGTATCAATAAAACTGATTTGTTAAAAAAATTAGATGGTCAAAATATTAAAATTTAAATATATTTTGGAAAAACTCAGTTTCAAGAATTTCAAGAAATTAATATTCAAGCAAACACTGTATTTGTTTATACATATATAAATAAACTACTGGATGGACTCAATAATAGACTGGAAAGGGAAATGCAGAGAGGAAACTTGAAACAAAAGCAAAATTATCCAGTCTGAATAAAGAGGGTAGAAATACTGAGGGGGAAATGAGCAGAACCTCAGGAAGAGAATAACAAAAGGTATAACATTTCCGTTATAATTACATGGAAAAGAGAAAATATATAGCACTAAAAGAATATTTGAAGAAATAATGACAGAAAATTTCCCAAGTGTCTTGAAAGACATAAATCTACAGATACAGGAAGATAAAAGTACCTCAAACAGGATTATTATTATTTTTAATCCAGAACCAGATGAAGTCAAATGACCAAAAACTAAAGAGAAAGATGTTGAAAAGTAGCCAGATAAAAACAAAATAATAATTATAGGAGTCCAGTGATTCAAATGATGTTAGAATACTCAATACAAACTATGGAGGCCAGAAGAAGGTGAAAAAAACAGTAAGTGCAGCAAGAAAAAAATCAGTCCATAATTCTATATCCAATGAAAATATCCTTTAAGATTGAGGCAAGACAAAGATACTCTCAAATGGAAAAAAAATAAAACTGTGAAATTCATAGCCAGCAGAACTGCTCTAAAATAATTTCTAAAGAAAGTTCTTACATAATAGAGAATTGTTACCAAAAGAAAACTTGTAGCCTCAGGAATGAAGAAGGAAATGGTAAATATTAGTGATAATATATTATTCTTCTCTTGAGTTATCTAAAATATGTTTGATGGTTGAAAGCTAAAGCTATGACATTGTCTGATGAAGTTTTCAATGTATGAAGACACAGTAGGTTATACAACTATATTATAATATGTGAGAGGGTAAAGTGGGAGTTAATTTTCTATCTTCTATTTGAAGTGGAATAAGTGGATTCTAGGTAGCATGTGAAAAGTTGCATATTTTTTTTAATCAAAAGAGAAACTACTAAAAAAACTAAGAGAGATATAAACAAAATCAAAGTAAACTAAAATGAAATATTTTAAAATGCGCAAATAATTTAAAAGAATGCAGAGAAAGGAAATCATGAACAAAAAGCAAAAGGAACGTATAAAACACAATTATTAAAATGGCAGACCTAAATCTAAACATATCAAGAATTACATATACTATAAATGCTCTAAATACAGGAAATGAAAGCTAGAGATTGATGGAATGAGTAAAGAATTAAGACACATCTCTAGGCTGTCTACAAGAAACTTACTTCAAATATAATGATGTAGATAGGTCAAAAGTACAAGGTTGGAAAAACATATATGATATACATATTAATCAAAAGAAATTTGGAGTGTCTATATTAATACCAAATAAAGTAGACTTCAAAGCAAAAAACATTACCAGGAATAAAAAGCGACATGATATAATAATAACAGGGTCAATTCACTAAGACTGCAAAAGACTGCTAACTGTGTATGCCACCCAACAACTGAACTTCAACAAAATATATCCAGCAAAACCTAACAGAAAAGAGAAGCAAGCAATTCCAAAATTGTACTTGGATACTTCAACTTTTTTTCTCAGGAATAGGTGAAAGAAGTAGTCAGAAAATCAGTGAAGATACAGAAGAAATGAACAACAGCTTCAACCAATTGCCTCTAATGGTCTTTATAGAATTATGCCACTCAGCAGCAGCAGAATATTCATTCTTTACATGAGCACAAGGAACAATCACCAAGATAGGCCATAGGCAGGTTAATAAACTATCCTTAATAAATTTAAAGAATTGAAATATTGTGTATAACACAATAGAATTATACTAGAAATGAGTAATAGAAAGGGTACAGGAAAATACCTAAACACTTGGAAAATAAACAACATACTTGTATAAAATGCATTGATCCAAGAGAAAGTCTCAAGGGAAATTGGGAGTTATTTTGAAATGAACAAAAATCAAAATACAACCCTTTAAAATGTGTGAGATATAGCCAAAATAATGCTCAGAGGGAAATATAGAATTAAGTGTTTCTATTAGGAAATAAGAATGACATCAAATCAAAAATTTAAACTTCATAAGAAATAAGTGTATAGTAATAGTTGTGAACTTACAAAACAAACATACAAAATATTACATATGAGTGATATACTAAAATAAATTTTAAAAGCAGAAAAAGTAAATGTAAAAAAAAGGTAAACTTCAGGCTTAGGAAAATAAAAAAAGAAGAACAAATAAACCCAAATCATGTAGAACAGAAATAATAACAGAAATAATGAAATTAAAAAAATATATAGAAAATCAGTGAGCCAAAAACTGTTTTTTTTTTGAAATCATAAATAAAATTGATAAGCTTCTAACAAGGCTGGCAAAAAAAAAAATTAAAGAAGACAAAAATCACCGGGAACGAAAGAGGAGTTATCCCTAAATATTCCCTAGACATTAAAATTTAATATGAAGATAGTATAAGAAATGCCACTCAAATAAATTCTACAACTTTTATGAAATGGACAAATTCCTCAAAACCAGAAACTAGGAAAATTTGATATAAATGAAATGTGTAAACTGAATAGTCCTGTAACTATTAAAGAAATTGAATACATGGTTAAAAATCTTGGGCAAAAGGATTTTGTATGCCCATGTAGTTTTACAGGTGACACAATTAAATATTTAAAGAAGAAATACTAATTCTACACCATAACTTTCAGAAAATATATAGATGAGGAAGAAATAATGTCTAAATTATTTTATGAACCCAAAATTACTGTTATAGCAATACCAGACAAAGACGATAAAATAACATACAATAAAATAACTACAGAAAAATATCCTTTGTGAATATGGAAGCAATATTTAAGAAAAGATTAGGTAATCAAATTCAGCAATAAAAATAATAATAATACACTACAAACAAAAGGAAGGCAGTTATCCCAGAAATGCAAGGCTGGTTCAATATTAGAAAATCAGTCAATGTAGTTCACCATCTTAACCATCGAAAGAAGAAAAATTACATGATCATACAAATTGATGGAGAAAAATCATTTAACAAAAGACAGCAGGCATTCATGATTAGAAGCTCTCAGAAAACTAGGAATAGAGGGAAATTCTCCAAAGGGAATTTTTTAAAGAAAACCTATGCATAATATATCAGACATAATGAAGAAAGAGTAAATGCTTTTACCCTGAGTGCAAGTACAAGGACCACTTTCACCATTCCACCTCACCATCACAATGGAAGCCTTAACCAGTTGAACATGGCTAAATAAGTAAATAAATAAATGACACAGAAATTAGAAAGGAAGAAATAGAACTATCTGTATTCTCAGTTAGGGTTTTGACTGTAGAAAATTCTAAAGAATCTGAGCAAAAACACCTAGAACTTGTAAAATCAAGCATGTTTCTACATATTAACTATTTACAAATGGAAAATGAAAATTTTAAAAATATTTACAAAAGCATCAAAAAATATGAAATCTGACAAAATATGTGCAAGACCTGTACATTTAAAACTACCAAACATTGGTGAGAGAAATTAAAGAAGACCTAATTAAATGGGTCTTTATTCATATGCCAGAAGACTCATTTTAAGATTTCATCTTTTCCCAAATTGATAAATAAATTCAGCATAATCTCCAGAAACCCCTGGAGGCTGTTTATGAAGAAATGACTAGCTGATTCTAAAATTCACATGGACATGCAAAGTACTAGAAAAACAAATATCTAATAAACTGCTTGTATGCAGAATGTATATGGAGCAGATGTTGCTCAAGCAGTTGAGGAGTTGCTTCCCACATGGGAGGTCCTAGGTTCGATTCCTGGTGCCTCCTGGAAAAACAACAACAACAACAACAAGCAAAGCAAATGTAAAAAACACCTCAAGGGAGCTGACGTGGCTCAGTGGTTGAGTGCTGGCTTCCCATACAAGATCCCAGGTTCATTCCCCACCTTCCAGTAACTAAAAAAATATATGTTTTTATATATGATGATAAAACCAATTTTTAAAGTGGGAAAAAGATTTGAAAAAGCACATCACCAAGAAGATATATGGGTGAAAAATGCACACATAAATAAATTCTTAACAGGGAAATGCTAATTAAAACCATATAGAGAGTCAGCTATATATTTAGAAAGTTTAACATTACCCATTGATTGCTGTGATGGTTACATGAATAAATGTGTGTGTCAAAACTCTGTACTGTAGTATACTAAAAAGGCATTTTACATGTATTACTTATTCCACAGTAAAAATAAAAGAGGTTAAATATAGTCAGCTAACTTGAAATGAACTTCCTCAACCTGATAAAGGGCCTAAGCAAAATGTCCAATGGCCATTACACATAATCAGAAAATGCTGAATGCTTTCTCCATAAGATCAAAAACAAAGCATTGTGGCCACTTACACTGCATCCATTTATATTGGACTGGACTTCTTACCAACTTCAAAAAAGAAGGAAACTAAACAAAAATCATATAGAATGGAAAGGAAGAAACATAATTGCCTTCATTCACAGAAAACATGATCGTATTTGTAAAAATCCCAAGAAATATTGTATTAGTTTGCCAAAGGCTGCTGATGCAAAAGTACCAGAAAATGTTTGGGTTTTATAATGACAATTTTATTAGAAGAACATTTTACAGTTCCAAGGCCATGAAATGTCCAAATCAAGGCACCATCAGAAAAGCTTACACACCACAGTCAGCTGCTGGTGATCCTGGTGTCCGATCAGGAAGCTGCTTTCCTGGAGCTCAGCTGCGGGCAACCAGCCATTTCTCTTGTGCCTCGTCAACTTGAGCCTCTCGGGGCTTCTCTCCCAGACCTCAGTTGTGAGCAAACCTGGAGTCCTTTCTCTCACGTGGCTGGTAGGATCAAATATGGTGACTCCCTTTTCCTGTGTCCGCATTTGTATCAGTTCCAGTAAGAGGGTGGAGACTCACAGGAGTGCAATCAAAAGTGACCTAATCACCAATCCAATGTCCACAGAGAAAATGTGGAATGGGTGTGGGAACGGTAGCCATGGGGGCTGCTGGGTGTGGGGAACGGGAGGAAGAGATGAGATGTGGAGGCGTTTTCGGGACGTGGACTTGTCCTGGATAGTGCTTCACGGACAATTACGGGACATTGTAGATCCCCCCAGGGCCCACTGGATGGAACGTGAGAGAGTCTGGGCTATGATGTGGACTATTGACTATGGGGTGCAGTGATGCTCAGAGATGAACTTACCAGGTGCAATGGATGTGTCATGATGATGGGAGAGAGTGTTGCTGTGGGGGGAGTGGGGGGCGGGGGCGGTGGGGTTGAATGGGACCTCATATTTTTTTTAATGTAATTTTTAAAAAAATAATAAATAAATAATTTAAAAAAAAAAGTGACCTAATCAAGTGATCTAATCCAGATCCTTCACTGAATCAAACCTAGGCCATCTACACTGTCTTTACAGGCATAGGAATAGGTTAGTTAAAGAAAATAATTTTGTGAGATTCACAAAAGACAAACCAGGACAAATACACATAAAAATTACTGGAACTAATAAATGCATTTACCAATTTCAAAGGGTAAAAGGTCAATATACAAAAATAATCTGTATTTCTACATTCTAGCAATCAATAATTAAAAACTGAAATCTAAACATAACATTTACAATAGCATCAAAAATCTTGAAATATTTAGAAACCTATTTAACAAAATATCTTCAAACTGTATGCATTAAAAACTTTAGAATAACCCCTGTGCAAATGGAGATAATCTCATTAAAAAATGAGATAATCTCATTCAAAAATCATAACTCAATATTGTTGTTATCAATTCTTCAAAAGTTGATGTATAGAGTCAATTCAATTACAGTCAAAATTCCCAACACCCTTTAGAATTTTAAAATGCAAAGGACCTATAATAGCCAAAATGATTTTGAAAGAAAAGAACAAAGTTGGAGGATATATATTACCTGATTTTAATATTTAATATGTGAAAAGATGCCATAACTTGAATGAAAATATTTAGAGCATGTAATTAAGGACTTATATGTAAAAGCAAAACAAATTTATAACTCAATAACAAGAAGACCAATAATTTAATGAGAAATGAGTAAAATATCTGAACACACCCTTCACCAAAAAGATGTATGAATGATAATCATACAGCCACTTTGGAAAACACTTTGATAATTTTTTGCAAAGTTAGACATATGCTTTCCATACAATCCAGCAATGACAGTCCTGGGTATTTACCAAAGAGAAACAAAAAAAAAAAAAATTTAAGATGATCATATCAGCTTTATTCAGAATAGATGAAATCAAACTTCCCCAAGTATCCAGAAACTGGTGAACAGATAAATGAATGCAAACAATTGACTACCAGCCGGGGGCAAAAGAAATAAAACACACACATGTAGAAACTCAGATGAATCTCAAAGGTGCTATGTAGAGTGAAAGAAACCAGACACAAATAGTGCATCATGCATAGTCCATTTATTTGAAACTGTAGAAAAAGTGAAACTGTAGTGAGGAAAGATGGTCAGTGGTTGCCAGATCTGTGGATCAGGGAGAGGACATGATGTCAAAGGGACTTGAGAGCATTTTTTCGAGAGATGGAAGTTCTCTGGATCCTGGATATGGTTGTGTTTAGACAACTGCATATATTTGTTAAACTTATGGAATTGTATATTTTAAATTGGGGGATCTTATTATTATAAATTCTATTTTAATAAAGCTGATTTTTAAAAGGGAAGTGAATTAGGGATAGAAAACTGTGGTATAAATCAAATAAGGACATTAATAAGGACCAGGATCTGTCAAAGAACCAGTTCACTGGCCCAGGGGCTCTGATCAGCTGTGACTGGTTATCAGAGGAAATCTATTGTTGATCAGGTTATTGCTGCAAAGAAGCAGGAAAAAGAGCTATATTATTTAGCTTACTGAATTTAAGAAACCAAAAGCCAGAGTGAAGATTCCAACTGTATATATAGTGCCTAGTTCAGGAAAACAGGGTAATTTAGGACTGAAAGATAAAAACACATTGACCAAATGGCATTGAAGTAGTGGAAAAGAGATGTCTATGGAAATAAAAAGTATAGGCCACACACCTCCTAAAATCACTCTCTTCCCCTCTGATGTTTCATACAGCAATACCGGAGGTTATCAATACAATGATACAATTCATAAATGTATGCAAACATTAGTGACCAATAAAATGCCAAAGGGAGAAATCCAAATTTTATGCTGGATAATCACAATTTATCTTATTCCCCTTTTTAATACTTATTTAACTTCTTTCTTGCATTGACAGCTGATAGCTAGAGCATTAATAACATGCTGTCTTTGTTCAGAGCCCTGGAATCACTGAAATAGCATCAGGAAGGGGGAAAAAAAAACTTGTTTGCAGTTGTATACTCTCTCAGTTCTTTGGTATGGTAGCTGTCCATCCTTGCCTTCTTGTCAGTTGCCCTATATGAGCATGATGACCTGGAGAGTAGGTATTGCAACTCCACTGAGGCTCAGGACCCAGCTGGCACGTGGATAGCTTAGAGATTCAAGTCTCTTGGATGTACAAATATCAACTCCAGCACCAACTATAGGTTAATATAAAAGGGACAGATGAAGTATGCATTGAAAATTCATATCTGAGTACACGTCTGTCACACTCAGGAACACAAACTCCAAAATAGAGTCCACTGGCAAGACATCAAACCCTGGAGATATCGGCCATGACCATAGGACCTGGGTGTCTCCAAGACCTAAGGAGCTCCACTATATGGGGAAGTATCTACTTTATCAGTTTATGAGATCCTGCTGAGATGTGCATAATCACTACCTTTCTGATGACCTCCTGACTCACTTTGAAGTTCTTAGCCATAAAAACTAATTTTCCTTTACCTTTCCCTCCTTTCATTCAAGGTCCTTTTCCAGTTAATCCCATGGCACCAGAGAGGCTCATCCCTGGGAGTTATGTCTCATGCTGGGGGAAGGTAATGCATTTATACTCTGATTTTGGCTTAGACAGTGGCCACATTTTAGCAAAACAGAGGCTCTCAGGAGGTAACTCTTAGGGACCCTACATCACTAGACTAAGTTGCAATTTCAAGAGCAAAGTTTCATAAGCATAGTCATCAATATCAAGGGTTCATAAATGGACCATTCTTCTTCACTAGTCATTGCTCCTGTACTTGGGGGATATTGCTGTTCCATTAGAGAATGTGGGAGAGCTCCCTATGATGGGAATTCAATATTCTTTTGATTGTGTGAATCTTGACCCACTGTGACAATGTCCCATGAACATTTGAACACATTGATATACCTTATATGTATGCCCAGGTGAACTTTCTGCCATGTGTCCCCATTACTGACACCCCACACCAATGATTCTTCCCTGCCATAGTTGTAACCCTTCTGTGATCAAAACTTCAAAAATGAAACCCAGAACACTGCCAAATTCAAATAATAGGAAAATGAAATATTAATGGTACGTTTAAATCTAAGAAATAAAATATATAATAATTTAGAAAGCTAAACTAAAATATAGTAAAAAGTTGGGGTATTAAAATGAAAAATATTTTTTAAAAATTAAAAAAAATATTTTGCTGTTTGCCTTACATCATTGTATTACCTGTTGTCCTGCATTTACAGTGGTGTTTACTTCTATTTCTCCCCCAGGGTCTTACATTTTTCATTGGTCTTCAAAGAAGTTTTACATCAAAGTAAAGTCACATACAGAATATGGGGGATTCCCATATACCCAATATCCTCCCCTTTTTCCACCTTCCCTATTAATAACCTTTTTACATGTGGATGGTATATTTGTTACAACTGATGTACAAATACTGAAACATAGGTACTAACCATGGTCAATGGCTTACATTATGGTTTACATTTTAGACCATACACTTTTATAAATGTTTGATGAAATTTAACATGGCCTGTATCCATCATTGTGAGATCATGCAGAGCACATCCATTGCCCCCTAAAACCCCCCTCTTCCATCTATTCTGTTCCTCCCTCCCCCTCCCCTTGGGGCCCATGGCAAGGACCATGCGTCACTCCTTGAAAGACAAGATTCACAGATATTTGCAACAATGCTGAGGGCTTGACCCACTGCTCTGTCCTCCCATATTAAATAGTAATTTTATTTTTTTAATTTAAAAATTTAAATATAGTAATGATTATTTTATCTTTGGCTTTGTTTTTCAGGAGGTTTTGGTTTCTTTTTTTATTAACAACTTTATTTCAAATTCACAAAAATAAAAGGGCAGAAAGAGGCAGCTCAACAAGATATGGAAACGTTTTTCCTAAAAAGTTCATTTTCAGGCATTTTTGTCTCATCTAATTCTACCTACTAACTTAATTGCTCCTATATTGTTTAAAAAAGATACATAGATGAACAGAGATTAGTTAAATGACATAGTCAAGATCTTCTTATTAATGAAAAAAAGAAGAAAAAGTGCTTATTCATACATATCTTTAAAAAACATACTTTTTATTACCGTTAGAATTAATATTTACCAATTTTACTTTTGCTACAAAAGCATTATAATGTTGTTGTTAACTATACTCCATAAATTATATTAGAGTTTTCCCATGTATCATCACATTCTTAACACTCTGTAATAGAATAACATTCTTGTATTTATATTATTAACCACAAGCTTCATCTACTTCCAAAATAGTTGTTATATATTCCCAATATTATCCTCCAGCTGTCTTCCAACTAACATTAATATTTTTAGACTACTGGTTTCAGCCACAATGTAACATTCACTATAATATGTTACCATCACATCCAAACATTACCACATATTTACATTTTACCTTATTAAACATTCTATATATATCTAGCATCTTTTCCCCTTCCCTTCCCATATTCCATCTAACACCAACTTACACTTCGTAGTCCAACTTCATAAGTCCACTCATTATATTCAGTTCATATCAGTGAGACCATTTCTGTACAGCTTATTTCACTCAATGTAATATGCTTGACTTTCTTCCATGTTGTTACGTGCTTCTCCAAATTACTTCTTCATAAAGCAGAATAAAATTCCATTATATGAATGAATATCCCACATCTTGTTTATCTATTCATCAGTTGGTGGACACTTAGGTTGTTTCCATCTTTTACAATTATGAATAAATGATATTCTTTTCTTTACCAGCTGATTGAGTGGCATGAAGAGTCAGAAGTGATTAGGAGTCAGCCTCAATTTCCGTTCTTTCATATTCTGGGGTAAATAATCCTTCCTTGAAAACATATACACAGAATAGCACAATGACCATTATGACTGAACTGAAGGCTCATCCATTTTCATTGTTAGATGTACTGGATGCTAAATTTAGAGTCACACTCAGATTCTCTTCAAAGGGTTTTGTACCTTTTGCAAAGGGACACAATCTTAATTGACTTGCTCCTTATTTTTGAAATCAAAACCAGAAGAATGATAGGTGATGGATGTCAATGCCTGAAACATAAATATTAATGTTGGGGAGGCAAAATGCTTCTAAGGACTTGGTCTGAATGGAACTAACCTCTGTGTCACCTGACCTCAGGGAAAATAAAATAAAAATAGAAATGCAGCTATGATCAGATAGCTAGCAGCTGAAGGTATCTGTATATAGATATTTCTGTATATAGATATAGATATCTGTATATAGGTATAAAAAACAACAAAATAATCAATAGTAGGCTTTGCATTTTCACTGCTTATGAATATTTTTGCTAATGTTTTCATCTTGTATGATAGTTAAATGAATATTATCCATTGTATTTTTGTTTACTGGCCATACTGTACACTTTGTTTGCTTTTCCATATAGGTACATATTATTCATACCTAAAAAGACAACTTTTTTTTTAGATGGACACACCATATTTATATATTGAAAAAAACATTTCAAAATGCCATTTCTTTACATTGTTCATAAACTCAGTGCAGTAGTAATAAATCCCCTAATATATACTTTGCATATTTTCAGAGTGATTTTACAATATCTTTAGAAATATACATTGTCAAGATTAGCTCAGGACCAAGGTATACTAAAAAATAAAAACTGAAGTACATCCTTGATCAGATTTCAGGACAAAATATTTAGAACTATGTGGCACTGGTATAATTATAAAAAAATATTTAACATTTACTGATGTAAATATATCAACCTGGATACTTTTGTGGATATATTTTTAATGTTATTACTAAACTGAATCACTTTATTGTTAAAGGTCTATTTAGATTCTGTTTATCTCTGAGTCAATTTTGGTATTTCATGTCTTTCTAGGAATTTAAGCAATTCATGTGAGTTACATAACTTTTTACAATTCTCTTCCTCATAGGATTCCTTTATAATCATTTAAAAAATCTCGTTAAAGTCAATAGTTATGCCTCTTCTATCCTCCTTTTTTTTTAAATAGAAATTTGGATCTTCTCTCCATAATTTTTTCACTAATCACAATAGTTCATGAATAGAATATCAGTAAGTCCACTCTAATCCATATTCTATTCCTCCATCCTGTGGATCTTGGATTGATTGGGTCCATTCCACATCTATGTCAAGAGGGGGCTTAGATTCCACATGGATGCTGGATGCAATCCTCTTGCTTTCAGTTGTAGGCACTCTTGGCTCCATGGTGTGGTGGTTGACATTCTTCAACTCCATGTTAGCTGAGTGGGGTAAGTCCAATAAACCAGAGTGTAGGAGCTGAAGTCTGTTGAGGCTCAGGGCCTGGCTATCATATGGTCAGTCCAGAGATTCAGATCCCCTATATATATATCTTAAACCCTAGCACCAACTACAATTCTGGTAAAGTAATAGGAAAGGCTTGTGAAACGAGATCCCATCTGAGTCCAGCTCCATCAGACAGAAACACCAACTCCAAAGAAGGGCCAGCTGACATGGCAGTGAACTCCATCAGCCATGACCATAAAACATGTGGGTCTCTGTAGCCCTCAGAAGAACCAATACCTGGGATTATATCTACTTTATCTGTCTCTGAGACTCTGTAAAAAGCCAACTTTTTAAAAAGAAAGCCACTTATTCATTATAAAACTCAGTTTTTTGTTATATCTGCTCTTCATATGCTAAATAAGGGGGTTACTAGTAAGGAGACCATCTTCCATAACAGAAAAGAGAAATGAATAGTTTGGGGATAAATGAGAAAGATTTTCACATCCTTTCTCAACTGAAGGTATTCAGAATAATGAAAATGATGTAGAAATAAGGTTAAGAGTAAAAGAATAGGATAACTAGCTCTGCAACAGAGATGTACACAAGGACACTACATGTGTCCTTGAGATTATTTTGTGAATCACAAAAAAAGAATGATTATGTTTGTAAACTAATCAAGTCCTCAGATACCCTTTCATTGCATTAAATTCAGCTTAGAAGCCTTTGATTAGATTACCAGTTAAGATTACTATAGGGCTTTTGATTCAACCACATGAGTGGGGGATGACTCAGTTTGAGTCCCCAGCCCCTTGGTGGATCCGATATAAGCAGACTCATATGGACAGAAATGGGAAGAGAGCTCTGTCATTTTTTATTCTGCCATATGACAGGAAAGAAGAAGCTCAAAAAGCTGAGGCCCCAGGGAGAGATGAGTCATTTGTCTGATAGCTTACAGTTGAACTTGGGAAAAAAGCAGACCAGCCAAGACTGATATAGGAAGCACTAAGAGACAAACCCTATGACAGCTTGCAGCTGAAATTGGGAAGAAAGCTAAGCAGTTGAGCCTGAGAGAGGAAATCCAGGGGGAAAGGACAAATCTGGGCAGAAATTGGCACCCATCTTGCTTCACCATCTGGCAACATACTGGGGTAAACAGTAGCTGATTTTAGTGAGAAAGCATCTCTGGTAGTTGCCTCAGTTTGGACTCTCCATGGCCTTGGAAATGTAAGCTTTTACCCCAAATAAATTATTTTTATAAAAGCCAACAGATTTCTGATACTTTGCATCAGCACCCCTTTGGCAAACAAAAACACCACACATTAAAATATTTTCTGTGCTTGTTATCACAGATGAGCAGAGAAATGACAACACTTTGTCAACTGATGATAAGAAGCAGCTCTGGAAGGAATTGCCATCAATATACATTGTGCCTTGATTATTATGACTGAATACTAAATTAGGGCTTAAATTTGAATTATATCTTGCTAATGTCATTGCTATCAGAAATAGCTATACACATCCTCAAAGAAGCAAAACCACTGTTTTGTGCACCTACAACTTCTCTAATAAAGTATGCTTTTTGTGTTCTACTATTGTCTAAATGAAGTAACGACAGCCAGATTTTCTCTCCTGCTTTAAACATCTAAAACATGGAACAAAATGAATGAGTTTAAAATCACTGCACTGCAGGCTGCTCATACCAAGACCCCTGAAAGAATAGAAACAAAAAGCATAGGCCCAAAAATAGCCCCAGACACTAGGATGCAGTTTCTATGTCATAGCACTTGGAGGAGGAACCCATTAGGGTCCAGATGTCTTGCCAAGTCCAGGTGATGGAAACCCAAGTTCAGGTAGGCCAGGCAGCCAACCATTGTAGGGCAATATCCAACACTTACAACTCACACAGAGATGTGTATATATTGTGTCACAAGAGCCTGAGTATAAAACCTGCTAACAGGAGCAGATGTGCCTCAAGCAGCTGAGTTCCCTTTTACCACATTGGAGGTCCTGGGTTCAGTTATCAGTGCCTCCTGAAAAAAACACACAAAAGAAACATACAGCAAACAAAAAAAAAAGAAAAAAAAACAATGGTTGAGCACCAGCTTCCCACATACAATTTCCTGGGTCCAATCTCTGACCTCCAGTACCTAAAACAAAACAAAGAAAACAAAATAAACAAACAAACAAAAAAACCCATGCTAACATAGGGCTTCTGGTAGAGTCCTTGGAAGGATATTAGCAGTGGGGCTAAATTAATCCAAAACTACAAGCTCCTATGGACACACCTTTAAAATAAATATAAAAGCAGGTCTTGAAATATTAAATGCATCCCAAGTAACTAAAACAATTGTTCGAAAAAGTTGACACCAGTTAACACACAATAGAACAAATCAAGTGCCCCATGATGAAGAATTCATAATGTTTAACAAAAAATAAAAATTAACAAGCATGCAAGGAGGTGGGAAATAGGATCAACAAACAGGAGAAAAAGTAATTAATAAAAACAGATGCAGAAATGTCAGAGATAATGGAGTGAGCACACAAGGATGATAATAAATCTAATATAAATATGCTCTATGTGCCTAATGAACAATGGGAAACATGGACAGAAGGGGAGCAATGGGAGCTACAATACAAGGTCTAAGTAGAACTTGTAGAAATGAAAAATAGAAAGTTCAAGATGAAAAATGAATTGATGGGCTTAATGGCAGATAAATTACAGAAGAAAGGATAAAACTAATCCCCAGTAACCAATTTACATGTGACTAACCACAGCTTCATTACTACAGAAGAAAAGATAAGTGAACTTAAAGACATAGATATTCAAATTAAAGCATGAGAAAAATGACTTTATAAAAATGAACAGAGAATCAGTGACCTTTACAATATCAAGGGCTCTAACATATATATCATTGAAGTCCTGAAAAAGTGGAAGATTAAAAAGATATATTTGGGTCTGCATCCAATGATATAACCCACCATGACAAAATGAGCACTCACACACTCCCCAGAAACTTGCCCAGTGTCAAATTCTCCCCTTTAACTATCTTAAACAGGTAACCTTCCTTATTATATTTTTGAGAAAGTTTTCTCAGCATTATGCTTCAACCACATACCTGACAATCTCCTATGTTCAAATGTTCCCCCCACCCTTCCTCTATTTCTTGAGCCATCTTACCCATCCTCTCATACCTATCCGCCTCAAGCCTGAAAAGCCCCACCCAAAGGTATCCTTATGTCCCCATTTTATCCCTTCTCAGTACAACTACTTATCACCAGCTTGTCATAGATTTCATCCAGGTACATGTCAGCTCACAATCTTTCTCTACCCCCCAAATTCCTCTAAGCCTATCATCTGGGCTCTAGCTCTCTGAGACAGCTTGTTTTACTTATTTCATATCAGTGAGGTCATGTAGTATTTGTCCTTCAATGCCTGGGTTGCAAGGTATACCCACATTCTGGGGAGGACTGATGTTCTCAAATAGAGGGAATTATATCTCTCAAAAGAATTGTTGGCTCCCAGTGTGTTAGGGCAGTTGAGCATGTCAAGCCCTCAACATGGTTGCAAGTATCCCTGAATATGGTCCTTCACGTAATGAAGATTGATTGTCACTGTGGGCCCTGAGGGGAAGGGGAAAGAGGTATTGAATCTATGGAATCAATGTAACTGTGGGACAATGGAAGTGTTTTACAAGATTATGCAAAGAAGGATATAGGACACATTAAAGTACACCAAAAATATAAAAAAGCCTATAGCCTAAAAGGTAAACCATAATGTAAACCCAAGTGTAACCATGTTTGAAAGCTATTGTCGCAATATCTGTACATCAATTGCAGCAAATGTAATATTAATATGTAAAAAGAACATTGCTGGGGAAGGGACAAAGTGTTTGATGTTGGATATGTGGGAGTATCATATATTGTATATATGAATTACTGTGATCTAAAACTTTTGTGAAGACAAACTTAATTAGAAAAAAAAGAGAAAAGAAAGGATGTAGACACTGAGGAAGAAATGGAAGAAATTGCCTTGCCACTGTACATACAGGGCAACACTTACAGCAGTGATAAAAGGCAAACAATAAAAAAAAAAGCTTTTTCATTTTTAAATTTTTTGATACCCCAATTTATTTTTACTTAAATTTTTCTAAATTAGTATGTTTTCTATATCTAACCTTTAAACCCATCACTATATTCCATTTTACTATTAATGGAACCTGGCAATATATTAGGCTTCATTTTTGAAGAAGTTTTGGACCACAGAGAGGTTTAACTATGGCAGGAGAGAAATACTGGTGTGGAGTATTATTGATAGGGGGCACATGGTTGGGAAGGAGTTCTCCAGGGCATGTATACAGGGTACATAAAAATGTTTGGATATTTTCATAGTGGTTATAGTTAAAAATGACAATTGAGGGAGTGCTGAGTTCCTAGCTGGGTGGGGGGGAGGGCGAGGGGGGTTCTATCACATTTCCCAATGAGACAGTAACAATCCCCCAGTTGCAATGGCTCAGTCCAATAAAGAAGGATGGTCCTACAATGAACCTTTGATACTAATGACTATGCTTGTGAGCCTGTGCATCTGAAATAAGAACTAGGCCTAGAGCTACAGGGTGCCTAAGAATTACCTCCTGAAAGTCTCTGTGTTGCTCAGATGTGGCCAGTCTTGAAGCCAAACTCAGCATATAAATGCATTATGTTCCCCTCAGCATGGGACACAACTCCCAGGGGTGAACTTCCCTGGTGCTGAGGGATTACTACCAAGTACTAGCTGATGGTGTAACTAAAAAATGACCTTGAATAAAAGGGTCAACTCAGACCAGCAGAATATCTCAGCCTACATGTAATATAATATCTTGTGTCAAAAATGCTTTTTGACCTTGAATAAAAGGTGGAAATGGAAAGGACAAATGAGTTTATATGGCTATGAGTTTCCAAAAAAGAGTCAGGAGGTCATCAGAGGGGTCACTCTTAAGCACAACTCAGCGGGTCCCAGAGACAGCCAAAGTAGATACAAGTCCGGGTACTGGTTCTTCTGAGGGCTACAGAGACCCACAGATTCTATGGTCATGGCAAATGGAGTTCATTGCCATGTCATTTGGCCCTACTTTGAAGTTTGTGTTCCTGAGTGTGGTGGAGTTGAATTCAGATGGGATCTTTGTTCACAAGCCTCTCCTGTTACTTTTACCAGACCTGTGGTTGGTGCTGGGGATTGGTGTATGCTCAGGGGACCTGAATCTCTGGACTGTCCATGTGATAGCCAGTCCCTGATACTCAACAGACCTGCAACTCCTACCCTCTGGTTTAATGAACTTACTCCAGCCAGCTAGCAGGGAGGTGAATAAGGTCAACCACCACACCAGGTAGGCAAGAGTGCCTACAACTGCAAGCAGGAAAATTGCATCCATCATCCATGTTGAAATTAAGCCCCCTCTCAATATAGAGGTGACGTGAACATAACCATCCCAAGGTTCACAGGATGTAGGAATAGAGCATGGATTAAAGTGGGCTTACTGATATTCTATTCTTGAACTATTGTGATTAGAATGGAAGAAAATGTAGCATTAATGTGGATAAAGTGGCCATGGTAGCTGCTGAGGGTAGAGAGAGGGAAGAAGAGATATGTGGGGGCATTTTCAGGACTTGGAGTTTTCCTGCTTGGTACTGCAGGGACAATTGTTGGACATTGTAGGTCCTGCCATGGCCCACTGTGTCAATTGGGGGAGAGTGTAAACTACAATATATACCACTATCCATGCAGTGCAGCAGTGCTCCAAAATGCATTCACCAAATGAAATGAATGTGCCGTGATGATGAAAGAGGTTGTTGATGTGGGAGGATTTGGGTGAGGGGAGTGGGGGCTATATGAGGACCTCATATTTTTTTAATGTTATGTTAAAAAAGATAGATTTGAAGTAATAATAGTTGAACTTTTCCAAATTTGATAAAATATATAATCCACAGTTTCAAGAATTTCAAAGAAAACCAAGCAGAATAAACTTTATATTTTTCCACACTTTTACATTCAAGTTAATTAAAACTTCTACATACATTAAGCATCAGTAGTCCATCTCAGTCCCCTTCTTTTCTCCCTTAAGAATCCACCACCTAACACCAGATTTTGAAGATGTTTTTTTACTTTTGTTTTAGAATGTTATGACTCTTGCTCTTACATTTAGGATTTTGATCCATTTTCAGTTAATTTTTGTATAAGGTGTGAGATAGGGGTCCTCTTTCTTTCTTTTGGCTATGGATATCCAGTACTCCCAGCATTGTTTGTTGAATAGACAGTTCTACCTGAGCTGGATTGTTTTGATAGGCTTGTCAAAAATCACTTGATCATAGATATGAGAGTCTGTTTCTGAACCATCAATTCTGTTCCATTGGTCTATACATCTTTCTTTATGACAGTACCATTCTGTTTTTATCACTGTTGGTAGGTTATATGATTTAAAGTCTGGAAGTGAGAGCCCTCCAACTTTGCTCTCCTTTTTAAGATGTTTCTGGTTATTCAAGTCCCCTTACTCTTCCAAATAAATATGATACTTTTTTTCTGTTTATTTAAAAAGTGCTCATGGAATTTTTTAAAATCAGGATTGCATTGAATCTGTACATCTATTTTGGTAGAATTGACATCTTAATGATGTTTAGTCTTCCAATCCATGAGCATGGAATGTTCTTCCAATTATTCAGGCCTTTTTTGATTTGTTTTAACAATGCATCGTACTTTTCTGAATATAAATACTTTATACTCTTGGTTAAGTTTATTCCTAAATAGTTAGTTCTTTAGTCACTGTTGTAAATAGTGGTTGCATATTTCTACTGTCTTGTAGAGTAGATATCATGTGATATAAGTATAGATACTGCAGCTTTGTTTATTTATTTATTTTTGGTACTGCATGCCTGGAATACCTTTTTTCAGGCTTTCACTTTCAAACTATTGGTATCCTTGGGTCTAAGCTAAGTCTCTTGCAGACAGCATATAGATGGCTCATATTTTCTTATCCATTTTGCCAGTCTTTGCCTTTCAATTGGGGAGTTTAAACCATGAAGATTCAATATTATTACTGTAAATGGAGTTTCTTTTCACCCATTTTGGCCTTTGGGTTTTATCTTTCATATTTTATTTTCACTACCCTTTTGAGACTTTGAGTTAATTTTACTGTTACAATATTCTTTCCTAGACTCTTTTCCAAGCCTCTCTCTCCTGTCCTTTCAGGTTATAACACTGCTGTTAGTATTTTCTGCCAAGCAAGTCTCTTTGTCATAAACTCTCTTGGTTTCTCTTTATCTGTGAATATGCCAATTTCGCCCTCGTTTTTGAATGACAATCTTGCCAGAAATAAGATTCTTTGTTGGAAGTTTTCTTTTGCAGTATCTTACATATATCATACCACTGCCTTCTTGCCCCAATGGTTTCTGATGAGAAATTGGAACTTAATCTTGTTAGGTATCCCTTATAGGTTATGCATGGTTCTTCTCTTGCTGCTCTCAGAATTCTCTCTTGTCTTTGGCATTTGACATTCAGATTAGTAGGTGTCTTAGAGTTGGTCTATTCAAATTTATTCAGATACAAATACATTGTGCTTCTTCAACAGGGATATCTATGTCCTTCCAAAATGTTGGGAATTTTTCGACCATTATTTCTTCAAATATTTTTTCTGTCTCTTTTCCCTTCTCTTCTCCTTCTGGGACACCCATGACATGTATATTTGCATATCTCTTGCTGTTGTTCCGTTCCCTGAGACCTTGTTCAATTTTTCCATTCTTTCTTCATCTGTTCTTTGGTATGTTTGCTTTCAGAAGCCATTTCTTCAAGCTTACTAATCCTTTCTTTTGCCTCCTCAAATCTGCTCTTATATGATTTCACTGTATTTTTTATTTAACTTATTGCAACTTTCATTCCTGTAAAATCTGCTATTTTTCTATGTATGCTTTCAAATTTGTCTTTTTGCTCATCCAATATATTCTTTATATCCTTAATCTCTTTAGCCATCTTACTGAATTTATTAAGGAGTTTTACTTGAACATCTATGATTAGTTGTCTCAACTCATTTATGTCATCTGGAGGCTTTTCTTATTCCTTTAACTGGGCCATATCTTCCTGTTTCTTGGAATGGATTGTAGTTTTTTCTTGGTGTCTTGGCCTCTGGCTTACATTTATTATGGGTTCAGCTTCTCTATTTTAGGGCTTTCTTGCCCTTTCTCCCTTGCTGGCTGTGTAGTAGGATCTGAGGATGTAGTTGATGCTTTAAGCTGTGGAGGCTCAAGCTTCCCTCCTTGCCCCAAGGTTTGATGAAGCTTCTGCCACATTTCTCTTTTGCCAGGGATAGGGATAGAGCCTCATCTGTGTGGAATAATCTGAGTTGTACAGGTCTAAAGTGTGGACTCCCACAGAGACTGATGAAGCTTCATGCTCATTTCTCCCCTGCCTGGAGTGGGAATGGAGTTGGAGGTATGGGCAGCAGTCTATTCTGTGAAGGGCCAAAATGACTGCAGTTGCCCCAGTTGACTTCCAACTAGTCAGTCTGTGCCAGCTGAATGTAACTGCAGTTACCCAGAAAGACTGATGCATGTCCTGCCAGTCTCCTCCCTTTCAGAGGTAGGGCTGGAAACTAGGATAGGGCTGCAGTCCAACCTGGATGGAAAGAAGCCAGTCCCTACCATCAGTGTGATTTTCAATCAGCCTGGCTCCCCCTCATGCTGTAGTAGAGTCAAAATGGCAACTACTGGCCCCTTTCCAAGTTGCACAAGTTCAAATTTAGCTGTTCTTA
Organism: Dasypus novemcinctus; assembly: GCF_030445035.2. Taxonomy (NCBI): domain Eukaryota; kingdom Metazoa; phylum Chordata; class Mammalia; order Cingulata; family Dasypodidae; genus Dasypus; species Dasypus novemcinctus. The sequence goes on along the minus strand of NC_080694.1, from coordinate 72,344,058 downwards.
GGGTTAAATTTTAGCCAGCTGAATTTAATAATCAGTAGCTGATGTCAGTGGCTGACTACTGCTTCCTTCCCTGTTTTGGGGAAATGGAGCTTCCAACTCCAGCCACAGAATAGCTCCTGAGATGGCACTGTGACTTTCAGTCAAACCACTTCCCCTTGTACCAGGGGTAGAATTAAAATGGCAGCTACCAGCTTCTTTCTGACTTGGACAGGATTAAACCTCAGCAGGTATTAAGATTATACTTTAGCCAGCCAAATTTACTGATCATTAGCCGACGTTGGTGTCCAACCATCTCTTCCTTCTCCGTTGTTGGAAAATGGAGTTTCCAATTCCAGCCATGGAATAGCTCCTGCATCTTCTCCTTCCATTTTTTCATGGATGTTACAGGATAATATTCTGGTGTCCTAGAGCCCTGAAACATGTGCTTTAGATTGCTCTGGGTGATTGCTACCTACCATCTAGCATGAGCTGACTCATGGAACTCTTACTTCTGCCACCATCTTTCTGGTTATTCCCACAATTTACTTTTCTATCTTTTTTTTAAAGATTTATTTATTTATTTCTCTCCCCTTCTCCCCCCGCCCCAGTTGTCTGTTCTCTGTGTATATTTGCTGCATGCTCTTTGTCCACTTCTGTTGTTGTCAGCGGCATGGGAATCTGTGTTTTTTTTTGATTGTGTCATCTTGTTGTGTTAGCTCTGTGTGTGTGTGGTGCCATTCCTGGGCAGGCTGCACTTTCTTTCACATTGGATGGCTCTCCTTACGCGTGCACTTCTTGCGCATGGGGTTCCCCAGTGCGGGGACACCCCCATGTGATAGAGCACTCCTTGCATGCATCAGCACTGCACATGGGCCCGCTCCACATGGGTCAAGGAGGCCTGGGGTTAGAACCACGGACCTCCCATGTGGTTGATGGACGCCCTAACCACTGGGCCAAGTCCGCTTCCCCTTTTACTATTGTGTGTGTGTATGTGTGTGGTTTCCAGAGCAAGTTATTCATTGAATTCTATTCAATGTCATTAACATTTCCCCTGTGTATAGTGTGCTGATATACATTGAGAAGGTTTAACAGGTTCTTTATTAATAAGGCTGAATTCATTTCAACCACATTGTATCGCACACTGTTTTCTGTTGAAATGGACTTTTTTTTTAAACAGATCTTGGTTTTAAAAAGTCACAGGCTGTTACATATCTTGACATAATTTGAAAAATTGTGTGGGACAAGGTATAAACTACAATGTAAACTATAATTCACACTTAGTGGCTATGCTCCAAAATTTGTTCATTAATTGAAACAAATGAACCTCACTAATGAAGGATGTTGTTAATGTCAGAAAATGTGGGAGGGGTAGGGAGTGGGGCATATGGGGATCCCCAATTTTTTATGTAACATTTATAAAATCTATGTATCTTTTAAAAAATAAAAATGTATATATATAGAGAGAGAGAGAGAGAAAGAGAGAGAGAGAATCATAGATACTGTGAGCTTTGCATAAACTGGTGGATAATAAGTTAGTTCCTTTCTTTGACTTAATAAGCCTCAGCTTCACCACAAAATAAGGAATGTAAACTAAGGAAAGCATAACTTGTCGCTTGTATAGAACAGTATTGTTTCTATAATTTGAAGTTTTCTGAATGGTCAGTTTCAGGCCTGATGTAACTATAAAAAAATTACTTAATGAATACACTATATGGGAATTGTACAAAGTGTTACTAGCTTTTATCATTAACAGCACTATACTACTTAAACTGTTCTATACTACTAACTGCTATTTGAAATTAAAAACCTGTTTTGAATTTCCTAGAAGATGGCACATGTACATGACCATGCCAACCTAGTGTCAATACATCCCAACCGAAACTTTGGTTTTAGGGAAGTCTCAAACATTTAAAACAATGGATTTAATCTTCATTTCAAGTATATGGAAATGCTGGCAAGGTTTAAAGCTACTCTTAATGTTGATGGCTATAAAAAGCTAGTTCATACATGACAAGACAATGAGAGAAAAAAAGTAATCCATTTAGAACAGATTTTTACAAAAAAAATGTTCACAGTTGTTTGTTTGGAAAATAAGCACTTTATGACAGTAACATGTACAGATTCAGAGCACCCTAGAGCTTATTTACATCCTATAGAAAACAAGCCCTTAAATTCTTACATTATTCATGAATTGCACTAAATTTAAAAAAATATCAATGATAAATTTATCCCTTAGACATGTTAAATTGTCCAGGAGTGTACATCTTTAATGTCATCATTGAAGTTGTTTGCAAAAAGAATAGAGAATTAAAAAATAAGAGAAAATACTATTCTTGGAATGGAAAAATCTTTCATTTTCAATTATTACTAGCAAATGTCATTCATTAAATAAACACTGGCAAAGAGCAGGGCCCCAGAAACACAGATGTATTTGAGCAAGGTGATCAGCACACATTGTAGTTTTTAAAACGTTGCAAGTTCTAACTAGGCAGTGTCAAAAAGAATCAATTTCTTTACTTACTTTGTGATACTCCTTGGTGTGTTCTGGGTCTAGTGGCATTTGGCTTCCTTTTCTATGCAGTCTTTAAAATCTGAAAAGAACACATTAGCATTTCATTCACACTCATCATGGTGCCTGAATTGTCAACTCTCACAATAATTGGGTGCAAAAGTAGAGTGACCAACTGCTTCTTGGCAAAAAATTCATAACTATCTTAAACCACCTGATGGGTTTTACATATAAGATTCAAATCATGCTTTTGGAGAAATTTTGTAACTAACTAATTCTGCATCAAACTGGACAGTCCTCTGTCATTTTCATCCCAGCCTAAGACATTTTTGGGGCGGTCAGACCACAAATATCATAAAGAAAACCTTGATCTGGCTCATTAGTTGGTCACACAATTGCCAAATCTGCTCCATAGATTAAAGATCTGGTGATAAACTTCCATGACAGCAGAATATTTTCTCATCCATGATGGCTATTTGTAAACAGTTAAAGCAGTCTATGGAAGTTTTTCATAGTTTAATGTTGTATCCTCTTTGACATTTATCATAAAATCCACAAATCCTTTGACACTGTCACATTTGTGGTTTTCTCAGAGAAGAAAAAAATTAATGGGTGTTTGATTTTGTAGGCCAGTAAGAGGCAGATAGACTCCAATGGCTGCTTCCCTCTGTCCACATAGTCCCTGAGAAACAGGCCACTGCTTTCTGGTGAAAAAACATGAGTTGCTTCAAAAAGTCAAAGCAAATCATAGTATTACCCATGGATACCATCACATATTTTGAGTGGTTCTTCCAGTGCTTGTAGTATGGGCTGACTGAGAAAGATCTCAGGAGACTTTAAGTGTAAAATTCTGATATCATTCTCCAGTAGCTGGACATTCTAACCAGGCTTGGATCCTCTCACTTCCAGCATTGGGTGATGCTGCCAATGCTGTTTATCCATATCCACCCACCCTTGTGTAAGGACTCATGCCTGGGTCTCCCACCTGCTTCCTCAGGCCATGAGCAGAGGCAGTGGTGGTGGTGGTGGCAGCAGCCGGGGTTGGTCCCCCCACCCCAGCTTCCCTGTCACCTGCTTCCTCCCCACTCCACCCTGCCAGAAACATGAGCTCCGTCATATTAATGAATGAGTTCTTTTAAAATTTAAACATGAAAATAGAATCTCAAGCAGGATTCTAAAATGGTGGCTTTGAGAGATAATACCTCATATAATCAAAAGACAGGCTAGGTAAATAGAAACTCTGGATATTGTGTTCCCAAGCACATTATTTGATAACAAATGTTTAAAGCAGAACAAGTTGTTTTTCACTGATGGAAAGTTGTACAGAGGACTTGGAGGGAGGAAACAATGCTGGTTGGTTTTACTATTTCAAATGAAGTCACAGAAGAATTTCCAGAACCAGGGATATGTAAATATGAGTTTAGGATAAAATTTGACTTGAGAGGAAGGAGAGGATTATTCAGAACTGTTCTCATCTAAAGTTATTCTTTCCTGGATGAGAATGTCATGTCCTGGAGATTCTTAAGCATGATGATGCCTATTTCACTTGAGTGATATTTAGGACTGGTTCCTCATCATCCCTGCAGTAGCTGCAGTAGACTGAGGAAAACAGTTGTGTTGGCTTGTAGCAGAGCATGCCTTTGCTCAGGTGACTTTCATCATGACACTCAACTTCCATGAGTCAACCCCGGACCCCTGCAAGCAGGCTCAGGTGAGTTTATAGACCCATGCTATGGTGCCATAAAAACCAGCCATGTGGTAGAAATCCCCTGCCCTGTTGGTATAGCAGCTTGGGACTCAGGTCATGTGACATAGGAATTATGCTCCTAATATTTGTTGTACTGCTGGGAATTGATGACCCCCAGAATAGTGTTTATAATCTCTGCCCTAATGTGATCAAAAGTTTCAGGTAATGAAAAAGAGACCACCCACTTCATGATGAAAGTGACTTTTGACATAACTATTGATTATCTCCAGATAAATCACAGAGATATCTTGCCAGTGAGTAAAATTTTGGACTGGAGTCACAAAGAACATATTCTTTGAAGCCATCATGTCTATGTGAGAACCAGTTTAGGGTGTGATATGTAAAGAGGTAGAAATTGACTCATTTTCCACAAAGGAAGTATTTTCAGAGCTAATGAAGTTTTGGATGGACTGAGCATATCAATATCAATATCAGTATCAATAATGTGTATTGTATCATGTCTCCTTTTTCAGAAAGTTTTTATTATTGTTTTTAACCATCCATAAATACAGCATCCCAAAAGATGAGCAGAACTATCATTAGTTTTATAAAAAATATCAAAAGGCTAGAGATTAAGCCATGAATGATATCATCACTAAATAAAAAATAGGTTTAGAAAAAGACATAAAAATTTCACAGATACAGAATTAGGCAAAACCCAGGATGAAGTGTCATAAAAAAGTACACAACTGAGTTTCCAGAATTATAAACATTACAAACATTAGAAAATTCACACAAGAAGACATAGATGATAGAGGCTCTATCACCTCAATCAAGTGGAAAGAAAAGGCTGTGCACTCAACATGAAGAGCACCAAAGAGAATTGACTTTCTTTGCTCATACTCTCCTATCTGAAGCAACCTGCATGGAGGCTTTTAATGACCATATTTTCTCTTCCCACATAATTACTTTCTATTGCTTTGGTTGTATACATACATAAAGACGTAGGCAAGACTGTCATAATAGATCTAAAAATCTTTGATTCTTTGGTATGATTATTGATGTACGAATAAGTTAATTTGTAACTGTCTTCCTTTACAATCAGATTTCAACAGGAATATAAGAGGTAAGTCATTTCATGTTTCCTAGAGATCCCTGTGAAGGGTTAAGCACTCTGTGCCCATGGCTACAGTTTAGACAGCTGCAAGCTGCCAAGTAGAGTTGCATTTGATCCCCTGTCAAGAAGGGTGTGATTATATCTGTCTTGTATAGGTTAATGTTAGAAAGAGTTATTCTGGGAATAGAGGAAACACTCAATGAAAATTATTTTGTTTTATTTTTCCTACTTCCTAACCTTTGAAGCTATCTAGAAACAAATACCAACTTTGTATTTTTAAAATGGCATTGCAGGTCAATCACTTTCTATCTCTTATAGGAACAATCTCTATGAGTTATTATATTTTGGGGGCCCTTTTAAAATCTAACTGAATATTATTGTACTTGACTGGATTTTACTGAGCTAGATAAGTTTACTTTTAATAGCAAAGATGATCAATCCCATGATAAGTTTCTCGAATTTGTGCTCTTCATTGAGTATATTCCAGATAAATGCTCCTTCCCAAATAATTGAGGCAAGTCGAGGAAATAGCATCACCTCTCTTCTACTGCCAAGGGTCAATGATATATGAAAACGCCAAATGGTTGTCACAACTTAGTCACTTAAAAATAAAGCTGCTACTAGTCACTTAAAGTTGCTACTAGTCACTTAAAAATAAAGTCACAATTCTGACTTTTTGAATTCTAAAACAAACATTATTTAATGTGAACTTTTAAAACCACCATTCACTTAAAAGTCATTTTATTAACAGCGCTATATTGTATCTTTGACTGTGGTTAAAAGGGGGAATTTTAGGTTGAATCTTTATTACTAGAATAAAAATTAACATGAAGAAAATCATAGGACTGTACAACACAATAGGACCCTAAGGTAAACCAGGGACTATAGTCAATAGTACAATTATAATATTTTTGTTTCAGTTATAACAAATGGACCATACTATTGCAAGGTGTTAATTGGGGGGGTGAGGTATATGTGAACTCAGTATTTTCTGCATGATTTTTAACAACTACTCCAATTAAAATGAAACTAAGAAAAAAAGTGGTTTTAAAATGATTTTTTTACAAGCAGCTAAATAAATGCATTTCGCTCATGTAAATTTTTTCTCAGACTCTGACAGAAAATATTTGCTGTGTTTGGTCCAGATTGTTTTTAGCATTGTTTCTGTATACACAGAAAGGACAAATTATTCATTATTTTGAAGGAAAATATTTATCAATGCATGGATCATCAAAGAGGCTCTAATGTGTCTTCCCTACAATGCTCACCTTGAAAGAATTTCTTGCTTATCAGAAGTGCTTTTCAGGCAAGTAGAGTGAACGAGAAACCAATAAATACCAATCCAGCTCTGACCTTGGCAAAGCACTGGAAGAAAGAGGGTGTGATGGCAGAAATACGGCACTTAGCAGAACCTTTTCATGAAGGGGCAGGGGAAGATGCCTCTGACGCATCCTCACAAGTGCCTGAGGATGCAAACACCTGGAGAGAATACACTCCAGATGGACCATTTCTTGAGACTCTGAAAACCAAGAGTTTCTTTTCCTCCTATCCCTTTCTCTTTTGAATTTCAAAAGAACTTTGAAAAAGGGTAACTTGTAACTGGTGCCCTGCATTGTTTTAAAGCACCCCTTTTTTTTCCTGTGCACTTCCCCCCATGTTATTCCCATCTCTACAAATATACCAAAATTTTCTTGGTGCTTTCAGCTGTCCATTTGTTCACTTAGGAAGCTTTGCAGAAGTGCCCCATGCTCTATAAAGTTGTCTTTCAATTGTATTCTTTATCAAAAAAAGAAAAGAATGAATGAATGAAAATCTTCATGTTTTATGCTTCTGAATGTGTGGAGCCACCTGTGCTGGGAAAGGATCTGATTAAACAAAAAGGAGATTATAAGCACATGGACAGAAACAAGGTGAAGCTCCTTGTTCTTAGAATCGGGCTCGTCCACAAGGCTTTCTCTGACCTGGGGACCACTGCTTCATCAGCATCATGGTACACCTCAGCTCCTTCCTAACCCGAGGATGGTCATGACCCCTGGAAGAGTATCCAAACATTGTGTTCATGTGTGGAGTGGCACAGAGATAGCAGACCCTCAGCACCTCACTTATTCCCTAATTACAAGGTGCTACCTAATTGTGAAGGTGGCTTCCCAATCACTTTCATGCATTTGAATTTTAACAAGTCAGAGATATATTCCAGAAGGAAAAAAACCTTAAAAATGAAGAAGGGATTTTGATGTATCTACTGAAAGGTGGGAAAGAGAATAGAAACTGCAGCAGATACATCAAAACCCCTTCTTCGTCTTTAAGGTTGTTCCTTCCAGTGCTCTGGAGCCCCCCACGCTGACTGCTATTCCGACTGCCCTCCACCCGGGCTCGCCCCGTGGCCTCCTCACCTGCAGGTCTGGACCTCACACTGGCCCAGTGTCCTCGTGCCCTGGCAGCACTCTTCCACAGCCGGGGCAGGGCTCCCACTTCCTCCAGCACAGATGTCTGTCTTCTTGGCTCTACTTCTTGCCTTGTTCATGCGAGAAAGGAAGGGGAAGGGAAGAGGAGGGTAAAGCTCTGTTTATTTATCTGGGTGCCGGTTTACGTGGGTGTGTTCACGCTGTGGAAGCTCACAGGTTCACTTAAACGTACCCTGGTCTGTATCTCTGCTTTAGTACAGATTTTACTTACAAAAAGGCAGTGACAGGTCATCACCACATTCAGCAGAATGGGCCCCAAATGTAAGAGTCTGTCAGTTCTGAGTGTGGAAAATTATGTAGATGGGGAACACTCACACACCAACTGCGGGAGTGCACATCGGGACATGGCTTTGAGGACGTCACTGGAAGATGTGCTCAACGTGTGGCTCAGCAATTCCATGCTTGCACGTGTGCTATTGCATCACACGCTTGTCAGTCTGTAAAATCCCTAGTAGGAAGTGCTCTCTAAGCCCTCTTCACATGCTCAAAGCGCGTGGCCTGGCTGCCCGCTGTGTGCTTGGCCTCAGTTTCTTCTCAATGCACCTGCTTACCTGCAGGGCAAGTCTAACGTGCTTGGAAATTAAAGACCCCCATCCTTCCTGCCCAGCAGCCAAGACACAGCTGTGCGTGGACACATCCCCAAACTTCCCAGACGCCATGGTGGGAAACCCTGAGTCCAATATTCTACTGTTTCCTAAAGATGCTGCAACCAACTGAGCTCACGTCTCCACTGCAGTTACCCTCTCGCTATTGCAAACTTATTGGCTTGCTTCTTTCCTTTGTACCCCTTCCCCTCTCACCTACTGTCTTTCCTGGCATCATCCCCCAAGTTAACTACACATCCTCATCTCAGGGTATGGTTCTGGGGAAAATCAAACTTAATCAAATCTTGAAAACAATGTGTTTGAATGTAACATTTTGTGTGATCTATGTATCTTCAAAAAAAAGTTTAAAAAAACCAAAATAAAATAAAATAAAATAAAAAACCATGTGTTTGGTTTTATTGAGAGAGAGAGAGCTTGAGAGTCCCTAATATGAACACCCAAAACTTGAGTAAATGACAGCACAGGATGGGCTCTAAAGGAGGATTGTGGCAGGGCCTTGAGGGAAGCAAGGACTGTGAAATGTGTCTGCTTACCCCCACAATTAAAAACCAGAGAGGAGAATGAAAAGATGTCTGGTTCTTACCTTCCTTAGCTATAATATAAAAAATATCAGACAGGATGTCTGCAATATAAGATGCCAAAAACTGAAATTATGACATTCTATTTGGAACTCCAAATTGTTCCACCTTCTCCTTGGCCACATATCACATCACCACATCCTAAAGTAATCAGGTCATAAAATTTATTCTATATTTTCTGGCAATTGTTCCATATCTGCATTTTATTCTTGGATCCTCCAGTTACAGTCCTTTCATTTCTTTTCCTCTCTGAGTTCTTTTGAAGCTCATTTCCTCCACCATATAAATTCTTATAACCTAGACTCACAAATACCTACTAAAAGATTTTAAATAGTAAATTACTTATTAATGGGATGAGCTGTAAATTTAGGGTTGGGAAAGTTGAACTGGCCAGCAGGGGTGTAGGTTTATTCTGTTTTTCTTCCTTTCCAGCATCTTTAAAAATATTATTTTTTGTTAGAGAAATTGTAAGCTTAAAAAACAATCTTGCATAATGTGCAGAACTCCCATACTGCAGATTCACTCCTCCACCAAAATCTTACAGATTCATGGAATATTTGTTACCAATTATGAAAGAACATCATCAGACTATTACCACTAACTATGGCCCATAGCATACATTTGGTATATTTTTCCATACACCCCCAATTATTAACACCATGTATTAGTATTGTCCATTTGCTTTAATTCTTTTTTTTGTCTTTATTTTTTTAATATTACATTGAAAAATAGCACCGCTGCACCTCATGGTCAATGCTCCACATCATAGCCCACACTCTCCCATGTTCCATCCAGTGGGCCATGGGAGGACCTACAATGTCCAGTAACTGTCCCTGCAGCATCACACAACTCCAAGTCCCAAAAATGCATCCACATCTCATCTCTTCCTCCCATTCCCCACACCCAGCAGCCACCATGGCCACTTTCTCCACACCAATGCCACGTTTTCTTCAATTACTAATCACAGTAGTTCATGAATAGAATATCAGTAAGTCCACTCTCATCCATATTCTATTCCTCCATCCTGTGGACCTTGGAATGATTGTGTCCACTCCACATCTATATCAAGAGGAGGCTTAGATTCCACATGGATGCTGGAGGCAATCCTCCTGCTTTCAGTTGCAGGCACTCTTGGCTCTCTGGTTTGGTGGTTGACCTTCTTCAACTCCATGTTAGCTGAGTGGGGTAAGTCCAACAAACCAAAGTGTAGGCGTTGAAGTATGTTGAGCCTCAGGCCCTGGCTATCATATGGTCAGTCCAGAGATTCAGTAATGAGAGAACAGCTTCATATTTTCACTGGTAACCACAGTCCATCTTCTACTACATGGTTCACTGATACACAATCCCATGCCTTGTACATTCTATCCAAAGTGTACACTCAGTGACTCAGTTTCATCACAGAGTTTTGCAGTCATTGCCCACGTAAACCTTTGAATACTTTCCTTAGTCCAAAAGAGAAAATCCCATACCCCCTATTAGTGACCCTTAGCTAATATAGTACCTTCTTTGACATTGATGTGAGAATATTACAACATTACTATTAATTATAGTCTGTAAGTTACATTAATTGTATTTTCTCCATCCATCACCATACACTTACTACCTTGCAATAGTGACATACATTTTTTCTATCTCATAGAAGTATATTCTTGTAATTGAACTATTAACCACACAATCCTCATTCACCTTCATTTCACTATATTAATTTCTAGCTTTCTTTCAGTTGACATTTACTTCCCTAGACTACTCCTTTGAGCCACAATCCCATTTATAAATGAGTTGTGTTAGTTATATTCACTATAATGTATTACCATCAATTCTATCAATTTCTACAGTTTTACAGTCAAGCTAATTAAAACTTCTAATACATTAAGCATTAGTACCCTTTCTCAGCCCTCAACCTATCTCCTAGTAGCCTATACTTTAGATTTTAACACCTTATGTTTGTTCTTCATATTTAGTTCTTATTAGTGAGACCAGTCAATATTTGTCCTTTTGTGTCCAACTTACTTCAGTTAGCATAATGTCTTCAAGATTCATCCATATTATCATATGTGTCCCAATTTCATTTCTTCTTCTAGCAGATGGTATTCCACCTTATGCATATAACACAATTTTGTTTATCCATTCATTGGTTGACAGTTGGATTTTTCCATCTTTTGGCAATTATGAATAATGCTGATATGAACATCTGTGTGCAAATGTCTGTTCATATCACAGTTTAAGGAGTTCTGGATATATTCCTAGTAAAGAGATTGCTGGATCATGTAAGTGTTATATTTAGCTTCCTGAGGAGCTACCAAACTCTCTTCCACAGAGGCTGCATCATTCTACAATCCCATCAATAAAAGAGTGTTCCTATTTTTCCACATCCTCTCCAGCACTTATAGATTTCTTTTTTGTTTTGTTTTTAAAAATGGCCATTCTATGAGGTGTGAGATGATATCTCTTTGTAGTTTATTTAATATATTTTTTACTTAAAAATATTTAGATTACATAAATGTTACATTAAAAATATAGGTGATTCCCATATGCCACACTCCCTACTCATTGTAGTTCTGATTTGAATTTTCCTAATAGTTAATAATATTGAATATCTTTTCATATGGTTTTTCACCATTTGTATTTCCTCTTGAAAAAAAAAAGCCTATTTATGTCTTTAGACCATTTTTTAAATTGGATTCCTTGCCCTTTTGTTGTTGAGTGTTATGATCTCTTTGTATAGCATGGAAATCAAACTCTCATTGGATATATGGTTTCCAAACACTTTCTTCCATTGAGTGGCCTGCCGTTTCACTTTCTTAACAAAGTCTTCTGATTTACAGAAGTGTTTACGTTTGAAGAGGTACCACTTTTCCATTTTTTTTCTTTCATTGCTTGTATTTTTAGTGTAAGATTTAAGAAAACACCATCTACCTTCAGGTCTTGAAGACATTTCCCTATATTTTCTTCTAGGGTTTTAATCATTCTGGCTTTTATACTTAGGCCTTTGATCTATTTTGAGTTAATTTTTGCATAAGGTACTCTTTCTTTCTTTTGATATGGAGATCCAGTTCTTCTGGTACCACTTGTTGAACAAACTGTTCTGTCCCAGCTGGGTGGGCTTGTGAGCCTTGTCAAAAATCCTTTGACAGATGTGAGGGACTGTTTCTGAAACATAAATTTGGTTCCATTGTTCTATATGTCTATCTTTATGCCAATGACATGTTTTTAGCCACTGTAGCTAGGTAATACAATTTGAAGTCCAGAAGTGAGAATTCTCCAACTTCGTTCTTCCTTTTTAATATGTTTCTGGCTATTCAGTGCCTCTTATCCTTATATAAGTTGGATAATTGGGTTTACCATTTCTTTACAAAGGGCTCTTGAAAAGAAACATTTCTCACCACCATGTATCTATGAAAACTTTCTTCTCTTATTTTGGAAAATAAAGACAAACCAATATTTTGTACATCCAAATAAAATAGAGTCTTGTAATATTTATTTTGGGATTGCATTGAATGTGGGTGTCAGTTTGGGTAGAATTTACATTTTGACAATATTTAGTCTTCCAATCAATGAATGTGGAATTTCCTTCCATTTATTTAGGTCATTTTTTATTTCTCTTATCAATGCACTGTAGTTTTCTGAATACAAGTTTGTTATGTCATGTCCTTGTTTAGGTTAATTATTATATATCTGATTCTTTTATTTAACATTGTAGATATAATTTTTTTTCTGGACTTCCTTCTTAGATTATATACAACTAGTGTATAGATACACTACTGATTATTGCATATTAATCTTGTATCCTGCTATTCTGCCGAACTTGTTTATTAGCTCTAGTAGCTTTCTTGTAGAACTTTCAGGACTTTCTAGGTATAAGACCATATCATCTACAAAGAGAGAAAGTTTTACGTCTTCCTTTCCACTTTGGATGCCTTTTATTTCTTTTTTTTTGCCTGATTGCTCTAGCTAGAATCTCTACAACTCGGTTGGAGACAACAGTGGTAAGACTGGGTATTCTTGTCTTATTCTTGATCTCAATGGTAGAGCTTTCAGTCTTTCACCATTGAGTAAAATGTTAGCAGCAGGGTTTTCATATATGCCTTTTATTATTCTGAGAAAGTTTCCTTCAATTCCTATATTTTGGAGTGTTTTTGCTTTTTTAATCAAGAAATGATGCTGGACTTTTCCAACTCTTTTATGTGTCAATCAAGATGATCATGTGAGTTTTCTTCTGTAATTTCTTAATGTGATATATTACACTAATTGATTTTCTTGTGTTGAAACACACTTGCATGCCTCATATAAAACCCACTTGAAAGTGATAATTCTTCCAATGTGTTGTTGGATTCAACTAGCAAATATTTCATTTGTCTTTAAATTCATTAGATAAATGGACCTGTAATTTTCTTATTTTGTAATATCTTTATATGGCATTGTTTTAGAGTGATATTAGCATCATAGAATCAGTTTGGAAGTGTTCCTTCCTGTTCAACATTTTGAAAGCATTTGAGTAAGTTTGGTATTAAATCTTTTTTGAGTGCTTGGTGGAATTTTCCTGTGAAGCCACCTGGCCCAGGAATTTTCATTGTTTGATGACTGCTGTAATGGTTAGGATATTGTTTCACCTTAGCCAGGTAATTGTTCCCCATTGTATGGTCAAGTAAGCACTGGGCTAACTGTAATACAGGGCACTTATGGACTTTGGTCACCATTGACTTTACTGCAATGGTACATCATAGATAGCTGGTTATAATTACATAAATCACAGAGATTGCCATCAGCAGTGAGTGATACTTCATCTAATCATTGAATGACTTAAAAGGGGAAGTGATTCCAGCATTGAGAGAGAATTTCCCAGCTCATCTTTGGAAAGCCAACATCTTGCAGAGCTCATAAAGAACTTCATTGCAGCCCCTGGTTGCAGCCTGCCTGTAGAACCTGGACTTGTACATATCCACAGTTGCATGAGACTCTTGTAGAATTGTGTATTATTGACAGATATCTCTTGTTGATACTGTTTTCCTAGATAACCCTAACTAATACACCTGCTTTAATCTATTTTACTTGTAATTTGTTTGTTGAGGTCTTCTATTTCATCAAGGGTCAGTATAGATTGTGTGTATTTATGAATTGTCCATTTCATCTATGTTTTCTAGTTGTTGGTGTACAAATGTTCATAATATCCTCTTATGATCTCTTTCATTCTTGTGGGGTCAGTAGAAATGTCCTCATGTTCATTTCTGATTTTAATTGCAAGTTCTCACTTCTTTTCTTTGTCAGTCTAGCTGACAGTTTGTCAATGTTATTGATCTTCTCAGAGAACCAACTTCTGGTTTTGTTAATTTTCTCTGTTGATTCTTATCACAATTTCATTTTTTTCTGCTTTGCTCATCATTATTTCATTCCTTCTGCTTGCTTTAGAAATAGTTGGCTCTTCTTTTTCTAATTCCTCAAGCTGTGTAGTTAAGCCAATGATTTTAGAACTTTCTTCTTTTTTATGTAAGCATTGGGGGCTATACATTTTCTTCTCAGCACTGTTTTGCTCCATCCCATAAGTTTTGATATGTTGTGCTCTCATTTTCACTTCTCTTTAGATATTTACTAATTTATCTTGCAATTTCTTCTTTAACCCACTGTATATTTAAGACTGTGTTGTTTAATTTTCATATATTTTTGAGTTTTCCCTTTTTATGCCTGTTGTTGACTACAAAAAGCAGAGAAGGTGATTTGTATAATTTCAGACTTTTAAAATTTACTGAGGTCTGTTTTGTGACCCAAAATATGGTCTATCCTGGAAAAAGATCCATGAGCACTTGAGAAGAATGTATATCTTGACGTTTGGGGTTAAAAGGTTCTGTATATGTCTATTAGGTTTAGTTCGTTTATCATATTATTCAAGCTCTCTGTTTCTTTATTGATCCTCTGCCCACTTTTACTGTATAATGATGAAAGTGGTGTAGCAAAGTCTCCCACTATTATAGTAGAGACATTTGTTCTCCCTTCAGTTTTTCTGGTGTTTGTTTAATGTAATTTGGGGCATCCTGGTTAAGTGCACACACATTTATAATTGTTCTTTTTTCATGGTGAATTGCCATTTTTATTAATATATAATGTCTTTCCTTGTCTCTAAAAATAGTTTCACTTTTAAAGCCTATTCTATTCATTATGAATATAGCTATTTCAGCTTTTTTTATTATGGAATGCACAGAATATCTTTTTCCAGACTTTCGCTTTCTGTCTATTTGTAAACTTGTGTCTAAGGTGAGTCTCTTATAGACAGCATAGAGATGGTTCATACGTCCTTATCCATTCTTCCAGTTTGTGTCTTTTGCTTGGGGAGTTTATTCCATTAACATTCAATATTATTACTGTAAAGGCAGTTCTTACTTCACCCATTTTGACATTTGGATTTTATCTGTCAAGTCATAATTTCACCACTCCTTTTACATTTTTAGTTATTTTTACTGATATATTCTTTATTCTAGACTGTGTTCCAAACCTCTCTCTCCTGTTGTCTTCTTTTCAGGCTGTAGCACTCCCTTTATTATTTCCTGCAAAGCTGTTCTCTTGGTTTAAAACACTTCAATTTATATTTATCTGTGAATTTTCTAAACTCGTCCTCATTTTTGAAAGACAATCCAACCACATATAAGATTCTTGCTTAGAATTTTTCTCTTGCTATGTCTTCAATATGCCATATAAATGCCTCCTTTCCTCTGTGTTTTTTGATGAAAAATCAGCCCTTAATCTTAATTGGGCATCCCATGTTTGTGATGAATTGCTTTTTTCTTGCTGTTTTCAGGATTCTTTCTTTGCATTTGGCATTTGATATTCTGATGAATATGTGTCTCATAATAGGTATATTTGGATTCATTCAGTTGGGAGTACATTATGATTCTTGGGTGTTGATATCTATAACCTTAAATAGGATTAGGAAATTTTCTACCACTATTTCCTCAAACATGCCTTCTGCCCCTTGTCCTTTTTCTTCTACTGCTGGGACACCCATGATTTGTATGTTTGCCCATCTCTTGCCATCATTTATTTTCCTGAGACCCTGTTCACTTTTTCCCATTATTTTCTTTTTTTGTGTGTGTTCACTTTCAGAGGCTCTGTATTCAAGCTCACTGATTCTTTCTTCTGTCTCTTCAAATCTGCTGCTTTATGCCTCTAGTGTATCTTTAATTTCATGTATTGTGTTTTTCATTTCCATAAGGTCTCTTTTTTTTTCTATGTATGATTCAAATTTTCCTTAATGCTCACCCAGTGTCTTCTTAATATCCTTAATCTCTTTATGAGATCCTTAGCCATCTCATTTAAATTATTAAGATTTTTTGAACATCTATGATTAGTTGCCTAAAATCTTTAATGTTATCTGGAGGCTTAGTTTGTTCCTTTGACTGGGAAATATATATCTTTTTCTTGGTATACATTGTAACTTTTTTTGGTGTCCTGGAAACTGATTTGCTTAAAGTATTTATTCTGAGTTCAGTTTCTCTCTTTAGTCTATGACTTTCTTTTTTTTCTCTTTACTTTTGACAATGTTACATTCAAAAAATATGAGAGGTTCTCATAAACCCCCACCCCCACACCCCACTCCTCCCAAATCAACAACCTCTACCATCATTGTGGCACATTCATTGCATTTGGTGAATACATTTTGAAGCACTGCTGCACCACATGGATAATAGTTTACATTGTAGTTTACACTCACCCCAAGTCCACTCAGTGGGTTATGGCAGGATATATAATGCTCAGCATCTGTCCCAGCAATATCCTTTATGATAGCTCCAAGTCCAGAAAATGCCCCCACAACACATCTCTTCTTCCATCTCCTTGCCCTCAGCAACTACTGTAGCCACTTTCTCAACATCATTTCTACAATTTCTTACATTAGTAGTAACAATAGTTCTAGAATAGAATATCAGAAAGTCCACTGTAATCCATATTTTATTCTTCCATCTTGTGGACCCTGGAATGGTGATGTCCAGTCCACCTCTATATCGAGAGGGGACTTAGATTCCACATGTGTAATGAATGCAATTCCTCTACTTGCAGTTGTATGTGCTCTCAGTTCCCTGGTATGGTGGTTGACAATCTTCATCTCTTTGTTAGCTGGTCTGGGTAAGTCCAATGAGTCAAAGGGTAGGAGCTGCAAGTCTGCTAAGGTTCAAGGCCCAGCTGCACATGGACAGTCCAGAGATTCAAGTCTCCTGTGTCATACATCAACCCTAGCACCAACCACAGGTTCAGTAAAAGTGACAGAAGAAGCATATGTAGAAAGGTCACATCTGAATCCAACTCCATCCCACTTAGGAACACAAATTCCAAAGTAGGGCCAACTGACATGACACTGAATTTCAGAGCCAGTTGCCATGAACACAGAACCTGTGGACTTCTTTGTAACTCTCAGGAGAATCTGCACTTGCGGTTGTATCTACTTTGGCTGCCTCTGAGATCCTGCTGAGACATGCATAAGCACAAAATCTCTTGACCTTCTGACTCTTTTTTGAAGACTTTTGCCATATAAATTCATTTGTCTTTTCCATTTGCCCCTTTTATTAAGGCCCAAAAACATTTTTTAACACACAATCCTACATATAGGCTGAGATATTCTGCTAGTCTGAGTTGACCCTTTTATTCAATGACTTCTTGTTACATCACCAGCTGCTGCTTGATAGTAATCCCTTGATGCCAGGGAAGTTCATCCCTGGGAGTCATGTCCCACCCTGGAGGAAGGTAATACATTTACATGCTGTGTTTGGCTTAGAGAATAGCAATTTTGAGCAACATGGAGGCTATCTTATGGTAATTCTTAGGCACCCTGCAGCTCTAGGCCTAGTTCATATTTCAGGCACACAAGCTCCTAAGCATAATCATCAGTATCAAGGGCTCATTATTGGACCATCCTTCTTTGTTGGTCTTTGCCATTGCACTTGTGGAATTGTTTCTGTTCTATTGGGGAATGTGATAGAGTTCCCCTGCATAGGTACTCAGCATTCCTTCACTTGTCATTTGTAACTGTAACTGCTAGGAAAACACCCAACATATATCCAAACATTTTTATGTACCCTATATATATGCCCTGGAGAACTCCCCCGCAAACATGTGCCCCCCCCCCATCAATAATACCCCATGCCATTGTTCCTCTCTGCCATAGTTGAAACTCTCTGTGGGCCAAAACTTCTTCAAAAATGAAGCCTACTATATCGACATATTCAGTAAATAGGAAAATGAACTATAGTGGTGGTTTTAAAGATTAGAAATAGAATACATACTAATTTAAAAACTAAAATAAAGTAAAAATAAATTGGGGTATTAAAAATGAAAAATGTTACAAATCTTTGTTTTTGATGTTTTAACTTTCATCACTGCAATAGGTGTTGCCCTATAAGTACAATGGCAAGGCAATTTCTTTCATTTCTTCCTCAGTGCTACATCCTTTCTTTTTTGTTATAATTTTTAATTTTGTCTTCAAAAAAGTTTTAGATCACAATAATTCACATACACAATATAGTGATGCCTATATTTCCAACATCATACACTTTCCCCCCTTCCCTAGCAATGATCTTTTAACATGTTCATGTTATATTTGCTGCAGCTGATGTACAGATATTGAAACATAGATTTCAAAAATGGTTCCATTTTGGTTTACATTATGGTTTATATTTTAGACTGCACAGTTTTCTAAATTTTTAGCTACCATATGCTTTACATTATGGTTTACATTTTAGCCTATGGACTTTTATTCTTTTTTGGTGTAAACTTAACATGTCTTATAGCCATCATTGCATGATCCTATGAAACAATTCCATTGCCCCCCCACCCCCAGTTACCCTGATTCCATCTGTTCTATACTTCTCTCTCCCTCCCCTCAGGGCCCACAGTGACAATCAATCTTCTTTACTTAAAAGACCAGATTCGCAGATACTTCCAACAATGCTGAAGGCTTGACATACTAGACTGTCCTACCCCATTAGGAGCCACCAATTCTCTCGAGAGACACAATTCCCTCTGTTTGAGAACATCAGTTCTACCCAGGATGTGGGTACACCTTCACACTCATTGTATGTGTCTCCACTCAATGATAAAACACACTAGGACAATATGAGTATTCATGCACTTCCTAGAAGCCTGCTCCTGTACTGGATGCTCCCCTTAGCCATCTTAAATGGGTAAAACTTCCTTATTATATTTTCTAAAGTGTTTTCTCAACATTATAGCTTCAACCACATACCTGACAATCTCGCAAGTTCAAAAGTTCTCCCAGCCCTCCCCCCAGTTCCATGGGCCATCTGACCCATCCTTCCAATCTGAATCCCCTGCAAGCCCACACAGTCCCAATAAAAATTATCCCTACACTCCCATCTTATTTCTTCCCTGTACAAATACAAATACTTAGCTCCAGCTTATAGATTTCACCCATGTAGACATCAGCTCACAAATTTCCCTCTTCCTCCCCAACTTCCAAGCCTATCATCCAGTCTCTAGGTCTCTGAGACAGCTTGGCTTATCTATTTCACAACAGAGTGGTCATGTAGTATTTGTCCTTCAATACATGGTTTGCTTCATGCAACACAAGGTTCTCAAGTTTCATCTATGTTATACAATGTGTTTGTACTGTATCCCTTCTTATAACTGAGTAGTATTCCACTGTATGTATATACCACATTTTATTCATCCATTCATCTGTTGAAGGACAATTGGATTGATTCAAACTTTTGACAATAGTGAATAATGCTGCTGTGAACATTGGTGTACATATATCAGTTTCTGTCCTTGTTTTCAGTTCTTCCCGGTATATATCTGGCAGTGTAATTGCTGAGTCTTATGGCAAATCTATAGCTAGTTTTTTGAGAAACTGCCCAACTGTCCTCCAGAATGGCTGGATCTTTCTACATTCCCACCAGCAGTGGATGAGGGTTTCCATTCCTCCACATCCTCTCCAACACTTGAAGTCTTCTGTTTTTTTGATACCTGCCAGTCTTATGGGAGTAAGAGGGTAACTCATTGTAGTTTTGATTTGCACTTCCCTAACAGCTAGTGATTTTGTGAACTTTTTCATGTGCTTTTTAGCCATTTGTGTTTCTTCTTTGGAGAAGTGTCTGTTCAAATCTCTTGCTAATTTTTTGAATGTTGTTTGTCTTTTTATATTTGAGATATAGTATTTCTTTATATATGTTGGATATTAGTCTCCTATCAGATACATAGTTACCAAATATTTTCTCCTACTGGGTGGGCTGTCTTTTCACTTTCTTGACAACCACCTTTGAGGTGCAAAAGGCTTTAATTCTGAGGAAGTCCCATTTATCTATTTGTTCCTTTGGTGTTCGTTCTTTGGGTGTGAAGTTCATGAAGTCATTTCCTATTACAAGGTCTTGTAGATGATTCCCTAAACTGTTTTCAAAGGTCTTTATGTTCTTGGCTCTTATATTTAGGTCTGTGATCCATCTTGAGATGATTTTTGTATAAGTTGTGAAATGGTAATCCTCTTTCATTATTTGCATATGAATATCTAGTTCTCCAGGCACCATTTGTTGAAGAGGCCATTCTCTCCCAGTTGAGTGGGCTTGGTGGCCTTGTTGAATATCAAATGACTGTATATATGAGGATCTATGTCAGAACCCTCAACTAAGTACCGTTGGTCTGTATGTCTATCTGTGTGCCAATTCCATGCTGTTTTAACTACTGTGGCCCTGTAGTATATTTTAAAGTCAGGTAGTGTGATTCCTCCTATTTCATTTTTCTTTTTCAATGTCTTTGGCTATTCAGGACCTCTTTCCTTTCCAAATAAATTTCATAGTTAGTTTTTCTAGTTCATTAAAAAATGCTGTGTGGATTTTTATTGGGATTGCATTGAATCTTTAGATCAGTTTTGGTAGGATAGACATCTTAATAATATTTAATCTTCCTATTCATGAACAGGGAATATTCTTCCATTTATTAAGGTCTTTGGGTGGCATTGGAGTGGGAAAAGTGGACATGGTGGCTGATGGGTATGGGGAATGGCAGGAAGAGATGAGAGGTGGAGGCGCCTTTGGGACTTAGAGTTGCCCTGGATGGTGCTTCAGGGGCAACCACTGGACATTGTAAATTCTCCCAGGTCCCACTGGATGGAATGTGGGAGAATATGGGCCATGATGTGGACCATTGACCATGGGGTGCAGAAATGCCCAGAGATGTACTTACCAGGTGCAAAGGATGTGTCATGATGATGGGAGTGAGGGTTGCTGGGGGGGGGGGGAGTGGTGGGGTGGGGGTGGCAGGGTTGAATGGGACCTCATATTTTTTTAATGTAATATTTTTACAAAATCAATTAAAAAAAAAAAAGGTCTTCGTTGATTTCCTTGAACAGTGTTGTATAGTTTTCTCTGTATAAGTCTTTTACATCTTTAGTTAAACTTATTCCTAGGTATTTGATTTTTTAATTTACTATTGTAAATGGTATTTGTTTCTTGATTTCCTCCTCAGATTGCTCATTATTGTTGTGCAGAAATGCTACTGATTTTTCCACATTGAACTTCTAACTGCAACTTTATTGAACTCATTTATAAGTTCTAGAAGCTTTGTTGGAGACTTCTCAGGGCTTTGTATATATAGGATCATATCATATGCAAATGGTGAAATTTTGACTTCTTCCTTGAAATTTGGATGCTTTTTCTGTCTGTTTATTGCTTCAGTGCTCAAGCAAGTACTTGTAACACAATGTTAAATAGAAGGGGTGATAGTGGGCATCGTTGTCTTTTTATTGATTTTTGAGGGAATGATTTTAGGATTTCACAATTGTAAATGATGTTAGCTGTCAGTTTTTCATATATATATTCTTTATCATGTTTAGAAAGTTTCCTTCTATTCCAATCTTTTGCAGTTTTTTTATCAAGAAAGTGTAATGTATTTTGTCAAATACTTTTTCTGCATCTATATATATAATCATGCTAATTTTTCCTTCAATCTGTTTATGTGGTGTATTATATTAATTTATTTTCTTATTTTGAATCATTCTTTCATACCAGGAATGAATCTCACTTGGTCATGTTATATAATTTATTTATTGTGTGGTTAAATATGATTAGCAAGTATTTTGTTGAGGATGTTTACATCTAGGTTCATAGAGAGATTGGTCTGTAACTTTCATTTCTTGTGGTGTCTTTGTTTGGCTTTGGTTTTAGTGTAATGTTGGCATCATAGAATGAGTGAGGCAATGGTCCATCTATATCAATATTTTGGAAGAGTTTAAGCAAGTTTGGCATTATTTCTTTCTGGAATGTTTGGTAATATTCACTCATGAAGACATCTGGCCCATGGCTCTTCTTAGTTGGGAGGTATTTAATGACTGATTCTATCTCTTTATATGAATTGATTTGTTGAGATCATCAATTTCTTCTTTTGTCAATATAGACAAATATATACTTTGCCAATATATACTTATGTGTTTCTAGAAAATTGTCCATTTCCTCTAGATTGTCCTTCTTTTTGGCCTATACTTTTTTCAAAATATCCTCTTATAATAGTCTATTTCTGTGGGGTGATATCCCTTTTCTCATTTCTTATTGTGTGTATGTGCATCTTCTCTCTTTTATTCTTTGTTACTCTAGCTAAGGGTTTGTCAATTTCATTGATCTTCCAAAGAACCAGCTCTTGGTTTTGTGTTTTTTGGTTTTTTTTTTTTTAATGCTTTCATATTTTCCATTCCATTTAGTTCTGCTCTGATCTTTGTTATTTCTTTCTTTCTTTTTCATTTGGGTTAGTTTGTTGTTTTTATACTAATTCCTCCAGGTGTGCAGTTAGTTCTTCAATGTTAGCTCTTTTTTTTTAATGTATAACTTTATGGCTATAAAATTCCCTCTTAGTACAGTTTTTGCTGCATCCTATAAGTTTGGATATGCTGTGTTATCATTTTCATTAGTTTCAAGGTAGTTATTGATTTTTTAACAGATTTCCTCTGTGGTCTGCTGTTTTTCTAAAAGTGTGTTGTTTAACTTCATTATCTTGGTTCCAAATCTGGGTTTCTGGCCCTTGCAGAGTTCCAGCTTCATTCCACTGTGGTCAGAGAAATTATTTTGTATGATTTTGATCTTTCTGAATTCATTGAGTCTTTCTTTGTGGCCTAGTATGTGGTCTATCTTGGAGAATGATCCATGTGCACTTGAGAAGAATATATATCCTGCTCTATTTGGGTTTAATGTTCTGTATATGTCTATTAGGTCCACATCCTCTAATATATTGTTCAAAGTCTGTTTCTTCATTGTTTCTCTTTTGAGATGTTTTGTCCAATGGTGATAGTGGTGTATTAAAATCCCTGAGTATAATTTTAAAGGCATCTATTTTTTCCCTTAGTTTTTCTAGTGCTTGCCTCATGTATTTGGAAGCACCCTTGTTAGAAGTATAAGTGCTTATGATTGTTCTTTATTCTTTAAAAATTATCCCTTTCACTAATATGTAGTATCCATCTTTGTCTCTCACAATTGTTTTGCATTTAAAGTCTACTTTGTCCAATATTAATATAGCTAGCTACTCCTGCCATTTTTTGGTTATTGTTTGCTTGTGAGATTGTTTTCCAGCCACTCACTTTCAACCTCCTTGAATCCCTGGTTCTAAGATGTGTTTTTTGTAGATAGCATATAGATGGGTCATATTTTCTTATCCAATCTTCCAATCTGTGTCTCTTAACAGGTGAGTTTAATCCATTTACATTCAGTGTTATTATTTTCAAGAATTAATTTAATTAACCATATTTTCTTTGCATTTGTGTCTGTCTTATTTTGCTTGATTTTTTTCTCTTTTTTCTTTTTTAGTTGTTCTTACACTCTTCTCCATGTTTGTCTCTCCAGTTTTTTATCTTTCCTCCTGCAGAACTTCCTTTTGTATTTCTTGAAGGGCAGGTTTCTTGTTTGCATACTCTCATAATTTCTGTATATCTGTGAATATTCTGAACTACACATCATTTTGTAATGCTAGTTTTGCTGGATAGACTATTCATGGTTGGAAAATTTTTCTTTTAGTCCCTTGACTATATCATACCACTGATTTTTTGCCTCCATGGTTTCAGATGAGAAATCTGCATGTAATCTTATGGAGCCTCCTTTGTATGTGATGATTCTCTTTTCTCTTGCTGCTTTTCATATTTCTCTTTGTCTGTGTGCTGTGTTGGATAACTTGACAAGTATATATATCAGGGTAGACCTGTTGGGATTTATGCCATTTGTGGTGCATTTTGCTTTCTGGACATGTACATCCAACTCCCTCAATAGGTTTGGGAAGTTTTCAGTCATTATTTCCCCTAACATCCCTTCTGTTCCCTTTTCCTTCTCTTCTCCTTCTGCAATGCCTATAGTGCATATGTTTGTGCATTTTGCGTTTATTCAGGTCCTTAAGTCCCTGGTGGATTTTTTTCTATCTTTTTATCAATCAATTCTTTTATCTGTTTGATTTCAGATGTAGTGTCTTCCGCATCACTAATTCTTTCCTCTGCTTCTTTAAATCTGCTGTTATTTGCTGAGAGTGTATTTTTGATTTCTTGAATTGTGCTGTTCATCACCATCATATCTGTTGTCTTTTTGGGTTTGATTACAATTACTTCTGTATGCTCTCCAAGTATTTTCTTAATATCCTTAATCTCTCCCTTCACTTCATTAAATTGGTCCGTGATATATGTTTTGAGAGCTTTGATTAGTTGGTCAATGTTCTGCTCCTCTTCCTGGTTTTTAGTTTGTTCATTGAATTGGGTCATGTTTTCCTGATTATTGGTTTTGTTTGAAGTTTTCTGTTGCTGTCTGGTCATCATTTTATCTTGATGGGTTTATTCAGTTGATTAGCTACTTCATCTAGTCTAGGGGTTTAATTAGTTGTTTTTTGTGAGTGCGTGTTAAGTCTTCTCTTTGTTCTTATTCTATTTTCTTTGTGTTGGCTAAGTTCCCTTGAAGGAATACATTAGGGTCAGAGAAAGCAAAAGGAGTAAGAAAAGAAAATGGATAATATTATTGATAGTAAATTTTAGCAGAAGAACTATGTGAGATCTAGGAGAATGGATATTAGACTCTTATAAGCTGTGTAGACTTATAACAGTAATAAAAATGTAGTACCTATAATGAGATAGTAAACTGAATATGGGGAGGACTATAGTATGACTTAAAAGGCCAGTGTTGTCAGAAAAGTGGGAAAATGAAAAGAAAGGACAATATTATAAAGAATGAATAAAAGATAGAAAACAGAACAGAGGTATTAGAAATACAAAATCAGAAAAATTGGGGGCTAAACAAAGAGTAGTGAAATGTAAGAGATACAATAAATGATGGAGGACAGAAAGATTAAAAGAAAGTGGTTAACATTGGTAGTGAAAATTGGTACAGTCAGAAAAGAGGAAATTAAGGTTGAGGAAACACAGTAAATAAGAAATGTTACCTGCAGCACCTAATATTAAAAAAGAAAGAAGAAAAAAAGAAAATGGGGGAAAGAAAAAGCAAGCAAGAAAAAGAAAAGGAAAAAAGAATTAAGGGCCATGGGTGTATAAATAGGAATGAGAAACAAGGAAAAAAACCAACAAAAACGACCACACAAGGCTTTAAGAAAGGAATCCTTTTTGCAGTTAATTAAACCACCCCAGAGTCTCTCCTTCCCCTGTTCTCCCTTTCTTACTTCCTCTCTCCCAGGGCAGCAGGAAAGCTGTATGAGGAGTCTGGTAGGAGATTTATTTGAGTCCAAGGTGAACCAACTCAACACAAAAAATAGTGACTCTTAATTTCTTAAATGAGAGCACCCTCATCTTGCCAGGAACTGTAAATATGCTATTGGAAGCCTGCAAAGCATGTCCTACTGTTCCTCTCTCTTAGGTATGCTACAGGAGGACTTGTTAATTTTCTGACTTGACCTTCTCCCAGACCAAGTTTCCTATCCAAGGATATTTAGGTAAATTAGGCTTTCTCAGCAGATTCGCCTCTCCTTTCTTCCCAGGCTCTCCCCAAGCCAGCTGGTATGCTCCTCAAAACTTAAGAAAAAGATGGGGAGAGAGGGACCAGAAACTTGAAACCTGCACTCCTCGCGTCTTTCTGCACCTCCCACCAAAATCCTCCCACTTCCAGAGTCATTTGGAAACCGGAGGGGTAGTGGAATCCTGGACCTCGGGTAATGCTGGATTTGGGAAATGGAAGCTCAGTATATTGTGGACTTGAGGTATGTGGGTCTGTGGAACATGGGTTATGGGGGTTCAGGGAGCATGGACTTGGGGATCACATGAATTGGGGAACATGAGGCCTGGGAATATTGCAGTGTGACCAACAGTTCTCAGGGAAAGGTGCAGTCCTCAGCTCTAAGGGGAAGGGTTTTGCCTTCCCACGACTTTTGACTTCAGTGTTGGAAACTTGCAAATTTACCTTAGTGAGCACCACCTCCATCACAGTCTCTCCAAATTGACGTCCAGATACCTCCTGCTTTGCAAGCTCCTGAAACAGCCTGCTCCAGCAAGGTTCTGATCCCACTCAGCTGGTCTTTTGCAGGAGAGATAATGCTGGTGTACTCACTCAGATGCCATTTTGATTTGCTTTGTACCAAAGCCCCTCTTTGATTCTTAGTCCATCTTAATTTGGAACTTTACATGGCTCATATTTAGCCAATCTGAAAAAAAATTTTAGCTCATTTTCATCTTTTCTTGCCCTTTCTCCTGTGCTCATTGCATAGTAGGAACTGAGGATCCAGATTGTACTGTAATCTGTGCCACATGAAACTACCTGCCTTGCCCCAATAACTGCTGAAACTTCTCCTATGTTTCTCCCCTGCAAGGTGTAGGGAGAGAGCTTCAGCTTTGGCCAATAATCCAAGCCAGCAGGCCAGGACCATCTACATTTGCCAAAAGACTGATGAAAGTCCATGCCCCTTCCTCCCCTGACTGGTGTGGAGATAAAGCCACATGTGTGGGCAATGAACTAAGCAATGTGGGTCTAAATTGACCAGAGTTGCCTAGAAAGACTGACAAAGCACCTGTCCCTACTTCCCCTTCCAGGGGCAGGGATGTAGCCACGTGTGTACACAACAATCTTGCCCATGTAGGCTGAAAGCTGAGGTAGCACTATCCCCCCTCCTTCCTGTTGGGGGCAGGGCTGGAGCTACAGGTATGTCCAACGTGCTAGTGTGTGCAGGCAGAAGTGGTTGCAGTTATCCAGAGAGGCTGAGGGAACACTGTCCCTCTTCATGCCCTGTCAAGGGTGGGAATGGAGCCAGAGACGTGGCCAACAGTCTATCCATGCAGGCCAAGAGCAACTGCAATTATCCTGAGAAGCTGAAGATTCTCTGCCCTCCTCTTGTCCTTTAGGTTGTGTGTATGGAGACACAGGTATCCAACAATCTAGTCTGTGTGGGTCAAACGTGTCTGCCATTGTCCAGAGAGGCTGGGGAAACATTGAGCCCACTCCTATCCTAATGTGAGCAGGGATGTAGCACTTGGGTGCCCAAGAATTGAGTTCCTGCAGGCCAAAGGCTACTGAAATTTCTCGGAGAGGCTGAGGGAACACTGACCTTCCTGGCTTGTCAGGATTGGGGATGGAATCAGTTGTGTCCAACAGGCCACTCCATGTGGGCTGAAATCACTTTGAGAGGCTGGATAAACACAGCCTCTCTCCTATCCTAATGGGGGCGGGAATATAGCCACACAGGAACACATTAATCTAATCTATGAAGATTGAAAGTGACAACATTTGCCCAGAGAGACTGATGCTGGTCCCCTCAGCTTCCTCTCTGCCAAAGGCATGGCTGGAGCCCAGGCTAGGGCAGCAGACAAACCCGGATAGAATGAAGTCACCTGGACAGGTTCAAACTTCAGTGATTCTTAGGATCGGGCTTTAGCCAGCTATTTACTAATCAGTAGCTGAAAAAGGTGTCCAACCATCTCTTTCTCCATGCTTTTTGGGAAATGGAACTTCCAACTCCAGCCACAGAATAGCTCCCAAGTTGTCTTGTACCATCAGTGGAGGATGGGCACCAGTCTCTGTGGCACGGAGGGCTCTACTCATGAATCTTTGCTGCAGAAGGGGAGACTCTTTCCATTCTTCCCAAGGATTTTGCAGTATGCTCTTCTTGTCTCAGTTGAGTATGTCAAGCCCTCAACACTGTGGCAAGTATCTCTGAACATGGCCCTTCAAGCAATGAAGACTGCCTGTCACTGTGGGCCCTAAGGGGAAGGGGAAAGATGTATTGAATAGATGGAACCAATGTAACTGTGTGGGCATTGTAACTGCGTAGTCACAAGACTATGCAAGGATGGATATAAGACATGTAAAATTACACCAAAAATACATAGGGCCTGATAGGCTAAAATGTAAATCATAAGATAACTAAAAATTTAGAAAATTGTATAAAATTGTATAGTCTAAAATATAAACCACAATGTAAACCCAAATGTTACCTTATTTGAAAGCTATTGTCTCAATATCTGTACATCAGTTTCAGTAAATATAAAATGAGTATGTAAAAAGATTATTTCTGTGGAAGGGAAAAGGGTTTTATGTTGGATATGTGGGAGTACTGTAGATAGTATATATGAATTATTGTGATTTAAAACTTCCATGAAGATAAGCTTAATAATTAGGAAAAAAAATAAAAAGACAGGACGTAGACACTGAGGAAAAGACGGAAGTAGTTGCCTTGCCAATTGCATACAGGGCAACACTTATTGCTGTGATGGAATGCAAAATATCAAAAACAAAGCTTTGCATTTTTAAATTTTTGATACCCCAATTTATTTTTATCTTAATTTTTCTAAATTAATATCTATTCTATATCTAACCTTTAAACTCATTGCTATATTCCATTCTATTGTTAATGGAAGCTGACAATATATTGGGCTTCACTTTTGAAGAAGTTTTAGATCACACAGAGGTTCAAAAATGGCAGGGGAGGAATACTGGTGTGGGATGTTATTGACATGTGACACATGGTTGGCAGGGAGTTCTACAGGGCATATATCCAGGCTACATAAAAATGTTTGGATATTTTCATAGTGGTTACAATTAAAAACAACTGAGAGAGTGCTGAGTTCCTAGTCAGGGGAGCTCTATCACAGTCCATAAAGGAACAGTAACAATCCCCTAGTGCAACAGCAAAGACCAAAAAAGAAGGAAGGTCCAACAATAAGCCCTTGATACTAATGACTATGCTTATAAGCCTGTGCACCTGAAATAAGAACAAGGCCTACAGCTGCAGGAGGCCTAAGAGTTAACTCTTGAGAGCCTCCATGTTGCTCAAATGTGACCAGTCTTGAAGCCAAACTCAGCATGTAAATGTGTTGCCTTCCCCCCAGCATTGGACATAACTCCTGGGGAGGAGCCTCCCCAGTGCCAAAGGATTACTACAAGTACCAGCTGATGATGTAACTAGAAAATGACCTTGAATAAAAAGGTCAACTCGTACCAGCAGAATATCTTGGGCTACGTATATTACCACGATTTAAAAATGCTTTTAGACCTGAATAAAGGGGGGAAATAGAAAGGACAAATGAGTTTATATGGCTATGAGTCTCCAAAAAGAGCTGGGAGGTTATCAGAGGGGTTGTCCTTATGCACACCTCAGTAGAGTCACAGACACAGATAAAGTAGATACAACCCTGAGAGCTACAGAGACACAAAGGTTCTATGGTCATGGTAGATGGACTTCAGTGCCATGTCAGTTGGCCCTTCTTTGGAGTTTGTGTTCCTGGTGATGGAGATGGACTTAGATGTGATCTTTGTCCACAAGTCTCTCCTTTTACTTTTACTGGAACTGTAGTTTGTGCTGGGGTTTAGTGTATACCCAGGGGACCTGAATCTCTGGACTGACCATGTGATAGCCAGGCCCTGAGCCTCAACAGACTTGCAACTCTTATACTCTGGTTGATTGGACTTACCCCACTCATCTAACATGGAGGTGAAGAAGGTTAACCAATACACCAGGGAGCCAAGACTGTCTGCAACTGAAAGCAGGAGAATTGCACCCAGCATCCATGTGGAATCTAAGCCCCCCCTTGATATAGATGTGGAGTGGACACAACCATTCTAACATCCACAGGATGGAAGAATAGAATATGGATTAGAGTGGACTTACTGATATTCTATGCATGAACTATTGTGATTAGTAATTGAAGAAAATGTGGCATTTGTGTGGAGAAAGTGGCCATGGTGGCTGCTGGGGGTAGGGAGCGGTAGGAAGAGATGAGATGTGGGGGCATTTTCGAGACTTGGAGTTGTCCTGGGTGATGCTGCAGGGACAGTTACCAGACATTGTATGTCCTTCTATGGCCCACTGGGTGGAATGGGGGACAGTGTGGGCTATGATATGGACCATTTACCATGAGGTGCAGCAGTGCTCAGAGATGTATTCACCAAATGCAATGAATGTCTCATGACGATGGAAGAGATTGTTTTTATGGGGGTGGAGTGGGGTGAGGAGGGTGGGGGGTATATGAGGACCTCATATTTCTTGAATGTAATATTAAAAAAATAAGTAAAGATAAAAAAGAACAACTCAAAAAACAAAACAAAAACTAGATAGGACATAATGGTGAAAATGTTGGTTGAAGCAGATTAGCACGCAGTTTGCCCAGAAAATGCACTCAGAATTTACCCCCTGGGGGAGTCATTCAATTGTTCAAATTAGCAACAGTACTGTAGGGAGATTTATCTAGGGAATAGGCACAAAATAAAAAAGGGAAACGAATGCAGAAAAGGTAGTTTGGAATAATTGATGAAGTCTAGTCTTAAGGTGAAGTTCTGGAAGATGGTATTAGCAGTAATGGAAATGAAAGGATATATAGGAGAAACATTTTGAAAATATGATTGAAATTATTAAATAATGGTGTGTGAATGTACACGTGCATGCCACGTGTGTGGAAGGAGTAAAAGAGTAAACTGATCTTAGGCAAACAGATGGGATCTGATAAGGAACCATCAAGGGAAGAATGCACGTTGCAGCATCCCAGCTCCAGCATCAAAAATTAGAGTATGGAAGAGTGGGTGTTACATTTAATAACCAGCGCATGCACACATGCGTACATATAGGAAAGGAAAGGGTCAATGAAATGAGAAGGTTTTAACCCAATGGACAATACCACTAATAGTAATAGGAAGTCAGGTGATTTTGAAAAAAGAAAGAGGCACTTGGGTCTAACGTAATAATTTTGAGGAGCATCGGGGAATGCTGTAAACATTTTGTTATGAGACTGGAGCATGAGAGAGAAGTAAAGGCTGGAAAATCCCAGTGTGTGCAACATCTGCAACATGGTGGTATTTTACGTGTTCAGTGGTCAAACTAAGGGCCTGGAATTAGAGAATAAAGTACATACCAGAGAAGCAGTAAACAAAGGGGGGCAAAATAATTTTACCTCTGACTAACCCTATGAAGCATCACTGAAACAAAACATTATTATTTGGGCAGCTGAGAGAACACTATATTGAGAGTATGAGGATGAGAAGAAGGATTTCTAAATTGTCTAGGAGAAAACGTCCTAAAGATTGAAAGTACAGTTAATATAAGAAGGAATGTGACAAGGGAAGAAAACTTTTAGATAATTGTTGCAAGAGACAGTTCCCCAGAGGAATTGTAAAAATTAAGAATGCCAGATTAACTGAAGAAACATATCTCACATGGCTGTTAAATCACCAAATAAAATGCACAGACTTCCAGGAAGATGGTATTGGACTAGGCAGGCAGGACTCAACTCTACAAAACAAAGGAGGAAGGGCAAAAATCTGTCCAAGGGAGCTGCTGTGGGGATCTGCTGACCAGGAGAGTGATGTGCAAAGTTCAAGAGGGAGAGGGACAGAGAGATAAAGGGCCCAAAAAGAATATGATGAACTCCTCACCCCTGAGGGTGGGAAGAGCAACCATCTCCCACCCTCACTGCAAACTGCCTTGGTAAAATCTGTGGCTCACTCCAGACAACTGAGAGGAGAAGGGAGGTATTTCTCTCTGGGAAGACAGAGATGGCAGCAGAGGGTGGAGAGTGTCTTCTCTTCATTGGTTTTGGAGCTGAGCCCACTTTGAAGCTTGGCTATATCCAACCCAGCAAGTAGAGGTTGAAAGAGACACCTCCGTTGAAAGACAGACATTTTGAACAAAGTGATCAAATTGAGAATTCAGAAATAGACACACATCTACTGACAAGGGATTTTTGACAAGGTTGTCAATCCGATTCAGCTAGGTCAGAACTGTCTGTTCAACAAACATGCTGGGCGAGCTAGATGTCCATAGCTAAAAGAAAGAGGAAGCCTACCTGATACCTTGTACAGTAATTAACTCAAAATGGATCAAAGACCTAAATATAAAGGCTAAAACCATAAAACTCCTAAAAGAAAATAGAGGGGAAACATCTTCAAGATCTTGTGGTAAGTGGTGAATTCTCAAATCTTACACCAAAAGCACAATGAAAGAAAAGATAGATAAATGGGGACTTCCCCAAAATTAAACACATTTTTGCTTCAAATGACTTTGCTAAGAAGGTGAAAGGCAGCCTAATCAATTGAAGAAAATTTTAGAAACCACATATCAGAAAACGATTTGATATCCATGTTACCTAAAGAGATAAAGAGATCACACAACTCCACGATAAAAAGACAGGCAACTAAATTTAAAAATTATCCATTTTTTGAATAGACATTTTTCCAAAGAAGAAATGCAAGTGGCCAAAAAGCACATGAAAAGATGCTCAACACCACCAACTATTAGGGAAATACAGAACAAAACTTCAGTGGGATATCATTTCACACCTTACAGAATGGCCGTTATTCAAAAAACTGAGAACTGTAAGTGCTAGAGAGGATGTGGAGAAATAGGAGCACTCTTCCACTTTTTGTGGAACTGCAGAATGGTACAACCTCTATAACAGGTAGTTTAGACATTCCTCAGGAAGCTAAATATAGGACTGCCATATGATCTATCAATCCCACTACTAGGAATATATTCAGAAGAACTGAAAGCAAGGACATGAACATATATTTGCACACTGATGTTGATAGTAACATTGTTCACAATTAACAGATGGAAACCACCCAAGTGTCCATCAACCGATCAATGAATAAATGAAGTGTAGTATATGCACATAGGATGGAATACTATGGTCCTGTAATAAGAAATGAACTTGGGAAGCACATGATAACATGAATGAAACTTGAGGACCTTATTTTGAGTGATATAAGCCAGAAACAAAAGGACAAATATTGTATGGTCTCACTAATATGAACTGAATATGAGTAAACCTAGCATGTAGGTTACTAGGATATAGAATGTGGTTTGAGAAGAGGGAGTTAATCATTAATGTATGCATAATTTTTAATACAGTGTGGAAATAGAGTTGATGGCAACACATTGTAGTGAGGACAACTAAAACTGCCAATTTAAGAATGTGAATGTGGCTGAAAGGGGTTAATGCCAATTAACCTGGAATGTCTAGGGCGGTTAATGTCAATTTAAAGAGAGCTAGAAAATAATCGAGGGGCTGCATATCATAGTGATTTTGGTGGTGGATGATGATTGTGGATAGTAGTACAAATACAAGCATATGCCTGTATTACAAGGTTTAAGAATATGGACATTCATGGGAAAAATACAGCTAATGTAACATACAGACTATAGCTAACAATAATAGTGTAATATTTTTACAGCAATGGCAAAGAAGGTACTATATCAATGCTAAGGATCAATAAAAGGAAAGTAAATGGGGAATGGGATGTTTTTCTTTTGGAGTAATGAAAATGTTCTGAAAAGGATTGAACTGATGATAGCACAACTCTGTGATAAAACTGAGATATATTGAGTTTACACTTTGGATGGATTGTACAAGGCAGGGGACAGTATAACACAGTGAACCCCATGGGGAATGATGGATTGTGGTTATCAGAACAAATATGAGAACATTCTCCCATGAATGACAGCAGTCACACAATATTGGTACATGGTGTTAATGATAAGATGGTTTGTGGGAAAATACACCAAATATTAGGTATGAACTATTTTAACTATGCACTGTAGATAGTAGTAATATTATGCAGATATTTCCATCAATGTGTCAAAACAATGCAAGGTGTTGGTGGTGGGGAGATGTATGGGAATCCTGATTGGTATGTATGTTTGTTCTTTCCAAATTTAAATTTTTAAAAAATCTTACCTTAGAAAATAAAATTACTTGAGGAAAGACAAATAAAATAAAGACATCCAGAAACTGGTCAAACAGGATATTCTCATGACTGGAGGAAATCATATCCTGAACTACTTTGAGTCTTCTCAAATCAAAATTACTAATTTAAACTATAGTTACTGATAATTAGAGACCCTGGGAAAGTGCAAGCCTTTTAGCTCCACACTGCTGGTGCTCCCAATAAAGCACCACCACAGGATCACAAGGTTTCTAAACTTCATAAGTGACAGCCAACTGTTAGAAGAAGGGTTTTGAAAACCAGTACCTTATAACTTTGTTTAAAATTACTCTAACTTTCTCTATCTCTCTGTCTTTCTCTGTGTGTCTGTTTCCCCTATCCTCTCTCTCCAGATCATCTGCTCTAAAGTACAAAAAGAGCTAGTCATAATAAAATATTTGTGTAAAAATAAATAATATGCACAGTGTAGATATAAGCTCATTATATATTCAGTTAATGCTCACAGAATCAAAATAACTTTCCACTTTTTACTTAGGAATCATTTAAAAATACAGAAACATTCAAGAATAAGAATACTACAAAGAACATACATATACCATTTACCCCAAATCATCTATTGTTAACATTTTGCCCCATTGGCCTTATCACAGAAATTAAATTTTATTTCTTAGAGTTTTATAGTAATGTTGTCAAGAAGCAATTAGATAATATCAAGAAGATGGATAATGTTCTAAAATCACTTATCCATTCACAGAAAAATAAAACTTACATTTCAAGAGAAGTGAAATAAGCAGTTTGCTACTCTTTCTTCCACAGCTTTCAGAGCATTTCTGATGTCTTTATTCCTTAAAGTATAAATTATGAGGTTTAGCATAGGGATGACTACACTGTACAGTACTGAGATCAGCCAGTCTTATGACAAGGAGTAAGAGGAGTTGACCGTATGTATGTGAATATGGAGCTGCCATAGTAGAGGAGGACAAGGACCTATGGGAGGCACAGGTGGAAAAGGCTTTACGTCTCCCCTCTGAGGAGCGGATCCTCAAGATGGTGGAGATAACATAGAGGTAGGAAAGCAGGCTGCCCAGGAAGGGAGCCCATCCGATGGAGACTCCAATGAAGAGGAAGATGAACTCATTGACAGAAGTGTCCCCATGGGACAGGACCAGCAGAGGGGGAATGTGCAGAAGAAGTAATTAATCTGGTTGTTGCCACAGAAGAGCAGACGGAATGTCAGCATCGTGTGTATCACCGAGTTGAGGAAACTACTAACCTAGCAGGAGGCTGCTAAGTGGCGGTACAGAGCTTTGTTCGTAATAACCAAATACCTTAAGAGATTGCAGATTGCAATGTAATGATCGTACGCCATTGCAGCCAGCAAAACTCTCTACCCCCACGAAGAAAAGAAATGCAAAAAGTTGTGTCACACAGCCCTTGTAGGAAATGCTTTTCATCTCTGACAGGAGATGTGCCATCATCTGGGGCACATTGGTGGTGGTGAAGCAGATGTCCAGGAAGGCTAAATTCCTCAGGAAAAAGTAGGTAGGAGTATGTAGTCGAGGATCAGCCAAGGTCACCAGAAGAATGAAGATATTTCCTCCCAGTGTGCAGAGATAGACCCCAAGGAAGATGGTGAAAAGTAAAACTTGCAAATATTTATGTTGGAGAATCCCAAGATGATGAATTCCAGCAGAGCAGTTTGGTTTTCTCTTTCTATGTTTCCTCTTGGGACTTGAGGAAGAAGCAGTACAAATTACAGTATTCAGGTGCTGCTACAGCAGAAATCTACAAAACATGATAATATTACCTTTATAGATAAAATATTGCCTATGTCAGAATAAAAAATATGGTATATGGAATCCATGACAAATCATAGTGCACCCACCAATCCTGACATAAAACCCACATATCCAACAACTACTATAAGATTCATCTATCATGAGGCATTACCAGCAACTTTATAGGAAAAGTTAAGTATTTAAAAATCTACTGCAGTTTAGGGACAATTTATGAAGGTGGTGTGTGGCAGACCCCTTTCCTCATGCAGGTGTGTGTTGGAGATTTTTGGTGAAGACCACCATCAGAGAGTTTGTGTAAGAGTCTTGGGATTATAATTATAATAAAATGTAATGATAAATAACAAATAAATGAGTATAAATATATTTTTACATTATTTTTAAATTTTATTTACTTTTTAAAGAAGCTTTAGATTGCATAAATGCTACATAAAAAACATAATGATTCCCAAATGCTCTCCTTCCTTCCCCACCACACACAAACCCTCCCACATGAACAGCATCCACCATTGGTGTGGTACATTTTTACAACTGATGAACACATATTGAAGCATTTCTATTATCCATGGGCTATAGTTTATGGTATAATTTACACTCTGTCCTGCACAATTTTGTAGAATATGACAAGATATACAAAGGTCTGTATCCATCATTGCAATGTCATGCAGGACAACTGAATGTCCTGTAAATGCCACCATATTATACCTATTCTTCCCTCCCCCATCCCTCAGAACCTCTGATAGCCACTGCCTTTAAATCAATGATAAAATTCTTCCATTGTTGGAATAATAATGTCTATAGTAGAAGAATAAATCTATAGGAGAATAATAATAAGTCTACTTTACTCCTTTATTCATTCCCTTATCTTGAGGATTTGGGGATGGTGATGCCCACCCTGCATCCAACTGAAAGGGTCCTAGGCCCTATGAGGCAGATGGATGAAACTATCCTACCTGCAGCTGGAGATAGTCTCCATTCCCTGGGATGGCCATTGTCCATCATCATCTCCTCCCTAGATGTCCTGGGTGAGTTCAATGAACTGGAGAACAGGTGTTGTAACTCTGCTGAGATTCAGGACTCAACCAGCACATGGATGGACTTCAAAGATCCAAGCCACTGGGACACACACTCAGTAAGTACAGTGCCAATCATAGGTTCAAACAACAGAGGTAGAAGAGCCATGTGCAGAGTAACTACCATCAAATGCAACCTGTCTCACTGGGAGTCATAAAATCCAAAGTGGGCCCACTGACAGGGAGCTGATCCCTTAAACTGTCCACCCTACCTGTAGTGTCTGGATGTGTCCAGAGCCCTCAGGAGCCCTATTATTTGAGGCACTGTTCACTGTGGCAGTCAGTGAGGTCCTGCTGGGATATACATAAGCATAACCTCTGGAACAATCTCTCAACTCACTCCAAAATCTCCCAGCCACAGAACTCACCTATATCTACCATTTCCCACCTTTGGTCAAGAGCCCCCTCCAGACACATTACCAGTTGTTGCCCAGCCACAATCCCTTGGTGCCAGGGAGTCTCATCCGAGGGATAATGACCCTCGCGGTGTGGGGGTGGAGGGGTACAGTGCATCTAAATGCTGAGTTTGGCCCTGAGAGAGGCCACACCCAAGGAACAAAGAGGCCCCCAGAAGGCAATTCCCAAGCAACATGGAGCACTAGGCCAAGCTTCAACCCCGTGAGAAAAGGGCAACAAGCACAGTCATCAACAAGGGTCTGGGGCAATGGTCTGTCTTCCTTCACCAGGCACTGCCCCTGCACTTGGGGGATTCCTGCCACCCACTACAGAATGTAGAAGGACTCCCCAGATGGGAACTCAATACTCCCTCGGTTACTGTGTGGGTGTCCACCCACAGAGACAACACCCCATGAACATGAGAACACATTCATATTCCCCAGATGATCACCTCCCCATGTGCTCCTCTGCCACCAACACTCCACTCCAGTGATCCTGCCCCACCAAAGCTGCGACTCCCACCCCACAATCCAAAACCTCTCCAAAAATAAAGTCAATGAAACAACTAAATAAAAATAATAGAAAATGAAACAATATTAGTTTTTAAATAACAAAATTCAAATTTTTTAAAATTTTAAATAAAAAAAATTTTTAGACACTTTTGTCTTTCATCTCTATAAAATCTGATATCTTATATGTACAGTGATATTTTCTTCTGTATATTTCCGCAGTGTCTTATTTCTTTCATTTCATCTTCAAATAAGCTTTGGGTTACAGAAAAGTCAGGGAGAGAATACAGGGGATTCCCATATACCCAATGCCCTCGCCTTTCCCCCCTCTCTCTTCTTCATAACATTTTACATGCAGATGGTACATGTGTTACAATTGATGTACAAATATCGAAGCCTTGCTGCTAACAAGAATCAATGCTTTACATTATGGTTTCACATTTTACACTATGGTTTACACTTATATAGGTTTTCACAGATTTTAAAATGGCCTGCACTCATTATTGCAAGATCATGTAGAACAATTCCATTGCTCCAAAATGCCATATATTCCATCTATTCTATTTTACCCTCCCCCACCCCTCAGAACCTATGGTAACTACTAAGCTTCAATTTTTGAAGAATAAGATTCAGAGTTACTTGCAATAATATTGAGGGCTTCACATATTGGTCTGTTATCTTTTATTCTATTTCTATGTTCTTGAGAGATTCTTGTCCCTCAAATTGAGAACATAGCAGGACTACAGAAGACGGGAGCTTAAATTTTTTTTGTTTTTTTGTTTATTATGTGGCTCTCTACCTACTGATACAACATATTATGACAAGATGAACACTTACATAGTCCGTAGAAGTCTGCCTCATGTGCACCCTGTCTCTTACACAACTCCACAACCAACACCTTGTACCAGTTACCCTCCCCTGCTGTATTTGCAAAAAGAACATTCCCTATATTGTAGTTTTAACCACAGCAGCAGTTTTAAAAATGATGGAGGAGGAAGAGAGGATGTGATACTATATCCCTTGTTGAACTTCATAAAATAATTGGTGTGGAGGCTAGCTAGTATTGCCTGGAAGAGATCCCTATAATCTCTGGCTCTATAACTTACAAATAAGGATGACATCGATGGAGTTGGTCATTGAAATCATTCCCCAGTGGACAGAACACCTGAGACGAGAAAAACTAACATCTTTCATGCCCCAGGTTTGGTGAAAAAAAACCCACATCAAATACTTTGTCACAAGTAGCCTCAAATAGCCTGTCCACATCCTGCAATCTTCCTCTTATCTAAGATCAAAATAGGTATATATCAGCTCTGATGAAAGGGCAGTGATCATCTAGAGAACTGTTAAAGAATTATATAGGGTTATATCTTGACTCGGAAATGAGAACAGTACAAAGATCAATAGCAATTCCTACCATGAACAAAGTAGGGAGTAGAACACTTAGATATCTTAGGTTTCCCAACATTGTATAACATTATGATACTCTTTTACATTCAATATGGCCTGTCCACTAGAGCAGGTAATTTTAAATTCAGCCCTCTCTCTTTAAAAGGTGTTGTCACCAAGGTCACCTTGGACTCTGAACAATAATTATAGAGTCAATAAATGGGTGTTTTTTGAGCATCTTTCACTAGTGCTTAACTGTGTACTTCCCAACTCCTACAAAGCATCTCTTTGCCTAGTCAAGAGCATGGGACTAACTCAGATCAAGTACTCTGAGTCACTATACCTCACTAATTAATTCTGTCAAAAATATTTATCAACTCCTAACTATACTAATATGGACTATTGGCTGCAGAGAAAACAGTCAACACATAACGGTAAGTTCAGTCATACCCAATCCGATTGCTAGATACTCACCTCAATTATCTTCATGAAAATGGGTAAATAGTTGCATCTTTTTGTTCATAAACATCAAGTTCAGCTATTGTTTGTGACTTTTCTCCCTTCCTAAATCCAGAATACTTAAAGCCTATTAAAATGAATTCTTTGGGTTATACAGTATTTGAAGATGGACATTTTTAAAAAAATTAAATCAATAGGTAGTAGCTAGCATCTTCTTTAAATAAAAGTTTTCTATTGTTCTTTTATAGAAACTTGCCAAGGTTCACTGAGTACTTTTGCATATAACCGTGCAATAAATTTTCTTTGCATACTTGTTCAAAATGGAGATGACTATACATAACTTTGTATCCTACAATATATTGTGATATTTCTCCTGTCTTTAGAATTTTTCTATACTAAGTTTTAATAGCTATATGGAGATCCATTAAATGGATGCATCATACTTTATAAAACTCAAACCTTGATGAAGGATTTTTTTTCCCAATTTTCTATTATAAATGACAATGATGAACATTCAATTACATAAATAATTCTATACATTTTTATTATTTTCTGAAAGTACATTTCTAGGAAGTGTTCATTAATATGAACATGATTAAACCTTTGATATGTTTTTCAATTTGCAACTTTTTAATATTCTGAATACAGTAAGTTAATATAAAGGAGAAAACCTTTGATGTTCAGAAACAATATGATATAAATGAAAGAGCCCCTTTCTTGACAGAAGAATCAGGTGTTCTGTGTATTATCATCAGTTCTATCACCCACTTGTTGTTCAAACTGGGAAGGTTATTTAAATTTTATGAATTGATCTATATGTAAAATCATAAGAATTGTCTCTAAAATTCTAAAAAAAACTTTGGATTTTATGACATAAAAATATCAGTTTAGTTTGACTAATTATCCACACTGATGGCTTAGTGTGATGAAGAAAAAACAACAAAAAATAATTTCCCACCAATGATTTTGGCAATGTGATATCATAATTAATGAACCAACTAAATTAAGTTCTTCAATAACAGTCATAGAATATTACAACTCAGAGAACAAATCTGAAATAAAATGCAGTTTGAAATAATTCTTGTGTGAAAACTGGTTTTAATAAGACCAAGGTCCATTGACTTTAACCCTTTCTAAATCTCACCAGATCCATGAAAAGTTTTAATTACTTGTGATTGAAGTGAAGATTTATATGCATTCATGCACAAACTAAACCTGGATCTTTTGGACCTAAGACAGCATTTTGTCTATATGATATAATTCCATTTGTTAAAATAAGAAGGAAAAAAAAAAACTTGGATAGGACTTTTTTTGTTTCTTTCTTACTTTCTTTTCAAAAAAAACAACATAGTAATTAAAATGGCAATTGGTAATACAAGATTAAATAATACATTTTATTTGGCTTTTCTTTGTAATTAATAAAGTACTTTTCTCTAAGTTGGTCAAACTACTTGTTTCTTTCCATAACACATCTCCAGACCCAGAGATCTAGAAACAGTGAAGCAGGAAGTACAAACAAAGGAAATATTAGTGATGCAGAGATTAAAACTGAGAATCCTGCCTTTTAAATAGTGTATGGAGTAACTAAAAATACATTTAATCAACATAAATCATTGTTTATTTCTACTTAGCTTCATGAAAGCTGTACCTTGTTTGAGTATCATAAAAAAATAAGCTCTTTGTGAAGGAGATCCCTTACGAATTAATCTACGTGGCCAAATTCCATCTCAGAGGAAAACCAAATGGAAGACAAAGAAACAGAAAACCCAAAACTTGAGGCCTAGCGCTAAGGAAAAGTATAAACTACCTTCCAGATTTTCAATCAATATTAAAGTTTTGGATCTGATCTGAAAGCGTTTATACAACAATCTTTCCTATGCAGCATCCCATACTTTGCCCTGTCTACAAATAAGAAACTGAAATTCCCATTTGGATAGGGGTTTAGTTATGTTGTTTGACACACGAGGGTGTTTTGTAGGATGTTTAGAGTAATAAACAAAGGAAACAATTTTCATAGTGGAGCACTTCCCATAATCAGTGAATTTTCTACAACCCATAGCATTAAACACAGCTGAGAAACCACAAATAAGAGCAGGAATCCTGAGAGACCCTGCCTTTAACTCCCTCACTAACAATCTCTATCTCTTCCCTGTACTGGAACCTAACTAAGCCAGCGCTAAACAGAGTAAGTGGAAAGGTATTGCATGCCAGGCTTTATGCTTGGGGCTGAAAATTCAAGGGTATATCTTGGGCCATCTCTCATGGGACTTACAGCATGGGGGATAGTAAAATCCTAGAAGTTCTGATTTGGAAGAAGCCTTAAAGGTCATCCCGTCCAGCCACTGAAATACCCTCTACATCCCCAGTTCAGGCCCCCGGGCCTCCTTGACCCGTGTGGAGCTGGTCCATGCACAGTGCTGATGCGCACAGTGAGTGCTATGCCACACAGCGGTGTCCCCAGCATAGGGGAGCCCCACGAAAAAGGAATGCACCCCATAAGGAGAGCCACCCAGCGTGAAAGAGTGTGCAGCCTCCCCAGGAATGGCGCCACACACAGAGAGCT
Source organism: Dasypus novemcinctus (assembly GCF_030445035.2). Classification (NCBI taxonomy): domain Eukaryota; kingdom Metazoa; phylum Chordata; class Mammalia; order Cingulata; family Dasypodidae; genus Dasypus; species Dasypus novemcinctus. Next base: position 72,301,836 of record NC_080694.1, on the reverse strand, counting down.
GACACAATAAGATGACGCTACAGAAAGAAACACAGATTCCCAGTGCGGCTGATAAGGATAGAAGCGGCCACGGAGGAGCATGCAGCGAATGGACACAGAGAGCAGACGACTGGCGGGGTTGGGGATAGGGGGAGAGAAATCTTAAAAAAAAGAAATACCCTCTACAGTTGCTTTGCTGAGTTACAATCCAAACTGAAATAGAGTATTTATCAATATTCTCTAAAAAGAATTCTGTCTTTACAAATCCAAGCAGAAAATTCTTCTTTTCACTGTGCTTTAACCATCACAACTGGCAAGATGGCCAATCCCAGGCCCCTCCACTTACCAGCTATGAACACTAAAATATTAGTGCGAGTTGAGATTCTTTTTTGATCCCCTGAAGCAGCATGTTCTGCCTCTCTAAAACTCTTGGAACCCCTGCAACAGGTTGTGATGCCTGGTTATCACTGTTTCACGCTTACATATTAGTACTGTAACCTCTAACAAGCTATAAAATGCCTCCTCCCTAATGAAAATGGCAATACCTCCCTCACAGGTAATGGTGAGGATTCAGTGATGTAATGCATGTTAAACCTAACCACAGTGGATAGTGGAGAAGAAAAATAAAACGTGAACATTGCTGTTGTTATTCCACCTATTTGATCTTAGTTCTGCTCTTTGGAACCACAGAAAACATTAGCTCCCTCTTCTACATAAACAACTTCGCTGTATGAAACTGGCTCTCCAAGCTAATCTATTTCTTTTCCCTGTTCCTTATAGACTATGTACCTGGTAACTGTCACTGATGGTTAGGAAGCCAATAGGTTTTATCACCCAATGGGATTTTGCCTTCTCACTGTCATGGACTAAAAGATTCATCCCTTCCTAAAAACAATTCAGAACATCAGCAGAGCAGATGAAGCAAATATTTTGGAGACCTAAACATCTTTCCAGTCGCTAAGAAATAACACTCTGAAGGAAGCAACGTAGTGCACATTCACTTGGGCTAGAGAAACAGACAGCTTGATCACCTTCCTTACATGAGCTCCATAATGTCCTTTCTTCCTAAGCATTCCCTGTTGTTATTCAAAGAGCATGGTTGAAGAAAATAAAAATCTAAGGTCTCAAAAAAGAAGAAACATGCTTGTCTACAGTAGAAACAAGAGCATGTAAGTAGGGCCTAAAATTCAAATTCCCAAGGCCTGATGTGAAGCTGTTTTTTGGGCTCCTCGAGTGACAGATGATCACCCCTAGGGATTCTGTACTATTTGAATCACTTGTGAGAACCAGGCATCCCTAGGTGTGTGCCAGCGCTCTGAGAGTTAGAGAGGCAGGACATGCTGCTTCAGGGAGTTGAAACAGGAAGTCTCAGATGAACTGTATAATCCTTCATGACTGTTGACAAGGATCTTGCCCAAAGAGAGACTGCTTTGGAGGACTTTTCACACATCACACATTCCTTTTCAAATTACATGACATTTAACACCGCCTTCAAACTGCTATTGACCAAAGAGAAATAATAGTTATAAATTTTCGTTAATGAGAATGTAAAGAAAAGGTGACCTTTGTCCCAATCAGCATGTTGTTTTAAAATCACTGGAAAATATTAAGTCTAAAAAACAGCTTGAAGAAAACCTTTATTGCCCTTAAGTTTTGAACATTGCCAACGTCACACAGGACAAAAGTCCAAGACTTCACTCTCACTCAGATATCTGGTCTAAACTCAACTTTAAATTAGGTATCTCATTTGATTTTCTGGTAAATATTTATCACTCTTTGCCTGAATACAGATCATGGAAGACAGTATCTCACATTAAGAAATTTAGAGTAATCTTCTAAACAATATGGCATTATTTAAGAGTTTAAGTTAAAAGAGTGTACGGGGAGAAACACTATTTTAAGAAAATTAATTGAAGGACTGTGTGCAGGATTTTCTTAAAAATAAATTCTGAAAGCAAGGCAATTCACTTGGAAGTTAATTCAATGGTGTAGTTGTGAAGTGAGAAGAGTTTGAGTATGAAAGGAAACAGAAAGAAAAGGAAAGGGTAAAAATGTAAACACTGAAGAAAAATTAGCTAAGTCTTAGTGTCACATGTATTTTTAGGACAAAGTGAAGAGAAGAATCAAAGAAGAGTTGATGATTAAATTTTGGGTCAGAAAGGTTTAAGACTGAAATGGCTAAATCTAGAGGGAAAACTAATTTGGGCAAAAGAGTGAACTTTCAATAAGACTGGTTTTGAGGTTCTATCAGTATACTGAATTAAATAAGGCAATTTTAAAATTTGTATGCAAGACACAAGGACAGGGATTGCCACATAAAGAGCTGAATAAGTGATTGCTCTTGTTATTAATTTTCAGACAGAAGTCTACAAACAGCATTTGAACATATTAAACTGGTACTGAGAAATTGGTAATGGTTTCACCTGTTTATGTTATTTGACAAAAATGTCCTATCTGGACCATGGAAATAAAGAAGACTATGGAGCATGAGATAAAGCAAAGAGCCAAGGGCTAAATTTTTGTTGATATTAAAATTTAAGTGATGCGTTTTTCCATGGCTGCAATGGAGGCAATGGCCATAGCGGTCAGGGACGACCTCCCACAGCCGGCGGCTGGAGATTTACAGCCACATCACCAGGTTCACAGCCATCACCAACAGGATTGCTAGATGTGCAGGATGAGTTCTTTAATAAGGAGAAAGACAGGCAGTTGTCATTAACTCCCCAGACTGAGAAGACTGAAGCTAAACACTTTGGGGAACCGACCCCAGCATTGTCTTTGCGATGAGTAAAAACATTTCAACTCCTTAGAGCTGTGCCGTGTGTTTACAGATGTGGTACTGAGACAAGCTCATCCTGGCCCTTGTGGACAGACAGCCTTGGCATGTGTACAAGCCTGTGACAGAGCCCTGTGAGTTAAACTCCTTCCTTCAAAGATCACAAGGCTTTGCTATGATACAGTTTTGGATAAGAGACTTGATGAATGGATGCCTACATAGAGAACCTGCATTCCTTCACGAAAGATGCTCATACTTTCCTTTATAAAGATCTTCCATTTGAAACTCTGGAAATTGATGCAAAAGTGGCATTAGAAATATTTCAGCACAACAGGTACAAAAGAGAAGGCATCTCAGAACCCTGAGAGAATAGTCAAGCTGCACAGATTTGGCTACTGCATAGATGTGAGCGAGGGCCCTCTTATTCCAAGAGCACGTATTTATTTCCAGTATAAAGTGTCAGGGTTCATGATCTTCAGGCCACCCAGCCACGTCTTGTATGAGGATTAGAGGGTCCGTCTTCAACTCTTCACTTAAGAGAACGTTTTACAATAAGCTATTGAACAGACATATTAACTGAAGTGCAAACTCAACCTACAGAGGAAAGTGCAGGTACCTAGTACCTGTCTAAAATTTAAATATGCATAGTAAATTTAAAATGTTTTAATATAAAAAAATTAAGTGATAAGAAACAAAAATAAGTAAAGGCAACTTAAACTCACAGGTGAGGACAGAGGCCATATGAGCAATAAAAGTTGTCTTCCAGGTAACATACCTTGGAAACAAATTTACTATTCTCTTACTCTCTGATTCTTTAATACTAAATTAAACAAGTTTAATTTAAAGAAGAAAGTAATAACTTTAAATTTCTCTATGAGGAAAAGTTAATTTTTAACACATTTATATCTAATCCTTAATTCAATTTGTTGGTAAAATAATTGCTATATCAGGTAACAGGTAGGATAAGTTTCAGTTATGAGAAAACCAAATTAATAATAACTTAAAAATAGAAGTTTTATTTTTCTTTTAAAAGATTCTGCTGTTTTGTGAATTTCATCTCAATTTTTAAAAATATCTCGTACAATCAGTCTGCAGTGATTATTGCAACTCTGCTTCAAAAAGTCCTTCAGAAACTGGGCTCTTTTCAGCAATTAATTCTTCACTACCTCTTGCAACATGCACTTTACTTTGCAGTATAAGATGGCAGTAAAGTTCCAACACAACAGGAAAAGGGGCAAAGAAGAATGAAGAAAAGGAAAAGATGAAAAACAAAGAATGATGTAAACATCAAGCTATAGCAAAGAAATAGCAAGATCACCGCTGATAAAATTTCTGATTGCTCTCACCAAATATCAGCCAAAAGGTGTAAATGAAGGAAACTTTTCTTTATACCTTAAACTCAATATATTCACTAAATTAAGATTATAAGTTAAAAGAGAAAGAATTATTAAGATGTTTTTCACACAGCACTCAGGACATATTGGTTGCATTATTAAAAAGCCAAGATATGGGAATTTGTCAATAACAAACAATATTGACAATACTGGGACAAGCTTACTTTCCTTAATGAGTATATTTAAGAAAACGTGAGTGTATGTGAACATAGTATTTCCAATTATGTGCCAGGAGGTCTTTAGAAAATCTGTCCCACTGGGCCAAGACCTTGACTGTTTTCCAAATTCCTCACCTAAAAGCACATGGACTTGAAAATATCAATTAGTGCCTTGAGACTCAGGCTGTTACATTTTCAGTAGATGATTTATATAAGTCATAAAAAAAGCAGATAATAAAGAGTAAGACATTCTCCTGTCTTTATATATTTTATTACATGTAGTAAGAAAATGTTCATGCATGTTGATTTGCAATATTTCTGTTTTTAAAAATAGAAGAAACCTTCTGTTATGTGACATAAAGATAAGGGAAATGTGATAATTGAATGTCATGTTTATCATTTTTGGAATGGAGGAGAAAGGCAAGTTACTTTTCCAGGCCCCTAACAATGGTCAGTGTGTGTCTGCAGAACCTAACTTTGAATTAACCTACCATTTTGTCCTACCAATCTATAGTTCGGTGCAAGAGAGAGTCCTAAATAGTACATAACGCAGGGAACAAGTGAAAGAAATGGATCTCACAGCAGAGTCAGAGAATATCCACTACTGTTATATGATTGCTACATGATATCACCTTGAATCTAAATTAAATTAGCTATAGTGAATGAATCTTCAGAAATACATCTTTTGGAAATGTGACCTTTCACAACTAATGTTAAAGTCATTATACCATGTTTTTCAGCAATTTGACCTCCTGACTCACAGTCATGCTCTCCAATGCTATTTCAGATTCAATTCTTGGTCACCCTAGATTCTGATCTTCAACTCTGAGCTTTCAATGAAGACTCTGACCACTGGAGTCTGTGTGCAGGACAAGATGAAAGTGCTTAGGCATTAAAAACTCCTAGGAACAGTCCTCAACCAACAACTGGTTGGCACTGGTGAATAAATACCACATTGCCTGTCAAGCAGGATAAACATAAAGCGCATGTTCTGAACTGCTACCCAGAAAACCTTTGTAAGATGAAGTTCCATTGTGCACAGTGGTAACTTGCATGACAATACACACTTTTGCAGCATCCCTCCCCTCTTTGTCTCACTTTCTCATTTCTCTCTAGTATTTTCTAGAATCAACTCCCATATATCTATTTGCACTTGAAACTTTTAATAGGATCTGCTTAGGGGGAAGCCTTAACTAAGACACCATAAATCAGATATTTATCATAATTATTATCATATTACCACTGTTTGAATGAGAAAATGTTTCTTTATATTTGGCTATATTTTAACAATATCTCCTCTCACTATGCTATCTTGTACAATATTTTTAAGATTATTTTTGTGCTCTACAGAGCACTATCTTTCAAAGCTTCTTTAATGAAAGTGTATTGATAGTAGGCTTTAAGACATTATTATTAGAAAATATCTCCTTTTTCATCTTCATTTTTGACTGTTTGCTTGGTAGAAAATCCAAAATTGACAGTTCTTTTCTGTCAATATTTTGAGAATATTTTCACACTGAATTCTGTGTTCCTTTTTGTTTGTTTTTTATTTTAGAAATCTGATGTCAATCTAATTGTCATGCTTTATAGGATGATGCTTTTCCTGTCCTGATGCTTTTAAGATAATCCCTTTGTTTTTGCTGCTATAAAGACTCTGTATACTATGTTCAGGAGCAGATTTCTTTATTTTTTAATGAGCGTCCTTTATCTGTGTATACTTACTTTGTATAAAATTCTTATTTCCTTTGCTCCCTGCTCTGTATTCTCTCTCTCTTGCTCTTTCTCTCTTTTGCTTTGATTAGAACTGTATTAGACTTTACGCATTCTATCTTCTGCATCTCTTAACTTTTCCTTTATATTATCAATCACTGTCTTCTAAGGCCATATTCTGGCTAGTTTCTACAATGTATCCTCCTTTAATCTCCTTTCAAATGAAAAGAAAAGCTTTAATTTAAACTCTCCATTGTTTCTTTTTTAATCAATTATCTTTAATTTTAAATTTCCATTTAAAACTGACAGTTTTAGATCATTCCTTCTGCTTGTATGTTTTTTGTAATTCTTGTCTTTATTTCTTTGATTATTTAATACTTACTTGTTTTATATTCTGAGTCAAATAATTCTAATGTCTGGAGTTCTTGGGTATCTAAATATATAGTTAGCTATTTTTGTTGATTTTTACTAATATTAGTTTATTTCTTTAGGCATTTTATTATCTTTGATTATCAACTTACATTTGATGGTCTTAAGATGGAAATTCTGAACCCTAAATTGAGAATGTTTTCATTCATTTCTACCTGTATACAGAGGAGACTACCAAAATGAAATCTCCCTAAACACTTCCTGATTTCATGTATTATTTTGGAATTAATATATTTGTTCCTCCCACTCCTGCCCACAGAATAAGGTCTTGATTTCAAATATAATATTTCACTTTCCCTTAAGGTTACCCTACCTTTTTATTTGCTTACAGCTCACAGTTCTGATCTCAACTCACATTGTCTACGTATGATTAGATGGAGGACTTTTTGTAGATTTTTCTTACTTTACTATGAGATATTCTTGTATTAAAAAGTATACTTTATCCAGAAGTTAGTTGTTTTTGAGTGGGAGGGCTCTTAAGACTATCTTGTCTGTCATACATTTGTGGAAGTGGAAACTCCATGTATCATTTCGACTCAAGTAGGTTTCTTATATACGTCACATAGTTGGACTTTCCTTTCTGATTCAGACTGAGAGTCTGTTTCTTTAAGCAGATTTATATTTGCAGAGGATACAGATATGTGAGATTAATTTCACTATATTGTTTTGTGTTATTATTTCAGTTGTATAGATTTGAAGCATTTTTATAATGCTGAGCCAAATTTTCTAAAAATATGAATCAATAGGAAACACATGCCATGGTAGATCACACCATATTAATACTGGTTTGAAATGGATGGCACATTTGAAAAGGTTTTTTTAAATTTTTTTTCCTATCTTTAATAGTTATATCAATTGTATGAATATATAAAATATATATATATAAATATGTACATAAAAAGGATTCATGAAATGACAATAGAAATGCTATAAATGGCCAGTTCTCTGAAATGAAAAAAAAATCACTGCAATTTTGATAGGCTTGCATTGAATCTGTATATCACTTTGGATAATATTGGCATTTTAACAATATCAATTCTTCCAGTCTATGAGCATGTAATGCCTTGCCATTTATTTAGGTCTGCTATTAACAGAACTTCTTTCAGTAGTGCTTTGTAGTTTTTACTGTACAAGTCTTTTTTATCCTTGGTTAAATTTATTCTTGGATGTTATCTAAGATGCTATTGTAAATAGAAATATTGTCTCAATTTCCTCTTCAGATTGTTGATTCCTAATGCATAAAAACGTGATTGGTTTCTGTGTGTTGATTTTTTGCCTTACCACTTGACTGAAATCCTTTATTAGCACCAATAATTTTCTTGTGATTTTCTATATATAAGATCATGTTTTGTGTAAATAGAGATAGTTTTAGTTCCTCTTTCCCCATTTGGATGCCTTTTAATTCTTTTTCATCCCTAATTTCTTTGACGAGAACTTCTAGTACAATGTTGAATAGTAGTGGTAAAAGCAGGCATCAAGGTCTTGTGTCTGAACTTAGGGGGAAAGCTTTGTCTTTCATCAATGAATATATTAGCTGTGGATTCTTCATAAATAGCCTTTATCATGTTGAGAAAGTTCTCTTTAGATTCCTAGTTTTAGGAGTAGTTTTATTAAGAAGCAGTGCTGGATTTTGTCGCAAACCTTTTCTGTTATCTATTGAGATAATCGTGTGGGTGTTTTTTTTTCCTTTCTTTATAATGTGAACTGTATTGATTGATTTTCATATGTTGAACAACACTTGCATTACTGGGATAAATCCCCTTGGTCATGAAGCATATTTTTAGTATGCTCCTGGATTCAGTTTGCTAGTATTTTGCTAAGTTTTCATATCTTTTTTCATAAGGGAAATTGGGCTGTAATGTTTTCTTGTGATGTCTTTACTAGGTTTTGGTCTCAGAGCAATACGAGGCCCATAGAACGATTAGGAATTGCTCTCCCCTCTTGAATTCTTTGGAAGACTTTGAGAAGGATTGATGTTAATTCTTTAGTTGTTTGGTAGAATTCATTAATGAAACCTAATGAAGTCCTAGAATACTCTTTTTTTTTGATAATACACCTTATTTTTAGAGAAATTTTATGTTTACATTTACAGAAATATTGTACCTAAAATATAGGAATTCTATACTCCCCACATACGCCCCCACACTCATAGTATCCTCTTTGCTAACATCTTACTTTAGTGTAGTATATGTGGCACAATTGATGAACCAAAATTGAAGCATTGCTACACTAACCAAAACCTATACTTTACATTATGGTTTACATTTTGTGCTGTACAGTTTTATAGGCTTTGAAAAATGTATAATGTCATTTGCCCGTCATTGCAGCATCATAGAGCTTGACTCAAGCACTGTAATTGTTATAGTCTTGTTTAGCTTTCTTATTTCTTCTTCAGTCAATTTAAATAATTCCGGTATTTCTAGGAATTTTTCTATTTTGTCTAGATTGTCTAATTTGCTGGCATACAATTGCGTATAGCATTCTTTTATAATTATTTTTATTTCTATAAGTTCAGTAATGATACCACCATTTTCATTTCTGATTTCAGTTATTTGCCTATTTTTTCTTTTTTGCTTTGTCAGCATAGCTAAATTGTTATCAATTTTACTGATTTCTTTTCAAAGAACCAACTTTTTCTTTTGTTTACTTTCTCAATTGTTTTTCTCCTCTATACTCAGTTTCATATTTTTCAGCCTTAATCTTAATTATTTCATTCTTTTTTCCATGGTGGACTTATTGCTCCTTTCCTAATTCTCAAATGTGAAGGTGAGTATTAAGTTTGGGATCTTTCTTTTTTAAAATATTGATGCTCATAGTTATAAATTTACCTGTGTTCACTGCTTTCACATCATCCAATAGTTTCGGTGTATGGAAACTTTATTTTCATCTTTCTGAAAGTCTTGTCTAATTTCTCTTGTAATTTCTTCTTAACCAAATTGTTGTTTAACAGTGTTTAATTTCCTTATTTTTCTAATTTTCTAGAAAATTGATTCTTTGGTGGTTGGAAAATTTAATTTGTATGAAATAAATTGTTATTGAGACTTCTCTTGTACCCCAGCATAGAGTCTATCCCGATGAATGATCCATGTTTACGTGAAAAGTTGTTGTTGAAGGAAGTGTTCCACGTATGTCTGCTATACCTAGTAGTATATTGTGCTCTGGTCTTTATTTCTTCTGTCTAGATGTTCTATCCAATATTGAAAGTGATGCATTGAAATCTTTAACTATTATTGTAGAAATGTCTATTTCTTCCTCAATCTTGTCAATGTTTTCTTAAAATATTGAACATCTCTGTCATAAGGTGCATCTATGTTTATAATTGTTAAATAGTCTTCTTTAATTGACACTTTTATTGATAAATAATGTAATTCTTTGTCCATGTAAAAAATTTTTACTTAAAACCTATTCTGTTTGATATTAGTATAGCCAATGTGGAGCTGTTCATAACAATTTGCATGAAATATTTTTCCATTCTTTCACTTTCAACATGTTTGTATATTTTAATCTAAGATGGGTCTCTTGTAAACAACATACAATTGAGTCAGGTTTTTTTTCCTCTCCCTTTCCCTTCCCCCTGCCCTAGTTGTCTGTTCTCTGTGTCTATTTGCTGCATGTTCTACTGGGTCTGCTTCCATTGTTGTATTGTTGTCAATGACACCAGGAATCTGTGTCTATTCTTGTTGTATCATCTTGCTACATCAGCTTTTCTGTGTGTACAGCTGCCACTCCTGGGCAGGCTGAGCTTTCTTTCATGCTGGGAAGCTCTCCTTACAGGGTACACTCTTTGTGCATGGGGCTCCCCTATGCAAAGCACACCCTTGCATGGCATGGCAGTCCTTGAACAACATCAGCACTGCACATGAGCCAGCTCCACACAGGTCAAGGAGACCCAGGGTTTGAACTGCAGACCTCCCATGTGGTAAGTGGATACCCTCTCTGTTGGGCCAAGTCTACTTCCCCTGAGTCAGGTTTTTTAATCCGTTCTTCCAATCTCTGCCTTTTTATTGAGAGTTTAATCTATGAATATTTAAGGCAATTACTAACAAGGCAAGACATACTTCTACCATTTTGATAATTGTTTTTTGTTTTATACATTTTCTGTCACTTTGTTTTATACACTTTTCTGTCTTCCTTTTTGTTTAGATTATCTTTAACAATAAGCCATTTTGAATCACTTTTCATTTTCCTTTGTATAACTTTTTCATGTATTTTCTTTATGATTATCATGCAGAATACATTTAATATTTTAAATCTATTACACTTTAGTTGTTAATACCAACTTGACTTCAATAGCTTACACACATATTCTCTTCCTATATTCCTCAATCTTTTCCTTTTATGTTGTTCTTGTCACAAATAACACCTTATGTATTTTGTGCCCAGTAACAAAAGTTTATGCTTGTTTAATGAAAAATGTAATAATCCTGACACTTACATTTACCCATATAGACATCAGCCCTGAAGACTATATTTCTTCATACATCATCATATTACTGTCTAATATCTTTTCCTTTCAACCCAAAGGACACATTTGTAGGGTGGCACCGTGTGGGAGTGCGGCGACAGCAAGGGTCGGCTCGTCTCCAGGCGCCAGTGCGAGTCGGACCCGGGTGGTGGGAACGGGCGTTAAGGCCCTCCGCTTGGGGTTCGGGCGTACTGCCCGCCCCTCTGCCCAGCTGCACCCGCTTCCCCCTCGGTGGCCTAACCCCGCCTCTCCCCCGAGGGCCACCACCACGCCATGACAGCCCCGCCTCACTGCCGCCGAGAACCCTGGCTACCCCGTCTTCTCCCTGCAACCAGTGATGCACCCCTGCACGAACCTATCAGCCGTCTGCCCGCCCCCGGCCACGCCCCCTGCCCCTCCCCCGTCTTCACCCTATATTAACTGCTGTACTTCCTGAATAAATCAGACTTGCTCACAGATCCTGGTCTCCTCAGTAGTCTTCTTCCTACCGTGCGTCCTCTGCACCTTGCCGGCCCCGGAGCGCCTTCTCGGAAGGCCCCTCCGTGTGTTGCAGGCCTCCGCCCGAGCCCACACCGCCCCTGCAGGGGCCCTCCGGGCGAGCCCACACTGCGACACACATTTAGTATTTCTTCTACGGCAGATCTAGCAGCAATGGATTCCCTTGATTATCTGGAAACATTTCAATTTCTCCCTCATTTTTGAAGGACAGTTTTGTCAGAGATGTTATTCTTATTTTTTTTCTTTAAGCACTTTATAGGTGTTCTCCCACTGCCTCTGGCCTCCATTATTTTTATGGAGAAATTGGATGTTCATTTGGTTAAGGATCCCTTATTTGTGATGTCTCTTCTTTCTTGCTGTGTTTACTGTCTATCTTTGTTCTTGGCATTCAACAGTTTGACTATAATGTGTCTCTGTGTAAATCTCTTTGGATTCATCTTGCTTGGCATGCATTGAACAACTTGGATTTGAATACTTGTAATGTTCATCAGAATTGTGACATTTTGGCTGATTGTTTCTTCAAATATTTTTCTGGCTCTTGATCTATCTCTTCCACTTCTGAGAATCCTACATTGCATGTATTGGTATGCTTGGTGGTATCTATGACCATTTGAAGGATTTGGCAGATCCCAGAAAAGATCATGTTCTTAGTGCTAATCTATTCTTGTAGGCATGTGGCCCTCTAATTGGATTGGATTCCATTGGGGGGCCTTTGATTGGATTGCCTTAGTGATGCCTGACCCAGACTAGATCCTGGGTCCTCCTGCTGGTGTCCCTTATAAACAGAGGAACAAAAGCCTAGAGGCACATAGAAAAAAGCAGTAGGTAGAAAAAGAGGCCCCTGAGACAGCAAGAGAGCAAGAAGCTAAAGCAATGAGCCTGGAGAAGAGAAGAGAAAAATTATACACAGGATCACCCAGAGCTAAGCTTGGAGAGCAAGAAGCTGAAGCAATAAGACATGGACAAAAGAGCTACCATTGTGTCTTACCATTGAGTCCAAGATTGTAAACAGCCAACCTTCAGAGAGGCAGAATCTCTGATGATGCCTTGATCTGGACATTTCCACAGTCTCCTAACTCTAAGTTTTTAACCTAACAAATTCCCATTATGAAAGGCAAACTGTTTCTTGTATATCACTCCCAGCAACTTTTAGCAAACTAGAACAGCATCCCACAGGTTCTTCAGACTCTGATCATTTCATTCTTTGGGCAATATTAATGTCTTATTTTCAAGTTTACTAATCCTTTCTTCTGCCTCCTCCAATCTGCCATTGAACCCCTTCATTGCATTTTTTCATTCAGTTATATTTTTTACCAGGATTTCCATTTCATTCTTCTTTATCATGTCTACCTCATTTTTCAAATTCTTATTTTGTTCGTAATGGATTTCATTTAATTTTTTGTCCATGTTTTCCTTTACTTAGTTGATCCCATTTAGTGAGCTAACCTAACATCTTTGATTAGTTATTCCAGAGACTGAGTTTCTTCTAGAATAATTTCCATTGAGTTTTTTTTCCTGTGACTGGGTCATACTTTCTTGTCACCTTTTATGTTTTGGAATTATTTTTGTTGAGTATTGAACATTCTATGTATCATGTTGTAGTACTCAGGAAATCCAGTTATCTCATTCTTCAGTACATCAGAACAAGAACAAGAAAAAAAGGAAACCCAAAATTCCACATCTAGTAAAAAACTCCTCCATCTCTGTCTCACCAAATCAGCTTCCAGACACCTCGCACCCTCTAAACCCCTGAAGCAGCCTGCTGGGGATGCCTCTATATTACAATCAATTCAAGGAAAGCTATTGTCTCAATATCTGTACATCAGTTTCAGTAAATATGGTGTGAATATGTTAAAAGATTATTGATGTGGAAGGGAAAAGGTTTTATATTGAATATGTGGGTGTACTGTATTTTGTATATATGAATTACTGTGATCTAAAAATCTTGTGAAGATAAGCTTACTAATTAGAAAAAAAGAAAAGAAAAAGATAGGATGCAGAATTTCTCCAAATTAATATGTATTCTATATATAACCTTTAAACTCATCGCTATATTCCATTTTACTATTAAGGGAACCTGGCATTATATTGAGCTTCACTTTTCAGGAAGTTTTTGATCACAGAGTAGTTCAACAATGGCAGCAGAGGAATATTGGTGTGGAATGTTATTGACAGGGGACATATGGTTGACAGGGAGTTGTACAGGGCATGTGTCTGGGGTGCATGGAAATGTTTGGATATATTCATAGTGGAAACAATTAAGAACAACAGCTGGGGGGAGGTGCTGGGTTCCTGGCCAGGGGGACTCTGTCGCAGCCCCTAGGGGAACAGCGGCAGTCCCCTGGGTGCAACAGCAAGGACCAGGAAGGAATGAGGGTGCAACAGTGAGCCCCTGATACTAATGACTGTGCCTGTGAGCCTGTGCACCTGAAATAAGAACAAGACCTAGAGCAGCAGTGTGCCTAAGAGTTCCCTTCTGAAAGCCTTCGTGTTGCTTAAATGTGGCCAGTCTCAAAGCCAAACTCAGCTTGTAAATGCACTGCCTTCCCCCCCAGCATGCGACATGACTCCCGTGAATGAGTCTCCCTGGCACCGAGGGATCACTACCAAGTACCAGCTGATGATGCAACTAGAAAATGACCTTGAATTAAAGGTTCAACGAGGACCAGCAGAATATCCCTGTCTATATATAATAACAGGAGATAAAAATGCTTTTTGACCTAAATCAAGGGGGAAATGGAAAAGACAAATGACTTTATATGGATATGAGTCTCTAAAAAAGAGTCTGGAAGTTATCAGAGGGGTTGACCTTATGCACACCTGAGCAGAGTCTCAGAGACAGATAAAGTAGATACAACCCCAGGTATTGGTTCTTCTGAGGGCTACAGAGACCCACAGGTTTTATGGTCATGGCAGCTGGAGTTCATTGCCATGTCATCTGGCCCTTCTTTGGAGTTGGTGTTTCTGCATGATGGAGCTGGACTTAGATGGGATCTCTTTTCACAAGCCTTTCCTGTTACTTTACCAGAATTGTAGTTGGTGCTGGGGTATAAGTTATATCTAGAGGATCTGAATCTCTGGACTGACCATATGATAGACAGGCCCTGAGCCTCAACAGACTTCAGCTCCAACACTCTGGTTTATTGGACTTACTCCACTCAGCTAACATGGAGTTGAAGAATGTCAACCATCACACCATGGAACCAAGAGTGCCTAAAACTGAAAGCAGGAGGATTACATCCACCATCCATGTGGAATCTAAGCCCCCTTTTGACATAGATGTGGAATGGACACAACCAATCCAAGGTCCACAGGATGGAGGAATAGAGTTAGGATTAGAGTGGACTTACTGATATTCTATTCATGAACTATGGTGGTTAGTAATCAAAGAAAATGTGGCATTGGTGTGGAAAAAGTGGCCATGGTGGCTGCTGGGTGCGGGGAATGGGAGGAAGAGAGGAGATGTGGAGGCATTTTCGGGACTTAGAGTTATCCTGGGTGGTGCTGCAGGGACAATTACCAGACATTGTAGATCCCCCCATGGCCCACTGGATGGAAGGTGAGAGAGTGTGGGCTATGATGTGGACCATTGACCATGAGGTGCAGCGATGCTCAGAGATGTATTCACCAAATGCAATGGATGTGCCATGATGATGGGGGAGAGTGTTGCTTTAGGGGGAGTGGTGAGGTGGAGGGGTAGGGGGTGATTGGGGACCTCATATTTTCTGAATGTAATATTTTTTAAAAAATGAATTAAAAAATGAAAAAAAGAAAATAAAAGAAACAGACTTAAAAAAAAAGAAAAAGAAAAAAAGGAAAGGGAAAAATGAAAGGAGGCAAAAAATAAGAAAAAATTACTAAGAGACCAAAAAAAAAAAAAAAAAAAAAGATGTGCCAGTTGGACCCTGACTATCAGCAGCATTGTCATACCTACTCTCTAGTTTAACTTACCCAGGTCAGCAAACTTGGAGGTGATGATGGTCAACCACCACACCAGGAAACCAAGAAAGTCTACAGCTTCAAGCAGGAGAATTTCATCCATCAGCCATGTGGGATCTAAGACCTCTCTCAATTTAGAGGTGAAGTGGAGATCGCCATCCCAGGGTCCTCAGGATGGAGGAATAAAATATGGATTAGACTCTAGCAATGGATGTGACTCTAGCAATGGAAGAAATTACATAATTGATGTGGAGACAGTGGCCATGGGAGTTGCTGAGGGCAGGGAGAGGCTAAAAAGAGGTGTGGTATGGGGGCATTTTCGGGACTTGGCTTTGTCCTCAATGATATTGCAGGGACAGATGCAGAATATTAAATTATAATGATATAATTAATGTATTCATTGTTCACATTAGGGTTTTCTGTTTTCTATAGTCCTATTTTTTTATTAAATTTTATTTTGTAACATAGATACAAACTAATTTTTTATTAGAAAAGGTGTGGATTTGCAGAGCAATTTATGCATTAAAAAAGGATTCCCATACACCATCCCACCACAGAAACCATTCATTAGTTAATTGACACTTGGTTTGTTTCCCTTTTTGGCAATTTTGAATAATGCCACTATGAATGTCTATGTGCAAATATATGTTCAACTCTCTGCTTTCAACTACTCTGGTAACTAGCAGTAGGATTGCAGGGTTGTATGGTAATATATATTCTGAGGAACTGCCAAACTGTCTTTCACATGGCTGCACCATTTTATATTCCCACCAGCAAAGAATGAGTTTTCCTATTTCTCCATAGTCTCTCCAATACTTGCAATTTTCTGTTGTTGTTGTTGTTTTTGTAAGTAATCGCCATTTTAGTCAATGTGAAATAGTTTTTCATTGTAGTTTTAAATTGCATTTCCCTAATAGCTAGTGATTTTGAGCATCTTTTCAGGTGCTTTCTTGGCCATTTGTAGCAACTCTTTGGAGGAATGTCTACTGAAGCTTTTTTGCCCATTTGTAATTGCATTATTTGTCTTTTTATTATTGCATTGTAGATTTCCTTAGATATTATGGCATAAAACCTTACTGGATATGTGGTTTCCAAATATTTTCTCTCACTGAGTAGGTTGCCTTTCCACTTTCATGACAAAGTCCACTTACACATAAAGGCATTTTTTTTAACTTTGATAAAGTCTCATTTATCTATTTTTTCTTTCATTGCTCGTGCTTCAGATATAAAGTCAAAGAAACCATTTCTTAACACAAGATCCTGAAGATGCTTCCCCACATTATTTTCTATAAGCTTTAAAATCCTAGTTCTTATAATTAGATTGTTTCCATTCTGAGTTAATTTTTCAGTTGATGTGAGATAGAGGTCCTCTTTTTTATTTTTGTATATGGATATTCAATTCTCCTAAGACCATGTAATGAAGAGCCTATACTTTCCTAACTAAGTGGACTTCACATCCTTGTCAAAAATCAGTTAGCCATAGATGAGAGGGTCTATTTCTGAATTCTCAATTTGATTCCATTGATCAATAGGACTATCCATGTGCCATGCTGTTTTGACCACTGTAGCTTTGTAATATGCTTTAAACTCAGGAAGTGTGAGTCCTCCAACTTTGTTCTTCACTTTCAAGACGTGTTTGGCTATTTGGGACCCTTTACCCTTCCAAATATATTTGATAATTTGCTTTTCCATTACCAAAAATAGGCTTTTTGAATTTTTATTGTGAATGCATTGAATCTGTAATTTATTTTGGATAGAATTTACAGCTTGATGATATTTAGACTTCCAATTCATGAACACAGAATGTCCTTCTATTTATTTAGATCATCTTTGTCTTCTTTTAGCAATGCTTTTTAGTTTTTTGTGTGCAAGCAACACTGTTCCAAGACTCTTACCACTGTAAATTCCTTTGAAACTGCATAAATATCTTTAATACTTCTTATAGGTCAGGGTGTTTTCTTAATAAAATTCTCTGTTCCATTTATCTGTGAGAAAAAAGAAGATACTGAGGATGGCAAGGGGTGCCCTCATTCAATCCAGTTTCTGTTGTCTGGATCACCTAAATGCGAAGCAAACATTTTTGGAGTGACCTATGTTTCTAGAATGACTCCACCTGTCTCCCCAGAGCTGGATACTCTACCAGGAAGAAATCAGTGGTGGAAAAACCTCAGAGAAAGAAAAAAGAGGGGAGGAACTAAGAACTGCTGTAAGACAGGAGGTTCCCAGGATTGTAAAGTGTAGTGAACAATGGGCACTGAAAGTCAGAGATAATTTAAACAATTAATGTGACCTGGCTTTGAACAGAAACTAAAAGAACAGATCAAAATTACCAGAGAAGGAACAAAGGAAAGTTAGATTTCTCCTAGAGGTGGGACAACCGCACAAATAATGTAACCTAAAAATTGTACTCCATACCCGAATCAAGAATCAGATGAAGAACAGCCAAGTAAATCTGATCAGTTAAACACAGGCTATTCTAAATATCTAGAATAAGTTGAACCAAACATCAAGAAAAACCTTAATGCAAAGACAACCAACAAGAAAACCCTAGGCAACAGAAACAGACCTTCAGAGTAAATGCATCAAGATAATCAAATGCCTGGACATCAGCAAAAGTTACAAGCCATACTATGAAAAAGGAAGATGGGACCCAGTCAAAGTAACAAATTACAACTTTAAAGGAGACACAGAATTTTGAACAACTAATCAAATATTTTCAAATAAATCTCATAAAGCAATTCAAGGAGATAAAGGAAAATATTTCTAAAGAAGTAAAATATATTAAGACACAGTGTGAGTGTAATGAAGTATTTGAAATTTAAAAAGAAACATAACAAATTATGGGGATGAAAAGCACTATAGAAGAGATTAATATACAGTAGAGGCATACAAAAGCAGATTTGAACTGTCTGAAGAAAGAATCAGTGAACTAAAAGACAGAACAAACAAAATCTTACAGACAGAAGAAAAGATAGAGAAAAGAATGGGGAAAAATGAGTACAGTCTTAGGGATTTGAGTGACTGCATGAAGTGCACAATCATATGTGTCATGGATGTTCCAGATGAAGAAAAGGGAAATGGGCCAAAAAAATTCAAGGAAGTAATGGGCAAAAATTTCCCAACTCTTGAGAAAGACATAATATACATGTCCAAAAAGCACAATATACTCCACACAGAATAAATTCTAAGTAATTTATTTACTACCCTGGGACACAGACTAATCGGAGTGTCAAATGCCAAATAAGAAAGCAAAGTTCAGAAAGCAGCAAGAAAAAACTGATTCAACACATACAAGTCATCCATAATAAGACTAAATGCCAATTTCTTATCAGAAACCATGGAGGCAAGCAGGCAGTGTTATGATATATTAAAAGTATTGAAAGAAAAAATAAAAAAAACTACTCAAGAATTCTTTATCCAGCAAAACTATTCTTCAAAAATGAGGGAGAGTTTAAAATAGTCACAGATAAACAGAAAGTGAGAGTTCATCAACAAGAGACCTAACCTACAGAAAAATACAGAAGGGAGTACTGCAGGCTGAAAGGAAAAGACAGGATAGAGAGAATTGGAGTAGAGTGATGGAATGAAGATTATCATTAAGGGTAATTAAAAGGAAAAAGGAAGAGAGAAAAATAAAGATATGATATATTAAACCAAAGAATGAAATGTTTGAATACTGCCTTTACAATAATAATATTAAATGTTAATGGATTAAACTTTGCAATCAAAACTACAGATTGGAAGAATCAATTTAAAAAGTATGATCCAACAATGTGTTGTTTACAAGGGACTCACCTTAAACCAAAGACACAAATAGGTTGAAAATGAAAGGTTGGAGTAGCAGGTATAACTCAGAGGTTAAGTGCCTGCTTTGCACGTATGAGGTCATGGGTTCAATCCATGGTACCCCCTAAAAAAATTAATTAATTAAATAAACATAAAAATTTAAAAAAATAAAGTGAAAGTTTGGAAAAAGATATTCCATGCAAATAGTAAACAAAAAAAGAGCTGGGGTAGCTATACAAATATCAGACAAATGCAAAGCTGTTACAAGAGACAAAGAAGGGCACTATATGTTAATAAAAGAGACAATATACC